>NC_141225.1:21077818-21684485 GCF_054856515.1 Filicampus tigris | reverse complement strand
CTGTTGGGATGAGCTGTGGTAATACCCATTTAGGAACACCAGATGGGGAAATGTAGCTCCCCCATTTACAGTTTGAAAAAGAAAAGGCAAATGTTAAGTTGTGAATAATGATATAAAAATGGGGGGGTTTCAAATCACTATGCATCTGGGTGTTCATTGTTAGCTCATCCTTGTGCCCTTATTTTCACTTGTGAGACCTGGATTTGAGAGCTGCTCCAAATTGCGCCCCTCCTTTGTCTCTCACTCTCCTGAACGCCTGTAATAAAAGATCTTGATCTGTTGAGAATACAAGGTAGGTCATGCCAGGCAGATGTACTGCCAAGATCATCACACTTCCAGTTCCCCAAGCTCATCTCCAAATAGGATGGCAATTAGCATGTTGAGTAAGTGGCAGATTAATTGTTTTAAAAGAGGGAAAGCCTCCGAGTGAGTGAGTGAGTGAGTGAGGCGCAGAGTGAGCGGAGCGTAGAAACAGCTGTCATCCACAGGAGCCTGCAGCTGACAAGCTGCAGCACGTACTGAGACTACATCTGACAGGCTCAAAGCAAGACATGTGCTGTATGGCCGACACACTCACGCAAGCAAACACGTGCGAGACGGGTAACGCGCCTCACAGGACCTCGTTTGCACCCTTTCGCCAGGAGCTGGTGAAAGCCAGCTGTCAAAGATCATGATCCTGCCTAGGTGGACCATTTGTAGTCATACATAAAGAATAGAGAACGAAACATGAAAGTGGGCCATCTGTGTTCATTAATAATTTTATAACTGCGCATCCCGAAACCATGTTTGGCCACTGTCCTTGTTTACCGCACGGACATTTGTTGCAGACGCACATGTGAGCATAAGCCACACCGTCAAGAATTTCGCAGTAAATGACAGTAGGGATGTCAGTAATTCATTGTGAATTTACAGAAAATCATTACATGGCAGATGCTTTAGGGTCGTAGCAGGGAAGCCAAAATTTTGACCCTCAGGTTTAGGGAGATTGTAAATTTGCATTTGTTTCAAGGGAGCAAAATAATAATAATCCCTTGTGTGATCCGCGCTATATATATCATATGCCAAAGAAAGGGCCACATTCGGTCCAAATGACACAAGCAGAAATCAGTCCACATGATTTTGTTTGATTACTTTTACCAAACTTTCCTCAACCTGAAACACATCATGACCCACATTAAAATAAGGTCAACTGTTTAGATTCAGAGGTGATATAAATTAAGACCATTTGTTTAATTTTCGCCAAGGGGGGGAACTAAAGCTCAAGAGCCGAGTGTGTGTGTAGTCTGGAATTGCGTTCCTGCTAATCCTCCTTACACTGGAGTTAAAAAATATATATATCCAGTTATAATGATTTATTGGCTCCTCCTGACATATTTGAGCTGCCACACTGGGCTTCTCTAGGAAGTCTGAAGTTAATCAAGGCCAAAATTCTACTCTAAAACCAAATTTTCAAGTAGTAATGCAAATGAACAACTTCAGCATCTTAATCAAGAATAAGATCACTTCTTTACATTGGTCAAATGTGTAAAAATAACAGCCTTGTACTATTGGGGAATGACCAATAGTATTGTGTGATGAAATATGAAATTTGGACTTTTGGCCTCGTCACAGCGAATTACTGTTAATTTAGGGTAGTCCTTCTCAGATACTGGGGGGGCCCTCCTGGAGGGAGCGGTGCGATGCCAGGTGGGGCACATGTCAACATGCTTTTTTTTTGCCGACTGAGAATAACGTGTACTTGCACCTCCACTACAGTAGGTGGCAGTGGTGCTCTCATTGCCAGTGTGCAATTAGCTCTTGTTCGAGCCTATTAGCTCTAAGTTGTATTTTTTTTTTTTTTTTTTTTACAGTGATCATGCATAGATTTCTTTTCAGTTTTCCTTTCTGTTAATAAAGATACAGATTTGAACCCACAACCTCAAAACTGAGGCAGACGCTAACCAGTCGGCCCGAGTGGCTCACGATGTGTCATCATAAAGACCATTTGCCTCTCGTTCCAGTTTGCTACTTAAATAATTTGAATCAAACATCTGCGGACGCTCATTAGGCCCGACCACACAAGATCCAGATAACAATCCAGACAGTCGCTGTGTGGAAAACTGCCACAGCTCTGGGCCTACAACTGGAAAAATGGTTGGGGTTAGGTGGCCTTATGGACTGTAGAAAAACGTCAAATTGCCTTGAACTGTAATTTTTTTTTTTTTTTTTGGGGGGGGGGGTTGTTTGTGACATTACATTAGCCAATTATGCGAACAAAAGCCTGTCAAGTCCCTCAAGCAATTCGAAAAGATAACCAATGTTGGCTCACTGTGCACCTAACTTGATATTTCAAGGTCATTATGACCACAAATAAATTTGACAATAATAGAGAAATGCAGAAAGTGATAAATGCTCTTCATTGTTCAGTAATTGATAGTGTCATGTACAGCAAATTTCTCAGCTGTGCTTATTAGTCTTACTCTACCCCAGGGGTGTCCAAACATTTTGCAAAGATGGCCAGATTTGGCGGGGTGAAAATGTGTCCGGGCCGACCATTCAGCTTCCAGGTGCTTTAATTTTTCCACGGCGTTCGTTACCAGTCACCTTGTCGCAGTTTGCATGTTTCGTCTGCTAGTGACTCTTGATAGTGAATTCCTTGAAAACAGCTACAGTCTCTTAGAGAACTTGGCAGACGCAGTTGTTTTGTATTTCAATGAAAAAAAATGACAATTTCCACTTGCCCTCGAAGCAACGGCCCTCTCGGCCAACTTTCTTTTTCTTCGCTACAGTCATTATTTTAGAAAGTGGCTGGAAAGGGCCACACCGAAGGTCATGCAGCAAGGTCTTAACTCTGACACCTAACGCGAGTTTGAGAGTGGTGTGTTCGGAGAGCCAGAGCGCGCTCGGAGCGTATTTCCGAAAGCACCCGACAGGGCAGCAACAGGTCTGCTGCCATCTGGTGGTGAAATATAAAATCGCTTTTTTTTAAAATTGTGTATTTTATACTGTGGTCAATACTAGTGACGGGTCACTCATTATTAATTTTATGCCAGAGGCCGTGGGCCCGTAGAAATTTGATCACGGGCCACATTTGGCCCCCAGGCCGTACTTTGGACTGCCCTACCCTGAAGCATTACATTTCTTACGTTTTCATTTTAACACCAGCAGGAGAAGCTTTATGTTAGATTTGAACGCACCCTGTGAACTTTATTGACCATTTAGAACAATATTAACTTTGACCTTGGCAACATGTCCATTTTGTGTTTACATTTGGTTTTGGTCCTCGCTGTAAAAAGTAGGATTATTTGCCTTCTTGCTACAACTGATAAAAGTAAAGAAGCGTGATAAGAGCTAAAAACGGATCTAACTATTACTCATTTCAAAAGAAAACACTTAATTACATGTATGTGTTTGTCTTTTTGTTGTTGCTGATTTAATCGGAAACTGTCAATTCAAATCACTCTTACCCATATGAACTATGAAGCTGTATCCATGTTGCGTAGTATTGTCAGAGGGGTTTTACTAATTTCATTTTAGCCACACAGACCATCATTCATCCGGAGAGTTAAACTAATTACACTGTAATAATCACAGAAGCATATGCTCAACTGCCACCCACAATGCAACAAAACATTAAACTAAACTGATAAAGCAACAGCTTTCTCCACTGTTACATTTCCCAAACATCACATAATATGTGCAGGTACAAAATGGAAAGTGGTGTGAGGTTTACTTCCCTGTCCTTGTCAATTGTTCAAAAGGAGAAGATACCGTTATAA
This sequence comes from Filicampus tigris, assembly GCF_054856515.1. Classification (NCBI taxonomy): domain Eukaryota; kingdom Metazoa; phylum Chordata; class Actinopteri; order Syngnathiformes; family Syngnathidae; genus Filicampus; species Filicampus tigris. The sequence goes on along the minus strand of NC_141225.1, from coordinate 21,680,727 downwards.
ATAAACAACCACAATAACATGAGCTCGGAATAACCGCATTTTTTTAGGGGGGCAAATGATTAGATTTAACTCGCAATTGATGGCAGGATTTCATTCATGCTACTTTTTACTGACATGATGAGGTTTTTTTTTTTATGCATTTTATGACTCTTTCATTCAACCTGTCCTAGAGATAATTAAAAAAAAGAGAGAGAGAGAGGCCCACTCCACAGTTACCTGTTGTGAGTATTAAATGTGACCAATCCGAAGAAACAATGTATGGTATGGTTGCTGCTACAGAAAAGGTACATCGGGTAGACATGTGGAATCGCAGGCCAGCCTATATGTACTGTACTGTTTTTCAACACAACACTATAGTGTGGCTGAACACCTCCAGTACATCTTTCGTTTATGTTGGACCCGCAGGGTGCTTGGTTTCGGCCCACAAGGCAGGTGATAATGACTTCACCCCCCCCTTCACGTTGAAGCAGTGAAGGTTCTTCACAGGACAGCGACGATATACAATCATTGGTCATTCTTAGAAGATATTTTGTCCTGATTTGTTTTAGCGTGTTAAAATACATGACGATCATTAAAACAACAATGCCAGTGATTTGCCCTGCCTTACTACTACTACTACTTACTACTGTTGCTGACCCCTGAAACGCTGATAGAAAGTATATGGATGTGTGTGGGTGTTTGTATTTCCCATTACAGGTGTTAGTTTCCAGCATTAAACCGCTAAAGGCTCACATGAACCTCCATGGATGAAGAATCCTTAGCACTAACAGACAAACAAGCTCCACCCACACATCCACTAAATGATGCCCATGCACAAACATGAAACACTGATGTAATCCAGACAAACCTTAAAAAAAAAAAAATCAAGTCAAGGTGGAGGGGAAAAAACAGTAGACAGGAAATAACTGGACTTAACAGACTGGAGGGGATCGAGACAGAGAACATCCTGCTAGTCTCCAGGGTGACTCTCCACCTTGCCTCCATCTTTTCTGGCACATAACGTGAGAAACACTCACAAGAGGCCTTAAGCTTTGAGCTGTATTGATTGCTATTAGACCTGAGGCAGTGGAATTTTTCTGAATTTTTTTTCATTCATAAGTAAGAAGGTAATAATAGCAGCTCATCCCGTTGCATTCCCTTTGTACCTGTGGGATGGGGTGAGAGTGACAGACGTATGAGTGGGTGGATAGAACTACGCATCATAGATATGATCAAGATCAAGATATGCCCACCTCTTTTGTGGCTCACAACGCTCCAAGGCAAGTACTATTTTCTGTCTTGGTATTTTCATTTGCTTGCCTCACTGCAATTAGGTGCATCCCAAACTGACAAAGGCACATACAGTACTGTACCTGCAAAACAAAAATACTGCTTTAAATGAGTAGACTGACTGACCTTCTTGCTCTTGAAAAACACTGCTTTAAAAAAAAAAAAAAAAAAAAAAGAGCAAAAAGCCAAATATAAAAACAGTGAACCAGTCAGATGTAATTCTTAGATGTTGGTTTAAATTTTTGAGTGAGGTGCGCTGATAGCTTAAGGCTTTATGAGAGTTTGTTGTCAAAAAGCAATACAAAATCAAAGGCAACATTTTGTCACACATCAAATGATTAGAGGTACAGTGATTAATCGCTTGATCGCCAACTTATCGATTGTCAAATAATCAAATGTCAATCAATCGAAAATTATATTTTATAATTGATGCATCGTTTCGAGCTAAACATTAAATACTCTCCAAATGTTTATGTCCTCCATCACAGCAGACTGATCATCTTTGTGTTGAATCAAAATAAAACATTTTCTTTTATTCTTGGAAAAGAAAGATCAACATATTTTCCTGTTTTCCGACAATCATAAATAATTTATCTATGTGCATTTTCTACACTGTCAGTGTGCTTTTTAATGAAGAGATGGAAGGTAAAATACGTTTTTTTTTTTTTATCTGATTCATTGGTTGACAAAATACTCAACACATTCATCTATTATTAAAATAATTAGTGGCAGCCCTACAAATGAGCTTTAAGGTGTTCAACCTTTAAGATGCTGCTGTAATTCACAAGTGGGATGGAGCTCTTTAATTTGAGAGGAATGCATCCACAAGGAGATTATTTTAATGCTTTGTTCATGATATAGCAAATGGCTCCCTGGGGTATTACAATCTGTTGGAGCCAACCTAGGCCTGCTGCAACTTTTTTGTAGCGGGGAACAAAATAAACACAGAACATTACATAAGTCATTATTTACTGTCCATGTTAAAAGGACCAAGTCTCTCAGAAATTAAAAAAAAAAAAACAGCTTTATAAAGTCTCACAATTGTATTTGCACACAAGTAAATGTTGGTATTGAGTCATCATGCGTGTGTTTGGTTGACTCTTTGTTTAACTCAGGATGTCCTGTCTGGGAAGACAAAGCAGACATGAAACAAGGAAGAGCTATAGCGTCTGCCCACTGCTGAACTCAAATGAGGAACAGGTTCCTGTTGACACAACTTTTGGTGTGAACCACATTGACTGTGATTACATATGGACAAGCACTAAGAACATTGACGCTAATTAAGAAGAGACATGTTTTGTCGTTATTACATCCCTACCAACCTCTACACCCATGCCTGCTTGGGAAGGTCTGAATTGATTTGTACTGCTGAGCCGATTGATCATCACTGACCCAAAAAGACATGCACTGCCAAATAACAGTCCTCCTGAATGTGAATTGAGCTTCCAGCAAGAAAATACAGATAGAAGAATCTTATTTCTGTTTTCCATTTCTCGTACTTTGCTCACAATGGTGATGTCACTGTTCATAAATGTACCGGTAGATGCAAGTGCATTTGCGAACTGCGCTGAATCGACATTTGTATGTGATTTCACAGTATACGATATCAATTTTTGTTCACAATTTGAGAGAAAAAGTTATAAATCGGGTCATTCGTAGGTTGAGATACCACTGTAGTAAATAGGCCTTAGTATTCAAAATATATTACTGTACATGACAAAAACTGTTTCATGGAAGCAGAAGCAGATTTGGCTTCCTCTCTCCACATTTCAATTAAAAAGTGAAAGACATCTGTCAGAACCAGAAGGCAAGAGCAATATTCTTGCTGATGCAATGAATTGTACGGACCTGTGCGACAACAGTATCACATAACCCAACTGACAAAGTCCCCCATTTAACTGATCATTTAGTTGATTGTACTCAAAAAGTGTGGGAAAGACAAGGAAAATGCTGACTTATTGCACATGCAGTAATAGGGGTGATACGAATAATTGGGAACACCTTCTACAGTATATGCACTATAGCTATAACCTTGTTTACGCGGTGTGTGTGCGTGTGTGTGAATTTAGATGAGAAGAGGTAGGAAAAATGACAGAACAGATGAAGCCGATAAGTATATCTGTGGCTTATGTTATGCAGAAATATTCAGAGGTGCCAACCCATATCGTCACATCTCAGAAATATTCTGGATACTTCATCAGGTACATGATTTTGTCAGGAATATTTGTGTCTCAACCAAAAGAAAAAACATGCTACAAGACAAACCACATTAAATATTTTGTTTGTATATGTATATTTTACTTTCACAAAATATCGACTGCTTATTTGTTTTTAGTTCACTTTTGACTTATTCAATGCGTTCTCTCGGCACTTAAACGTTACATTTGGCACACTTTGGTATCTCTGACTATTATTTATGCAGGTTATTTTCTCTACAAAAGTTAATTGTTGTGATCGATTGAAGTAGTTAATTTGATATTTGGTAACTAAGCTATTTTTATCTCGTTGTCGCTAAGCTAGCTCCTTTTGTCTGTTGAGTCGCTAGAGTGCAGTTAAGTTATACGTTTAACGTAGCACATCTTGTAGCTAACTACATTTTACAAGTAGCTTCCCCAACTCAGGCTGTACAGTATGGACAAGGTTGTTAACAGGCCCTGATTGGCAAATACGGTATCCGTGTCGGGCCTCACAGCAGTGCTGGAATATTCCAGGGGCTAGCTTTATTGAATTGGAAGCACTGACCGCATTAAAATCAGCCGAACATCCCAGACTAAAGTTGACACAAAGCTGTGCTGCATTTGTAGTCTGTGTGCAAGAATCTCAGAGAAAGTACAGTACAGAGGAACAAACTGCTTACAGTAAACACAAACAAGATTGGGCCTTTGTTCCTCACACCTCCTGTCCCACGGAAGTCCTCCAGATAAACGTTGTCACAACAAATGAAAGTGGTGGGACTGGGGAAACCATGTCCACCATTATGAGTTGAGACGTTCTCAGTCCACTTTGTAAACACCTCCGCACCACACTATTTTTATTATTTAAAGTGACACAAGACCCATACAGGATATCACGTTCCTGCCTGTCCATTGTTTGTTTTGTCCAGGGAAACAGGATATTCACACAGTGCAAACCAGCTGACACGAGGAGCCTGAAAAGCCTGATTGTCGCTTGAAAAGCAAACCAAACTCATATTCTAACTTTCTTCTTTTCTGGGTGTTTATGGTGCATCACAACCATTACCCCCAAGCTGCTGTCAGTGACCAAAGCACTGATGTTGACATGTCAACAATTCCCAGCTGACAGTACAAGATACCTCTCACAATCCATGAGACAGTAACACAGAAAAGTCACATTTAGTTTTGTATTGGCGCATTTTGCAGGGATCCAATTCAAACAGTGGAGATAAAAGTCAACAAATGTGTGCGTGTGTAAGCTCAAAACGCTTTATCATACTGTGATATATTGCCTCCTGTTGCTGCAGTTAGTGTCAAAGCTAAGTGTCTGTGAATGCTCTCTAATATGACGAGGAGTAGCTAAACGTCTCTCACCTTGTGTCTTTTGTTGTGCTCAAATGGCTCTCCCACTTGTTATTGTTTGTGCTCACGAGGTGTCAGCCGGCCGACCACGAGCGTCGATGCGAAGAAACTCAACGCATGAAATATTGTCAGAATGAACGCACGAGTGAAGTTCATCGCAGATCGGACAGTTAGGCGCCAGGAAAAGATACCGGCCGTCTTGGCGTAACAACGATAGCAGTCGCGCTCACTCCAATCTGCCGGTGTTGTCCCATCATCTCTTCGCGCTGCCCCGCCCCCTTTTCCTCCTGATCCAGCTTTGTTGGCCAATAGAGGAGCGCTTTCTGTTGCGGGACCACAATCAATACAATAGGCAGTACATTGTCGAAATAGCAAGTAGACGAACGCTGAAGAACAAGTTCTTTATTTTCAGTCGCACATGGCTGCAATTGGGTAAATTGACGTAGTTTACTCATCATCTCCGCGAAAACAATTTTACTCATTTTATTAATCATGTGCAGCTGATGTACTTTTTCAAATTGAGTAAATTCAAAGGCTTTTTTTTTCATTGTTTGTGATAGCCTATTCGGTTATCCAATTAATTGAACCTCTGTAATCAATCAATCAATCTATCAATCAACCAATCAATCCGCATAAAATAATTGCATTTACTGTAAGTATACTCAAATGTATCATACTGTTTTTATTTTATTTTATTTTATTTTTTTTCATGCAATGTCAATAGGACTCCTGGATTTAGAGCATATTGCTGAGTTTGCAATGACTGCATTGCTAGGGAAAGGGAAGGAAAGGAGTGCCACGCTGATGAGGTTTCAATGTTGTCAGAACAATGGGAAAGCAGTGATCCACTGAAACTGCAGGAGCAAGGAAATGACCGGGATAAACGGTCAACTTGGATTATAAGGCACTTGAAGTGAGGGGAACAGTAAACATCCTCAGTTAGTAATTAAATTAAATGTACTATATAAAAGAACAAAAAAGCACAATAGAGAATAGTTTTGTAATTTGTTGGGTTGGGGGTTGTGGGGGTGTTTAGGCGCATGAGTTTGTGGTGCAAAAAGCTTTCAACAAAGCATCATGAGTCACCCAGTGGCTGTCTGCCCCTCCCCCATTTATGACGATTCCTGCAAGCTTAGCCCAGTGTGCAAATGACACAAAATCTCTGTTTGCCCCCTGCTCCCACTGAGATTAGCCTCTAGCTATTTTTCAGATGACACTTCGTATAAAATATTTTCTCGTAATGATGATACAGAACATCACATCAAGAGTGAAAGGTGTCTCAGCTAAATGATTTAGGGTTCTTTTTAATTTGGACATTTGTGTTCAATTTCAAATCATTCAAAATAAAACATAGAGCAGATAGTAAAATGATATGAACAAATGTAATCATCAAGGATCAAGAAATCATATCTTTTTATTGCCAAGGACAATTGTGTACACTTTTAAGGGGATTATCCTGCGCCCATGTAACAGATGTTAACACAGTAAGGTCAATCCTCCTGAGGGGGCCCCCTGATTGACACACTGTCCCAGAGTTATTGGCCCATTGTCAGTGTGCATGTTGTCCTTTGGTGTTCAGCTGCATATTAACCCAAACCCCTCCAGGGCAGATTAACTATGTTCCCATACCATCAGCCTTGACCTTGATGGACTAGTAATGTGATTTTTTTTTTCCTTTGTGCGTTGAGTGACACTGACTCTATGAAAAAAATCCATTGACACATTGCAGGAAACGTTATCCCTTTATGAGCTCATACAAAAGACGAGATGACCATTCGTTGGATCAAAAATAAGTGAGCTGACCTTCGTTCCCTTTGAATGCACTCACCAGAACTCTAAGCAAGTCAATTGTTGTGCCACCAGCCTTTATGGGACCCACACTTGGTATTTTTTTGTGTCTAGTAGGCAACTTTACAGACCAGGGAGAATATAATGTAAAAGTTATTTTCTGGATTTTTTTTGAGGATGAGGCGCAATATCATAAACAAAACTTGAATATTGCTGGTGTCACGCCCAAACTTCTTATTTCAAAATTTCTTCTATTTCATTTTTTTTTTTTTTCACAAATTGATCAGTCACCATGTATGGGTGTCACGTTTACAAATCATTGCACAATTTGAAGTGTTAAAAATGTCTCACTCTCTTTGATGAGGCAAGTTAATGACTCAGCAAACATGACATTTTTCGTTTCCTGGAGATGCAAGGATTTCCCCGGATGCTAGAAATACACAGAAAAAACATGTGGTCTCCCCCCCTTTTTTTACTCGCAACTTAATTCCACCAATATTGCATCATGCAGACCTCAGTTACTGCAAGAGGGTATAGCAAATATTACAATGCCACAGCGATATGAATCAGCTGACCAACAAGCGACCAGAATATATTATACATATACATTAACCTTGGACACCACAGCACACATGGGATTGCCACTGATTAGCTTCTCGAGCTAATACCGGCGTGCATTAACTGAGTTTTACAGTGGAAATAAGTAGTAAGTAGTAATAAATAAAAATAAGAGCATTTGAAATGGAATAGAGAATTTGAAGCACAGTGAGCTTTTGTAGGCACCATGTAGCAAAGAAGGCGTGTTTAATGATGGCCCAATCAGCGCACAACTTAATGCATGGCTAACATTATTTTTACTTACTCACTTACTTTTGACCAACATTACTCTGATATACATGTTTATTTGTTGGGTGTTAAGCAAAAACAGCATTTTTCTTGTCTCTTTAAATTCTAAACATGTACAGTGTATGTATATTTTTCAACTGCCTTCTTTTCAGGACTTTAATAAACCATTTCCACACTCACTGTGCTGCCAAATTTCCGAGCCTAGTCAATCTTGTCAACACACTGAATTACAAATCGCGTTGATTTAAACGCAATTGTTTTTTCATTGGCTTTTTACTGACGCCCTCTGGTGGCCATTTTTAGCAGAAGCATTAGTCCTGGAAAATAACTCTGTATCCAAACAGATGGCGACATCCCATTATTCGTGGTCTCGTTAATTAAATGACTGTAATAGTCCAGAAACCACATTTTCCATACTACACGTGTTCTTTTATATGGAGGCTACCAAGTTTTGGGGTGTTTTGTTGGCTCAAAAGTATCGCTCCATTTAAAATGTAGCAAATGTCTTACAGACACATGCACAAGAAGGTACAGTGGGAGGGACTACATGTGACTGATATAAACTTACCATGACAACTCCCACTTCGCAGCTATTCTACAATTTGGCAGTGTGCCTAATCAACATTCCTCACTTTAAGTTCATGCCTCACCGTAAATTACATTTAACGATCTTGCCTATTTCTTTCATTAAAAAAAAAAGTTGTAATGAATAAATGAATCTGTGTTTTATCATAACCAGGAAGTGTATTTCAGTCCATTGTCATTACACAATTTAATAACAATCATTGACTGATCTCCTATCTCTGCAGTTACGGTTGCAGAGGTAATTAAAATGCAGCTGAGATCCGCCCGGAGTTCCTCAAGGCTCTGGATGTTGTAGGGCTGTCTTTGTTGAAAATTAAACTAACAGTAACTAGTACTAGAACACTGCATACTCTCAGTTGAGCTATTTAATGGATGCCCGGAAGATCAAGACAGTGGACCCTTCTTCTTCCCGTAGCGGAAGAAGGCCAAATATATCCAGTTGGTTCGTACTGTTATCCTCCCTGAGCCGCCCCTCACATAGGAGGGCGGCTCTGCCTAGTCCATGTAACAATGTATGACTTCACAGTCTTAACTGGTTTCAACTAGATATGCATGCCATGCTGCAAATAGTTCGGAAGATGCCGGGCCAGGAGAAAAGGTCACAGCAGAGCTGCGTATTCGTCTATGCTTCAGTCCGTCTATGAGTGCCCGTCTATATTTCAGACCTGCGCGAGTCAGCCAAATGGTGTCCAGAACGGACTTTACCGGTACCACGTCACGCAGCCCAACAAAGAAAAAAAAAAAAAACACAGATGCAATGACACGTGTCCCATTTTGTTTTTATTTAATTGATCACCATGCTGTGCGTGTGTGTGTGTGTGTCTGTTGTTTTGATTTGATTTATTATTTTTTTAAATTTAGCGGCGTGTCTACTTGTGCAGCGCCTGCATGTAACTCGAAAATTATGTTCTCGACGTTGATTGGCTGTTGCCGACGAGGGACGGGCTGGGACGAGGAGGGTCGGCTGGAAACACCGCCCAGAATTTATAGACGGATAGATGATGCCCAGCTCTTTTTCACAGCAGCACAATGGCCTATAGCAAGTCATCTATATAATTATTTGTCCCAAATAAGACTAATCTTACACTCTAATTGTCAGAAACACAAGCATTGTTTAATCAGCAATTTATCTGTTCAATAATCTCAGGGTTGACCTGGAGCCAATCACAAGAAGGACGTATCACACCAAACTCCTTTCAACTCTGCCTTTCCTTGCATCTGGGTCATTTCAGCATGCTGAGAAAATGGTGCTTGCCTTTCCCTTAGATGTTTCAAAATATACTGTCCAAAATGTTACATGCAACGTTACACAAGATGCATCTAGAAAGAACAAAACAAAACCAAAAAAACAAAACAATCCATAGCCTTTTGGATCAGAGTTCCTTTTCTGTAACTCACTAATATGCTTGTCTTCCACTAGCACTTCCAATTCCATCACTTCCAACTTAACTTTGTGGTTGTGGAGCCATACCTAAAGCACAATAACGCTCTTGAAAATACAGTGGTCTTCAAATCTTTAACACCTGTTGTCAACAGCGCACGCAACCTATTAGAGTGATCGAACAGGCAATTTGGCGTGCGTATTTTGGGATCTTAGTAAAAGATCGGAATCTTAACAATCGTAGCTCACGCGCAACACGCCAACCAGCAACGTGTTCAATCCGTTAGGGTGAGCATGCGATTTCATGACCGCTGTTTGGTATCTTAATAAATCATGCCGCATGTCTCTTGGCTGGCCAGGGAATGCCTCAGGATCCCCCGGCTGTGTAGGGGGAAATCGGCGCTTCCCGGCACAGGCTGCTGTCGTTATTAGCCAACCCTGGATGAGTGGACCATTGATGAATGGATGTAGTGATGTATGTATAAAAGCAAAACCCCAGACCCCCCCCCCCTCCAAAAAAAAAACAAAAACAAGGGTCATTTTACAAATACTTTCTGAATTATGCTACAAGAGTATGACCTTAAAAATAGCTCAAAGTTGTTTTTCCCCACAATGTCATTTCTAGTTTTAACATGGCATTTCGGATTTTGGATCACACACACAAAAAAAAGCTGAAAAACGGCACAACATCTGTATCCAGCATTTGATCTTCTGAATAACTAATTATCGTCGATAGGGAACACAACATGGACCTTTGAATCTCCTTCTGTGCGTAAACAAGTAGCCTTGTAACACGTTGCATCCTTGCTTATTAATCAGTAAAATGCATTTCCATGCTTCCAGTTATGGAGCGGAGAAACACAAGGCGGGGCTTTGGGGCGGCTGTCCTGCTTGAAGCAAAACACATTTGCCACGGCTCATTTTCTTACGCCACACAATCCGTGCTAAATGCTTTCATTTGATTGCCCAAACGTATGAGTTTTTGCATTGACCCTGCAGTTTTAATTCCAATCGAAAAAATAAGCAGGTGTCAAATACAGTAGTATCGTCAAAAAGAAGAACTGCTATATTGTGCTGCTATAACTGCTATAAGACTCCTGCTATATCGTGAAATGAATTAAGGGCAGTTCACTAATCTCTACTCACGCAATTGGAGGAAGATGATACAACGGTCTGGAAAATACAGCACACGTTTTTAAACTTCAGCATTAAAATGGCTGAATCACAACCCATGCTTCCTGTTTTCAGTGGCACGAATAGCACCACAAGAGTAATCATTTGGCACAATTCAACTTTTTGAAAGACAGCTGAAACTTGCTCTTTGTCACGTTTATTACCATGTTCCAGAGTCACAAATGACGGTTTGACATCATTAGCTTACAGGATATAAATAGCCCAAAAGCAGTTACTCGAATAAGAGTTCAATGAGGACACTGTGTGCAATGAATATGTTTTTTGTTTCACGGATAATTTTGCGACCACTTTAAAATGGTATGTTAGGCTCACAGACACATATGCAAGTACTGAGCCTATGTGGATTTTATAGACTTCTAAAAGATATTACATTTTCTTTGGTTGTAAATATATTTACCGCCCCATCCCGGACTGTAATGTCCTTCAGTGCCTATGAGGGAAGGTGAGCCTCACAATTTGACGACCACTGGTCTAGGGCAGGGGTCCCCAACCACCGGGCCACTTTGGACCGGGCCTCGGTGGGCTGCACAGATAAAAGAAAAAAAAAAGAAGAAAAAAAAAGAGGTACAGTACTTCCGGTTTATTTATTATCCGAGGCTGAAAAACATTTTATTTTGAAAAAATTCTCTCCGTTACATGCATCTATGACTGACTTGTAACGCATGTCAAGTTGTCTCCGTCGTGTAACGCTAATATTAAATGCACAAACTAGCAAATGAGTAAAATAAACAGACGTTTTAGGAAAGTTTCTCTCCGACCCCCGGGCCCCCCCGGACGGGGAATAGTTACAGGGCCACGAAGATAGACTTGTATGAACCGGTCTGTGACAAAAAAAAGGTTGGCGACCACTGGTCTAGGGTACCACCTGATAATGTTGATCACCTCATCCCAGGACAGGCTGAGCAATTAGGAGGTGTGAAAATTGAAATGCTGCAATGGAAAAACCAAAAGTAAACTGGTAAGCTCATGAAACTTCCTTGAAAAACTAATTATATCATGTCCTCCCTCACGGTCACTGAAGTGGAAATGCTCCCCGTTGCAAAACACCAAGCCAGTGGACTTCCTTCCCTAAAATACAAAAAGGGGATTCAACATAGCGTCAATTTGCCTGAAGTTCCAACATGGTCAAGTTTTGAAAAAGGTTCTGACTCCTCTTGCAGCAACAGCGGTCAAGTGGCTTATTTGCTTCACTGTCTAACATGGAAATGAAAAGGTAAGATTTATTTCTATATTTTAAACCCTTTTTGTTTATTCTTCCAGTCAGCTGAGTACGGCATCCTTTGATTTTTTTTCTGTATTACTGGTGCATTAATCAGAGCCTCAATCGCTATGTTGTGCTTGACATTCCAACAATCCCACATCCTAACAATTAGCAACACATTTCTTGTGTGTCTGCGCCAGCAATACACACTGTTTGTGTGGTTTTGACTGAAACAACTGTGTTATCGGGGAAACAAACCAAATGCACTTACTCTTGAGCGCACGTTATTTCGGAGAGGTGGGTTGTATGCTATTATTCTTCATCTTTTTTGGTATTTTGACAAACGCATGGTGGCAGTAAACCAGGGAACTGTTTCATATTTTTGAGAGAGAAAAAATTATGTCATTTATCAAAATCAGCTCTGGGTGACTGGTTGACCTTTTTTTCCTTTTTCTTTTTTAAATCTTAAAAGATTTTTTCTCCATAAGAAATATAGAAATAATGCAGTCCATGGCCTTCATAAAACCTTTATTAACTGTACAGGTAAAGTTTTATTAAGAAAAAGTGAACATTCTTACAACATGAAGAACGGTAAAAGACTCTCCCAAAAGTGACAACTCGTATGCTGATACTGGAGTCTTGCAGCTTTCAATGCAAATCCTATTTTAAATATATATTTTTCTCTCTTTACTCTGTTCTTCTCAGACCATTAGCCTCGTCCTTCTTTTGGAATAAGAGCCACAAAAAGTCAAAGTAGTGACAAAGTGTCTATTCATGCAGTTTTGCTTGGGTGTGTGAATTTTCGAAATATTCTGGTAGTTTTTGCATCTCAATGAGCTGCTTCGCTGTAGGAGACTCAGCTATGGTAATGCTACCGCTGTCATCTCAACAACTTTACAGCCCTTGTTATGCCGTGCATGTTAGTCAAAATTGAGATATTGAAATGGCTAACAAAGCAGCTTTTGACTCTCATCGCCCACTGTAGCAAATCCATCCAGAAAGAAGTTTGACACGGCTGGCTTAGAAGAAGGCACACAGCATCACTGTCATTGTAAAATCTCAGCTCTTTTTACCACTGAGTTTTCAAACCAACAAATAAACGGGTCCAGCTGCAAGTTTGCACAGCCAAATGCAAAATCATTCATTTAGTATGGAGCGTTCCTAATTCAAAATTAAATCGGTAAAGAAAATGTGTTCAAGCCGAGGTTAGAAACACCACAATGTATAACATGCTTGTAATATAATGCGCCGTCTCATTGTGAAGTAAAATACGAAAAAATACAATTCTATAATATTATTTTATTATATCATATTTATTGTCGATTTTCACACTGAACATATTTAACAAGAAGGACTAGTAATAAAGAAAAGGTCAAAGTGTGACCGTTTGAAGAGGAAGTCAACCCAAACATATTTTTTGCAAGAATATGTTCTTTGCAGACCCAATAGTTGAAACAAGGCATTCGGATAAATATTGCGTATGTGGAATATGAGTTAATCCACCCATTTTTAGCTATTGCCGGGGGCGGCCATTTTATCACTTCTGTCGACTGAACATGACATCACAGTTGCTCAGGGCTGCCCCCCTGAGATGGCTAGATTTTGCTGCTTGACTCATATTCCACAAACGCAATATTAATCAGAATGCCTTGTTTCATCTAGTGCCTGGCATCTGGCATCATCAAACACAAGTATTGGAATATGAATACAATTCAATTCAAAATTGACTGGATTGAATAAGACTTGGAATGTAATTGCAAATCTGCAACACCAAGCCTGTGGCTCATTGATTTAACCAAATTTCGGCATTCTTAACAACAACAATATTAATACTAATAATAATGTATCTAATTCATGAAGCACTTTTTTGTGATGCACATTGAAGGACAAAATGTTTCAGTCAAGATTCAAATCAAACTTATTTATATAGCCCTTAATACACAAGAAAGTCTTAAAGGGCTTCACATGCCCATAGCTGACAGCATAGTAACAACATCCCTTGATCTTAACTCCTAAGGAGGGCAAGGAAAAACTCCAAAAATCCATCTGGGGTAAATGAGAAACCTCGAGAAGGGACCACAGATGGGGGAATCCCATCTTGACTTGACTTGACTTGACTTGAATAAGTCTTTAGTCGTGTTTTAAACACTTCTACTGCGGTAGCGCCTCAAATATCAGTGGGTAGGGCATTCCAAAGCACTGGTGCGCGAATAGAAAATGCTCCAGAACCCGCAGAGTTGTTTTTGGCTCTCGGGATCACTAAAAGGCCAGCATTTTGTGAACAAAGGTTTCAGTACGGGACATATGGTATCACGAGGTCAGGGGTCTCAAACTCCAGTCCTCGAATCAAATGATCAGATCATCAACAATTTCTGCAGGGGCCTGATAACGATCCCGATCATTTGAATCAGGTGTGTTGCAGGAGGAAACCTCCAAAAAAATGCAGGAAAGCGGCCCTCGAGGATCGGAGTTTGAGAACGCTGCGCTACGATCATAAACCTTTATTACTACAGTACGCTCAACCCACCCGTTGCCATGGGCGGGCCAAATCAGGCCATGCTTGTGTCCCTTACTTGAGGCACTGATCCTTCAAAATATTTTTTGTGTTAAGAAATACTAGTGTGTTCTTTGTCACTAAGACATTAAACATAACACAAACAATGGTGTATTTTTGTTTGATTTATGGCCTAACTCCAATAGCCCATCAAAATGGCCAATGTCCTAGGGCTTGCATTCTTAAGACTTATTTTGTGCTTCTTGTCTTTTTTTGTCCATTCATGCTGGATCTGCCTGTCCATTTTAATATTGCTGCATAAAACTATCCTTGGGGGATGAGGTTTTAAATCTGCGATGTTTTTGATGAAGAAAAGTTGGCATTATTAACCTTTTGGGTACGTTTTGTGCTTTTTTTTGGGCTTTATATTTCCACTGGCAATAAACAAAACCACAGACTTCCCAAGTTTATCCTCAAGGCGCTATGTTCTTTCAAGTAGAACAAGTAGAAGCTTTGTTTTCAAGCAGCGTTTGAAGGCACAGTTTGCGTCCTCCTTCCATTCCCATTCTCATCTCATCCGACCAATAGATTGCTGTGCATTCAGCAGCATGCTGATGGCACAGCCGTGCGATTAGCTTCCCAAAGGAAGGATGTCCAAAAGTTGGTCAGTTGCCGAGTGTATTTTGTTTGCAATTGCTAGTTCCTTCTCGCTCAGTTACATTGGTCAATGCGTGGTGGCCTGAAGTGATTGTAATCGCTCCCACCCAAGCCACCCACATCCCATGGTCAGGGGAATTCTAGGAAATAGCTGAGGGGAGGAAGGAAGCTTTTCACCAATACACCAATAAACCATCACCTCGACCTTTTCAACTCAGTGTCAGATAGTGTAAATGAATGATATAGAAGTATGTGTCAACAATCCCGCAATTAGAACGAACCTCGCCGTTCCAGCTGCCTCGTTAACACAGGCCTTCCACAGCTTAGGTGAGTATTTCGGAAAAAAACCCATCATACCAACAGTCAAACATGATGGTGGTAGTGTGATCGGTTGGGCTGCTTTCAGAACCCGGACGACTTGGTGTGATTAATGGAACAATGAATGCTGCTCTTAACTAGAAAATCCTGAGGGAGAATTTTCGCCCATCAGTTTGTGACCACAAGCTGAACAATATTTGGGTTCTGCAGCAGGGCAATGATCCAAAACACACCAGAAAGTCATCTTCTGAAAGACTTAACAAAAAAAAAAAGAAGTTTTGAAGTTGCCCAGTCAAAGTCCAGATTCAATTGAAATGCTGTGGCCCGACTTTAAAATGGCCATTTAAGCATGAAAACCCTTCAGTGTTACTCAATTAATGCAATTCTGCAAGGAAGAGTGGGCCAAAATATCTGTACAGAGATGTGAAAGACTCATTACCAGGGACACAAAATGTTTAATTTCACTTGTTGTTGCTGCTGAGGGTGGCCCAACCAGTACAGGTAGCTTTGAATTTTTCTTCCCTTAATAAATAAAATCACCAGTTAAAAACTGAATTTCATGTTTACTTAGGTTATCTTTGTCTCATATATACTGTAAATGTATTTGATAAACTTTTCATAGCATTGTATTCCATCCATCCATTATCTACACCGCTTATCCTCACGAAGGTCGCGGGGAGTGCCGGAGCCTATCCCAGCTGTCTTCGGGCAGTAGGCGGGGGACACCCCGAATTGGTTGCCAGCCAATCGCAGGGCACACAGAGACAAACATCCGCACTCACAATCACAGCTAGGGGCAATTTAGAGCGTCCAATCAACTTACCATGCATGTTTTTGGAATGTGGGAGGAAACCGGAGTACCCGAAGAAAACCCACCCAGGCACGGGGAGAACATGGAAAATCCACACAGGAAGGCCGGAGCCGGGATCGAACCCACGACCTCTGAACTGTGAGGCGGACGTGCTAACCAGTCGACAGCATTGTATTCATTGTGGGTAAGTAGTGGCACAAAATCCGGACTCTGACCTTCCTGCCTGTTCTCATTCCAGAAACATTCATGTTTGTTGAGTTTCAGTCAGTCGGGATAGACACTAGCCTTTAGCTACCAAAGTAATTTTGGTTGCTCCTACAATTGACAATATTCATCAATTAAATGGCATTTGAATTTTACTAATAATGTACACAGTAAACCCAAAATAACACTCACAGAATTTCATCAACCTTGCCTTTCACTTCCTTTCTTTTTGTTATAAGAAAAATAATGTGAAAATGATTCCGTTCATATTGGCAGTTTCTAAGTATGAATTAAAGTCCATCCTTCTGCCCTACCATCCATTTTCGACATTGCTTATCCTTACTACTTTGGGAGCTTGGTGGGGTACATTTTGGAGTTGTCTTCAGGAAAAAATAAAATAAAATAAATAACACCAGAAGAACCCAATAGAAATAAGCCTTTGGGCATTATTGTGTTTTTATCCTCAGTGATGACTGACTGAGTGAGGGGAGGTTTAATTGGGTTGTCTGTGCTGTCAACAAATAAAGTCAATAAATCAATCATCCAATCAATCCACAACTTGTTAGTTGCTTCTTTGAAAACATTGACTAGAGGGGATAGGAAAAGTCTCTTAATATAGGGACCAACAAACTATGTTGGGAATATTGTCTGCTTTTGCAAATCATTCCCGTAATGTCCACCCATTTTTGCCCATGTCAGGGCGTGGCCATTTTTCCACTTGCTGTCAACTGAAAATGACTTCACGTTTGCTCAGGGCTCTGCTAACGACCAATCACGGCTCAGCTTCAGAGAACAGGTGAACTGTGATTGGTCGTTACCTGAGCCCTGAGCAACTGTGATGTCATTTTCAGTCGACAGCAATGACAAAATGGCCACGCCATTTTGCTGATAGATTTTGCTGATTAACATATCCCACACACACAATATTAATCAGAATGCCATGTTTTGACTAGTGGAGGCTCATAGAACATGTTTTTCTAAAGAATTTTTTGAGGGTTGACTTCCCCATTAAAAATGTCGCTCGTGAATAAACTAGTACAGTAGTTTAATTGCATTTATTGTATTCATCAATATTTTGTCGATGTCATATGTTTAAAGTTCTTCTGATCTGATCAGATGTGTGTGTGTGCACGCACGTGTGAGTATGTCACTCTCTCTCAAACTCTTTCTCAAAACTGTCTACTATGCTACCAAGTATAGAGCGTATCTTGAAAGCCTGAAAATTGATTTAGCTGTACAAAGTATGGTAATTATCACAAAACTATTGATTTAGAATGCCTCATTTAAGGTTGGAACGAAGCATTGCGTCGAAGCGATATGTGCAATTTGTTGCAAAGTCAGTCAATAAAGAAGGGTTAGCGACACGTGATACATTCAAAGATTTGTGAAGATCTGATTCCCAAGTTTCTTTTGAGCCATTCATGCCAAGTTTTTATTGCCTCCTATTACAATACACAATTCCAATAAATTCATTTCATTTATTTATTTCTTTAAATATTATTATTTATTCAATTGAACACACTACAAAAACAAAGTAAATGTCATGATTGGGTATAAAGGGAGCATGCTCAAAAGGCTCATGAATGGGGGTTCTGCACTTTGTAACTGTGTGAGCAAATAGTCCAACAGTTTATAAGCAATGACTCTCAACATATACCACTTAAAAAAAAAACCCAAAACACTGCCAGCCAGTCACAGTTTGTTGCTACATCCCTGAAAGCAACCACGTCTAAATATTTACATCCATGCATTTTTTTGTCCTCGTTGCCATCATTAGAGTTGTGGGTGAGCTAAAGCTTATCGTACCTGACGTCGGGGTGAAAAGCGAGGTTTACCCTGGACTGGTCACCAGCCAATCACAGGGCACATACCGTTGCAAGAAAAAGTTTGTGAACTCTTTGGAATAAAGCGTGATATGATCTTCATTTATGTCATAACAATTTACAAACATAGTCAATTTAAACCAAGGCCGCACAATCCATTCCCATACTTTTTTCGGACTATAAGTCAGAGTATAAGTCGCACCAGTCAAAAATCGTGAAGCATCATGAAGACGAAAAAAACATGTTATGGTCGCACTGGGCCATACATCACTTTTTTCAAACTTCCACTTCTAACCATGAAAACGTTTTTTTTTTTTTTTTTTTTTTTTTTTTTTTAGTTTACAGTGGCTTATCTTAACTAGAATCCCGCGTCGCATTGCGGTCAAAGGTAGAATCTTGGTCTGTTATTGTGCCTTTTGATGTTGTAAATAGTAAAAGATAATTTTTGGGCGGTTCTGGCGACTTTTAAAGTGAATGCAGACAAACATGTTTACAATATTATTTTATATACTGGTAGTTTAAAAAAACGAAATACTACACTCTTTTTATTAGACTAGCTTCAAATCCATAACACGATATGGAATTTGAATGTGTAACAGACATTTTCAGCAGTTGGATTCATATAACGGTGAAAATGATCCCAGATGAGAGTATTATCCTAAAGGTTGTGCTAAATGTGCTTCGCTAAAGCAGTTTTTTGTGGTCATCAACCACACCACTTTTTTACTTTTTTTTACTTTTTTTCTTGACTGTAAGATATTTTTCCCCTTTGACTTCACATATTTGTCATTGTGTTCATTGATAGCAGATAAACATAATTGCTCAGCTCCACTGAATAAATTTTTGGCGGATGCAGAGCAAATCGTAGCAAAATGTAATGTGACATCTAGGCATCTGTGTCCAAATGGTCTTGTGTCTTGGTGCTAAACAAAAATATGTGTTGTTTATTCCTGAAAGGAATATTACATTACCATGAGATCTTTGATGAAGGCTTGAAATGAGTTCTTGGAAGTTGTGCCAAGAAATTCTTGTGAGTTTGCTGATAGGATTGTTAATATTATTAGGCAAGATGTTGTATTTTACCCTGACAGTTTGGTGAAGATAACTCTAGAAAAATACAATCACCTTATGAAGTCTAAAATAATAATCTACTTTGTATGTAGTGGAACCTCATAATTTAAGTTACCTAGGTATTCAACACCTTGAAATTTCAAGTTTTTCCAATTTTAAGGAACAAGAAAAAAATAATTAAAAGAAAAATTGCGTGATTTGGGGTGAGATGTGTGTTTCAACATGAGTTTTCTCATAGGGCTAACAAAGGTCACATCACAGTACACACTTTTACTGATGTATGAACTGCTGGCGTTTTATTCCATTGAGTTTGTAAATTCGAGACATTTCATCCTCTAAACCAGGGGTGTCAAACTCATTTTTGTTGCGGGTCATATCGTAGTTCTAATTTCACTCGGAGGGCCGTTACGACTGTTAACCCGTGTAAATGGATGATCGCCTTATACACAACTAGTTGATGAATCACTAGTTTTGAAGTCAGGAGCCACTAAATAGTTTGTTCAACAATTTTTCAATGTATTTTAAACGAAGGATTGGTAACAAATGCTTGAAATATCAAATATGTTGTGTTAACAGTGAAGACAATTTCAAATAAAGATGTCAAGTCAACACATGATTTGTCTTCGCGGGCCACATAAAATGATGTCGTGGGCCGGATGTGACCCCCGGGCCTTGGGTTTGACACCTGTGCTGTAAACCAATGAGGGGCCTTAGAGATCTCAGTTGGATCTGAAGGGCAAAAAATTGACTTTTGTGATAACAGAAGATAATAGTGTTCACAAACTTTGCTATTTTTTACATACCGTTTGTGTATGCACACAACAGGACTCTGTTTCTTCCCCGCTTGCAGGGGCTTTCCGTCTTCCTCGCCCAAAATTTTCCACGGGAGTGTGAATGTTGGACCTAGTGCCTTTTTCTCTGTGTGTGCTTTGTGATTGACTGGTGACCTGTCCAGGTACTACTGGTGTACCCCACATCTTGGCCAAAGTCATCTGCTATAAGCTCCAGCTCACTTGTGACCCGATCACGACAAGTGGTACAGAAAAATGGATGGATGGATGGTTGGAAATTTAAAAAAAAACGTAGTCATGGCAGTTTTAGTGCAGCTAGGATAGATTGTTTGAAACTTTAGAATTGATTTTCACTTAAACGTCACCCTGAATCCTAAAACGTTTGTTTCTTACGTTTGTGGAACGTATGGAACTTGATGGCTTAATAAAGACAACATTTTGAAATATCATATCCCTCCACGTGCAGACATTTGCGGTTAAACATTGACCTTTTCTTTGCACTGGAGGCTTACTGAGAGGAATAATGATACATTTGTGTACTTTGACTTTTTGATTTGGGTTGGGATGTTTGAAACTGAGTAAAACAAGTCTTTTGTTTTGTTTAACCCCAACAAATAATACCTGCAGCCCATTTCTCTTTCTACTTAGATGGCTTTTTCGTGAATGTATTTTCAAACAAAAACATGCACATACGAACAAAATCTTACATGGCTTCATAAATTGTATTTCTGTCTACTTCTGGCTGAGTGGATCAGTGCTAAAATCCATTTTTCCACTTCTGTAGCCTCATTTACGCTATGCTACACAGTTTGATTTATTTATACGGCGTATAAAACTTGTAAATGGACACTCAGTGTTTTTTGGGGTTTTTTTAGATCAAATTTTGGACTATTTCATTTGTGTACATAGGCCAAGGTTAGGAGTGGTATTTGCATAAACAATAACATATATAAATAAAGTATATACAAAATATGTCGCAGAAATATTGATCAAATGTTTTCTTTCTTACAACCAATGACAGGAAAGACCCAAAGGGGTTAAGCACTATTGTTAGTCACTTGAACAAGTGCATGTTCACACAGAGATTGGACAGATGGGATGTGTTTTCTTCTTGGAAAAGGATATTTAATTCTTGCTAATCTTAACCACTAGCCACAGGCTAAAGAGCAAAGACATCTCTTTGTCCAGTGCTCCTCCTCTTAATGAAGTGGTTGTCCCTACAATATCTGATAATGCTCTTCAGAATGGCTAAAAAAATGCATTTGATAAGTCAAGTTTAGGGTAAAGTTTGTTTGCTGGATAAAAAGTAGAGACAGCATGGACTGTTGACAACTTTGGTTTGTCAAATGAAATTGTAAAGCTTGAAAGTAATGAATTCTTCCTTGCTACAAGCAGCTTGACAAAGTTATCACAATGCAAAAAAATATGCTCATCGATATGCTGGGAAAAGTGGAATGTACATACATTTTTCAGAAGCTCCGTTTGCTAACCAAAATGTTACTACCTACTGAAATCAATAGAATTGATTGATTGATTCATTCATTCATTTCAATTTCAATGTGTTCCAACCCCAGAAACTTTACGTTTTATATTGTTTTTATCAGCGTGTATTTAAAAATGAATATTTTTTTTTTCCTTTTACACACTGATAAAAATAATTTTAAAAAACCCCGATAAATATTCAACATTCTATATATGTTTTACACAAAAATATTAAAAATATAGAAAAAAAGCAGAAAATCTGTGAATTTGTCAATTATTATGCATCAACTATTGTTATAAGTAGTAAAATCACCATTCACCACTAGGTGGGCGACATGACTTAATTGCACTTGCATCAGCTATAATCGTGGCAATAAAAGGCCACTCTGAAAAATGCACTTTTGTGCAGTTTTTATTGGGGGAGGGGGTTCTGGGGACTCAGAAAACCAAACGCCAGATACGCTGTCTGCCATCTGCCCTGAACAGTGTAAACCAGGATTCAGCCGTGAAGAGAAAACCTCTTCGACGTGCCAGACGCCATCAAATGTGAGCATTTGCCCACTCAATTCGGCGACGAACCGGAGTCAGGTCGAGACCCCGATGAGGAACGACGAGCATGCAGATGAGCTTACCTGAGACGGTTTCTGACAGTTTGTGCAGAAATTCTTTGGTTATGCGAACCGATTGTTTCAGCAGCCGTCCGAGTGGCTGTTCTCAGACGATCTTGGAGGTGAACATGCTGAATGTGGAGGTCCACTTGGTCTGCTAAGGCACACCTGTGCACTAATCATGGTGTCTAATCAGCATCTTGATATGGAACACCTGTGAGGTGGAATGGATTATCTCGGTAAAGGAGAAGTGCTCACATTCGCAGATTCAGACTGTTTTGTGAAAAAATATTTGCGAATAATGGTGATGTGTATGTGGAAAAAGCTTTAGACCTTTGAGTTCCTCTCATAAAAAATGTTCGCAAAAACAAAAGTGTTGCGCAAATATTTTTGTTGAATTTACTTGAATATTTCTTGATAAAAGGAGGACGGTAACTCAAAAGTAGAAAAAAAAATCACCACACCGTAAAAAAGATTTTCAATATTTTTCACGTACAAATAACAGATGTACTCAGCATTCGACGGGGCAGTGTTTCTTTTTTTTTTTTTTTTCTTCTTTCAGTTAAATAGTGGGTCTTGGTGTGCTCTAAGCACGGGTTTCTCAGCACAATTTGTATTCTTTTTATTGCCTTATCGCCACTAGTCTTATGTATTTCATGTCATGACAAGATATTGAAATACATCCAAAAGGCTTGAGTTTGACCATAAAATACCCCAAATAAGGCTTGTCGACACAGGAAGAAATTGAGTCGCTTGAACTATAAGAATAGCTCTGTTTGTTTTCGTGGGGTCGAGGAATGATGCCTCTCTCTTGAAATGTTATTGGTCCTGAAGGCAAAGTCTAAAACGTGGACCCATGTGCTCTCTTTGAGCAGGTAATAAACTTGTGTCTCAAGAAGATTCTGTGAATAAAGTGAGAGATTGTGGGGGCTAAAAGAGACATCCTTTGTTAACATTTCCCTCTACACCCAAAGGTTGGGCTGGCGGAAAAGGACACACTGTAGAGGGAACTTAAAGGAATACTTGGTTATGACTTGACAATGAAAGCATTCTTCGTTTTTATCAGTCACTGTTGTGCCACAGGGCACTTCCACCGAGTTTGTATTTGTCTACCCAGATCCAAGTCAGTTTCCAGTAATCCAAACAAAGGTGTGCTGTGTTAGTTCTAGTAGCATTGTATGAGATTACATGGCAGACCTTTTTTTTTTTTTTTTAATTTTGTTTTATCAATTAAGCACACATTTTTATGGTGCATTCTGTTTGAATGGTGAATAATTCCATACGGGTTAACCGACTAAAACACTGCTTGTGTCATTCAAATTATCGAAGAGGCTGAGGTAACAACCAATAATGCCTCACCTGTTTTCTGAGTTTGGTCATGTGATGCTGGCAAGCTGAGCCCTTAGGCACTGTGATGTCACATCAAGTTGCAAACAGGTCACCCTCTGAGATGGATAAAATCAATCTTCTTCTTCTGGGTTGGGGGGCCGGCCCTTGTCAAGCAAGCCCTCATCTTCCCTCGACTTCTTGGCCAATGGCGAGCCGTGTTTTTTAGCTGAACATTCGAGTGCTGTTATGTGCCAGTTAGCAGGAGCTAACACTGATAAGACACTGTTAGCTAGTGTAAATCTGTGCTAATAGTGCAGCTATGCTTACATTTTAGATTCAACGTGCTAGTGCCTCTGTCACTGCTTCAAAGTGGCTCTTTTGCTGTTGAATGTCGGCCAGGCTAACTGCCAAGCCATTGGCTAAGATATCTTGATTGGCGGTGTGTTATGCATCACAAGGTAGCGTAAAATGTCTGGCTCACAGACACATTTTCAGAAATAGGCAGTTAACCATTAATTTATCATAATATGTCCCCATTAGGTTCACCTTGAAGTACCCACAATTAGTTGTACTGTACAAACATCCTCTCCATGTTTGGCCTTTGATGAAAGTTGTTGTGCACTAATCGTAATCTTTTTGTCAACTTCTGGTTCTCAATTTGAGCTTGTCTGAACTTGAAAGGGCTGAGAAGCTCATAGGGACTCTTTATCACCAAAGCTCCAGGAGTTTTCTTCAGCTTTATTTCACACGTCACTTATTTGCAGAAGCTTTAAACTAGGTTGATAACCTTGAATCAAAGACAAAAAAGACATTGCATGAAATCGCTAGTGTAAGAACACTCTTCTGCGGTGTGTTAAATTTACGAGACATGGCCTATTTATTTTGGTTTCACAGAGTTTTTAAAATGGTGCATTGTGTTTCCTTGGATCAAAAACAGTTCAGCTCCTCTCTTTTATTTTATTACAAAGCACCGTATGGTTTAAATGGCTATACTTAATTAATTAAAATTACATTGAAGACAAGTGACAATCTCTTTCGGCCGTTCAACAACAGCAGTGAGTCAAGCTCCACCTTCGGCAACCATACGGCTGCTGAAAATTTCAGCTACAATTTGCAGAGACTTTTTACAACGGAAAGGGCCCACAATGTATACAGTCCCCCCCAAAAGTATTGGAACAGCAAGATCAGTTCCTTTTGTTTTTGTTGCATATTAAAGGCATTTGAGTTTCAAAAGATGAATATGAGGCAAAATTCAGAGTTCAGAATTCCAGCTTTTATTTCATGGTATTTAGATGTGTTAAACAACTCAAGGACAGAGCAGCTTTTGTTTGAAACTACCCACTTTTCAAGTCAGCAAAAGTATTGGAACAGTAATGAAACATGATGCTCGCAGCAGAAAGAATTCTGAAGTCTACAAAACCATTTTCTTCGGCAATTTAGGAGGAGGTCTGAGACTGACCCAGTCAATCGCTGGACCTAAACCCAAGAGAGCCTGCATTTTACCTCCTGTAGAGGAGACTGGAGAGAGAAACCCCCCAGAAACAAACTAGAACTGAAAGAGGCTGCAGTAAAGGCCTTGAAAAGCATTTCAAATGAAGAATGCAACATTGTGGTGAAGTGAAGTCAATGGCTCGTAGGCTTGATGCAGTGAATGGAAATAAAGCTTGTGCCACCAAATATTCAATGTTATTCACTTCAAGTTCATTTAAACAACTTCAACAGCTTCAAACAAAAGGCGCTAGTTATTTAACACTGTGTTTTTCAAACTGTTTTGAGTCAAGGCACATTTATTTCATTGAAAAACTCCCGTGGCACACCACCAGCTGAAATTGGGGGGAAAAAAAGAAGCTTATTTTAACAATATAAATGTTGTATTGTTTGTATAAGCATTTTTTAACATTGAAGAATGACGTTTTCTAATAACATCCTGAAGAGGAATTAAATAAACACAAAAGAAAAGAAAAAAAGTATTTTATTTACTTTGCTTACTCAGTGTGAAACATGGGCCTGTTTGGATAAACATGTGTCACTAATTCGCTTGTCTCCAAACAAAGACAATTAGCTACCTGCTGCTGTTGCTACCTGCTGGTATGGAAGAGTACTACAATGTCGACTCGTAAAGACATGATTACGCTGCCAGGTGCTGGACCGCACAGGCACACAAATTCCGTTATTTCCCACGGCACACTGCTGTGCACACATGGGCACAGAGTTTGAAAAACACTGATTCAATACACCTGCATGTAAATATCTTGACATAAAAGCTGGAATTCTGAACTTTTGTCTGATATTCAGCTTGTGATCTGAAATCTCTTCAGTGTACAACAAAAACAAAGGTACTGACCTTGCCATTCCAATACTTTTGGAGGGGACAGGACCTTAGTGAAACGCTTGGTGGCTTAAATCCATCCAGATAACGTAATTTTTATCGGGCGTCCGTTCGCGATTCCGACTGCAGACTTCGGCCGACTGCGTCCTTCCCTTTGGAATGACCTTCCATTAAATGTTAGGCAAGACCCCTCTCTGTCCACTTTTAAAACCCGTTTGAAGACACATTTCTATTCTTTGGCTTTTGATTCGACGTGATAAGACGATGTTTTCTGCTGTTTCTGGTGTCTGATGTATACACTATTTTGTGTTAATTTATTGCCTTCTCTTGTTATATTATTGCTATTTTGTTGTTGTATGTAAAGTGCTTTGTTACAGCTGTAGCTGTTGTTAAATGCGCTATATAAATAAAGTTGTATTACATTGTATTGTATTGTTTGCTTTTGTGACAAAAAAAAAAAAAGCACCCCATGGAGCCTGTTTTTCCACCACACATGCTCATTTGAACAGAAGCCTAATCGTGCACATCCACTATTGTTTCTCACACTGTGGGAGACACTTGGTGGCCAATAAATAAAAACCCAGCTTTGTACTATCTGTTCTTCCATCTTAATTCCATTATTTATACTGACCGACCAAGTATGACTTGATTCAGCAAATTTCCATTTCACGTCACCCTTTGGGATATTGCCCTTAGTTGTTTTTGACACCATGGTCGATTGTTTCCCCCCAAATCAATCTATAAAATCCATTGCCACAGTCAGATATGACGTAAAACCCCCATTAATGTTACAGACATGACAGAACATGCTAAGTACTCTTTTGGAAAGAATGATGCCCGTGGCAGGAAAAAGTAATATCTGAAATATTAAGAAAAAAAAGTAAATACCTCCATTTTCATGCAGCAAAAAAATCACCACCCTCAAATGTGAACATGTTGGTTAACCATGCTTACAAAACTGGGTGCTTTTTTTAAAACGCGCTATACATTAGTGTTTTGGTATGTCTGGTTTGTACGAGAACAGTAGCACTCAGTTTTAGTCCTGATAATCAGAACAAACAATGTTCTATACTTGATGAGCAGAACGAAAGAATAAATGTTAGTTGGCCTTAAGCTAGGTTTAGTTCGCAGACTACTGGCCAAATAATAAAAAGACTTCTTTGTGAGCTGAAAGTGGTGACGTCAAACGGGCTCCATAAAGACATAAATTCATAGTTTAGCGAGAACAACACACCAGGGGGAGGATTAGTTTCTGTGTCCTCCTCCATTTCTTAACTTGCATAACTAATGAGCCTTAAATCCTTGATAACTTAGCAAGGAAGGCTGACTGCTCCCACATTTACACATGCTAGGCTAACAGGATAACGGGACAACACGGTGTGAATGTAACTAAGGTGTGTTTTTACGTAGTTCCAAACAAATATGTTGGAGATGCTTGAGTATAGTCACTACCAGGTAAGATGGCTGAATTTTTTTGAGTATTTTATCACTGATAGTGGATTTCTTTGTCATGGATTACTTGCAGACCAGCTTCATTCCGACTGCTTGATTACAGCGCTATTCTGCAGCTGTACTTAGTTGGGAGCATGTATTTATTTATTTATTTGTTTGTTAGTTTTATTTAGATCTTCTACTTGTGAGTTCTGTCCAACCACAAGAATCTATGTAAACATCTGTTCAACTTCACCTGTAACTTTGTACAATGCAATACTGATATACATCCAATCCATCCGTTTTCGTGACCACTTATTCGCCAGGGCCTGGATTCAAACCACCAACGTCAAAACGGTGCCACTGTGGCGCCACTGAATTATGCATACATTAAAATGTATGAATCCAGAAAAATTCTGAAAAATGTACATATTTACGATGGCAAACCATATTTAATTATGACAGCTTATTATTATCATTGAGGCATGTTAGCCAACTGGTTGGCGCGTTCATCTCACAGTTCTGTGGTAGGGAGTGCAAATCCGGGCTACTTTTGTAGTTTGTATGTTCTCCCCATACTTGTGTGGGTTTTCTCCTCCCACCTTCTGAAAATATTCAAATTATGCTCACTGAAGACTAGAAATAGGAGTGAATGTGAGTTTGCGTAGTTGTTTGTCCACTGTGCCTTTCAACCGGTGAGGGACTAGGTCTACTGCTTTAGAATCAATTAAGAATATCATTTATTGGCCCGAAAAGGGGCTAAATGTTTAAAAAAAAAAAAAAAAAAAAAAGAAAGAAAGAAGAGTCTTCTTGAGTGGTTTGAAACCTTATTGTTGATCCACTTTTGGATGTGCTGCAATGGTCATCTTATTGCTAATGGTTAGCACTGTCCATACACGAGCTCAAACACATTTGTCCACATTTCTTGCTTATGTTTCCTTATCCCGATCTAAAGGATGAAAAGCATTATTATGGTTTATGGATGGATGCATAAAAAAGAGTCCAAAATCTATCCCTTTGTAATATTTATGCTCATCTTTTGCTCATGTAGGTGCAATCCCATCTCGAAAATCCCAGCAAGTACCACATCCAGCAGAACCAAAGGCAGCAGGTGAGACAGTATCTGTCCACCACCCTGGGAGGCAAAGCTGGCGGCCAGTGCCCCAGCCAGCCACCCGAACACGGCATGCCACCCGGGCCTGGCAGCAGTGCCCCCAACAGTCCCATGGCTCATCTCACCCTCGCCTCTAACTGTGAGAAAGAGGTACGCGTAACAAAGGTCATTATTTCATTCCATTTGGGTGACTTGATGGCGTTTATCTCAGTGTGTAGTATTTTTTTGAAATAATGAAATGCATTTTTTTCCATGTCATCCAAGATGGATGAAGTCATTGATGATATCATCAGTATGGAATCAAGTTACAATGAAGATGTTCTTGGACTCATGGATCAAGGACTTCAACTAAACACCACAGTAATTATAACCGATTTTTCTTACTTCAACCACATTGTTAATTGCATATATTTTAGAAATATCAAGTCATAATATAAAGATGCTTAAGACTATTCTCAATTTTTTCTTTTCTTTCTCGAAAGCTACCTGTGTCTGGTAATCTTCTGGAAGTATACGGCAACCAAGGACTTCCCCACCCAGGCCTCGCCATCAGCAACTCCTGCCAACCAAACATCAAAAGGGAATACACAGGTAAAATACTTAAAAACACAGAGCTGTATTTCCACAATGAATACATTCTCATAACATTACATAGCAATTGATGGACTTGTGTGAACAATGAAAATCCCTGTAATCATGATTAAAAATGCATTACTCTAACAAATATCCTCATTATGAACAAGTTATTGTTTTCAGTTAACTGCATATTTTTGGAGCATTTCTTGCCCTTCAAATGTTTTGAAACAGTACAGTATTGATATTGTGTGCAATTTAGAAATGCACAAGATACAAATAAGTATATTATATCAATTATTTGCCAATTTGCACAAGAAACAAATAAGTATATCAATTATTTGCCAAATAATTACTCCAGCTCCTGGCATGAAGCAAGTACTGGGCAAACCTGGACCCTGTGGCCGGTACGAAAACTATCAAAGATCTGATGGCTTCCCAGTAGGTAAGCGACATAAAACAAACGCTGAAAGTTGTTGTTGATTTGGGTTTTAGAAAATGTGTTTTGTGAATTACAAAATCGCACACAATGTGAATCACTTGTATGTGTTAAATTGGGATGGCTTGTGCAATTTTAGCTTTGCTAATCCTCAGAGCATTTCGGATGACGAGATGCATATTTTCAAGTTTCCAAATCTGAAAGTAAACAACTTGAAATGTGTAGATAACAGCTTGTGGAAAATAAGTGTGACATTGCTTTGTATAGGCTTTGGGTTACCCATTTAATAGCACTAATCCCACATTTGTCTTTGCTTCAAAGAGGCTGAGGTTCGTGCTCTGGCTAAAGAACGTCAGAAAAAGGACAATCACAACTTGAGTGAGTCGTTCAAATATTGATATTGTGACGAAGAAAGATAATTCCGTTCTTTTTTAGGATTTTTTTGGAAGCAAAATGAAAACGCGTCCTCCAAAAGTTCCCTTTACTGACATTTAATTTGTACCCAACTTGTAGTTGAACGAAGACGAAGATTCAATATCAACGATCGTATAAAAGAACTTGGAACCTTAATACCAAAGTCAAATGATCCGTAAGTATGATCTGAATGTATTAAAACTCCTCAGCGACAGACGCACACGTGTTCATTTTTTCATCTTTCTGTGTATCCAGTTCAAGTCAGCTATCAACATGATTTTAGTCACTGTCTTCTTCACATAGCCAAGTGCCCTTTAAGTGAAATGATTTATTTGCTCAGAAAGGCCATGAAGAATCCTCTGTTGTTCCGGTCAGCTGTTCAGCTGACTCTGACTTTAGACCTTTTGTCTCCTGTATCCCCCAGAGATATGCGCTGGAATAAGGGCACCATTCTCAAAGCTTCTGTGGACTATATCAGGAAACTACAGCGGGAGCAGCAGAGGACCAAAGAGCTTGAGTGCAGACAGCGGAAACTGGAGCACACAAATCGTCACCTGATGCTTCGGATCCAGGTGGGCTCCCACTTGCGAATAAACACGTTGCTATGCATTCTGAATTACATTTCATTTCATGCAGAGAGGAAGAATTAGGATACAGGGATATTTATCAGGGTCCCCCCCCAAAAATATCTAAACCAAGTTTCTCACTCACTCATATTATCGAACATTTACTATGGTTGCCAAATTAATGTTGCTGAATTCGAATAAAGGCATGTAAATGGCGTAAGTCATGGCTTGCTGGTCTTCAATTATGATGGTAAAAGAAGATCGCTAAAGTTCATAGATAAACTTTTAAACCCAGGTTAAAAACTTCTCTTATATTTAAAGTGGAAATCAACCCGAACATATTTTTTTGCAATAATACGTTCCCAGCAGGCCCACTAGTTGAAACACGGCATTCTGATTAATAGTGCATCTGTGCAATATGAGTTAAGCAGCAAAATCCACCCGTTTTTAGCCATCTCAGGGGGTGGCCATTTTGTCATTTCTGTCGACTGAAAACGCACAACTACCCAGGGATTAGGGAACGACCAATCACATATCGCTTGTTTTCTAAAGCTGAGCCGTAATAGGTCGTTACCTGAGCCCTGGGTAGTTGTGATGTCATTATCAGTCGACAGAAGTAGCAAAATGGCCGCCCCCGGAGATGGCTAAAAAGGAGTGGATTAACTCTTATTCCACAAACGTAATATTTATCAGAATGCCTTGTTTCAACTAGTGGTCTTGCATAGAACATATTCTTGAAGAACATATGTTTGGGTTGATTTCAACTTTAAGGTTCGCTAAACAATTTTAGATTTTTTTTCCTTTTATATATTTTTAGAAACCCACTTGTATTTATTTACTTTACTTTTAAAAGTTTTCTATTTATGTGTTTAAATGTTGTCAACGTACATTCTAGTAAATAATGTGAGCTACTTTTGTTTTCTCTGCTTTGCTTTCGAATGTTGCTAACTGGTGTGTTTGTAAATGCTTGTAGATGTTGTGCCTTGGCTTGTGTGAAGCACATTGAGTTGCCTTGTGTATGAAATGTGCTATATAAATAAAACTGCCTCGCCTTTTGACTTTCGCATAGGAGTTGGAGATCCAAGCCCGTGCTCACGGTCTCACGATTGTGTCATCCCCATCAGTCTGCACATCAGAGATGATGGGCCGGGTCATTAAACAGGAACCCATCCTTGATGACTGCACTTCGGAGCTCTACCATCACGCCTCGGCTCCTGACATGTCCCCTCCAACCACACTGGACCTCAACAATGGCACCATTACCTTTGATCCCATTCCCACTGATACTGGGGATTCTGGCCCATACGCAAACGCCAGGACCTGTAAAATGAAGGAATTGGTCAGGGATAATACATTGTCACCAATTTCCCCAAGTGACCCATTACTATCATCAATGTCTCCAGATGGCTCAGTTAATATCCACCACAGTTCTAATTCTAGAATGGAGGACAAGGAGTGTCCCTGTTAGTTTAGCCTTAAGGCCGCCGCACACCAATCTGACTTCGGACGTCGTGACCAACTGTCCCGTCGGCCTAGAAGTTGGCGCTTCGGACCGGAAAATGACAGAAGAACACACTGCAAAAGCCGACGGAGACGCCGACTACTCCGGACCTTTTGTGCATTTGTGAGAATTAGTACACCCCTCCCCCTCCGTGCCATCGGAGTTAGTATATTTACCAAACAATTACGAACGGTTTCTGTATGAAAATATAAAAATAAAACCAAGTATAAAAATAAATCCTACCTGGTATAATCAGCGGCGTCTCAATAGCTTCCCATAGCTTGCCTTGCAGCATTCGATCAGCGTAGCTTTTCACGGCATTGTCGAAAAACGGCGGTCTTTTTTTTTTTTTTTTTATGCTCTTCTGTTCAGCCAGCCATTATGTCCATAGAGGAGATGTGAAGAAAGAGCGAAGTTGATTTAGTTCTTTAGGGAAAAGCTTCGATTTTCACCGTTCGTCCGCATTCGTCACTTCCCGTTCTGGTCCAGTGCCCTGATTCCCTAGCAAACAGCCAATTACAGTGATCATTTGTCCCGACAGAGCGACTCGATTCTACATGTTGTATCAGCTGAACACGCCCTCAGACACACTAAACAGATGGCTTGGACCGACTATCCGACGGCCGACGTCGGATTGGTGTGTCGAGGCCTTTACGCTCGCTGACTTTGCATTTGTAGCATCTCAGCACTGAGATACACATTTTCATTAGCAATCGAAATGGTCTTTTTCTATTGTAAATACTGTGGTTCCATTTAGAGAAAGGGTGACAAAGTCCGGTCCTCGAGAGTCCCTATCCAGCCTGTTTTAGATGTCTCCTTCCTCCAACACACCTGGTTCAAATGATTCGGATTGTTATCAGGCTTCTCAGCTCTCAGATCTAGAGCTACTTAATGGACATGTTAAGGTTTAACATGTTTAAAAAGTGCATTCTGCTATTTGCTGATATGTTACAGCACGCAAGATAACCCAATTATTGAAGTTATCGACAAATATCAGTTGGCTTCATTTTATGTCCCCCCCCACCCCCTTGCTTTTTTCTCTTATCACTGTCTAGTCTGTACAGCAAACCTTCTTACTGTTTTCATTTTTGCGACCAGTAAGTGAAGAGAGCAACGCCACCTGGTATATTGTATACAATAATACTGCACATGGTTAGTTGAATGGTTGGACAGCACATCTAATAACACAATTTTGACCTATTGTCTTAGCTCTGTTAAAGTTTAAAGAATAAAGTGTTTTGTTATTCAATTGAACTTCAAGACAGAACTCGTAAAAGGCGTTTTGAGTGTAGTAGATCACTTTTGCTGTGTTTTCTTTATCATTAAATTATGTGTGTGTGTGTGTGTGTGTGTGTATTTTATTTGTATATGCCTGTTGTGTTATTATGAATTGTTCTAATTTAGTAAGTCTTGTTCCACATTTTATATTTGGATGTTCAGCTGAAAACGAATGACAAACTCTTCTTTACTGTATACAGTGTTTGGCCACACTGTGAAAATGTAGAAATTCACCCAAAATAGTATGGCTAAGAATGTGATAAGCATATTTATTGTAATACACATTAGTGCATTGATCTTGCAAGTTATTGTTTGTATATTTTGTTGATGTTTTTTTTCGTATTTATTATAAAAACAATTTGGCGGGAGTTCTTTTCATTCTGTATTTGAAGTTGCATACATTTTACTAGTGATGCTGTAATAATGATACCTCCAATATCAGATCTTTACACTCCAAAATCAATTGTGAAATCACAATATTGATACTTTTGATACTTCAGCCATTTGAGCCGGAATTAACAGTGTATCATTAAACGCAACTTAACTATTGAGATCCTTTCAAATATACATGTAATTGTAAATAAAAATGTAGTAGGTGCCATACATTTGATTGGTCTGATTATATTTTGTCGTTCACCATTTTCAACCTTTGTGCATATGCACACTTTGATAATGAGATCCAAATATCTTTTTTGGCACACCTTGTATGCACAACAATTTCATCCAGTTTTGAAATCAGAAGTCAATGAAAATAGCTTGCTCAACTATTGTTTTTTAAAAAGGGGTTTGGTAATTCAATTTAAATTAAATGTTATTTATGTACGTAGTGCCAAATCACAACAGAAGTTAAGTCAAGCCATTTAAAAATGCTTGCAATACCTCAACGTTATTTATTGTGAAGACAATTTTTTTTTACAAGAAACTTGAAGTACACATATAATTTACTTTCGCAGGCCACATAAAATAATTTGCCGGATGTGGCGATAATCAGACCAGTGGTCAAGAAAATACATTTTAGACTTGACATATTTGCCATATTTGTTGTAACCGCGTTAGCATGTGCTTGCACGTCTCTTTTGTTCGTGCCCTTAACCTGAGAGCAAAAGGTGGCCTCGAGTACAGCTGGAGCGCTCTACTAGGTGTAAGTAGTGCTTTTAGCCTGCAGATGGCAGGCTATTAAAGGTTACATTCTATAATGCTAAATGTTTCTCCAGCTATTATTCAGTAGAAGTGGCAGAAATAATTTTTGGAGGGAGGGGACATTCTTCTGTAACATCAGTAATTTCATCCATTTAAAATAAACATCCGTTATTTTTCTTTAATTATTATTATATTGTGGATGATTATTGCTCATAATGACTAGTCAGTTGATGTGCAAATGGGTAGCCGGTCAAATCATTTGCAATGAGCTGGACTCAACGTGAACTCCACAAGATGATGACGCCAGTGCAGCGGCATCAACGTTGAACTTTTAATGTGTGCTGTCAGGTCACATATTAAATGTAAACACAGTCCCATAACTGTTTAGGGTGTCAAATTTACTCAAGAAATGAATAATAAGAAGATAAAATAAGAGCAATGTAAAGCGTTGTTTCTGTTGTTGTATCATTTTAAAAGAATAAAATGCTGAGCTAATATGACGAGTAGATACGTATTTGCTTCAGTTGTATTAGACAGAAATCATGGCATCTTTTCCATTATAATACATTTCAAGTGAGAACTTTATTATTTTTTTTAAACCAGTTAAACATTTAGTGAGAAAAAAAAACATATAAAAGGGAATGTTGGTATTTTGTTGTTTTTATTAAACTATTTTTCCATCTCATAAGAATGTGGTTTAATAATAAAAATCCCATCATCTTTAGTTTCTTCGTATTTCCAAAAATTGTTCGAGTTATTCGTACATCAAGTATCACTGAAATAATAATGTGCTAAATGTGCTTCTTTCCCTTGAATCCCCGCCTTGGGTGGCAGGCAGAGTGATGTTGAACCAAGGATACGGAAAGATGATCAACAATGCCTCCATGGCTGATTTAATAGGTGAGTGATGATTCTATTCCCCCTACATCCCTCTGGAATGTGGCCATGTCTCCTTTTAATCCCTCCATTTGGCGTGAAGTGTCGTGATAGGATGCGAGGGTGGAGGAGGCGGACAAAGTTAAATGCATTTTTTTTGTGAGCAACCTTTTTGCAAAGTATATTTTTAGCATCTGTTTAGGTTACTACGGTTATCTAGCTGGAAAGAAGAAGAAACCTATCTCTACGTCTTTATGTCCTGTAGTCTCGCTGTTGATTACAAACTGTTAAAAGGGATTAGCCATCTTTTCTCCTTGGCAATGGTTTCTTTTAAACTCATTTAAACTCTCTTCTATGCACTACAGAGACACATCCAGGTCTGCTTACAGCAGGAAAGTGTTGTGATTGCATCTTGCCAAGGCAGGTTTGCATCATAATAAACATCCCCTCTTTGCTGAGCTGTCTGGAGGATGTGGAAGCCAACCTGAGGTCCAACTTGGGAAGGGAGGCTTCCTGTGCCACGGCAAAAGCCCAGCCTGTGCCAGAAGCCTTGTTTGAACAGCGGAAGACATTTTTGGATTTTAGTAAGAGCTGTTAAAAGCCAGCTCAGTGTAAAATGTTCCTCCTCCAACAGGTTTCCTCCAGAGGAACAGCAACACTTCATCAGCAGTTTAGTCAAATTGCCAGTAAACTGCTGTGCCATATGGGCCCCACTCCTGACTACAGGGGCAATCTGTTTAACAGGAGCATGCTGGTAAATAGAGGCCAGCGCGGGGGGAAAAAATGATCAATTACTCACATTACGCACAGTCCTTCAGGAATTTACTTTATTGGTCTGGACATCTGTTTTAATATTGTCATAATGTATAATCAGATGGGGCCTGTTCCAGCCAAGTAGATGCCCAAAAAGCAGCCATAAATGCGCAATTAAAATGCACAATGACAGCTTTTTGTCCATCTGCTAAAATAGAGTGTGTGCGCGCGCGCGCGCGCGTGTCTCCTCTACGCCATCAAGCAATTATTTTTTTCCTTTCTGAATGAAAGGCAGAATCTTCAAAGGACACCCAGGTACGAAAGATCCAGGATGACATGGCTGCAGAGGAACTTAAATGGTGATTAGCGGCACTATCACACACAGACGCGCACCTGCGGATCGTTGCGGCACGTTACCAGAGATTTCAACGGTAGAGGCCTTCTGAGGAAAAGTATGCATCATTTAAAGTCCTTATCTCCTCCAAGGTAAAACGCGCACCTCGTGAAGTGTGTGTTTTCCCCCACTTGAAATGGGCAATAAGAAGCGGGGTGAATGTTAAGGAGGGCTTTAGAGAATGCTCTCTTTCTGCCTTCTCTGAGGATTACTGCTCTTTAAGGCAGCAAAAACATCAATGCAGGTTTATTTAAAGGATGAAGGCATTTTCTCAATGGTATTTCCAGGTTGTATCATCAGGTCTTGAGTGAGGATTAGCGCTGTTAGGCCTTTTTGAGCTGCGTTTCCTGTCCTGATAAGTCGGATTTCACCTTCAATCTGCGTGTAAGCCCTGGGCTCTGCTCCTCCTCGCCTGCTCTTCTGAGGTCCAACCTTGATCCAGCACAGACCAACCGGGCCTTCCTCGGCTATCTTGCAGATTTACGTCCCAAACCCCCTCCTAGCCCCCTTATGCTCAGATACGATTGGACACTGTAGTTATTTTCTAGTGAATTTTCTCCTCTGACGCTGCCCAATGCAAGTATAGGATGATGTGTCCTCAGGCCTCTCTGCACTTGGCTGATATTTATCATCGCAGTCTCAGCCCAAAGTCACTTGGCAGTCACATCGACGGGTGACGGGGTTAACTACTAAAGTTGTATGGAACTCGGAGCTTTCCGTGCGATGATTAATATAGCAGCAGAAAATGAGCCCCTGCCCTGCATCTCATGCAGTGTGCAGCATCTGTGATGGTCAAAGCAAACAAATGACTCCCTGATTTTGTTGCTAAGCGCAGAGATGGACCCTGACTGGGCTTTACAAGCAATTCATGTTACATGATCTTATGAGTCCAAAAAACTCTGGGAAGAGAATAAGCGACGCCTGCAAAATTTGAAGTTTCTCATATTTTGATACTAAATGACATGATTAACTCTTTCAATGTCAGACATTTTAGAAAAAGAAAAACCTATTGAGTGCCAGCCAAATTAGAACATTCTGACTGATCTTTAAAGGCTCACAGAATATTGTGTTTTGGATTACGTAAGCACTCTTCTTTCATCACACAGAAAAAAAGTTTGTTTCTACTTTATTCGATTTTTTTTTAGTAATCCGCATGAAATCATGGGTTGGTTTCACCTAATCACTCAGTTTGCACCAAAAAACAGAGAAAACAAGATTTTTGTGGAAAAAATACATTTTATGCACAACAGTGACTTTAATGCTAATAATTTTTGCTTTATTCCTTTTCTTCTAGATACCAAGAATGGCAGTAGAAATGTGCTTTTGATAGCTAAAAAAATCCCAAGTATAACAATTTTTCATTCGACAATCTTTACAAACTGTTTGCATGCTATTTGGTACTAGTAGTATTTAGTTGTGTGTGCATGCATCATCCCATGTACATTACTTCATCGCTTCTACTTCTACAGTGATTTTAAATAATCGCTTGTCATCTATTCTCTACTTTGTGATGCTCTTTGTAGTAGATTTAACATGACAAACGCTTTGATCAATCACAAGCTGCTTTCAACGTTCAAATGGTGATGTCATCTAAAACAGACACAATGCTGACATATGCTAGCAATAGTTATTTTATTTTATTTTTTTACACTTTCCTAGTTTAATGATCAAATCCAAGCTGCACAAGACTTTTCCCATAAAAAAAAATGTAGTTGACGACAATTTCCGTCACTGGCGCTCCTCGTTACGGTTCCCACTGATGGCAATTCACGTCAATGGAGCTCAAAGAGTTAAAATATTTTGTTTTGTTTTAAGCAACTGAAAACAAAACGGGATTCTTGGCGCCAGGGTTACTTTGTTAAAGTGAGTTGATGAGTTCTGTTTGGACAAAAGTCGATTTTATAGCATCAATAGGCATTTCTAAACCTTTTTAAGGGGGCGTCAATTACGCGCAGATGTTTCTGTCCCCAGCCCCATGTATTGCTCTTAGTGCTGTCGGTCCTCAGTCACATTTGTATACATTCGTGCCAAAACACATTAGTTGGCTGTTACAACAAGGAGACGAAGATTAGTGTGTTTGCCTTCGCATGAGGAGGCTCATTTGAGCAGGACGGTTCAAGTCATCAAAAAATGTAACCACGCTTAATTGGATGACATCTTGAGGGATGAATCAACCAAACGTTCGCTCTAATTGTTCTTTTCAATTAGGGAGTCCAATTTGCAACCTCGCAAGTGTCGCTGCAACAATAGCGTCTTGTTTGTGTGCCTGCATTGTTAATTGGAGCATCCCTTTGCCCCCCCCCCCTATCACTGAGCTGAGGAACATCCTTCCAAATGTATGGGCCAAGCCAGGGCCAATCCCATTCCAGAAACAAAGCCCAGCCTCCCTTGTGCCACTCTGCTTTATTTATCTGTAGTTTGTTTGCTAATTTTGATTTGCCAAGAAGCAATCGGCAGTTCCCACTCTAGCTGGGTGTCTCGATAGACAGCATGGACAGCTGATTTCTTTGAAGTGACATTCTGTAAATATGCATTAACGGGGACACAATTAGTGCTGATGAGGTTGACTGGAGCCTCATTCCATTGGCAACTTTAGTCGCACTGCGAGATAAGCGGCATTATCTAGAAAATTGGCTGAGGGAAAACAGTACCTCTGATTGCCAGGAAAGGTTCCAGATAAGAGCACAGCTGAAGAGAAATATAATTGAGGTGGAATATGTTAACCAAGGTGTCATGAGCTCATTGGGAGTCATTTAGCCAAATGTTGGCATTACGTTGAACAATGTTTAGGCCTTAGAGACAAGAATCACCATGACAAATACTGTCTCTCATTAAAGCAAGTGTGTTGATTATTTTTAAGTACGGTATACATTTATTTATTACTATTCATCAATTTTATTTAGAGGTGCAACAATTAATGGATTATCAAATGAATCGCTAACTATTTTTGAAAATCGATTAATAATTTATAATCATTTTTTAATTTAGAATTATACAAATTCTCAGAATGTCAGCTTCCAAACAGTAAATACTTTTAGATTTCTGTAGTCCTCCATGAAAGAAGACTGATTATCTTTGTGTTGAATCAAAATAAAATATGTGCTTTTATTTTGGAAAACAACACAATGTTTGCCTATTTTCATACTGACAAAAACAGCAACTGAATCATAATTCATTCCTGTTTATGCATTTCTGTCATGTCAATTGGAAATTGTCCTGTTTTTGAAAAAGGGATAGTGTATATCAAAACATGTTCTTTAAAAAAAAAACAACAACACAGATTTATTGATTGACAAAATAATCAACAGATAAATAAATTAAAATAACCATTAGTTGCAGCTCTAATTTTATTCAACCTCTGTCAATGAACCTACGAAACTAATGGAAGTCCTTTATTATTTTTTTTAAAGTGCACATTTTTAAAGACAATTTAAAATACATGGATGAGTAGGTAGTCTTTGAAGCTCATTTCACATAGATGATGAATATCTGGAGTTTTTTACATTTTTAAAACCCCAGTTAAAACTGTTTTTAAGCTGCAATAACGAAGAAACGTTACATCTGAATTGGATCCAGATTTAGATAACAGTACATCAATTTAAATATGTGGGCCTACATCCCATTTAACATCTGTGCGTAACATCTGTGAATTCAAGTCGGATTTTAACTGTGCCTAACTGATTTTATTTGTGCCTTCCAAAGCGGCGGCCCTGAAACACTCCTGTCATTGTTCGTCTGAACAACATGATGCCTTCTTATTTCATCAGGGTTTTTTTTTTTTCCCCCTCTGCCTTGTCTTTCTTGCTCACATCGCTCCTTTCAGTGGAATTACTGACAGCTCTCTCATCCACTCGGAGGGTCTGAGACCGCTGGTGCAGCGCTGGCTGTCAGATATTCCTGCTGGAAGACGGGCTCAAGTGACAGACCTGCAAGCTGCAGTGGTCTACTTGACATATGATGGCTCGAACGCCATGGCAGGGCATAACTTAGTCATAGACGGTCGGCAAAGTCTGTGGCAGAATGCGGGGTTGAGCTACAGTGGACAACTTTCCCTCTCTACTTCTCCTTGGTGTCGTTACTGTGTATCTGTTTTACATATCGCTGGCATTGGGCCGAAACCTCCTACACAGAAAAAAAATGGTGTGTTGAATTTACTCAATTTTATTTCATTAAGTGTTTGCACAAAAATACCAGATCCAAAGTATCTGGATGTGGATCCAGATACATTTTTAAAGTAGATTTAAAGTTTACAGTTTTTGGCCCGACAGATTTGCGACAGACTATCGTGTCTCCTCCCCAAAACCAAATCTTGGCTGCAGTTCCATGACTGTCCTGTGAGAGGCAGCCTGTTGCCACAGGGCACCTATTCTTACATCAAATACAAAAGAAGAAATAGTTAGTTTATTTGATGTGATAACTGCGTTGCAGTTACAATCACTTCCTGCTAGTGATGGGAAAATTAAGCTTCAAATCTGCTTCATGAACCAGTTGTATTTTTTTGACTCCTCAAGATGGCGCTCTCCGTTCAACATTGGGCTGAACGCACACTGACTTGCCATTTATTTAAACCAATACTGCCATACAGAGGAGTCAAAAAAGACAAAAACTGTTTCATGAAGAACATTTATATGGGATGAAATGTTCGTTCTGTTAAAATATTTCTAAAAAAAGAAAGGAGTGGCGCAGCTTTGGAAAAAAATTAACTACCGGTAGCCATGACTGACCAAAGTTAGGTTGAATATTTATGAAGAAAATGTTAAGCTTAATTTTATAACACACCTCACACCACAGGATAATCAGACAGGATCACCTTTTCTAGCCGTCTGAAAATCTGGCCTTTGATGTCTTTGATTGCAAATGAGGGAAAATGCTCCAATTTAGCACATGAGATATGATTGCTGGTTTACATCTACCGGTACAGGGTACACTATTGGGAGCCGTGTTGTATGCACCTCTGGTCGGAAACTCAAGAGTAGCAGCATGTCCGGCATGCAGGTGATCCTCTCTCCGTCTCTGCCCATGCCAAATGGCCCCCACAAGTGGTGCTTGTGCCTCCCGTCTTAATTGCTCCATTAACTGTTTGTGTGCTGAAAAACAATACTTAAGAGAGGTTAGATGAAGACATGACCTCATCTGCTGCAATTATATGAAAAGTAGTGACCAATTAGCACTCGGTGCAATGTGACACTGTTGCTGTTTGCGTGAGCAACTTCAACTTCTCTCTGGTAGTGACCGTTCTCTGATTTACATAATTGGGGGATTGGCCATTAATGGGAATGGCGTGTGAGAGGATCCCATTAAGATATGGAGTGAGATCTGATCATCTCCGCTGCTTTTCTGCAATTTTTCTCCATGTGCATTGACATAGCAGAAACGATTGTGATTCTTATCATCACATACATTTAATGATGAAACATCAAACTTTTTTTTTTTTTCAGTTTCTGCTCTCATTGTTTGGTGGACACTGTTTAGTAAAAGCAGCATGTCAGTTTCAGGTCATGACACCTTTTCACCACTGAGGGGCAGTATGTAGAAAGGGAGCGACTGCAGCCACACAAGTCCATATTTAAAACAATGATTATTATTATCCAAAGCCAATACGTGCTAACCGCTTCGCAGTCATTCTCACTGAATGCATAGTAATACTACTACTACTACTACTAATAATGACAATAATAATTCTGGGTTTAATCCTGGCATGGGCCTTCCTGTATGGTATTTGCATGTAGTTCCTTGTACTTTCTTGAGTTTCCTCTTGGCCCTCCGGCCTCCTCCTGCATTTAAAAATCATGCATGTTCGCTTAATTAAAGACTCCACTGCCTTTTGCCGAAAGTCGGTTGGGATCGGCTCCAGCTCAACTGCAACCTTATGGGGACGAGAAGTAAAGTAAATAGATGGATAATAATAATAATGCTAATATTTTTGTTATATTCACACTGGGGATTTTGACGCTCCCGTACAGCTAAGTGCGACTCGGCAAAAAAAGGCACTTGTACCCCCATACTACGTCAGCTCTACTTTGATTCATGCTGTCCCACCATGCACAACGTTTTAGTGCAAGTGGCCGTTCACATGAACCTCAGGGTCACTGGCGAACAACACAATTAGGCACTGTGTGTTACCGAGAGGCCCGTAAGGTTTATGGATGACATGTTAACATCTGACAATGTCAATAGACTTTTATTGATGGAGAACACACTCTTGTTTCGCAATTGGCAAGTACAATGTTACACTTTGTTAATGGAGTGATGTAGTGATCAGATGTGTGCAACAGCATAAACTAGCCACTCCCACACATTGCTATCATCACTATCACTTCCATGTCCTGCCCTGTCTGACCTTCTGTTGTACCATTTTCCAGTCCACATGATATGCTGTAGGTAGAACCCGACCGTCTCCTATATAATGTTGTCATAGTTGTATACCGTCTTATAGATCTGCAAGTGATTTTTCATCATCGTGTTATGTTTACAGTTCTTACTGTCATATTTACACACTCAGTTGATTCTCTAAAACTACATGCTGTGTTCATTTCCACTGTGTTGTCCTCACAACACAATTTTGCATGATCAAATGAAATATTTCATAACCAATTCAAACACACCTGATGTGTTGTTCTTTCATAATAGTTTGTTGTGAATGCAATAACAAACATGTCCTTGCTTCTGGCAGGAATGAATTAGCAGATTTTTTTATTTTTTGGGGTTTGATACTAATGCATTTACTAGACGATGATTAGGACTATTTTTTAAATTCATTTTGTTATCTGAAGAGGCCTCCAGCGACATCTCAGGAGGTGTCAAAAAACAATTCAGACTTTCACATCCTGCATCAGTCAGGCTTTTATTCAACATTAATAGCAAGCAAGTGAAACATTGCACTCTTGAGTTCTCAAATTACAATGCAGCTAATGTATTATTTCCACCCCATGTGGGATTACTTTCATCTTCCCCATTAAGATGCACATTTTGTTTGGATACTCAAATTACGAACCCCATATTAAATCTGGCTGTGCAAAAGGCATTGATCATAGCCCCGAATGCCGCAATCCAACTTTGATTTAATTTGCACTTCCATTAATATCTATGAGACGTCCGATTGTCATCTTGGGCATATTGATGGTATTGTAAGCCCTGCCTTCATATAATGTTCCCCAGCGGCAATGAGCAAATGTTGTAGAGAATTACGCTGCCAAGCAGGTTCAGTAGGACTGGCACTGTAGTCAGAAATTCATTACCTTAATAAATAGAGGCGTGAAAAAAAAAAAAATACAATTTTAAGAGAAGTGTCCTCTAAAAAAAAAAAAAAAAAAAGAAAAAAAACCTCTGGCCACTCTGACCTTAGAGATGACTGCTGGCTGCTTCTCATTGTTGTTGCACCCAAGGGGCTTCTTGGGGGCCAGAGGAGCCTTAAAATGTGCTCGTCTGAGTCAAGAGAATCAGTCACGGACTGTCCTTTAGAAAGTCTTAGATCTACTGATTGAAGCATTTGGATGTAGCAAAGATTGAAAAACGAATTCAGTTCTACTGTAGATGGGCAAGTGTCGCACAAAGACACGCTGATTTCATATGTTGATTAATGAAGTGCCAAGTGAGTTTGAGTATGTACAGTTCGTTATAGTTTTCTGTAGGGAAAAGACTGGTGGAGCCAAGAGACAAGAGTTATGCTATAATTAATGCAATCGTAAAGATGAAAATAGCTGTTGAAAATAGCAACCAGAAACTGACAATCAGAAAGATGCATAAATGAGGGGGGCAAGTGAGTGGTCCTCAGAGACAGCGCACCTAACAATCAGGAGCCCATTTTCTCGAGGGTTTCATAGGATAACAACAAATAATAGTCATTTTTACAGCGCCTACAAATTCCAGGAATGTATGACCTAATCACTAAATCCATGTGGAAAAAAGTTAATGTAAAAAACAAAACCAACACAATATTTTAGGCGATTGGCATACTTGCAAGGAATTTTGGACTTGCTGCAGCAGAGTTTGGTTAAAAGTGGTGAATCTGAGCATCACTTCACTGCACCAAAACAAC
Source organism: Filicampus tigris (assembly GCF_054856515.1). Lineage (NCBI taxonomy): Eukaryota > Metazoa > Chordata > Actinopteri > Syngnathiformes > Syngnathidae > Filicampus > Filicampus tigris. The sequence continues at coordinate 21,636,493 of NC_141225.1, read as the reverse complement.
ACTAACACACGTATGCAGCTTGTGCCAATATACACCCATTAAATGGAAGCCATTTTTTTTTTTTTTACTCATTTTTACATTCATTAGAATAAGAAAAGAAATGTCTTTATTGTCTTTGTAACCAGGACAAAGAAACTGAAGAATTTCCATTATGAGCACCAAGTCATCATCATATAAATAAAAACATGCGGCGCAGATTTGATTTGCTAATCATCTACAATACAAGCTTTTCAGTGGATGGTACAATTTCTTTTTCGTTGACCAAATTGGGGAGAGCTCTTCGCCTTCCCATTCTGCCTGAATGATTCATTTACAGGTCATTAAAACACTCGTTTTCTCAACGCGCTGGGCCACTCAGGTGGCAAAGCCCTGCTGGGCAGACACATCGTAAATAAAAGCAGCTACATTTCGAATGCCATAAATAGGGGACACCTAAGGACCTTGCATGATTGCAGACATCTAATCATTTAATTTATGCGTGTCCAAAGGATCCCTCATTAACATTCAAGTAGCACTCATCCGTCGAGCGGGAACATTTCTGAAGGCTGCATCACTTAAAAAGGGGAATGTATCTATTTGGGCAACACAGCATGGTCACGCACTCAGCAAGAACCTTCTCGCTTTTCTCCGTCAATGTCACGAGAGTCGCAGCATGTAACTCTCATACTGTAGCTCGTACGTGATTTGTGACCCAGTGATTGTGTTGCTGTTAATGTGTGGAACCTTTGGTCAAAGTTAAAGTCATATTCTGGAGGTCGCAGTACAGTTACAGTAACAAGAAAAACGCTGTATCTGCAGATAGCCTTTTTCGAAAAGAATAACGAGTGTTTATTTCTGAAGAGCCTTGTCTTTTATTGTAGCGATACCATTCGACACCTCTGTGTCTGCACAACAGATGCATGCATGACAGAAACTCAATAATAACTGGCGCGGTTGATGTTGGAGTGGTTGTTGACAGCTTCTTTGTTCTCTGGTCAGGTTTCATATTTAACACATCAAAAAGACGAGACATTTCACCCGGCGTAGGACTACACGGCAAGTCTGACACGTTATCAAATGGAGAGGAGCGGCGAAAATTTGTTTGATTTTCTGTCACGTAAATTAAGCATATTCAGCCGTTAAAAAAAACGTAGCTGTAGCAGAGAGGTGCTTTACACTCACAATAAAACCTCTAGACATCTAAAACATATACAGGACCTGCATTCAATTTCCGCTTTTGCGAAGATAATATTGCAGTTTGGAAAGACAAGAGCGACTGACAAAAAGAAGGCTGAACATTTGCACAATGTGCATTATAACCTTTGGGAGAAACCTGTTTGACTCCACTCAGCATTATTTCTACCTGATCGGGGAGTAGAAAAATGCATGTGTGAAGGCAATTGTGAGAGATGGGCCATGAAACGGCTAGATGCAGAAATAAACTGCGGGCGCTGATGTAGACGAACTTCCAAAGCTGAAAGCCCCGAGGTTGTATTGTTGTAAATCAACCAATTATTGGGTAAAATATACTTATGTAAAACCAATACATTTTTATACTGTTTTTCATGGTCAGTGTGAAAAAGTTGGGGGGATGTTAGCCTTCACATGACATGTTGGCAAGAAAGAAACATGAGAAAGGGAGACAAATGAAAATACACAAGAGAATTTTCGTTTTTTTTTGTTTTTTTTTTCATCTCAAAAAGTACGATTCCTAGTCGCGCCCCAAGTACTGTTCCAATTGAAAGTACGGAGGAACCAAGAACGCATGTACGGAATTGACGGATATTGCTCTTGTCAGCTAGCTTAAACCAAGGATACATTGGTTGGATACTTGTGAAGGCTTGGCTAGGAAAATATCCCACGATGAATTTTGTGCCGCTATCAAGAAATTACATCAGAGTCAGTACTAAGCCACTCCAATTTACAAAGAGTTCTGTTCTTAGGAAGGACGCTCTCGTGTACCTTCTACGGAAGACAGTACATGGCGAATTCACAAGATCGTACTCTGCGTTCTTCACATTGACAAACAGCCAGAGTGTTTCGTTGTTTTGTGTTTATTTGCCCGCACTAGCATTGTAATCACCGAAAGAATCAAGGGACAAATACTGCCCTTAAAATATCTACAAAGTACTAATGATCCTGAGCCTTCACCACCTTGGCTGCACTAAAAAGCAGGTAAGAGACATTTAATAACTGAAAGTAACACACTGTTTAACATAAACAGTCCGAGGGTTCTCTTCAGTGCTATAGGCGGTATCCAGAAGCATTTAGATGTCTCTAACTAGAACACAATAAATTGTTCCTCATTATTCAGTAATTAACTGGAATGTGCCGGGTCCCCATCCCCCCTGTGAAACACTCTAAATCACCACCCTCCTCCTCTCTTCTCCTCCTGTACGCAGCTCTTTAATTTCCTCTATGCAGTGGGGGGTGAGGGTAAATGAGCAGTGGGGGGGGCCACAGCTTGATGCACTCCATCATCCCTTTGCCACCCTCTTGTCACCTCCTCGCCCTGTCAGAGCCACGCCCTCCTTCTTGCTCCCTCTTGTCCTCGTGCCAGCTCATCAACAATACATATTGTGAATAAAGATTTTCTTCCAAATGTAGTAGCACATAAATTAAAAAAAATATATATATATGTATATTTGTCATTGGAATTTTGAAGTGCTGAGAAGCATAAATTGTTGTTGTTGTGCAAAGTGAAAGTTGCCATGACTACTTCCGGCGGAAGTGCTTCTTCTTCGCCATCTTTAAAAGAAGAGAGAAGAACCATCCCGTAACGATCAAACTTGGCGACCTCCTTCACTCGTCACCGCTCTCCTTTCCGCAACCTGGTGGCACTTTGTCTGTAAGCTTGGATGTACCGTGCTGCGACTCGAAATGTTTCTACTTTTTTCTACCATTCGACGTCATTATTTTGAAGCTAGATAACACTTTGTCGACAGCACAGAGTTCACAACGCAAGGCAAGGCACAACGCACCTAAATATTTTCATCACTACCTGACACACTGGGAATAAAAATCCTTTTTATTTACTTGATTTGAACATGTACATTGGTTGCACAAAATTGACGGCATCCCAAAGTGCCTCACGGCTCGGGATATCCATTTACTAACGCATTACCGGCTTTGCTTTTGAGATATATTTTCTCGAAACATTACATTACAGAACAAGACTTTAGTGTTGGCAAATCATTAAAACTTTAACCCTGTCACTGCCTCCACAACCCCTCCCACCCCTCCAGGCATCGTGCGTGTGCCTTTTATGGTGTTTTCTGTACCTCCTCTGCTCTTAATTGTTAAATTGAGGTCATGTGTAGGCTGAGTCAAATCACCTGTCATTTCAGCAGGGAATCATCGGTGATTGAAAGGTATCATAAAAACTTGCCCAAGGCCTGGTTTTGCACTGCCTACTGGGAGTTCCCTTTGTGCCTTGACAAGCTCTGCCTATGGGCACAAGTGGGTAGTCTTGGGTGACACACATCCACGCGTTTGGCCCAAATATAGATTCAAGAGTGTCAGTTGTGTCAGACACAATTCCTAGAGGATGTTGTTCTTCTTCCAATGTACCGTCAACGCCCCTGACCTAATTGAAGAAGATGCTCGCACACACCACAGTCCAATATGAGAGTGAGGTCAGGTTCATTTGAGGGGTAATTGTAAAATTGCTATGTAAACTAGGACAATAGAAATTATACAAAAAAATAGGACAAGACTCAATTTTAGATTTGGAATTATTCTTTCAAAGGAATGTAATAGTCAACCAGATAACTAAATATTGTCAACCAAATGATGCATTTTCAAAGTGTTTTCTGTTTTGATCTGTTACACACTGCTCTGCAAAACAGGCTCATGAGAAACACATGTGAAAGTGACATCAGCTTGAATCCACTCAAAAATATTTTCACTTTGTGTCATGCAAGCCAGAGCATAATGTGAGCTTTACTAACTTGACACAGCACGGTTGGTGGAATTTTTGGCGGGGGTGCCATATCTATCTATCTATCTATCTATCTATCTATCTATCTATCTATCTATCTATCTATCTATCTATCTATCTATCATATCTATGTCATATTTTTTACAAGATCTATACTAATGTTCAGTCATGTGGGTATTTTTTTTTTTTATTTGCTCTCTTTCACCATGAAACGCTAATGGTTGAACCAACTTGCCATTTTTTGGTGTCTCCTAATTATGATTTTGGGTGATACGACGCTTCCGCCCGACTTCAGCAAATTTAGATTAGCACTGTTCTATGCGCCCAAACTGGAAGTACGTCATCATTTTCTATGCTAGACATAAAATAATCCGTTTTACTGCTTATCCTGCTCATCTTAAACCAATAAAACATATTCTAAAGTATTTTTATCACATTTCCTTTCCACTATTTAATTTTTGTACCTCTCGCGGTGACTCAGCTGGGCTGTAGGGTGGAGCCCCCTATTGACGAGCTGCAACCGCACGGCACAATTTATGTAGAAAATACCATTCTTAGGGCACAAGACGATGCAACACTTTGAGATCCTATTTGCCATATGGATTTAATCATGAGGAATGCCGCTACATACGAAGCTGACAAAAAAAAAAAAAAAAAAAAAACTCTAAACACATGGCATTAATATTTAATGGTGCTGCTTCCCCATGAGACCTCTCTAAGTTGGAGCACTGCGTCTGAAGGGAGGTTGTATTAGCACTGTGTGCTCTGGAGGAAGTGCAGTCTCACACTAATGAAGCGATCAAGGCCTGAACTTTCAGAAAGCCTCATATCCGATTATTGGGCTGAGATGCATGTAAACATGGCAAAGCAGCATGAGATAAGATCACTCGACTAAAGACAACACTAGGGAGGCTTGCATCCTTCTGTAATGTTTCACATGGAATCTTTTCTCAGTGTCAGTTGTCTCTTGAGTGTTTTGAATTATGCTCGAGTTGTGAGCAAACTAATACTGTAGATTAACAGCATTAATGCGCATGCATGTATTGTTAAACAGTGACAGCCAACTGACCTTGTCCATATCCGCTTGGCTGGGATGGAAACGGCGTTTGAACCTAGCCAATAAAGGACAGGACATTCAGATGTCATTAGAAAACATTTGCATTCTACGGCCCATGTTAGTCCCAAAGCCATCAGGTAATTTGAAAGAGACTCAGTGAATTTAAGATGTGCAGATGTTTTCGCTTTAAAACTGGCATCTGTTTATACAGACACGCTTTATGTTCGTAAAACCACAGAGGACCTCCCATAGGTTTTATGGAGCAGTACCAGCTCGAGCACTCAGCTTTGTAATTGTGCCGCACCAGGTAATGAGAAAATTGGTCACAAGCAGTGCTCCCTGTAGATGTAACCCACAACACACCATTTGAACAGCATGTGCTTTATCTATATTTCAGCTTTCAGGGGGTCAATCATGGTCACAGTTTGGAGCTCAATTCATACCAGAGGACTAATTCCCTCAAAATATAAAAGGGCCGAGACAATTGATTGCCCTTCAATCCACCCAATGCCAATGTGAATATACTCTTTTCTGAGTTTGCTTTTTAAATTCATTCTGTTAATAAAAAAAACATGTAAAGCCGCAGAGTTATTTTAAACTGCAATACAGCAAAATAGAGACTACCAGAACATAAGAATACCTTACGTACTTGCTAATATGTTCAAACATACTTGCCGGCTAAATACTAAGTATGTTTGGGGTATGCACATGCGCAAGTCAATATCCCGTGGCATTGTGGGAAAAATACCGGAAATCAGTATTAAGTATAAGTATAAATATTTACTTACTTAATTTTCAAACTTAGGCCTATTGGTGAAATTTAGACCAAATGTTAAGAATATAGCTTTTTTTTTTTTTTTTGTGCAAGTCAATACCCTGGCATTATGGGAAAAAAAACGCTTCGTTTGTAGTCTTTAGCCTACAAGTACGTTTGAATGTATTTGCCAGTCATTTACATACAGTTATCTGTAGTAATATGACTGTGATGCGAAACATTGCAGCACAAAGAGATGGTGGTGCTTCTGACAACTTGACACCCATTTGTTATTAGAGTGAGCTCACTCTTGATCTCAATATATAATGACAGAAAACAAATATTTGGTAATTGAGAATAATTCAGTAAGTCTGTGTTGTTTGCATCACATCCACACTGACCTCTCTGGGAAACAATGTTGTCCTGTGTACAGTCACATACTGACATAGCCGCCACGCTCCAGTGTTCATTTCCCATTATGTGACGGGGACATATTTCAGACTGAAGTGATCCAAACAGCGATCTGCCACTTGAGAGAACTGTCTTTGAGAAGAGGGGTTGAGGGGCGCGACAAGGACGAGGGTCCTACAAATGACATACCCAACGGCTCCTGTGTTTCCAGTGGCACTTCAGCTCAAATAGGCACTCATCAGGGGAAAGGCTTCAAGATTTTTTTCTCATACTTCAGAAAGACGATCACGTCAATGCCAGAGCACTTGTTGGTATGTTTCTTGTTAGTGCAGCACTGGAATTCGCAGGCATCAAGGGCTGCTTGTTTCGGCGATGACACTGCTTCCATAGCTCGCGGTGATTTGGGGGTAGACGATTGAAGTTCACTTCAGTCAGTCATTCAGACCTCAAGTACATTTGCGACAACTAGGTTGGTATCAAAACAATGAAAACTATTTCAGAAGTAGATTCAAATGTTCCAACTACTTTACATCAGGGTGTGTATGTCAGTTATACGTATACTAGGTAAAACCTGCATGTCTTCACTCATCGCTTTCGCCCCAGAGTGCAACGCGTGCCTTGCATGTGTTGCTAGCGTGTACGGTGGTAAGACCGTAGTCCTCAGAGTCCTCCAAAGAGGGTTCTGGCTGCAGAGTTAGTGGCCCTGGCTTTTAGCTCATTGGACAGCCAGTGCACTTGACTCCCAAGCAGGTGACACGGTGGTATGATGAACAGATGGATGTCTTCTTTCCGAGCTTCATATCCTTTCTTCGCAGATGCAAAATGTAGGAAACGACGTAGGCATTGTTCCTTTAGGCCCTAAAGGAACGGCCCTGAAGCAGGCCATTTGGAGACGTAATCAATTAAGAAAGGTATATGCTATCCTCTGCAAGGAGCAATTTCAAGTGATGCTCTTGCAGTGGAGCAATGCGTGATGACTCTTCCCGGCAGCCTCTGCCAAATGGTAGTCCCACGGGTGCTATGAAGCATGAGATCATCAAATGAAGCTGACCACGGGCACTGACATATTCAACATCTACACATGAAGAGTGTCCTTTTATGTTTAGGTTGCAAACAATCAAGAAAGCTCCTACATTCTGATTCGCTTCTTTTTATTGTTTTTTTTTTTTCCATCTGTGTCTCCATCATACAAAACAGCTCTATGATAAACATTTAACTTAACTGTATTGTTCTATGTGACTGCGCTGCTAATATACTGTGAATTGAAAAGTTTGAATCAAAGACAACTCCGCTTGTTTTACGGTTAAATAGTATTTTTGTCATTTAATGTTCATTGTGCATCATGAAAATCTGCTGTGGACTGCCTTAGGCGTTTTTGGCCGTGACACGCGGCAATATCTTTTAACACAATGATGCTGTTTTTTTAATGCATTGCCGCCTGAGGGATCGACAGTCACGGGCATTCAACGTTGGGTTACGATAGACTGAAAACATTTGGGTATGACATCACAAGATGAATATGAAATGAGGAATAAACATTTCATTTCTGTAGACTTCTGAGTTCCTTTTGCTGCTGCTATTATGTGCTCAATCAATCCATCAATGAAGTTGAATGCGGCCACCTGAAATTAAAACATGGCCATCACATTTCCTTGATCAGGCTTGTTTTTGGGATTGTGCACAAATACGAAATTAGATCCAACAAAAGCCGACCGCTAAACAATGGTTTACGCTAGTCTCACCGCAGCTTTGTATCTTCATACATTAAGTAGGTTTAGTACAAGTTCCTCACGCGGTGGAGGCAACTGTTAAGCTCAGCCAAGCAAAGAACGTCCAGGACAAACTATCCTTCACACTGCACAGGGTCCATTTGGCCCACTGCCTGCTGTTAGCTTCTTCAGTGTTCCAATGACGTTGGCAAAATATCCACTCATATCAAAACATTACAGAGACAAAGTCAGCAACATTTTATTACCTTGAGTAGTTTCCTCCATGAAGTGATAATGAAGCCAAAGGCCAAATGCTGAGCATCACGCGTTGAAAGGCCATAAAATCTACCACGATCAAAACGCACGCCGTATGCAGGTTCATTCTATAGCAACTTATTAGGTTCCTTTGTCCAAAGCATTGCTAAAATATTTGACGGATGCCAGTCAGGAATAGATGGAATAGAAAATCAATAGAATACAAGCATGCGCGAGGCAGCAAGTGGCCGTTTGTTTATGACGGGGAGAAACAAGCGGTGAAACATGGGTAGGGAGCCGCATTCCAATTTCTGCATATACAAGCCAACCAATTTACTCTAATTAGGCTCAACACTAGAGTTGCATTTTAATAGATGTCCCGCTGAGTGTGCATATGTTTAGAGAACAAGAGCCATGCTAATTGAAAAATTAAGATGTGAGAGTATTTGTCTGCTGGGATCCCACGATGTTGCACTCAGTGTAACTGTATTTCCCGAGGAGAGCTGTCACTAACAGTTTTTAATGTCTTGCTTCCTGTCTTTCAATATAGTCTTGTTCCGAGGAAGTTGAAAAATTCACATTGCACTATGACATTTTTCAATAAAGTCCCACTCTTTTGACATGTTCTGGGTTTCCTTTCAACGGTCGGAGTCAGTCATAATGTCACAGAGGTTCAGCAGTGACTTAGTTAAGATTTGCTTTGAATGAAATGAGCTTTGTGGCACCACGTCTGCTGCCGAGTCACAACTGCCGGCAGTCTGCACGTTAACGCTCTCCTTAATGTGAAGAAAGGTGACAGCTCAAGATCAAGTTCAAGTACAAACTCCTCGACATCTAAGTGACAGCACTTTTTTCCCCGCACTTACAGTACAGCTTCTTCTATTATTTACAGGTGTCAATGCAAGTTTAGCCCTGCCTCTGCTCCTTGTTTCTATCTGCTTTTTGTGGCAGAGAGACGAACATTATGCCTGCTTCTTCCTTTCTCTATGCCTGCATTGCACCAAATTCCTTACGATTTATCACCATTTCATTATATTCACCACAGACAATAAAAAAAAAAACATGCAATGCTACCTTATACGGTTTCTAATGTGATGTTGAGACACGGCAACATTTTTTAAAATATCGGCCGATTTCCAAACTCTGAGAGACCCCACACGTGACGAGAAAAAAAACAGTTTTGAACGTGTATTGTGTGCTGTGCAGCCACATGACAAGATCAACACACCGCACAGGAACCGTTTCATTCACGGATATTCTCACGTCAAACGGAAAATCTCGCAAAATCCCTCGAGATTAAACGTGACTTCCGAGTAAACAAACATGGCGGATGAAGAGGCAGCAGGGGTCTCAAATCGTGTCTTGACGGTAGCGCTAGTTTGTGGATTATTTTTAGCGGAAATAAGCGACACAAAAAGAACAGACGTTGGGCTCCGCTGCGCGGTGACTGTTTTGATTTTGGATTCCCACTGCGCTTCTTCGCCGCCCCGTCACCTCGCTTTCTGATTGGCTGTACGTTACTGTCAACCGGCCGTGCAGATTCGGGGCTAAAATCGGGCCGCGTGAACCGGGCTTTAGGGCCCTATTTTCATGCCCAGCCCAAGTCAGCGCAAAGCGATGTCTAACTTTTGTTATTTAGCTAGACAATCGAAGTTAGAAGTGGGCCTGTGCGTTGTTGTGGGAGGTAACACAGCCAACTCCCGGCTAATGGAAGTTCTTCACCAGCTCTGTAGATGTTGGGAATGTACATTACAAAATGTTTGCCATTCATTTATAATGATGGCTGATGGCTATGTTAACTACTGTAAAATCAGGATATTGAAATGTTTTCAACGTGACCCACATAAACGCTGACAATGACATGATCTGTTTTGAAAGATACTTTTGCATCTTTAGCTTTGGGGAGAGTATTAATTAAAAGTAGCTTACAACCTAGGAGATAGGGCGCTTCACATTTCCAAAATATAAATATCCATGAGCCACTTTTTTGCTCACAGGTATGAAGACATCATTTCCAGACCCAACTCACCTTGAAAGTACACCTTAACATTTAAACAATGCAAGTGCGGGCAGGTGTTTCACAGAGTCTTAAAGAACCATTTTTTCCTCCCTTTCTCAGTTAAATGTTAGTTTGCTGATCATGCTGCCGGTGTAGGGACCCCTTCTGCCCTTTAATTAGCTCCACAGAGAATACGTGTCATCGTTAGCTGTGGTAATGAGCGCACACTCCCATGTCACCTTGAGCCTGGCCAAGACAAAGGCAAGGATGACACTTGATGTCACACTGAGTCTCCCCGTTTTCAAATATTTAAACCTTCGTAGATAAGCAGATGCCATTCCCCTCATACATGGGACTAATATGAAACGTTAGCCCTGAAACCCTTAAATGGACAAGTGGGTCAAAAATGGCCTGGAGAGGTCATTTCGTCACAATATCTTTGTAATAAATAAACGGTCATAATAATCATTTTTGTTATCCTGCCACTTGAACTTTTAACTTACCTTTTATGCATTCAATTGTTGTTGTACTAACCCCAAACTTCCATAAGTAGCTAAAAAATGACCCTATTTGATTCCTATGGCATTTAATGGGAATTCTTTTATTCATATAAACTGACTGACAGACTGTGAGGTATTTTGTTGAACACACATCCCTCCCCTAATGAAGGCCTCTATGCAGTGGCTGTGAATCGTCATATAAGCATAAAGGGTAATAATAAAAAAAAAAAAGCACATACTTTACATTAAAAGGCTTTATTCGTGTAAGTTTACAGCTTTCATTTTTTTCCATTGTAACCCTTATACTCATTTGGAGGTACATTGACATGAGCAGAGGCCATAGTTTGTCCAAGCAGACAACCCTCAATAAGTTTACCGTCATATATTGAAACTGAATCATTTCAAATATTTAGTGTTTTCTTTATTAGTTTATTTATTATTTTCTTTATAGTTTATTTACAATTAAAAATGCAGTGCATTTGTTGTTGTTTTTTTAATTCTCATGTATAAGGACCCCAGCCTACCATTTTGACAGCTAAACAGCTCACTTGCCACCAGAGATGGGAAATTCAGGTCCAGAAAATAAAAAACCCTGCCACATTTTATCTTGAGCCACAGGTGCTTCTAATCAACTGAGCATGTTTACCTGCTGGTTGAGTAGAAGCACCTGAGCATGTTCACCTGCTGGTTGAGGAGAAGCACCTGTGGCTAATGCCAAACTGCCAGGCTTACTTTCTGGACATGGTTTTCCCATCTCTGCTTGTCACTGAGGTAAGAAATCACATTCCAAATTAAGACTGCAAATAAACAAAGAATGGAAATCAAGGAACCATGGGAATGGGGAAAATTGTATTCAGTGCCATGTAAAAGTGTACGACTTAAACCAGTTGGGACCTTTTCACAGTGAAGGATGTCAGTTTCCTAAGGCTACAATCCCACATGGGACCTCCTGAAGATCCATAGGGTGTTCTTAAAAGCCTTCAGGTTATTCAACGACTAAATAGATTTTTTTTTCTATTAGCATTTTGATTCTATTGATCTGATTTTATTCACGTTTGGTATTTCTTTTAGACAATAAATAATCTAGCTATGAATTTCTCTACAGAAAACTGTCTGACGTCTTTAAGGGGGTTGCAGGATAACAGGATGGATGTGCATCATTCTAGTTTTATTCTATTTTTTTCCATTTTGATGTTTTACATGCTAAATGTATTGTGTAGTAACTCTTAATGTGAAGTAACAATTGCGAGGTCATGCGTTCATTGCTGAATGTCCTCATAAATTGAAAATATCTAATTCCAATTCCAACAATACTTTTGCAGAGGAAGCTGGAATGAACCCCCTCCAGCCCCCGCCTCCCCAAACATAGAACACATCAATTGAGGAATAAAATGGAGTCCCTGTGAGCATTTCTAGGATCAGACTTTGTGGTTTCATGAGAAATTTCCATTATTGCAGACCATTTTGCTCATTCAGACAATCAATGTTGGTGCTGGCTGAAGCCTTGCTCCAAAGGCTAAATGTTTGAATTGATCATGGGCCCTTACTCACCAATAAGCATTTTAAGATGACTAATTAGGTGTGGCTAAGGCTTGCCCACAGGGCTTTTGCTATTAGTGTAATGATGATTTGACACCAAGGCATCTCCTGTAAAGCATTGTCTTGTTTTTATTGGCCAAGACAGATGATGATTGGGTTTAGTTGGTGCTCATGACAAAATGTTCCCTAAGTAGCATTCATAAAGAAAAGCTTCTTGCTGTGTCAGAATGATAATAATGGTGGTGATTCATATATACTTTAGCAGTCACGGGTGTTCGACCTGTTTTTTTTTTTTTTTTTTTTTTTTTTGTCCTTGCTGTTGGCAATCACGGATCTTGTGCTTGTTCTTCTTCATACCCAACATTCATCAGAGTGAGAGCGGCGTTTGGCACAGAAGTGCGAGTCATTGATATGCTTGCTCTGTTTTTCCACATTGTCTTTTTATCTTCCTCATTACTGTCATTACTACAGGCTCAGATACATCTCATTACAAGGGTAATTGGGACAAACATAAAATCCATGCACCCACCCTTTAAGTTGGATATCTTTCAAAAGCTCAAAGTCAATAACCGCCCTGTAAGGTCCGCAACAGATGTCAGCACTTCAGGATAATATTGCTTCATTCACTGTGATTATCTTTGCCTTTTTGCTTCATTTGATGGAGTCTTAATTTGGAGAATGAATGCAGTTTCCAGTTGAATTTACGTTTGCGAGCTACAGACACAACCTGTGAATCCCAAGTTTTGTCTATCAAGGTGGACTTGCACGCACACACACGCACACGCGCGCGTAGAGTATATGCCTTTTATGTAGTCTTTGTCCAATGTAGTTTTATTTTGAGATGGTCCTCACTTACATCAACGTCTCATGAAGTCTTTTCCATCGACAACTTAGTTCCTTTGCCAAATATTGACTTTGCGATTTGATTATTAAGCAGTTTCCACAAAAGTTCAAATCACTATTCCGAACAATTATTTTTAAAGATGTTACTAGACCCAGTAGACCCCCCCAAGGTCTTGAAACCGATTATGCAAAAAGATAATTGCTATGAAGATTTAAAGAGAATGAAATTGGTTTGACAAACCTATACGTTGTTAACTACTGCTCAGTGCAAAAGAATACATTTGCTGACAAGGCCTCAAAGAGCCAGTTAAGAGGAGGTTTTTCCCTTGTGCCCAGGTGGGCGGGAGGTAGCGCTCTCTTTATTATCACAGCTAATGGCGTTCCAGATCTGTCCTCAATTATACAGGATGGGCTGAGCTATTAATTAATAATTCTTCTGATGGATAAATAGTGCAGCGTTCAGCAGATGTGCACCTCTCAGAGATGAGAGGTGACACTGATTGAGGCTATTGACCATTGAGGTGCTATATCTATATCTACTGGATATATATCTCTATATTTATGTTTGTATGTGTGTGTGTGTGTATGTATGTATGTATATATGTATGTGTATATGTATATATATATATAATGTATACGTGTGTGTATGTATGTATGTATGTATATATGTGTGTATATATAAATGTACATGTGTGTATGTATATGTGTGTGTATATATAAATGTACATGTGTGTAGGTATATATATGTGTGTATATGTGAGCTTTATATCAGCTTGACACGTTATGTTCCGTGGCCCCCTGACCCCCTTTAACTACCCACATACCATCAGCAGGCGTCCGTGTTGTCCTGATTTACTACGTGCGAAGCCAATGTTGCATAATTTGTGTTTTAAGAAAAGGTATTAATCCTTTGTCATGCAGCAAAAATGGTTATTTCCCCCCCCCCCCCCGCCCTCACAGGTTAAATGTACACTGTCTGAAAAATGACACATCCTGAAAAGGACTTTGGAGCCATGGCTGACTTGTATAATTTTCTCATAAGCTTGGAGCATTTAAGTGTAGAAAGGAGGAATTATATGGCTGTGAATGGCTTCCTTAATCGTGATATCACTTCCTAGAACAAAAGACGGCGCTTCCGCGGCGAGATATAGGGAGTGCAGACGCTTGCTCGATTGACCATTTGCGCGCCTTCCATTAGGGTCAGGCGCTGGGCCTCGGCGCATGAGAGTGCATGAGTGACAACGCGGCCAAGACGAATGGAGCACTCTCTCACACAGCTCGTTAACACTGAAATCGCAGGGAAAAATAATAGTTATTAAATTAATTGCAGTCGTGTAAAATATGTGTCAAAAGTTATATGTGGTTCGATTAACTCATAACGTGGGTGTCAAATCTGTAATAAAATCCTGATCAATAAAACAATAACCATGTTGTTAAAAGCAGTCACTGAAAGGTGTTTCTGGCTGCGGGCTCCAGGGGTGAGCAACCCTTTTAATACAAACGGATTTCATCTTTCCACCGTGTCACCTAAATCACCGCAATGTTTGTGTATACAATTAAAATAAGATAATAAATTGTGCCAAAGGATGGATTCCGAACACTCCCTGCGACCCCATACGTCAGCCTTTTGTCAGTGGCCAAGAAAATGCATGTCTAACAATCTGTTGATTACAATGCGGAGGCACCGTCTCGGGAGGATGATGACTGTTGCAGGAAACATTATTTTAACACATTATGTCGAAATCGATAAGTTTTAAACGAGCGCTAATGACCGCTATTAATTAAACTTCCCGGACCTTTTATTAGGAAAGTTACCACTTGGCGCGCGTGATTTAATGAACGCTTCATTATTTCATTTCTTTGGCCCTGCTTGACCATTATGCTCAAATGACTGCCCCTTCATTTTCAGAAGCAATGAGGCAAGGCGTAGTTTATTTGGAGTTCTCGCGGAATGATAATGTGTCAGTTGAAGGGCATATTTGTTTTGTAAGCTTCGACTTCTTCATCTTGAGGCAATTTGCTAGCCTCTCCTCCAAAGTATAATAAGACAGCCTGCCTAATTTAGTTTTATTTAGCACTTTTTTTGCTCTTGTGTTTATATTAAATAATTCCAATTGGGATGTCAATTTGGAAATGAAATTGTCTGTTCAAGTGAATCACTCATGATTGCAAATAAACGGTGGGGCAATTAAAAGTTGGGAGTGACACTATTTGGTAACTATTATGATAATTATAATGATATTGATAATGGCTCTAGCTGGAGGTGTGAATTTCACAAATGAAAGAGGTTTGGATGTGGAGGGGCTAATAACCTGAGCGCCATCCCGGAGAGCGTCTTCCTCCCCGCGTCAAAACGTTGCTCCTCCTAATTGAGTGATGCACACAAAAAATAAAAATTAAAAAAAAAGGGAAAAACACCCTCTCAGTAGAAGTGTGTTATTCCATTACTGCGCACAGATAAAACTGCCTTTTTGTGATATTGCTGCAGGAGTCTTTGCTCTCAAGCTGCCATTGATGGAAAGTCTCCTACATTGTGTCGCAGTAATGGAGCGCTTTATCAGTTCATGTTGAGAGCAGCTATAGGCTAAGTATGGATGAGAGTGACAATTACCAACAGACGCAACAAGCTGTTTGTCTGCTTATGATTAATGCGCTGTATCAGAGTGGGATGCTGCGTGGAAAAAAAAAAAGAAGAAGCAGGGTGATGGAAGATTCCATAGAGAGGTTGGATGTTTTTTCTCCTCCCGCCCGCTTCCTTCTTTTCCCACACACTGTTATCAGCCAAATTGGATGATCGGTGGGGGAATTCTCGCAGCTCGCTGGGGTTTTCACAGCGGTTTGTAGATTTTGCCTTCAGGTTTAAAATTCACTCAAACTGTAGAAGTCCTTTATCCAGAGACTGGCTTTTCTTTTTCAATTGAGCATTAAGCAGTAGTCCAGATTTGTGGGGGTGGGGCACTTGAATCCTTTCAGTCAAGGAAAAGTATTCACTTTGCTGGTTGTTGTCCCCTGCTGACTTGAATAAAGCAGATACAGGGGGGACTAATATTGGATGTTGTTCTGTTCCTCATCTGATCTAACAGAATGTAAAATGTATCCTCCATTAATTCCCAAACCCGATAAACTAGAGTTTCCCTGGCACGAAAATGAAGTTGCGCCTGTCGACAAAAAGAGGGCCCTTAATCTGATAAAAGGTGTGTTTGAATTTAATAGGATGCACAAAGCCAAGCTCAGCAGCCAAAACATGAGGATGAGTATCTTGAGCAGATTCAGCGGTCAATTACTGAATGAGTGAACCTTATTGTCCACTACCCATATTATCTGTGGATACTCGTCTCATTAAAGGCTGAGGAGGATGTAGAAAAATTCTAAAGATTTGATGACGTTTTAGCCTGATATATTCTCCATGTGCAGCAAAGACATAAAGCCCCTCCTCTGAATCTGGAACTCTCTTGCATGTGTGCTCCTCCTTGCAGCACCAACCGTGCAATTTCACTCAATAGGTGGGCCTCAATAATGTGGGAATGTCTGCCCAAAGAAATAGGTCCTACTTTTCCTTTTGCAGGTTTTTCAAAGTCATCTATTTATTTATTTTGCAAAATCACTCTCAATATTAAAAAAATATAAAAAAAACCAGTGAGTTATATTAAGTCACTCTGCCAAAGTGACCTGTAAACACTTGTAGGTGAGAGATAAATTGGTGCTTGGCAGGCAGCGCACCACCTCTGGTTGGAATGCCCTCGTCGCCATTAAGCTTTGGAGTGCTTGGAAAAATACAACCTCCTCCCACCCCTCCGTTTGCCATGTAAAGTACAGCTTTAATGAGTACAATCTCAATGAATAACACCATGGCAATTTAGTGGAGGTCTCGTATCATTCCCAAAGATCACATCACATGCTGTAGTGATCTTTACAGCGTCGCTGTTGACAGCAATGCTGGGTGGCTCACTCTTTGGACAATTTTTTGACATCTGCAGTTCGATACTTGCTGAAGGACAAGCAGCGAGGGGTGGTGTGTGAGATATTATACGCAAGTCGATTAGTAAAATGTGCAGGAATTGTGGAGCAGAGAAGTGAAGGTGCTTGGAATACTCCAATCTAGTGTGGGAATGGTAGAAGACTATATACAGTCACATATAAATAACCTCAAAAGGTTTTTAAGGCAGCTAAAAGTAAAAGAATACGTTAAAAAAAACATTATTGCACCTTCTCAGTCCATGTTTCCTAGCCAGAGATGTGATGACTTTGGAATTTTGCCTTTTGTGTCATTAATGGAATGCATGGACTCAGTTTATCCTCAAAAGTGTTGGCGCAAACGTCACATGTTCTGAAAACATAATGCTGGGGAAAAACCTGTCATCATAACCGCGGATATTACGAAGCATACAGGAGTGGAAGATTGAGTTGAGCAAACTCCAACCAAGCAGTTAACACTCAGTTTTATTGTCTGTTGTTACATATGAACCAAAGAAATGTGTTTTATTTCTGTTCAACAAAAGAAATAGCCTGCCTTTCCTGAGTTAACTCTGAATAAAACGTGTACTGCCCGATGTGTTCCTACTCGTCATGAAGCAAAACACCAAACTGGTGGTCGAGCATGTCAATGATGGGATAGGCGAGATCCAATCAGATTAACGGTGGACCGTGAGCAGGGTATCGAACTAAAGCCGCTTTCAAGGCCTCTTAACTTTTCAAAGAATAGAGGTGTCTCAATGTTGAGCTGCTCAGGCCAAGGATTTTCTGTAACCTCTTTTTAAAAAAAAATGGACCGCGGGGTGAATTCATAAAAGAGCAGTCTGTTGGCCAATTTGTCTTTTGACAGGAGGGAACATTGGAAGCCACCAGAGGGTGGTCAGCGGTGAGTGGCACAGGTGTGCCTGGGGCGGTACCTGCAGAAAGTTCTTCCTTATGATTTGTCCTGGATGAGGAGAGAAAGGAGCAGCAGCGCGGGCCACCATCTGGCCCCAGCCAGGGAATTGGGTTTGTTAGGCATGGATGGCGTGTGTGCGCATTGTGTCAACTCCATCAGGGCAGTTTGCGAACAGATGTTCTATGGTGTGTCGGCTGTAGCACGACTCAGGAGGGAAGACGTGTCTATCAGTCGTTGGGAGGATTTCAAGGGGGAAGCCCATTCTGACCTTGAGGCCGCATGTCATTCCCTGCCTGCTAAAGCCTTTGGAGACATCCAAAAATGTCCCTAGTTGGTTATCAAAAAGATTCTAATCATGCTGTGCAAACACAATGCTTGCAATTACATCAATTGCAACTCTGCACTAGAGGCGGATCCAGCAGTCGGCTTTGATTTTCATTCTTTCCAGTATGCATTTGACATTTGCTATTAAATTCGATCAGGTAAATACTTGTCATTGTTTGCCACCTTATTTGCTGCGAATCAATACTGCATCCACGGCAATGAAAATGATACCCTGCGGATGAGGTGCAGTAACACAAGAAAAAAACAGGTGAAAGTACTTGTTGGTAGTGATGGGAACATGAAGCTCCAAATTTGTTTCATGAACCAGTTGTTGCATTTTTTTATTTATTTACTCCTCTGGATGGCATTGTTGGTTTGAATAAATGGTTTAAGAAATGGCAAGTCAGTTGTTGAACTGAGAGAGCCACCTAGAGGGCTCAATAAACACAACCACTGGTTCATGAAGCAGATTTGAAGCTTCATTTTCCCGTCACTACTTGTTGGTCAATTTAGAGCCATTGATACTCATATTTGCTTTCCATATATATTTACAGTACGTAGTTCTGAATCGGATTTGCACAAGCAAAAACACGTGCAAGCTTGATTGCGCACGTTAACAGATTTGTAAACCTTTCTACTAAGTGGCCGCAACCAGTATTGCGTCTGCTAAATTGCACCAACGTTTGTTTTGCGCCTCGTGAGAGGACTAATTTCAGTATTTTTTCTTTACTTGTCAGGAATGGTTAATAGACAGACCTCTAGACCTTAGTACCAATTATTAAAACTTCACTTTTGTCTTGGTTAGACTGGGGCAAGTACTCTGCCATCCAGGACTTCATGTCTGATATACAGGTAAAAAAAGAAAACCAAAAATCCACTGGACTGGTGTCATCCGGAGACATGGTGTTTTTCAGCTGCGTATTATCAGCCTAACTGTGGTAGTTCACTCCATGCGTCTTGATGACACTGCCAAGAAGGCAGACTATTCTAGTTAAACAGTGCAGGGCCTAAAATTGATCCCTGCGGCGCACCACATTATTTCATGAGGTTTTGAGGAACATGTACCTATGCTTACCATAAAAGTTATGTTAGTGAGGTAGGTTAAAGACTACAGCAACAAAGAGTGCAGGTGTTTTAGTATATCTAAAAAAAATAGTGTACGATACTGTAGGAAAAGTGGTACTAATATCCAGCAGAACCAACACTGTTCATTATCTTACATCACTCAGAGTCTTGAAGAACACAGTCTGAGTGTTGTGGTTCACCCTGAAACCAGACTGACACATTTCAAGTACATTACAAAAAGTCATTGAATAAAAAAAAAAAAAAAGCTTGCCCAAAATTTGGCTTAGAAATGGTCAGTTTGAACTGTCTGTACCCAAGTATATGCCCTATTGTAGGTCTGTACACAGAGTGTGCTGAGAATACAGCTGGTTACTGTACATTTAATGATTTTGATCAAAGTTCTATCCCTCAGTCCTAAAGCAAAAAACATTCAAAAACTTTGGGGCAAGGATTTTCTCAAAATGTCTGTATAATGCGCTGCATCATGAAGTGGGGAACTGTGTAAAATGCAAGCGTATCATATCCTCTGCCCATCCAGACCTCAGCAATCAATAAGCGTTTAATCAGTCAATTATATGGCGCTAATTTAACAGCCTGCAGGTAGAGCCATCTCGCAGCACTTCCCCATGAAAATGCAAGCCATAGGAAATTTATCTTTTGGAAAATGTCACAGAGGGAAATGAGGTATTCAATGGAGGGATGAGGAAGTCCACAGCATGTGGTTCATGTTGGGAGATAGCAGGAGAGCTGCAGTTTGGGGAACAGGGTAAAAAGAGATTACGACGTTATGAGAGGGCAAGACTGCTGCATAATCAAAATTATGGAGAGAATGTAGTCACAGTGATGTACAAATAGCTGTACTAAATGAATTTGTGAGGGTGAATATCGAAACTTGAATTCAAAAAAGTATTACATTTCAAAACTGAAGAAGGTGGCAAAAAATGTCCTTTGTTGGATAAATTGTATTATATTTTAATAAGGGAAAAAAATCAAAGTTAAAAATATAATTGATGAATCCACAACTAATCTAGTATCAAGTTAATAACTATTTTTGATAATCGATTAATTGTTTAGAGACGTAGTTAAATTTAAAATGTTTTTTTTCTTCACAATAAGACATTTGTAAACACCTGCTTTTACTTTGGAAAACAATCATCAAAAATGTTTCTAAATTTTCACTGCCAATTTACATATGTTTTGGAATAAAGGGATGGGCCTTCAAACATGTTTTTTTTTTTTTTTTATCCGATTCATCGATTAACCAACAGATAATCCTTTATTAAAATAATCTTTAGTTGCAGCCCTAAATATGACGTTGAGTTAAATAGGGAACAACACAAGAAGGGCAGCCTAGCAGTCGATTTCGATAGCAACCTGGCTCGTGTCAATATTTAAATTGTTAAGGGAAGTGTTATGGACACAGGCTGTTGTTGGGAGTTCACTTTGGCCCCTCACCTATTAAAACCAGCATCTGTCGGAGCATAAATTAAGATTAAAAATAACTGTACAGAGATCAGCGGCTATAGTACAGTCAACCAGATGTCATTTTAAAAGTGCCAGATGGAACAATGAAAGTGGGTTTGGAAATGAGAAAAAGTGCTGTGAAAGGTCAGATCAATTAAGAAAGTGGCGCTGGATGCCATATGACAATTAAGGCGAGCGTGAGGCACTTGAGCCAGCAGGGCAGTGGAGTGAGCGGCCATCACCGAGAGGAACTTCTTGGGGGCATTGAAACGCGCGCAGGCAGGACGTGGGGCTTCCTGCGCTCAAGTGCTTTTGCACCAGGTCAAGGTTAATGACCCGCACAGATAAACCCGATAGAATGCCTCACAGCACCGCTCGCGACCTTTGTCCGTCAGTATTAAGGAGCCAATAAATTACAGGCGTGACTTTAAGTGACATTGAAATTTACTCGGCTCTAATGAGACAAAGAGAGAAAGTGTGGATTGATGGAGAGTGCAACGGGACGCCTGTTCATTTGAACATTTGGTTACTTTGTTTACATTTTCGTCTGCCAAATTGTATATCCTCAGAACCTTGACTTGGTCTTTTTCCCCAGTGATTCCCCCAAGTTGCCGGAGAGGCAATTTTCATGGCTATGCTGTCTCATTTGAAACCATTTCATCCCTGAAATAACATTTTACACCGGGTAACAGGCCTGACAGATTCCTTCCTTCAACACCCATGAGTGCACATGGAACCACAAGGGGGCAATATTTGCATTGTTTGACTGCATCCTCCACAGACATGCTAAGCAGATTTGCATGCAAGTTTTGCATTTGCACATTTGAATCAAGTTCACTTTGGATGTTCATTTACATGAGACAAACTATGGCAAAGTTGGACCACCATGTTACAGTTAACAGACAGACATTTACAACAAGCTAAAATTGGCTTTGCTCTTCAGTGTACTAGTTTTTCTCCCGTCAACAAATGATTTTACCAACCGGTCAAACGCACGCAGGAGCCAAGAAGCACAAAACACTCCTAAATAGGGCATTTAAGAAATTCTTACACAATTGTTACACTTGATCATTCCATTTTTACTGTAAGCACTTTTGCAGTGTACAAACAGAATTATTCATCGCATTAATGCAAACATAAATGCAGCGATGACAGAATTTAATGTGCCCCATGTGGATGACTTTATTTACTCATGAAAAAGAATACAGCTACTTTTTTATGAAGCAGGGTGTCTGTAAAAGATGTATGTTCTCAGCACAATGAAAAGGATATATTTGGTATATGTTAGGTCTGCTAAAGCCTCCTTTTTGCATGCCCTTAAAATACTGTTTTAATTATAGATAAGCCTCAACTGAGATAAAAGACCCTTTACAGTTACTGCGGATGACTTACAGTGTATTCCGACTGTTGTATTTCTACATATTAATCTTGCTGGAGTTTTTTTTTCTTCTCTTCTTTACATCTGCGACATAAATGTTCTTTTGGGCTCTATTCCGTGGGTTTTGGCTCCATTGATTTCCGGGCCTTTCTGTTGGAATGTGAGAATTAATTAGACAATTTGTATAATTGACTTGGGCACTTCAAGACATTTGGGGCTCGCATCCCGTGGTCCCCGTTGTCCTTGAGGTGCTCTCATCCAGATGTTGAAACGGACTGGACGATGACCTCTCACCTGCTCCTAATTATCATGTGAATGACAACATGGCCCAGATCAATAGTTCTCAGTCTCCGTGTGGAGATCCCAGATAAGGAGCCGCTATTCTGTCAAGAGAGAAAATGCTAATGTAATTAATGTTGAATAATCCTCTGGCATATTAATACATAACCCAAAACAGGAATCCGAGGTGCAAACCTCATGAACAAACACGTTGTCATAGCATTCTTCTCACCATAATTTTGTGACGGTGTATCTTATAAGTATTATTTTTCAAGCCGTAAGATAATTTCCAGTAAAATGTTTGATATCGTCAAAGGGGAGATCGTTTCCACAATGCGACGGATGCCAAATGTTTCAAAATCATTCTGTTGTTTGGCTACTTTATCCGCCGTGTGGATGTTTTGTGTCAAGCTGAAGCAAATTCTTGTTCACTGCAGAGCCATTCCGAACTGTGATAAGCTCCGTTCCTGTTTTTTTGGCGGAATGTGTCATCTCCGTTGTGACGAGTCAGCGTTTGACACCAGTGTTGTCAAACAGTGTTGTCAAACTTGTCAACATGGAGCCAAGTTTTGCCTTGAAAGAAATGTTCAATGTTGGATACTTTTGACGGTTTTAAGAAAGCAAGTCATTTAAGAGGACGCACAAAATATATATATATATATATATATATATATATATATATATATATATTTTTTTTTTTGCAGTGTAGTTTTGAGAAATATATATGTTTATATAATAATCTTAAATTCAGCTCTTGCTGAAAATTGTTAGACTGAGTCAATGAATTTTATCAACAGGGTAAAATTAATACTTTAAAACATTCTGGTTTGTGTAAATGTTCCACATAAAGGTAATCACAACAGATTTAGGGATTTTTGCTCACATTTTGGAGAACTCTTCATATATTATCTTTAATTGTTTGATTTCAATTCAGCAGGAAACAATCATTTATGCACGACTATTGTTTGAAAATAAAGATGATCAAACCGTTGCAGGTATTAAGCATTCATTCAGATTCTTCAAATTTTTCTGCTCATGTTATGATACGCTATAATGTAATTACCAATGGTATATCTTTCTATTCCTTTGGCAGTGCACTATTATGGCTCAGTAACAGCGTTTGTCAGCATTGGTTCAGTAATGGAACGGAACTGCTTGAATATCTGACTTTGGCATAGGACCAAAATGAATTTTGATACAGTTTCTCCTTCTGTTTTTTCCTGATCTCACAACTGGCTGATTTCATGATTGCATTTTATTGTGTCTGCTAAGACCCTGCGTGCAACATTGCTTCCCACTGTGACAATTGCAAATTTCAAAGAGAAACTTTATTCCTCCTGATACAAAAAAAAAATCATAAACCCAGCATGTGCCAATGAGGGTCTTTTCTTTTATTTGTACAAACAGGTTGAGAGGAAAATGTAGATGCTCAATTAATGAAATTGAGCGTTGGATCTCATTGGAATTTTGCTTAGACATGACAGGTTCCATTCAAGCCTAAATGATCTTTATGAGCAGCCAGGAAAAAAAGGTGTGTTTATATGCGTGCGTGGGGCGGCGGGGAGGGGTAGGTGTTCACTGCAAGATGGAGAGAGATGGAGCAATACAATTTATTCCTTAAGTGAGGCAAAGGCCATATTGCCGGCCATTAACAGAGCAGAACGTAGGCACTGGCTGATAATTAAGTAATCCATGAGAGCATGAGCAATATAGGACAATCACCAACACCCTCAGCTGCTTTGCTACATCAAGCCACTTGCAGCTAATCCCCCCCCCCCAACATTATTTCAGATTATGCTAGAAAATTTTTATTGCATAGCAGTTTGAAAGTGCTTTTGTGGGGAAATGTCCTGCGTGTTGCTGCAAATAAAGCACACCAGTAATATGGATTTGTATTAACGTGTGTCACATGATCACATGGATTTGAATACTTACTTGTACAATATTTACCATGTTGTCTTATTAGAGACAGTGTTGTGACATTGTGTCCGGTATCTGTAATTGACTCAGGTGGGGTGAAAGAAAGTTACATGTGTCCTCCTGACACACACAACACCAAAAACAACCATTATTATATTCGCATAAGGCAGGCAGTGTGTCATGCGGCGGTTGTAATGTTACGGAGCAAAAAAATAAAAGCTAGTCAAAGTCATAATATTTTATTGTGAATGTTAGATGGAGCCCATCTACTACAACAAAAGTTGAGTCGTTTTTTTTATTTTTTTATTTAGGTGTTAAACTGCTTATAGACATAAAGTATAGGTGCCATCTCCAGCAGCGCTGCATCATGTTGGTTCCCGTTGCCCCTGAAATATTTATCCACATTGCAATTTACAGCACTCCACAATTTAGAACACCGTTGTGAACCATCCATCTCCCTCTTGTCTAAATGCATTTTCTTTGTTGCTTAAAAGAAGTGGAATCGTGGGAGGTTTAGGACAAGATATTTTTTTCCCCCGCTGCCTCCTAACAAATGGCCACATTTTAATTCCTTGCGTTCATCCCTCAAGACCGCAAACACAATTTCATGATCACCTCGCTACTAGAGTCGTGTTTAATAATTCCCAATTATGCAGTAGGCACCTAGTCCACAGCGTGAGCGCCTGAGCAGCATCTGGCCTGCTGCTCTGTGTGTGCTCAGTCACCTTGATCTCATCCATGAGCATGTTCCCCATCTTAGCAGGTTACAACACTTTGCTGTTGTATTAATAATACAGCATGGAATTGTCCAGGAGGGAGTTTACTTTGTGTCTTTGGCTTCTGCCTTTTTTTTTTTTTTTTTTTTTTTCCCCCCTTCAATTTGTTACGCAGTTTAGCCAAACATGAAGCGTGGAGCATATCACGCCTGCATGTTTTGGAGGCACTGGCACTGAGGGACGACATGCACTTATTGTGTGAGAAAAAATGTACTCCCTAATGGGGTAAAAGACCACTCTGAAAGATGCTGAATTAATCAATCGCAAATGGTACATGTTGTATCGCTGGTTTAATTTTTGTCATTTGGCACAAAGAAGACGCCGCTATGGACGTCACAAGAGTTTATTTATTGACAATATTGCAGCCTTATTTAGTGCTGAGACATGTTTTAGTCATCTTTTTTCCTGTGTGATGTATAACGTTGTAATTTACTGCTGCAATATACTGACGTTGGAGGCTTGCTATTTTTAAGTTTTGCCATTTCTTCCGCATGCAAAATATTTGCTTTTAAAGTTGACAAGAGCATACAAACTGTTATGTTGAGCTGAAAATTGAGAAAAGGCGGTCTAGAAAATGGTTGGATGGATGGATGGATGAAGGAATGGTTGGATGAGAACAGTCCCGTCATGGTTACCAACAGACAAATGACCTGACAGAGGAGAATTCATTTACCAGCAGTAATGAAATCAGTTGAACTTTGCCAGGAGCTGAACTCATTAACTGGCTCAGTTAATAGTAAAGATGTGTGAAGTTTTTTTTTTTTGTCCTTTTGTTTTGCTGTTTGCGATTGTTTTTCTTAGCACTGTGTGTGTTCTGCATTTCCTTCCTGAGCTTTGTTCCTGCTCTAAACCGGTCTTTAAGTCACACTGGGTGTCGCAACGGGATATACTTTCACCCCCCCCAAGCGATGCTTTATACCAGACACAGCCTGTGATGTGGAATGCTACATTATTACATCAAAATGTGGCTTGTTTTTTTGTTTCTGCACAGGACACATACTGGATCACTGAGTTGTTGGTTTTTTTTTTGTCTGTTTGTGTCTTCTCCAAAATTGGTAGTTTAGTGCTGATGCAATTTTGAAGTGTGTAGGAGAAAAGGATGTGGCACCTGCAACTGTATTGTCAGCATGTACACTGTAAAAAACACAACTTGTTTTATGTTTTTTTTTTTTTTTTTTTGCAAGTACAGTAATTTAACTAGGAACAACTTTAAAATATAAATTATTGACATTCATGACGCAATGTTAGTTAGCACAACAAAGCAAGCAAGTTGCCTGCTTCACAACTTGTATTTACTTGTATCTTTAAGTTGGGGCACAATACAACGGATAATTAGTTCCGTCAACTCTTATTTCTTTGTCGTGCAATGCGGGAAAGCCAATTTAGTGGATTTTCCCAACTTAAAATCTTTTCAAAGTTTATTGCCTTGGAATTTGAAGTTCACCCCATTTTTTTTCCCCCCCAGCGTGTCTTTTAAAGTACATCAAAGCGTTCAGCATTGGAAATATCTCAACATAACCGGATGTGTCACCTTTAATGCCGCACTCCCGCTCCATATGGAAGTAAACTCAGAGTTAGTGATTGCAGGTTACACAGAGGTTAAAAGTCTGATCAGAACCATGTGTTGTATAAACCAAGTGTGGCTTTTACCCATCAGGACTTATAGAAATCACTCTGTACTAGGTCCCACCCATGTACTAAAAGCAGGGACCATATTTATGAGCTCACTGCGCACTAGTATAACCAAAAACGAAACATTGATTCATACATGGAAAATATTGTGTGCAAAGCTCAAGGCTAAAATACTGCAACAACAACATACCTGCTGAGGGTGCCAAACTAGTCTACAGTACTAAATTTCTTCTGATCCCATTTGGAAAAGTTGCATGTAATACATCATTCCATCATCCAAATGTCATCTTCTCAGATTAAATACAAGGGTTTGATGACATATTTTGATTTGGGATGTCATTTCTTGAGACATACGTGGACATCATGTGGCAGCAGCCCAGCGCGTGAGACGTATGGCCGGAAAGACGAAAACGCTCGTGTACAGTATGCATGCGCACAAGGTCAAATGTGTGCTTTCCCGAACATGTGTGTGCGCTAACGGTGTACGGGGGCCTCTTCAAAGAAAGCTCCCTCCATATGGTGTTGCTGAGCTGCGCGGGGGTCAACTTGCAGCCCAAACTCTGAAGAGGAGGATTGTCTGGCTGCCCATTGTGTGTTCACACAGCCTGCGGAGAGAGCCCGCCGCTTTCGGGGCATCACTGCCATCCCCTAATATGGCAAATGAATGCATGAGCGAATACAAGGGTGTGTAGCTGAAGGAAGAACCAAGACAATTTACATAATTGCACGTGGGGTATGCATTTTCGAACGTTTGAACAGCTATTTGCATATTTGCAGCTCTATAGAAATTATTCAGTCAATAGTGTGGATCCATCATGTAAATACATCTCCTTTGAAGGGGGGAAAAAAAAAAAAAAACAGCAGGGGAGGAAGTCAAACAATAATAATGTTAATGACGTTTCGTGTCCCCAGGGGTAGCTCTCCACCAAGGATGCTGAGCAAAAGTCGTCCAAAGGAGACGTGTGATACCAGAGTTTAGTTATGACATGTTTACTTAGCAGGTGAATATCAGACGAGGGAAAAGGAACACTTTCGCTCTGTTGTTTCCTTTTGTCCCCCTTTCCTCTTTTTTTCCTGCCAGCAGCATTGATCTGAGCGGGAGCCAACCGCCCATTTCATCTATTTCAAATGTCAAGGGGCTCCTCTTTCACACGTGTGATCACAGTTTGCAGAGGCCGGCCACTGTCCCGTTGCATCATTTCAAGTGCTATTTTCCTTCGCGTCACCCCTCTTTGTGATCAAAACAGACACGGGCCTTTATGCACGCTGACGTCTTTTGAAGTATTCGAGAGCGCCGCCATCACTCCACATTTACTTTTGTTGATGTTTAAGGTGAGATAGGAGGCAAGTGATGTTCAAATGAAAGCGGGCCAGTCCTTTGGTGGCAGTTGAGGATGGAGATCGGGATAAATGGGCTTTTGCATGGACAGGTGTGCTGACCCACCTACCCTTCACCTTCCGTCCCACGGTGTGCTGCTGCTGTGAGTGGTGGGGGTGGATTTGTGAAAAGCCATGCCCTGGCCAGCAGAAGGGCTCCCCTACCCGAGCTTTTACCACACCACTCTTATTTAACTGGACCTATTTTCGTGCCCAGCGCAAGTGGAATTTTTCTTTAATTTGGCATTTTCCTAGATACTTGGAAATTGATGTTTGCGCCGTCGTGGGAGTGAACACAGCCGACTTGACTTGTGGTCAATCGAAGCAGCTCCCATCATTCCCTTTAAAATCAGAACAGGAGAGGTGCGCCGTCTACATGGTGAGATCATATCTGACTTAGTGGAGTCCGTGCAAGAGATTGGCGCCTGCAAGGTCCATTTTTAAGGAGCTGGAAGAAGAGATCATAGAGGATATAGAGTTGGCCGCCATGAGAGGGCCCCGATCGAGCATCTGTGTGTGACACACCCTCCACAAACACACACTAGTTGTGCACAGGGGTGCTTTTAAAAATATATTAAAGGTGAGAATAATAATAATAACATTTGGCTTTCAATGGATTGATTCCTACAATTATTCAGAGTGTTTGATGGACCCTGATGTCATATTTATGCATTAAATACGATGACATCCACCTCGCATATCATTAGAGAGAAGAATCAGTCTGCCTGCCCCTGGATCAAATTCAGCAAAATCACGTTACGCCACTTGCGCCGCAACTTAGACCTGGTTTCGCCTGGTCTAAAGTCTAGTCTACTTTCTGTCACCAAGTTGTCGGATGCAAGTACATGACCCTAATGAGGAAGAAAATGGATTCAGTCACTCATGACCAATATCTGAAAGAAAAAGGAAGAAGGAGATGTGCGCTAAATCTTGAATTTTAGCAGAGAGCCTTTGGTAAGAAGAACAATTGTTCTTTAAATTGTTCATGTTAACAGTTGTTGTGCTTTATTGTATTTTGCGCAGACCATTGAAATTGTATGTTCTCATTCATGCTGTATGATTTTACTGTGCTTCCAACAAAGCAAAGTCCCAAAACACTGCTGCACCATTGTCTTGTAAAAGGCCCAAAACTGCTTCTGCTTTTAGTTGAAAATGGTCCGGTTTAAAAGGCAACTGAGATTCCATATTTAAGAGACTCTTGTTTTCCAACCATAATGCAGCATGTAATGAATTAGTCATGAGAATAATCACACTTTCGCTTAAAGGCTTTAACCTGGGTGGAACTTCACCTTTGCTGATTTGGCAGTGGCAGACGCACTCAAACATTGGATGTCTGCGTCGAGCGGGACGCGGGGAACCTTACATGGTTGTTGAGCATCGGCTTTGCCCGCAAACTGCGGAGGGGGGAGTACAAATGAGATGGCCTGCGGTCCACATAGGGGGATTAACAACGATCAGTGTCCCGCACATTAAGCACCACTCGTGCCAACCCACTCACATACAATCATGTCATCATCTGCCAAGCAAAAGCCTTCCGCGTTTAAAAACAACAACATACAGTACACACCACCCCAAAATTGTGTCCCTACGGATGCATGGCATCATTCTATTTATTTACTGATGAAAGAGGCAAGGCATCTTTATTTATATAGCCCACTTCATACACAAGGTAACTCAATGTGCTCCACACACTTAAAAGTACAATATTCAAAAGTATTTGCAGAGGAAAGGACTAAAGACATGTCAAAATAAAGTAAAGAAATGAAAAGCAGCTTACTAAAATCGCTGAAAGAATGTACAGTGCAAGAAAAAGGTTTTGGAAAATGTTATTTTTAAAAAATACTTCAATCAAATTAAAACAAATGGGAGGGAGGGCATAGTTTTTAACCCGGATTTAAAAACATTCATACTTGGGGCTGACTTCACTTCTCTTGGCAGCTTATTCCATTTGCGTGCAGCATAACTCCGTGTTTTTATTGAAAAGCAAACTTGTCAGACAACCTTCTGGAAAGGAAATAGGAGCCAAATGTTGCTTCACCATGTTTACTTTGTTCTCCAAAAAATGTTATCATGAATTTACAACATATAATTAAAAAAAAAAATCCGATGACATTTAGAAATTTACATAGTAGTGATGTTCAATTGGCAGTTTAATTGTGATTATGAGGCGGTCGTTGGAAAAATTATTTCGCGATGAGGCTAGACAACAAACATTCACGCTCACATTAACACCTGAGCAGTTGAGAGTCTTCCGTTAACCTACCATGATTTTTTGGAGGAAATGTGGGAGGATGGGAAGCACGTGCAAACTAGACACAAAAAGGCCAAAACCTATCAACTGTGACACGGGCGTGTTAACCGCTGCGCCGCCACACTGTCCAAATAAACATGCACGGTACACTAAAAATAAATCCTCCCAATTACAAACAATTCTAAGTATATTACCTCTCTAATCAAAATAGTGCATGACTGGAACATGTCTGCAATTACATACTGCACTTTCCGAGTTTCCAAATGACAGCAAAGACTTCTTTTATCGCTTTTGTCAGCATAACTGACTTTCGGTCACATATAATGGGGCAATAAATGCCACTTGTGAGCAGGCCGGCACTCGTTTTAATCTAACTGATTCTGACACAGTCTATACGTCAAACATCCCATAATGGTCATACAACGCAAGTCTAAATTCCTCGGATGTGTAACCCGTCCACTCAGCAAACGGGAGCTGTGCATCTTATTTACTGATGTTGCCCGCTTGTGCCACAGTTAACACATTTGTACTCCCTGAATGCTTCATTTATTAAACTGTGTCGGCGCAATTTGTACACTTAGCTCCACGCCCGCTTATTTGTTCCTTTACATGACAGGGTAGAGCTTCCTGTCAGGACTCTTTCGGTTTCCTCTTTGTACGCTCGCAGCATTCAAATGTGCTGAGCACACAACGCGCAGCCAGGCGGGAGAGGAACAGGAGGGAAGGAGAGAAAGCAGACAGGGGTAAACAACACTTTAGCTCTTTAAATAAAACATTTGTTTGTGATTGAGGCTCCATGATGTGAACAGCATGACCTGTTTTACTGTGAGTCTCCAAACAGCCAGTGTGTCGCCCTCACAGAAACAGATCCCATCTCTCTACCCGCAGACTCTGGGCCTATTTATATTGCATGAGAACAAATTTTTTTGACAACTTGAGTGATAGATTTGTACAAGGCCCAACTGTTTTCTTTTTCTGCAGAGGCCCTGTGTGAGTGACATAAATTGCTATTAATAAAAATTTCAACAATACATGGCAAATGAGTTTTTTCTGTTAACATGGCATGAGCAGGAGCAAATGTGCATGTAGAGGGCGTCTTGGGAATAAGAGCGCAGTCCAAGTCAACACTGGAGCCTGTGGTGCTTTTTGACTGTGGAGTAAAAGTGACAGAAAGACACGCACGCTGAATTAGACTTAAACTATACGTTTTGAACTTCATAGACCAAGAAACAAAAGAGTCCACGCACAAACAGACTCATTTTTATTAAGTTTGGAAGTGTTTTTTTTTTTTTTTTACGTTGAATGCCGATTAATCGGCTGGCCGATTAATTTATATCGCCCGATATTAGGCCTTAGGCGTAAAAATAATACTTTGCCGACATTTCGCTGTTATAAACTTACTTTCTCATGAAACAGTAAATGCTGTTCAGTAGGTATGGGTAGGAAGTAAAGGACATGCATGGCTGACAGAATGTTATTCTGTGAATGACATTCCTCTCAATACTCTCATATGCGCATTAACTGGGTGAAAGTAGAATATTAAATTTAAATATTACAGACGTACGCCGATGGTTTTGGACATTGAAGCAACTCGTTCAACGACATTGTTCAATTAAAATGAAGTGGATTTAATATTTTTGTCTTTGCAGTCTCAATATTCCGTATTCAGCAAGTATCCCCCTTTCTCCTGTCATGTCATTTAGCTACTGGAAGCAAGAGGAAACTAAGTGCATGTCTGAAGGTTGGACTAGTCACCTAATCGTAGCAAGTGTTGTCATGGAGACTATCAGGCAATCTGTGAATCATCAGTTGGCAGAATCTGACTAAAATGGAGCTTTGTGAAGATGTCAGATTGATTTATCATGCCAACCAGATTATATTTGGCAGAAAAATCAATGTAGCATACTCATGACTGACTTCTTATTTAGATAAACACCTCTGTGGATGTAACCTGCTCTGATGTTTGTTTCCTTACTTGGAGCATTTATACAATGATATTCTTTTCCACAGAATGGTTTGTGAATGGTTTCACTTCCAAAAATTAAAACACTAAGGGCCCTATTTGGGTAGACTGGCGGCCATGGCTTGGAAACGGACGTAATTTCATTTTTGTGCTAGCGCAAGTCTACTATAGTCATGTTTGGGGCCTTGTGGCACCACTCTGAGCGTGCCGGCGCACGGAATTGCACACACGGACACACGGTCGTGCAGGGGCAAGGCGGTCTCAAGCTGCCCGCGTCAACTGCACGGTAGTGTTGGCTCGTTTGCGACAAGATTCGTTCAAAAAGAACGAATCTTTTCAGGGAACGTGAGTGAATGGATCACTTCCTCAAGTGATTCGTTCTTTTTTAAAAATATATCTCTATTCAATCAACGAACAGACTGATGCATTCTTTTCTCAGTTCATTTGAGCTCAGCCACGCGCATGTCATCAATCTTCGCAAACGACCAACCGCGAACAATTCGGTGAACGAGTCTTTTGAATGGTTCTTTTTGATGAACTGATTCTAATGATTCGGTTCACTTAAACGAACCGTGATGCCCATCACTGCTGCACGGCTGACTACATCAACAGGGGAGATCGTACGGTTTACGTGCCAATGTCATGCACGGCAAGTCCACTTCTGCTTGAGCAATGTCAAGCACTACGAGCGCTTCGATCGCCCTGATTTTAAAGGGAAAAGAAGGGAGCGTGCTTCAATTGGCTCAATTGGGAGTTGGCTCGTTCCATCCCACAACGGCGCACAAAGACGCAAACGCCCCAGTTGCGCCCAATTCTACCTGTGCAAAGTCTGGCAAAATACCAAAAGAAAGAAAACTCCACCCATGCGCACAGTTAGACTGTGACAGCTAGACTTACGCCCAGAATGAAAACAGGGCCCTCCAACTGCATATTTAAAATCAATTTGTGCAGGTTGTCAAGTTGTTTGTGGACAAAAGAAACACTCAAAGCAGTCAAATATTTATAACTAGTTCATAAAAAAAAAACCACTGAAGTAAAAATATAATGCAGGTAAATTTATATAAAACATAAAACAATCAAATGGATAAAAAGAAGTATGGCAGTAACTGAGCATGTCTTCTTTCTTACCCCACACGCCACTCATAACCTCGAATTTGTATGTTGACCCCCTGTACATGATGGTAATAAAGTGCAACGACTTGAAATAGATCATCGTATTAGTTTTATATTCATCCACGGTTGCTGGCTGAACCAATAATTAACCACACCCTCATTATGTATTAACCACAAATTCAGCAACACACAACTTTCAGTTGTTTTGACTCCAAGCGCCAAATTTTGACTGGCGGTGATCCGTTCCAGCTTTGGCAGGAGTACAAATGAGCATCAAAACAGTAGCAACTCACTCCGAATGTTGCAGCTCAGGTTCTGACCAGAACAAAGAGGTCATGTTTCTCCGGTCCTCAAGGCTTTACACTGGCTACGAATCAGCTGTGCAATAGATTTGAAAATTCTGCTACTGGTCTGTAAATCACTGAATGGTTTAAGGTCCTGAAAACATAAAAAAATGAATGGAATATGAACCCACTAGGGCTCTAAAACTGCAGATTTGAGTCAATTACTGGAGCTCACAGTTCAAAGTAAACATGGTGAAGCTACATTTAGATGTTATGCTGCACACAAATGGAATAAGCTGCCAACAGATGTGAATTCAGCCAGGAGTGTAAATGCTTTACAATCCGGGTTAAAAACTTTGCTTTTTTTCTCATACCTTTCATTAAGGTCCTAGAAACCATTTTAAATCATTTTTTTAAAATGTTGCTTTATTTTAGAAACCTACTTTTAATTCTTTACTTTTCCATGTTTTTAAAGTTTTCCATTAATGTGTTTCTAATGTCGTTAAAGTACGTTCTTTTAATCATTTTTATCAGCTGCCTTTGTTTTCTCTGCTTTGCATCTGAATGTCATTGACTATAGTGTTTGTAAATGCTTGTCGGCGCTCTTATGTGTGAAATGTGCTATAAAAATGGAGATGCCTTGCCTTGCCTCGCCTTCAGCAAAGTTCAGAATGCCGCCTGAAAAGGTGACATAGTTAAAACTACTCTAAATGGGCGATTAAATGCACCTGTGGTGATGATGACTGAAAGTATTAACACTTTGTTTTGGCAGACTCGTAGTCAAAAGTAATTTAATGCCATTTGCATATTGCATCTTCCAAGGGTGGAAACACAAGCCTACATGGAATGCAGAGCCACCTTCTATTGTAATGTCTGCACATCTAATTAACAGCTGCAGGTAGCTTCTCATAACTGGCTTGACAGTGGGCACAGTGCTTTAAAAATCAAAAATTTCATTATGACTGATGGCAAACTTTGTATTCATCAACAGAAGAAAAATGGACGGATGCCTTTCTTTCTGATTTCATTAGAAATAACATCTTGTGGGCACGTTGTACAAGATTTAAAAAAAAAATCTTCTTTGCTATTCTCCCTCTGATGCCTCTAACAGCCTCTGACGTGGCCTTAACACATCGCCTCTGCCAGGTGTCTTAGCATGGATACCTTGATAATTAACATTTATCGCTTTTTAATCATATAAAATGACTGACACAACTGTAACGTTTTATAAACACTGACACAGGTCAAATAAAGATATTGCCATCAAGCTCAAGATAAGGAAACACCTAAAACAGTGATCATTTGTATGGACAATCTAATAACTTGTGTTCTCATTTTGCATGGAAATAAAGGTCAATTTTCCAACTCACTAAATCAGGCGAAGCTTTCCGTAAAAAGTTGATCTCTATAAGCTTCTGCTATTTATCTCTAATATTGACAGAAGCTACAGGGCAATGAGTTAAAACAGACTATTTATATACTGTATTTAACAGTCAATATACAGTAGCTTATCCTGTATGTTCAACATTCGTAACTGCAAACAAGGGAAGCGTAAGAAGAAGTCAGAAGTTCACGTATGCACCTCAGGGTGCGCATTAGCATTACAGTACTGCGTCAGATGTGTCAAAATATTTAGAGATAAAGGGGGGAAACTACCCTTTACATTTCGTATTAAATATTGACAAAAACTTCAAGGCAATGTGTTGCTAAGCTCAAAGGCTATCTGGCCCTCTCGAGTCCCAACAATGCATATATACTTCTATTCGACGCTTGAACTATTGTTTACATCGCTAACGTTTTCATTGCCCGAAAACCACAAATGTGTTCAGTTAACTGTTGTGAGAAGGGGGAAAATAATCCTACAACAGGAAGTCAGTAGTGGCTGCATATTCCTCAGGGTGCACATTACCATTGTTGTGAGCCAGGTCAATGGACTTCAGAAAGGGTTTATTATATAGTGCAGCACACAGAGGAGGCTAAACCTCTTTGCCAACGGGGGTGTAATGATCTAGCTTGACATGGCAAGAAATATGTGTGGAACATCGTGTGGGCACAGCTGTTCACCCCTTTATCGTTTTACATATTGCACATACCGCACATCTTCTATGCTATATATGAGCACCATTAGCAAAATCATGTTGCATTTTGCAATACATTGTTTGGGCATGCAACCTGGCGTTTCTCACACACTTCAGGAAGCGCACGACTAAACTGGTTGCAGCAATTAAAGGTTCTTTTGTTAATCGTTCTTTCAAAAAGTGTGTGGCATTTGGACGCCGATCAAAAAACTTTGGAGGCTTTCCACTGTATGAGGATGACAAAATTAACTTTAACAATTATCTAAACAAGAGACGATAAACAAAGGTTGAACTGTATCTCCAAAAAAACAACTCGTTCACAAGTCACAATTGTTTTGAGTGAGTCTGTTGAATGCAGGCTTTGTTACGCTATGCTATTTTAATCTAGTAAGATTAAAATAATCCATTTGGCTAAATGAATGTCGAAGCATAATAAATCACCTTTGAATTTGTCGCTTTGTTTGGACTGAGTCACTTTTCAGGGCCTGTGTTAAAACATCTTCACTGAGTATATTGAGAAACCAGTCGAGCCCACAGAGGCCAACTCCAAACACTCGAGCAACAGGACCTGAGTCCAGGGGGGAGCTTTTAGTCCGTCCTGCTCTCCTGGCAGAACTCATCAATATTGCAAAAGAGTAAAGTAGGCTGGTGATGAAGGACAGGGCTGCTGTGTGAGGCCTAATCAAGCGTCACAGTGCTCAGGACAAAGACAATAACATGAATATAGATTTACAGATTCACTTGGCCGCGGTTGTTTAATAAATGATGAGCAAATATGTGCTTTGCACATGCTAAAGAAACAGGATTAGTGCCTTGTAAGTCGTCAGATGCCAGTAAGGGAGTTTGTGTAAAAGCAGAAGACGCATTAGTGTCCCGCATCAGGTGACCATAGGTTGTTTTAATTAGTTAAGATAAGGTAAGATAAGAAGGCCTTTATTGATCCCACAGTGGGGAAATTTTCAGTGTGACAGCAGCAAAGATCACACAGAGACGGGCGGCGGCATAATGTAGCCATTAATGTATAACATTAACGGCAAACATTCAGAATCAAACCTATGTAAATATACACAGTAACTTTGTGTATATACACATATATATACACACACCAACATACATCTACATATAAAGTATGAAGAAACACTCATTTTAGCCTGTACATAGTACAGAGGAAAAGTACTCTTAGTAAGTGACAGTGCTGCAGTGAAATATAAGGAACAGCATTGGATGGGTTTAGAATCGCTTTATAAAAGGGCGTGTAGTGTTAAAAAGTACACCATTGCAACCACAGAAACAGCGTTGGATAAAAGGTCAATGAACTGGAGTTAGGGTTAGGGTTAAGGCTAGGGTTAGATAATGTTGATCATGTAACGTGATCACTTGACCAAGTGGTGTGGGGTTCTGCACTTTGCATGGTAATGCTCAACATATGGTTTCTTTTGCTACATCCAATGCTATTTTTTTCTCAAAACAACCTTTAATTATTGACCACTAGCGTTGACATTGAAACAGACACAGAATGAAGAGTTTTTATGACTGACACTTGTGAATGTGAAGGGGATGACACTCACCCACAGGGGAACACATTTATTAGAAGTTTGATTAATTTCCAGCGACAAGGTGGATCAACTTTCCCCGTGTCTGAATTGAAATGCAAATGTAGGACTGCATTTTATTTCTTCAATCCAAAACGGGAGAAACATAACTTATTTTGTTTTCTAAAATATCCTGTCTAATATGTTTTGGTGCATAAAAAATATTGGCAATATCTGCATTTGAAACCAATTGTTTTTCTTACATCATTAACATTCATCATATCTGTGTGTCATATGCATGTGGCCTCAGAACTGATCTCGTAGGGTATATGAATTTATCGTTTGTTAAGTTGATCACAAGCCTAAAGTCCTGTTAGGCAACCAGATGCCGCTACTGCCATTTGCCTTTGTAGATAAGACATATGTCCACCCTTGCAGGATGCTGTCTCTTGGAATTATGGAGCGAGACAAGCTCTTAACACTTCTTGTCGCTCCATGTGTACATACCTGTTTCACATTAGGTTTGCAAGAGTTATTGTTGTCTTCAGTTCTTCACATGTGCTTGTATGTTTTATCTTGAGCTTTTTTTCATCCCTCATAGAGTTCACGCAGACTTCAAATGGAGTAGGAATAGAGTTTGACCCGTCCAACTTGATGTGAATGTTGCATGAATCTTGCTTGCACTGCATGCTGACATTCGACCTGTGCCAAGGATTGGTTCGGGATCGTCTTTAATCTTCCCTTAGTTATGCTGCCATACATCTATAGACTGCTTTGGGAGTTCCGACGATGCACTTCTTTCTTCAAGTAAAACGAGTCGTACTAGTTGAGATAAATCCTTATTACGTATCAATATATATATATATATATACAAAGGCTATATATATATATATATATATATATATATATATATATATATATATATATATATATATATATATATAACTTGATACATAAATTGCTATGTGTATTGTTTTTTCATCACAGCCCTCATCATGATATCCTGTGTGCGAATTTGGGTTCTGTTGGGGAGATGGTGTGTGTTCTGAACTTACTTTAAGATTGCCGTTAGAATTTTTTGCATTAAGCAGTTTAAAAATGTAATTGAAACTGAGTGGAGATCAAATTCATGAGCCCTGTCGTGCAGTGGTTCACATGACTGACTTTTGTGCAGCTGGTGTCCCATTCACAGTTGCCCTGCGATTGCATGTTTCCCAACTATTTTTGAGCCAGGGCACATATTTCACATCATGCATCACACGGCACACCACTTAGCAAAGCAATTGGTAAAAAGTGATACACAGGTTAATTGTGTACCTTCTGTCATCTAGAGGAAGAGCATTTGATTGTTCTGCCTGTTACTATAAGTGGTTGTCTTAGATAAATTGGCAAAAGCAGCTTTCTTAATAGTTGGATTTGAAAGGACTGTCTGGTCTTTCTGGAAAGTCTGTCCTGTGTTACAGAGCTTTGAGCTGCAGTGATATGAGCATTCAGGGTTAACTGAGCCTCTGTTCCCATTCGTTGTACAGTGGAGATGATCACCAATCCGAGTACATTCTGATATTAATACAAAGCGGTTGCATATTTTGGCTTGCCAGCGTCATTCAGACATTGAAAAGTTCCTGCTGTTTTCAATGTTTTCTTTATTAGAAAATCTATGGCACAGGAAAGCCTAGATTTTCTTTGAGCGAGCACACATGAAAATATGAGTTCATGTTTTAATACCTATAAACTGTTTCAGAGATGAAAAACTGTCGGAACAGTAAGCCACTGGTGTTGTTGGCAGGAAGAACCGTCAAGGGAAGACATCAGTAAACTTCTTTTAAAGGCCTTGGCTGCATCAGCTGCACTCCAGCTGGGGCACCGGTTTGGCTGCAATCACAGACAGGAGACGTGGGGAGGGCAAGAAGTACATTTGTATTAGTTTAGGATTTCAAACATCATTAGTGATTGGACTCGCTACACAGATGAGGAGGCCCCTTGTCCCGTTGCCAGTTAGAAGTCACCAACTGTAATCCCTCATCTGCTCACTTACAAGAGCACCGCTCAAGATCGCAGCGTCTGATCGCACTCACTTCTTGTAAGAATGTCCTGATCTAAGAAACATGTAAAACCACAAATGTAAATAAATAAACAGCTCAATGCCTTCAGTCCATTTACATTTGAACACACTGCAGTAGCTAATTATAGCCTGAAGTCAAGCTCTTTGATGCATTATCCCCCAGCAGGAATCCCTGGCTTTTCTTTTCCTGGAAGTGCTTCTCTGTCTGTCCCGAGGTAAACTGCCTAATGGCACACAGCAGGCTCGCATCACTTCGGTGTCCGTACTGCAGTTATCTGTGTGTGTTTATAGGCACAGAAACAGGAGAGTGTCTGACTTCATGTCATCAGCACAAATGCTGCATCATTGACTTTAAGGTTATGGAAAGGCAACCGAATGTGTGGCTGCTGCTAGAAAAATACCCTCTCTTGTCTCTCAGTGCTATGGCGCAGCAGGCCCAACATTGGCAAAGACCTTTGCATGTGTGCAGCACAAGCCCAAGATCAACAGTGAAGGAGAAACCACCCAGAGTGTTGACTGACCCTCTGCTGTTAAGCATCACTTGCAAAAAGAATGCTGCTGTGAGCCTCACATACATTCCGCTGTTAATTGCCTGAAATCCATGGGACATCTATCTATCTATCTATCTATCTATCTATCTATCTATCTATCTATCTATCTATCTATCTATCTATCTATCTATCTATCTATCTATCTATCTATCTATCTATCTATCTATCTATCAGATAGCTAGCTAGATAGCTATCTATCTCGCTATCTACTGTAGCTAGCTATCTGATAGTGAGCTTTTTAAAAATGAAGCCCTGATGCAGCACAGTCATGCTTCCCCCTTTTAGAGTCAAGACAGGGTGACATCTTCCATCCAGACATGCAGAGAATAATTGTTTTCACGACGCTCCCTGACCATGCCTCATCCCCACGGACCGCACTCATGTGTTTCCCATCAAGCAAGTCTGTGGTTACCTTCCTGATTTTGCTGGACTGGAAAAACATTGCTAATATAGTGTGAGCTGGAAAAAGCTTTGATGCAGGGGCTTTACAAATGAACCCTCTGAATGCCATATGGTTTGCATTCATATACTAATTTCTTTCCCTCTAAATGTGTACTGAACTTTTGTCAGTGACCGATGTTTACAAAGGCTTAGAACACATCAGGCCAGGAAGATCACTTTATGGCAAAGGGCGTCCATCCCCACCGACCCACCTCTGCATCATAGAGAGGTCTAACATATATTCCAAAGCAAGCAAACATGCAAATAAGCAGGCGAAACATTGATGTACAGATCGATTTAAAAGTGAGGGTGGCTAAGGGCTGCCATTGGCTGCTCAAGCTGCCAAAACAGTGGCAGAGGAACTCGGTGCGTGGGCGGTTATAATGCCTCACTGTTTTGTAACAATGGAAGAGAGATGCAGAACGACTCATTCACAGACACATTTTTAGAAACAAGCAGATAATTCAAGATATATTTGGTTGTTTCATTTCACACTTGATGGGTTGGAAGACACTCCAAACGCACTGGTATAGAGTATTCACACCTATGGACAATTTTAGAGTTTCCCACTAAGAACATTATTTTGGAATGTGGGTGGAAACAGGAGTACCCGGAGAAGGATACACAGGAAGGCCAGAACCCACATTTGAACTCTTGACCTCTGAACTGTTAGGCGGATGTCACACAGACACAGTCATCCGCTTTGCCACCCTTACGTGTATGCTTTAAAAGTCAAAAAATGCATAATATGTGTACTTAACTGCTGATTTTCAGTTATTTTTATTTGTCCTCGTACTATTAGTTTTATGTGTTCCTATGTTTCATATTTTTAGCTGTCATAATTAAAGCTACTGACCCATGTGAGGCTGCATGCCGACAAGCACAAGCCCCACATTTGTCACCATTGTACACTGACTAGATCATTTTTATTTTAACCCACATATGCAAAGTTTCA
Organism: Filicampus tigris; assembly: GCF_054856515.1. NCBI lineage: Eukaryota > Metazoa > Chordata > Actinopteri > Syngnathiformes > Syngnathidae > Filicampus > Filicampus tigris. The sequence goes on along the minus strand of NC_141225.1, from coordinate 21,595,192 downwards.
CAGCTGCAGTAAACACAATAGACACATTTTCCACATTTTGACCTTTTGCACGGTATATTTAATCACTGCAGCTGCACTGTATAAAAGCTTCCAGGAAGTGGCCTGCCCGTTGCAGTTTTATTTTCCGTTCGCTAATGTTTGAGACATGCAGCCTGTGGGCGAGGCAGTAGGTTAACATAATTGTTTGTCAATCCACAAAATTATCAGCACGTCTGTTAATACTGTGGGCGTGCGCTGTTAACACGTGACACACCACCAGTCGAAAACTTTCACCTGGAATATTTTCAGCACACGTAAGGCCCTTGGCAGAGTCACAATAGCTAGTACATACAAAGCAAACGGCTATTAGAGGATACACTAGCAGCAAATATGTCCCAGGCAGAATATTCATGTGAATCTCTCCAGGTTCCACAAATGCATTTTAGTCCCACATAGTTGAGTCCAGTATTTACTTTGAGCTGGATAAGAGGCGGAGAGCCTATAATCACTGATTGAAATGTAAATGTGAGGAAGCTAGCTGAAGTATTAGCGGTGGTGAGCACTCAGAGTGGAGCTATGAATTACAATCCAGCGCGCAAATTTTTCTCATCGGCCATTATGTAAATGGCAGTATAAGTGACCGGTTGTATTTGAAACAAAAATCAATGCAGGAGGTGATAAGTGAGAGTGGCTGACAGAGTGGTTGTAGATATTTTAAATTCAGGGATGATAATTTGATCATGCAAAGTATATTCATTACATAAAGGTCCCTGCATGCTAATAGTAGAAGTTAATATTTACCATAGTTTAGTTGGGTGTTGGCAATATGGGATGCTTTTTTATGCTTTAGGAACCAAGAACTTAAAATGAAAATAAGCAGTATTGCATCTTATAGATTGTTGCCTGTTCGAATGACATATCCTTGCTGCCTGAATGTATACATAGTAGCTACAGATTTATTGATTTATTGTTTGACACTACATGGTTTCCATTGGATATGTTGCTCAGACACATAGGCACATTATTTATTTTTCTTTCTTTCTTTGTCTACATATATTTTATTTTTTATTCTGATTCATGTTTCATATTGCACCATCAGACTGAAAACCCTCCTAAGTGTGATTTGCACCTTTCACTGACAGTGGCAATAAAACTCATTCTGATCATCTTGCATGACACCATGCATGTCAAAGTGAATTTTGTTTGACTTCAGCTGCATTTTCACTCTGAAATTTTGTTCAAATTCTGACTTGAACAACCACAGGGGAGTTTGACTCCAGAGCTGGTAATTTATTAGACGTTTTACAAGTGTTTGTCTCATTAAACAACACTGACGCATTGAAGTTGAATTTCATCTTTTACCCTTGGTATATTACCCACATTTGCACACAACCACACACGACCCCCCCCCCCACACACACACACACAAGTGCTAATATACAAATGTTGAGTTAGCTTTTTCCAACTTCAGGCTTTCATCACTTTTTTTGTGGACTGAACATGCTGTTTCAGAGAAAGTATTGGAAAGATTCTAATGCCGAGCCTGAAATAACATCAAAGTGGACTCCTGCTTGACACTTTTATGGTTACTTTTTCCTCCCCTGTTTAGAAAGGCAGCGGCCTTGACAAAAGAAATGGGGGGTGGCGGTATGGCAGGGCTAATCGGTCTGGACTAGACCAGCGTGTACCCAGCCCAGTTCTCCGTCTGTAAACAATAGGGGTGTGGATTAGTTTGGAAACAATGTGTTTATTTAAAAAGGACACTTCCTGTATGCACTCAGCAAGTCTCCCATTAATTTTATTGGCGACAGCTCCGGTTTTGAAAAATCATTGTTTAGAAGGGGAAAAAATACAAAACACACCAAGCAAAAAGGGACAATTTGCATCCGGGCTCAGTTCCTGTGTGATAGGGCATTGGCGTTAATAGAAGTGGTACCGGTTATCTGTCTTTTTTAATCACTGGCAGGGATCTTAGATTGAGAGCGAGAACAGCAAATGTTGACGTCTTGTTGTTGTTGTCGTTGGAGCTCCTTTAATGGACCCTCTCCGCTGCGCGCTCGCAACTCTGTTTTACAAAAAATCATTTTGTGCTTAAGTCGAAAGAGCCATAAGCAGTCTGCACAATGTGCCTTGAGGGGCAGACATTGACCGTGTGTAGCCGCCAGCCGTGCCCGCTTTCCACAATTGCCCGCAGCCACATCCTGTTCAAAAGGAAAAGATTTGCACTTTTTTTTTTTTTTTCTCCGGGAGAAACAAATGCATTCAATCTAATCTCAATTACCCATAAAGCACTGCTGCGCTCTCTCTTGGTCCCAATCTCCCAAACACATAAACTAGAATCTGATCTGGTGTCAGCTCTGAAAAAGTCTTCACAGCTGGAAACAAACAAAACTCCTCACGGGCCGTCAAGCCAAACCAATTTAGCCATACCGAGTAGCCCCAGTGGAGTTTATGAGTTCATTTCTAAGAGTGACAGATATGAGGGGGGATGAAAAGGCATTAAGAGTAAGCGGTGCAACCTTGGCCCATGCAGACGTGTGCTGCGAGGCCAAAGAGTAACAGGTAAACTCGGGGGAGGGCGCTTAAGCCCTCGTTAGGCATGTAAATCCCACCCTTTACAGGCAACGCGCCCCAGTAGATCCCTGTCAATTTCCTGCCGCTGTGCTCGGATGGATTTACATGAATACACTCTATCACTAGCGCTTAACCTCCTGTATTATACATTGACTCACTTTTGGGAGGCTTACCAAATGACTTGGGTTGTATTTTGCATTCTTGCCGCGTGTGGGGGTGAGAAAGGTGTTATTTACAAGACGCGCCGCATGGCGTCTTTTGTACGCAAACTCTCGGGTTTTGTCCCACACAAGAAGGTTAGCGGGCTGTTACGCGATAAGCTGGCACGACCTATCAGGCCCCGCAAGGAGATAGTGCTCCGCGTTTCTGTCAGGCTTTATCATCAGCTGGAGTGAAACTAAACCGCCGCTAAGCGAGAGTAGAGGGACCATTTGCCGGGATTACAGGCGTCAACTTTAATTTCAAAGACCAGTGGTGTATCCAGGGAAGGTGCAGGCTTCGCTTGGCACAGATTGGCAGCAGGCCCCTGATAAGCAGCCGCCAGCTCTGTTTGCATTCACCGCGGGGGCCAATTGATCTTCTTTGCCGCTTGTTCGTTCCATCAAACACAATGCGAAGCGCGTCCGGGTTGCGGATGCACGGCGAGCTGAGCGAGATGGCAAAGGGGAGGCAGGAAGAGGAGCCCGAAAAGTTCATGCTTTTTTTGCTTTACCGTGCGTTTTGATCCCACTAGGCCATAATGTAAAATTGCAATCACACGAGGGAAGCAATGTGTGCACGAAGGATTTTGTTACGCCGGGTTCATGGTGGTTTACTTGCAAGCAGCCTGGTGACCGCGCAGCTGTTAGAGGTCAAATCAGCTGCTTCGACATATATAAACCTTTCGGAATATCTCCAGGTTCGCTAAAAAGATACGAGAAAAGAAAGCCAATTCCTTCTGACTGTCTAAAACTGTTTAAAATTGACGCTCTCGGCGTGTTAGTCAGCACTGCAAAGCATTAAACCTCTGTCAAGCGAAACTTTGTTTCAGAATATCACTTTTGATCAATTACCAACGCAAACCAATTTTTCAATCACTTTGTGTCACTAAAACGAAATGATTTCTGCAATGTTCCCAGGTCAGATTGAGATGCAAGCGGGAGAATCACGCACGTAATGTTTATCATCAAGGACCTTCCTGTCAAACGTCTACAGCAGCAAAATACTGAGCTCCTGCTTTTTGTTTTCGAACCAGTTGTGAGATGTTATGAAGCATAATGACAACATGAGGGCCCTCTTGTTGCATTCGGCTGTTATTATTTGGAAAAACCATTTCAAAGGGGCTGTCACATGGGAACAAATATCATTTACAAACCACTAATGACTTGCAAACAGTCTTCTAGCCGCTGGTGTAAAATGACGCCTTCACCCAGCGTGTTCTCTGCTCGCCTCTCGACGGGGACGAGCTGTGGGGCGCTGCGTGCTTCACAATCAAACAGAATAAACAGCAAGACTCCCCCCCCCATCCCCTTTTCTTCTTTCAACTCTGTCTGTAACGGTGTAATTCTTAAAAAAAAAAAAAAAAAAAATCATCCCATTTAAACCTGTCATTAATGTGTCCTTGTGGTTTTTTAGGTGTGTTTGTTGTAAAAATTCAAATGAGAAACTAAAATATGTACATATCGTCTGCCGAGATGGATTAGGTTTGGGGTATTAATAATAAAGCAGGTTTTTAATATTATTACACTTTGCGTCTTCTGAGTGGATCACACTGCTGGACTACTAATAATGAGTCATCAATAAAACATTCTCATAATGTCACAAAGACGCTCGTGGAGCCGTGTGCTCTAATTGTAAACAGGCCAAATTCGTCATTCCTCTCTCTCTGTCAAAAACACACACACACACCCCCCCCCCCCCCCCCCCCCACACACACACACGCAAAGGAGGTTTACAGCAGTAGCCTGATGTGGCCTGACAGTCGGTGCATCAAGCGGCCGCTTCATTAATGTTAATCATCAAGCAATTTCCAGTAGCCACATCACCAGACCAATTCTTCTGTTTCCAGCACTATGCGATGTTTCTTTAGCCTTGGACTTCACACACATGCTTCTGTCATTAAATTGGCTAAAAATCTGCAAGGACGGAAGATTGCATTACACTCTTGTTAAATAACTCAGTGCAAAAGTTTTCTTCCTCAACTCTGAATTATTATATTTTTTAATCTCACTCGGCTGTAATGAGAAACTGAGCAGAGGGAGCCGGGATCCTTTATTGCAATCCACATGGAATCAGTTAATGCAAATTGTAACTAGTTAAGCGCCGCAAAATAATATGATACCATTGTCTGCAGCAGATTGGTATTATAATGTTAGCATGAGCAAATAATCGTATTTCCTCTGTGATACAATTACATTATTTGTTCGGGTTGTATCATACACCAATAAAAGCAAACATCATATTAGGATTCATGGCACTTTCCACATTATCTTATCAATATGTGGAAATAATTGTCTGCTGAGCGATTAAATTACATTATTGTGTATCTTTTTTCATGGCTAATAAATAATGATGGATGGCTCTTATTTTCATCAGCACCTGCAACCATTTTGTCTTCTTCCCGCCACAAGTTAACAATGAGGAGATAAATAAAGAAATAAAGTGATGGAGTGAACAAGCTTGAGTGATGCCATAACCGCAGGTTCTTCTTGCGAAACTTTCAGTGGCTGATCACAGCAAAGAAAGCGCAAACACGCATGGCAGACAGACACCCTGAAAGTCAACACACAATATTTATCTGTCGGCAAGCACAAACACTGAGATGAAAAATAAGTGGCAGACTTGCTGACAAAGCCTTGAGGGCTTGTTGTGTGTGCCGGCGTGTTGTCGAGCACAACACACAAAAGTAAATAACAAGTCCGCAAGTATTTAAATCTTCAAGCTTGTCGGAATCGTCAAGTCTTTGCGCCGTTCAAAAACGCGTGTTGCGTAGCTTCACCGAAGCCTCCGCATTGTGTCAAAATGACGGGGGCAGTTGTTTGTCTCGATACGTCAGGCCTGCTCGGGATCAGTGCAGAGTGGACCCCGTCTCTCACCCAAAAGTCCGCTGGGACACGATCCAGCTTTCCTGTGAACAGGATAAGTGATATGGGCAATAAATGGAAGTCTGATTCTATCACATATTAATTGATTTTGGTAAAAGCAGGTGTACTTATTCAAATATTGTACTCGAGTAAAAGTAACAAAGGACTGACTCCGAAAGGGACTTCATTACAATATTGATACGTAAACACAGTCTTCCCTCGCTAATTTGCGGTTCGCTATCCCCTGACTTTTTCAGCCTCTTAAGATGATCAAGTGTAGGTCATCCGTATAGGTTTGTTTTTTTTACAAAAAAGAGTCTACCGTGACAAAATATGCTGCAGAAAGTATAGACACCTGTTTTCAAATGTAGGAAGTAAAAGTAGGAAGTCATCAGAAACATAAACACTCCGGTAAAGTACAGACACCAAATTGCATATTTTCTGCCAACTATCCTCCGATAGCTCACTAAGCGCTTTTGTGAAGACCTTTTGTGAAAACTTTAAGAACTAAAAAATACAAAAGTTACCACTTGCTTGCCACTCACAATGCACAGAAACTCCCACTCGTCACACAAATGTGGGACAGAGCAAGTCGACTAACGAATTGATCTCTCCTCATCTTTGACTCCAATAGTCTTCGCCTTTGTCACCGGTCAATACAGGACGTAAAGTTCCCGTCGCGTGCGATGCATTTGTGTCGCGTTAGGGTATCAGAAAAGGTAAGCGCTTTCCACACCCCCCCTGGCCTCCATTTAATTGACATCAGAAAGAGGAATGCTGTTATAAGTTCATAACTTGGCAAGTCATGCCTTGTGCACAGCTAGTCGTACAGCCTTGTAGAAAATTTACATTTTAATGAAATATTTGAATAAGCTCTTGAAATTCACTCTACCAGGTCCCTCCGTACTAAAACCAACATTTCATGTTTGTGTTTTGAATGGCAGCGTCAGAGAAATTAGCATGCCAATCATGTAGATTAGGAGGGCATCACTGTAAAGGCATAAGCTTCCTTAATCAAGCTTCACTGCAGGTAAACACTGCTCAGGACAGGCTGCATAGATAGCTCTTTTTTTTTTTTTTCTTTCCTAAAGAAAAATATTTAATTCAGGGGGGAAAGAAAAAGAAGTCACTTGGGTATTCAGAGAACCAAATGCAGAAAATCAAAGACACTGGTTGGTTGAATTTAATCAACTTTATTTCATTAAGTGGTTGCAAATCATAAAATCATGTGGTGGTCTACTAAAAAAAATATCTGGGTTCAGATGATTTCATTTAGTTTTCGTGCCTTGAACATTTCCTTTTGCGACAAGAAAAATGGTTTGCGACCATGATATGGCCTTAACGCGAAGGCGAACCATATTTTTTTTGGGAGAATATCGTCGCTGTCATGTGAAAAACATTTAATATCGTCGCTGTCATGTGAAAAACACTTATCTCCATTTTTGTTCATTTTCTTATTTTTAACTGAATCATGTTTCCACGTTACAGAAATCGCATTGAAGTGAACATTTAAAAAGTTTCCGAAATTGGAGATAAGTGTTTTTCACAAAACCGCGACAATATGCTCAATGTAAGCCCACTAGTTGGAACAAGGCGATATGAATAATATGAAATATGAGTTAAGCAACAAAATCCACCTGTTTTTATCCATCTCTGGGGGCAGGCCATTTTGTCACTTCTGTCGACTGAAAATGATATCACACACCCTCAGATAACGACTAATCATAGCTCAGCTTCAGAAAACAGGTGAGCCGTGATTTGTCATTATCTGAGCCCTGAGGGTCTGTGATGTCATTTTCAGTCGACAGAAGTGAGAAAATTCGATGGCTAAAAACGGGTCAATTTTGCTTCTTAACTCATATTTCATATTCTTCATATTGCCTTGTTTCAACTAGTGGGCCTGCATAGAACATATTCTTGTAAAAAAAAAAAATGTTTGGGTTGACTTCCCGTTTAACAGACACATTTTCAGAAAAAGGCACCCTACAAAATCATTTACTTGCTTGTGTAATTTCACACTTGATGGGTGAGCAGGCGCTCCGGGGGACTCGACTATTTGTACACAAGCAATTATAAAAACAATTTCCCATAATAAGTCCCGTTTAAGCTGTGTATGTTGTCTGCAAGCTTTTCAGCACAGTATTTTACACGTCAATACTGTTTTGCCAATTTTTTTTATGATGATTGTTATTATCGGTACAATTTCATATGCTAATGCTGAAGTGATTTAGTAATTTGGCATACTTAATCGAAACAGTGTGTGTGGGACTAATCTGCAAAGTAGCCAGGATTAGTTGATTTACTATGATCCAAATACAAGAGCAGGATCAAATATACTGCCTTTACATGGACAAGAATGCTTCATGTGTGTATGTTTTTGTCGACACTGTCAGAAAAGGTGTTAATTACTTATTTGTTGAAACGATTCAGTGTTTCTGGGATACTTAAAACAAATAGATTGGCTCAGTTTCTGTGTGGACATGGCCATCTTGATCTTGTGCCATTTTTTAATTTTTTTTGACACTAGAGTAGGGAGGAATCGTTTCTTTCTCCCCGTACGCGGGGTCCCAGCTGTGACACAAAACAAAAACAAACATACGATTGGCAGCTTTGCTCACTTTAGTATTATCGCTGTTGTTCATATCCCTCCTGGCAACAACCGCTAAGTCCACTATATGTTAATTCACAATGACACAAAGTGCAAGATGGAGATGTTATTATTCATGTTGTTTTGCATCTCATCAAATATTCAAGCCAAACATTTCTTCCGCTCATGCTGGCTGCTGCTGGTACAGTAGTGTGAGTGCAGGTCTGACAGGGCAGTACTTGTGGAGACGAGTCACACAGGGGAGGAACCTGAACTTCAGCACACATATAGAAAAACACGCATTTAACCCATAAAAATAGTATGTTCACAAAGATGCTGCTAATTGGAACAGTATCGAGAGAAAGTCTTAAAGTGGAAGTCAACCTGAAAATTTTCTTTTCAAGAATATGTTTTATGCAGCCCCAAGAGTCTGAACATGGCATTCTGATTGATATTGTGTTTGTGGAATATGAGTTAAGTAGTAAAAGCCACCTGTTTCTGTCCATCTCAGGGGGTGGCCATTTTGTCACTTCTGTCGACTGAAAATGACATCATAGAAGCTCAGGTGGCAAACTGAAATGTTTACATTTAGGATGATGATCAATTACCCGTCAAGGGGGCTCAAAGTTGTTGTGATGTTTCAAACAGCGTTTTGAAGATGTAGAATGGATGAAATCGGCTCTGGAAGTTTTTTTTAAAAGGAACAAATTCTCTGCTTGCCGCAACACATTGGACAATCTGCTTCTTCTTATAAGTCTCAGTGAATCCAACTACTACCAGCTCAAAATGTATTGTGCATTTTATCATTTATACTTACAAATAAATGTTTTGAAATGTCGTTCGTTCTTTTTCACGGACTTCCCCACATGTTGTGTTCATACATTTGATAACATATCCATTCAATTATCATCAGTATTTCCTCACCTGAACCTCACATTGTAATTTACAGGGAATTTTCCACTCCTTTGCAACCGTTACTGCATTGGGCATATTTTTTCAAATTTTGTTGGTGTTTTTAATCGAAAACTTGTCAGACAACCTCCTGGAAAGGATTGTGTTCCAAGGCTTCAGTGTAATCACTTCAGAATCTGCCATCTTCATGTTGTAGTGCCATCATTGGAAACAACAGCTGCCAACTGTTAACCCTCAGTTAGCGAGTGAAGAGACGTGTGAGCATGAAGCCTATTTACCCAATGAGGGTAATTATGCCTGCCTACACACACCATCTCTGCTAACTGATGTGATAAGCACCTTTATACTTTCATCTTCCTTTTTTAATTGCCTGAACTCGCTTTGAGACCTGCCGGCGCCTTCTAATAATGCAAAGACTTGGCCGGCTGTGAATCACCGAACGTTGTGTCGGCCCTGCCGTATTGTTGTGTGTGTGTGCGTGAGTGTTTGGGTGTGTGCAGGGGCGGGGGCAGCGATGCATGCCTTTTGAACAGCAGGTGGTAATTGAAAGAAAACAAGGGCTGATTAGGGAAGCGTCTGGCAACTCATGATCCAAACAGCGAGCCACAGAGGAGCCCAAACACAAGAGCCCTGGAATAAAGTGGTCATCATCTAATTAACAGAACACATTTTAATTACAGAGTAAACCGAGCCGTGTACTGTGTCAATTTAACTGATGTGCTAAGTACCAGTTTACAATATCTGAGACAGACAAATAATTGAATTGTAATTACACGCGGGTCTATTGCACAGCGGTGCCTGCAGCCCATCTTAATAAACACATTTTTACATCAAACCATGAAAAGCAAACACTGCAGGACTGCTAATTCTAACCCTACAATATTGGGACGTGGCCAGTGTTCGGTGCCGGAGTCGATGGTGGAGACTATTCGTGTTTCTATTCGAATTGCGTAAATTGGGACATATGATAGAAAAAGTGCTTTTTAATTGCATTTATAGAGCTTTTCAGCAGGATTTCACATACGTCAGGGGGGCAAAAACTCAGCTAGCGCTACTACTAAACAAACCCTAACATGTCATTTGAACAAGGCAGAGTGATGGAGAAACTGGGAAATATCTTCAATCTTTTTCGCTTTCTTCTCGACCAATCAGTCAAAAAGTAGAATGTTACATGAGGTAAACTGCTTCTTTGGGAAACAGAACACCGGCAGTGACAAAAATATAAGAAATCATATCATTAAGAAAAATAATAGATAGGGTGAACATTCAGACATAGTTACTTGAGGGACTGGCTATATAATTGACTATTCTCTTGTTCTGTTGACAATGTATGTGAGCAAAAAAAAAAAAAAAACTGCCCCCGCTAGAACAAAATCAGATAGCACCCTTATTCCCCGCCAATAAGTAGCATGGATAAGACACTTCTAGCTAACTCATATTCACATGTTTGAGCAACTTTTAGTCTCAATCAATAAAAGGTGCATTCTCTAGATTACTGTACTCAATTGTCTTAGAATTGTTAAAAGATTTCCTCTCTTGTATATTAGTAAGTAACGTAGTAAATGCTCACAGATTTGCTCACTGAGTGCAGTGTATGAAGGGCTGCCACCACCAGTGAAAATGCTTTTGTTTTAATTTTATTTTATACCCTAAGACATGTCGCCAGTCAGTCGCAGGGGTTACGGTTTGAAGTCGGGTTTCAAACTAGCTTTATGATTTGAAAGTGGGATTTTTAACAAGTGTTAGGGTTTAACAGTAGTGTTTGAATCTAGGATTAGGGTTTCAATGTAAACTAGGTTTGAGGTTTTAATGTAGGGTTTTGAAATAGGTACAGGGATTCAAATTAGGCTTTCGAACCGGGTTTAGGATTTCAAATTAGGGTTTCAAACTAGTGTCTCATTGCATAAAATTCATTGTTCTGTGGATTCGTGTAATTAAATACATACATTTGTGTATTTATTTTTCTAAATCAATATAACTTTTTTTGTTTTTTTCGAATCTTGCTGGATTCAGCTTTGACTGTGTCCGTTGTCATGGAAACAACCTGGATATACAATAGTGCTGATTGCACTGTGACAGTGCCTACAGCAAGGTTGCTTGGGATTTTATATTGTTTCCATTAAATCTTGCTCAAAAGCCCTAATTAATAATGCCTTGACATTTATGTGTTCCAGCTGTAAGCTAAGCAAGAAACAATTTATGTCACCTAAAGCTTTTTAACAAATCAATGCAAGTATTTGTAATTGCTTGTTTCACAAGATTAAAAGTGCTTAGACTTGACCTTTGGCCTCCTGTTTTGTGGCCAGCGTGACCTGCGCCTTGCTCATAAAATCACAAGTCTTGGTCATCAGCATTAGCGCACACGCTAGTATCCCTGCACTTTTTATACCGCGACAATTTACAACTTATCAAATGCAGTTACCTAAATTGCTATTGGGAAAAGACCGTATAAGTGTCTGTTTTTAATTATGATATAATTTAATGTTGAGGCAGAGATTGTGAATCGTGATGACAAACACAAGTCGGTATTAAATTGTTCTGGAGACAAAAATAATGGCAAGCTTAAACCCTTGTGGCACCATCATGATATTTCTGGTCCTCCTGTAACTACTGGCGCATTGCTCACTTTAAAACCTTCACGTTAAATAAAATCTTTCACCTGTGGACCGGCATTCTACAGCATGAGATAATGCTTCTTGATGGGGCTCAGGATTTCTTTATGGTTGGGGCTCAAAATAAGGTGTTAATTGTCACAGTGAAATTCCATTTTATTCATCATCAAGTAGGCACACATTTTGTTGGAACAAATTCATGCTTGTATTCTTTATTATTAGTTAATGCATTGTTTACAGACTGTCCAGTGGGATTTATCCTGCCGGGACTCAGAAAAAGGGACACTCTGTGCTTTTTTAAAAAAAATTTTAAGGAGTTACTTCCTTAATGAATCAGTTCAGACCCTGCCCCCCCCCCCCCCCCCCCACAAAAAAAAAAAAAGTTTAAAAAGTCCGTTATATCTTTAATATGTCTACCTCAGTTCTGTACATTGTGTCTGGGGCAGGGGCGGAGCCATGGGTGGACCTGGGTGTGCGCAGGCCCACCTAGATTGACAGACTGCCCACCCAATGAGATTCATGAAAAAATATGTACTTTTACATTTTTTGTGAATTATGAAATTGTGTTTTTTATTTGATTGAATATTAATAATGGCATCATTGTGGTTGTCTAATGGGGTGGTCATCAACTGAAACCTGGTGCAGACAAATAGATACAGAGAGGAAAAACGGACTTAACAACCAGCATTTTATTGCATGTTTAGAATGCTCATGTCAGTAGTTGGCACTGACGACAAAAGAGTGGTCTGCATCAGTTAGACAAGGAATGAGAAGGTGCCACACTCATGAAGAGAGGAGCAAAAATATTACTCTATTTAAAAAAAAAAAAAAAAAAAAAAAAAGCAAAAGAAATGACATATTCATCCTCAAATAAATAAAAGAAAGACGAGCTGCTGCAAGATGAGAACACGGACACCCCCCCATCTGCATAAAAGTGCACGGGGTCGAAATCCAAGGCAATTACAGTGGGCTGAACAGTTGACGGTGGATGGAACGATAGCAGGAAGCTGTCTTATAACCTTTCACCTCTGTCCACTGTCAACAAAACCTTAAATCAGGAAAAAAAAAATATATAAGGGCTGATGAGGAGGGCGATTTTGATGCACCACTGATAATTTTCCTTTGAAAATAAAACCAAAAACAAAGAAGACAGTATTTAACAATAGTCTTTACATCTTTTACATCTTGGCACTGCATATTTGTCTTTTTCCTATTAACTCCATATAAAATATCATTAGCGTGAGACACCCTTAGATTATGACGCACCAACTCAACCATAAGGCCCTTCTCTGCGAGTCCGGGACTTTGTCATGCAACACATCTCCATTTTCAAGAGGAAGTACATCTGCGTGGCCTTCCCTTGTTTCACATATGGCCACAGAAGGCAGTGGTTGGACCATTCAAAGGAAGTATCAAAAACACAAAAAGGGAAAAAAGTCTGTACAAAAATTCTGAAGTCCTTGAAATAAAACAGAGAAAATTCTGTTCCTATATTACAGTTGAAAAAACAAAACTGGGGCCAGGATCCCACCTAGCCAGCCCCCGCGTGCTCCCCCACATCTGCCTTGATGATTTTCTATTGTTTCAAGCAAGAATTACTAAGTTGAATTCATGTGTAGCACAGTTTGATATCTCAACACATACAGCAGTTTTTCCTTACTGTTGATACAAAGTAGCACAAATGTATCTGTTGAGAGAGGTGAGGGGAAAATGAAATCTTTACTGACTCATAACGACAAAACTAATTTAGCACCCTTAAAAACATCCCTTTGCTTCATCACACAGGAGACGTATGAGTGGTGGCACACACACACACACACACACACACACAGCTGAGTGCTTGCTGCGTGTGCAGCAAATGAAAGATGGAACTTTGAAGACATTTTTCAATGATTTTGACCATTTTGGTTTCTACAGGTTCAGACGAGACATGTTAAGACAAGAGGACAAGTGAATAAATTCATATTTAAATGAATCGTTTCACACTGATTTGTTTTCTCATGCTGCCGTCTTTAGAAATGTCAAGCTACACATGCTTAGAATTTTCGAGTTGGCAAGTGTCGTCTCCAAACAAACTAGGCAGAGACTGGAGGTTGGTGGCCAAGTCTGAGCCGGGTCTCACAATTCGTCAGACTGGTACTGACATCTCCCAGAGACTCTGGGATGTCTCATTTGGACATCACAAATTGGCCCCCTTCTTTTTTTTTTTCCGGTAATGAGCATTAAACGTACACTGAAAAAAAAAAAATGGTGTGTTGAACTTATTCAATTTTATTTCCTCAAATGGCTGCACAAAATAAAAATATCTGGATCCAGACATATATGTTTAGGTAGATAGTCTACTTAAAATATGTACCTGGATCCAGCTGATTTTATTTCATTCAACCACTTGAGGAAATTAAATTGAGTAAATTCAACAAAAACTTTTTTGTAGTAAGCGATAACAGTAACTGTCACAAAGTACCTTGTACTTCATAGTTGACAGGAGTGCTTTTGTTTTTAATATAAAAAGTAACACAAAAACTTAAAACAATCGCAAAATCTTGTTAGGGTACATTTTCAGGATTAAAAACATCTGAAAACAGGCATACAATCATTCAAAATGATAGACATGGATAGGGAATAGAGATAGGAGATCATTGTGTGGTCCACTTGATGTAAAACCCTTTCCGCATCGGTCTCAGCAAAGACGTTTTTGTTTTCTTTTGTTTTACTCTCCATTCGCTATCATATTTTTTTCAACACTAGATTTAGCTCCTCTTTTGCTCTTTTGCTTACAAAGACAAAAGGTTTCTCTAATTTGGTCGCATTGGATGGTCACAGCCTCTTCATTTTTGGGGGGGCGGGGGGGGTTCACTACTGTTGCCCTTTCTGTGACACCTCCTTTGGTTTGCTTAACAGCAGTGTGAGGAGCCTTTCCCTCAATTCCGTCTCCAAATTCGATCGCAGTGGGCAAAACTGAAAGTGGAGCCATATTTGGCCTGATCAGCTGTTGCAATGGTTGCTGATTCTAAAGTCCTGTATGTCTTTGGTAATGCCACAACACACTTTTTAGCACTCAACGATTCCGAAAAGCCAAATCAAACAGTTTGTAATTACGCCAGAAAGAAACAATTAAAACTGGTCTTGAAAACTGTGGAATGATCAACGCTCAGGTCAAACGAGTCATGCCAAAAACACAGTGAATGACAGTTTACCTTTAAAATGAACTGAAGTTAGAAAAGACAGAGTGAAGAAATCCACACATCTGATCAACAATGGCAAATGTTCAGGAATTAGTCAAAACCATTATCTCTCTGTTGCACACCTGACATTTCCATTTTTTCCCCTCACTCAACTGCTCGCTGCTTGTAAGTGATCAGAAATTGCGTTGCTGCTCGACGTGCTCGGCCGTTTCAAAGTGTAATGTCGTAAGGATACATCAGAACCTGTATAATTTCTCTGTCATTTATTCACATCTTAAATTAAACTTCATTGATGCATGGAGAACTCCTTCATCATAGGAATGCTGCATCGCCTTTGGACTTCGTGAAGGGGGGGGCTGAGGTGGTGACTGCTACACTTGTTTTTTTTTTTTTTTTTTTGCAGAGTAAATGACAGAAAAATGATACACTGTGTCAGACATTCTGCTTCTTGTGTTTTTTTTTTTAGTTTTTTTTTTTTTAAAAGAACAACATTAGAGGAAATCATAAACATTCATTATCAAGTGCAGAACACACACACGCAATCTCCACAGCATGGACATGAGGTCTGATGAGTTTACAGGAAAAGACAAAAAAAAAAAAAAAAAAAAAAGACAACATCAATAACAGCATTGGCTGATGGAAAGACATTGTTTTGATAATCTATAACTGTCCCCCAAGAGAGAGAGAGAGAAAAAAAAAAAAGAAAACCCTCTCACAGTAGATGGACGATGCAAAGTATTGAAGGCAGTGAAAGCACATCCCCGTAAATGACACGTCAGTCAGTCACTTGGTCTCTGTCAAAATATGTGTCATCAGACAGGCATGATGTGGGGAGCGGGCATATAGTGGGAGGGAAGGGAGGGAGGGGGGCGGGGGGGCAGGGGTGTAGATGTAACCCTGTCACAGTCTGCCGTCCTGGTTGCGTGGCGCGGGTCTCTGACCGCCCCCTTCTGGTCTCTCATCTGTGAGGCGAGCTCGTCGCCACGTACCAAACTTATCCGTCCGTCGCAAAGTGGAAATCAACGTTGTTTTGACGTCAAAGCAAAAATGGATTTGGGGGGGGGGGGGGGAGCAACCCGTTCGTGGGATGTTTTGTGTGTTGCGAAGTGTTTTTATGGCACTACTCAAAAGATGCTCGGCGACAGCGGCCATCAGGCTGCTGTTCATTGTTTGTCTCCCGAATGGACGCGCAGAACTTCACAGCATGTCGTCGTGGCCCTGCTCGTCATCGTAATCTCTGTGGTGGTCGAAATCGGGACTGTGGTTGACAGTCGTTACCAGGGAAAGCGGTCCTTCGTGGTCCTCTGGGTCCAGTGGTTCCTCTTTGACGCTGATGTGATGCCTGGAAAAGCGGAGGGCAGTCGAAAATGAGAATATGCTCTGCTTTTCATCGCAACCTTTCACATCGACTGTAAAGAAGGAAACGGGAACAAAAAAAAAAACAAATGTCTGGCATCATCGGGGGACCCCGCTGGAGCCCAACGATAATTCCAGATTTCTTTTGAGGTACTCCAACGCGGGCACGGCTCCATGCTTTTTATTTTCATGGCAACCGAGAACAAGGTATTCACTTAGAATTGATAAATGAGGAAGATTAACCACGTGAGACAGGAATGGGAGAGAATGGACTCTGCGGAGTGAGCGGGCTGCTGCTGTCAGCCTTCCGGTGGCGGCGGATCAGCGGTGCGCTGTGTGTTCCCCCTTCCTGCTCGTTAACATGCACAACCTGCGAGACGGGTCTCCGGAGGATGACCCCGAGCCGGCTTCTATCATTAATCAACTTCAAGCAAACACAGCGCACAGACACCACCGCGCGGGCTTTAAACCCCACAATTAATGCATATTTTCAAGCAAGTGTCAATAAGGGGAGAAAAGTGCTGGCAGGGAAGGCGTGCAGAGAGAGCAGTCGCGCGCTCGGCACAACTCGGCGATAAGAAACACAGCCCTTAGGAGAATAATAACGCTGTCACTTGTAAACAAGGCAAAAACATGAGCACTCCCCCTCTGGCTTGCAGTCTGGGCAAAAGGAGCCGCTAAAGAGATGAGATGTGCCAAATTTCTCATTACACAAACAGAGCAGGAATAAAGCGCAAGGGGAGACGGTGAGCTGTGGCAGAAAGCAGGAAAAAAACATTAGCAGCAGCTGCGGGGGACCCGCCGCGCTAACCCGCGGTGCCAGGCTGCTGCCGTGGAGGCGGAGCGGCGTCAACGCCGAGCACCGGCCACATTTACCCACATTGACAAGGGACTAACTGGCACATGCTTCTTTTCTCAAGCCCACATTTGATCCAGGCGCACTTAGACAATCACACCGTATGCTAATGATGCTAACGAGCTGACATATTTTGTTGCAAATGTTTAAAAATAAAAGGGGGGGGGGGGTGGAAAGTAAAGTCAGCTATTCTATCATTTTCACATCAAAGTAACCCCACAAGTGCTGTTGCCTGAGGCGCGAGTCTGTGGCTGCAAGGCAGACATGAAATTGTTATTACAAGCCTATTGAACAGCATGCTGATTCAACACTTTGCTTATAATTAGCCTTCTCTGGATACCTGATGCTCATTTGGCCAGTTAAGAAACATGCTCTGGTGATATTTCATTGCTGGGCTTTTACACATGAATTTAAGCATTGGAACAAGCTTGAGGACATTGCCTCTTCCATAGAACGTATGATTTTGTTGCTCCTGTTTTTGCCGCCAACTGGGAGAGTAAATACACACGGGTTAAAATACTACAGATAAGCCCGACATTTCCCCGAGAGTTTCGCGAACGTACTGTGAGTACGACAGTTAACGTCAAAGCAAGTTCTATGTGGATATGATAAAATCTAAAGAAAAAAAAACTGATTCAACTAGTTTTGTCTTGGCACAAAGCATATACACTTAATTATGGAAAAAAAGAGCGAGAGTGTTGAGCCTAAAGCGAGGCGCAGAGGGGCAGAAGGGAGAAGCAGGCTGCCTTTAGGCCAGCACACCCATCCTGTCTCTGCCTTTCCTGTTCCACAGCCATGCTCACAGCTACAGTATGTTCTCAGTGATAAGGGATGGCACTTTCCTCTAGTTGGCCCTGAGCTTTGTTGCTACACCTTTCTTTCTTTCTTTTTTTTTTCTTTTCGGTTTTGTTTGCAGGCGGAATTTCGGGAGGCCATCCTCGAGTCTTCCCGCGGAGCACACGAGTGGTCTGCCCTCACATCTGGAAAGCATGCATCGCGCTGTATTATTTTAAGCTTCAAACAACTTAGCAGACACGCCTACTCAACAAGTGAATTGGGAACTGCGGTTCGCTGGCCAACCGCAACTTTCCAACACAAGAGCTTTGAATCATGTCCTCCGGACTAATTTTGCTTTCGTGTTGTTTTTTCTTTAGGCAGCTCCTCCACACTGTTTAATGTGCCGGGGCTCATGTTTCACGGCGTCCGAGCCAACAGTTAGCTCACTTGAGAGAGTGTTTACACAATTCGGAATTTTGCTCATTTAAAGACACAGAAATAATCATTTATAAATTGCTTGTTAAAATAACAGAGAGGGGCTAGCCTTTCCAGCCTTGTCGGTCGAGAGACAGAAACTTGACAAAGGCGCAGTTTCCTTTTCTACTGGGAGGCCAGCCACAAAATAGGCTATGACCCCACCCACAATGCTGTATCATTCCTAGATTTAAACATTGCTTGCTTTTTTTTTTTTTAGATCCTTTTCGTTCATATACAACTGGCATGGAATGGAAGATACCACATGTTTTCTTCCTCAGACTGTCAGGGAGATAGTATGTGCCACTCACATAGCTGGCAGTGGCGAGCGTCCTGGGCTGCTGTCACTGCCGTTGCTGTTTCCATGGTCCATTGCTCCATTCATCTCTTCACGGATGGCGTTTGCCAAGGAGTTGAGGGTGGGACTTCCAATGGAAGAAGTTGTGTATAGAGGTATGTTGTTCTCTGCCATCGAAGCCTGAAACGCCGGCAGGCCCGAAAAATTAAATGGGAAACGGAAGAGAGTTGTCATCACATACTCAGTTGCCCGTCATTCTTTTTATACAAATACATCCAGCCATGACTTTAGGTGACTGAGAAAATCAAATGGAGAGGGATGTGTGTTTTTTTTTGGTAATTATTTGCATAACCTCCCAGAGGAAGTCAAACCAAATTGTTTTTTTTTTTTGCCAGAATATGTCCTATGCAGGCCCACTAGTTGAAATACAGCATTCTGATTAATATTGCGTTTGTGGAATATAAATTCAGCAGCAAAATGCACCCACTTTTAGCCATCTCAGGGGGCGGCCATTTTCATGTCATCTTCAGTCGTCAGAAGTGACAAAATGGCCGGCCCTTGAGCTAGCTAAAAACGGGTGGATTTCTCATATTCCACAAACACAATATTAATCAGAATGCCGTGTTTAGGCTAGTGGGCCTGCATAGAACATATTCTGGAAAAAAAAAAAAAGTTTGGGTTGACTCCCTCTTTTAAGTTTTTCATTTTCACCTGGAATGCAGCGGAGAGGGTCGGCCCATAGCCCAAGCTTGTCTGAATATTCTTCACCAATGCTGGACTTCTGCAAACAGAAAATTGAATTACAGCCACCGGCTTACATCTCACCTCGCACACATTTCTCAGCTACAGTATCATATTTGCTAATAAGAAATCAATGCACTTGGCGTGAGAGCAAAATACATTTACTGGTGTATTAATGACAATATGAAGGCTTTACAGTTACGACCAAGTATCTTTCAACAAGCTGAAGTGCATGGGAAGCAAGAATAAGTTGGAAGACAAAAGCATGATGGATCAACGCATCACAGCAACACTGATGGGGGAAGCATGCACGGGCGGGGGGATGGTGGGTGTGTGCAGGGCTTTGGCTCTGGTGTTTGCAGACGGGCAGGCGGAAGGGCTTACTGTACAAGCAGCTCGTCAAAGTTCTCATCAAGGGCGTGTTTCCGAGGGCGGCCTCGCTGTATGTGTCGGCCACGCTTAAATTCCTCATCATCAACGGTCCAATAGGACCCAAACTCATCCTCTACTCTCACAAAGCACTTATGCAGGGAAAGGTTGGTGCGAATGGCACCCTGGGAAAGCGAACCAGCGGGGGACAGCCAGATGCAGTGTGTGGCGACGGACAGACACACACACACACACACAAACACAGGGAGGAGGGGAGAGGGTGAGGATCACAATGAAAATAAGCCAAAGCCATTGTGGGTTATGGGGCATCACCAAAAGCCTTCGGAGAGGATGTAGGGGGTGGGGGGGGGCACGCCAAAGCAAGCAGGGACTTTGGACGATGTGGCACACAGACAATGAGGTGGAGCAGCAGCGGCGGCAGCAGCAGCAGCCTCTTCCCATCAGGCAACTCAAACGAACAAACCTACCCACTGATCTTTTGAGGCCGTCTCTTTTGGAACTCTATTTCGTCCACTGTCCACACAGCCCCTTTTACGTTTTCTACCCGCACAAAACACTTGTGTAGACTAAGATTATGCCGGACTGCATTCTGCAGTTGTGTAAAAAGAAAGAGAAAAAAAAAAAGGTTCTATCAGTAAACATCTCTGCATGAGGAACATTTCATTGCAAAAAAAGATATACAGTGTACGGTCTGAGTTTTGAGTAAGACTCGGCATAAAGAGTTTTAAAAAATGAGATTTTAATTACAAGATTAGTGTCTAAACAAATACATTCATGATCCGTGGAAATAATCAATGAAGGTCTGTCAACTGGAAGTCAGAAGAAAAATATGTGTGGAATCTAGAAAATTCTAGAGTCTTGTAGATTCCACGCATCTTTCAAAATCAGGTGGATTGTTGAAAGGGAATGTTTACACTGTGCAATACCTCTGCAACATGCAATACTGGAATAGTCGAATGCCTGCATCTTTGCACACTGTACGTATTCTTTCTTTTTGCACTCACTGGAGTATTACGACTGCCCGTACAATCCCATACAATGTCGTTTTTTGTTTATCAAATTGTTTCCAGGTTGTACTTATGTACATTGCCCACCCTCACTTTTTTCCTTCAATATTCATATTTCATTATTTAAAATGGCTCTTTTCGATCAAAATTGTGACGAGGCCCATAACTATATCCCGTTGTTTGGAAGATAACTTTCTTATCGGAGTTGTAATGGAGTTTTTCAGAGAGAGAGAGAGAGAGAGAGAGAGAGAGAGAGAGAGAGAGAGAGAGAGAGAGAGAGAGAGAGAGAGAGAGAGAGAGAGAGAGAGAGAGAGAGAGAGAGAGAGAGAGAGAGAG
Source organism: Filicampus tigris (assembly GCF_054856515.1). Lineage (NCBI taxonomy): Eukaryota > Metazoa > Chordata > Actinopteri > Syngnathiformes > Syngnathidae > Filicampus > Filicampus tigris. Next base: position 21,574,046 of record NC_141225.1, on the reverse strand, counting down.
AGAGGGAGAGAGAGAGAGAGAGAGATGGGCATTTAAGTTACATCCAGCGGAACGTGACGGATCACCAAGGGCTTAGAGCAGGCTTTCAGTTCCTAATTTGCCTTTTCGACTCATATTTCGCCTTTTTTTTTTTTTTTTTTTTGGTCACGTCTTCTTTTTAAATTGTTTGTTTTGTTTTGGATTGTGCGTCAGAGAGCTCATTTGTGGTTTGGTGGAAAGTGGAGTGAAGCCACCCACCAACTGAACATCCCAACAAATTACAGTGAGCTTGTTTACGGTTCATTTAAACAGAATAAGGAGGCTATTATCATGCATTTGGCAAAAGTAAGGATCATTTGTAAATAAATAACTCTTGGACACGATTTAATTGTCGGAATATGTCATGTACAGGTTGAATAAGCCAAATGATAAACAGGAACATTACCTTCCACGTTGCTGCATTGCGTCTAAAATATGCAAACATTCGTGTGAACCAGTTGTAGATTTCGTTTAGTGTTAGCTGCTTTTCTGGAGATTCGAGGATCGCCTGAATGAGGAACAGTGACAGAAGCAAATATGTCAAATGTTGCTTCCTTCACAACGTGATAAATAAATCACAAGAAGCAGGCAGGTTTTGTGTGTGTGTTCTCACAAGAAAAACTAGACAGCGGGACACACTGCAAATTGTACTGGCTGTTTATGTAGGCCCCTTGCACTTTTCATTCAAATGGCAGATTTGAATACATTTTCTTTTGTGGGTGTACATGAAGGGCAGGCAAAAAAAAAATTCTCAGGCAGATTACAGGGCAGCAATTATGGCCAGCTCAGATTAATTCCTGAGATCCCAGATTACTGGGACCAAGCGATAATTGACTGGCATTCTTGAAACAGGTTCATCCCTACTGTTGTGTGAAATGAATTTGGTTATAATCACTGAAATGCTTAATCACATGAAATTGTCATCTGCATGTTTTTTGGAATCTCGTATGCGTGCAATCATTTGAGGCTGACTAATCAGTTAAGTCTACATCCAATCAAATTTAACAAGAAACAAAGAGAAACTAAAATGTTCCCCAAATAGCTGAATTGGAATTACTGGCGATATTAAGGCAGTACAGGAAGAGTCCAAATAGCGGGTGCTGAATTGAGTGCTCAAGCTAACAAATATTATATCTTTTACAAATATTCCAAATAGCGGGTGTTAAATTTGAGCAGATTTCACACACTGTTGCCAACAGGTGTAAAAGTGGTGCAGATCACCATATTTCATTTCATATTTCAAAGACATTTGGGGGAGTTGAAAGTTTAAAGTGATGGAATTGGAAGTGTTAGTGGAAGACAAATCAACCTACTACTGAGTTACAGAAATCAGTCACTTAGATAATTATGTTGAAGCCAGCAACTGCATAAAATCCATTTTTTTAAAATTTATTTTCCTTCACGCAAAATCAAATTGTGCCTTCTAAATGAATCTCTTTGCGCATGCTCCTCCTAGAATGCACAAAAACGAACTGTGAGGCAATTGAGCACATTTGGCAGAGGCAATCCTGGGTGCGCCCAGTTAGTAGATCAGGTTCCATACCCATTTGCATGACCAATCAATTTTGCACCCATTTTTGCAAGTGTGAACCTAAAGTAAATGAGGCCCTAAACGGCTGCTGAACAGTGCCACAAGTAGAACATTACCTGTCTTATTAATGAAGCGTACGTGAATGGTGGTCTAACATCTGCATTCATGTAAAATTCTTTGTTCTGACTGAGATCTGCAATGGCAAAAAAAAAAAAAAAAAAGATGTGGTAGGATTAATAAGCATCATTAGACAGTTTTTAAGATCAACTTTGAAGCAAGGCAGGGCCATGTCATGTAAAGAAAAAAAAAAGTATGTTGTGTACCTGGAGAGATGGGCATGTTGTATTTTTCAGAGTAACGCCGTCGCATGGGGCCCATGCTGTGGTGGAGGTTGTTGGCAGTGATGACAGAGTGAGTCTGTGATAGGGGTGTGAGCGGCGCAGTGGGTGTGGTGGGGGTCTGGGGCAGGCTCAGTGGAGGAGAGGCTTCAGGAGGGGTGGATTTGGATAGTGTAATGTTGGACACCAAGTTGAGCTACAGGAAACGGCAAAAAACAAAAACAGAAAAGATATGAGCTCAGTAAGTCCTTTGGTCAGCCAAAAAGATGAACCCTAAGCATTAAATGCTTGGAAAAACTGACAGGGATACCTTGACAACACCCCTTTCTTCTCAATACTCAGCCAGTTCCACCTTCCTGTTTCGGCCTGTTTGTTTAATCTTTTGTCTCTTTTGAAAACACTCGCCGTCTCATCCTTTCACGAGGACTACACTGGAATGCTCGCCGCAAAGGAAGGCAAAAAGCGACTCCAAGAGCACAGACAAATGCAGATGTGTTGTTCTCAACTGAGTGAGGATGCTTCCAATGTGGCTAATTGCAAGACGAAATGATATTATCGGATCCAAAAGCCGCTTATGGGGATGATCTGATGATTAACAACTTCTGCTTCAGACTGACCACCATCATTTGACCCACGGAAGACGGCCCGGTGATATTAGTGAGTTGTAGTCCGAGGTCTGTGTCCATGGTGGGGCTAAGTAATAATGGCTACAAGGTAAACTAATTATGGCAAGTGCTCAGAAGGTATAGCATGGCTTGAGGCAGCTGGGAGCCATGTGCCAGGCGTCCATCCTGCAGCAGCAGTGAAGTGGAAAATTTGAGTCTGACCCTTGCTCCAGCTATTAATTGGCAAGAAAACCTATGACACATATACACTGGCCCTTAAAATTGCTCTAATTCATCTGCAGGAATACAACTATTCCCAAATTAAACATGAATTCCATCTGCGAGAATGTAGAAAAGACAAATAAGAAATTAAAGTAAAAAGCGAAAAAAAAAAACATGTCTCATTTTGTGTTGATAAAAAGCATAGAGCAGACGTTTAGGCCCAGAACACAAGTTCACACCATAAATCTGTTATCTAATTCATAATAACAATTGTAAAATGATATCAACAAGCAAAACAAAAAACAATATTAGAATTTTGCACATAGGAACACATGTATTGTAGCTACGCTGGTGAAAATGTACATTTAGCCACCGTCACTGACAGCAGGCAAAAAAAGAAGAGCTATCACGAATGATGAACAAAATAAATCACGTTTGCACAATGCTATGAATAGCATGTTGACTTCTCTTCGTGAGGATTAGCCGGCTTTGTTTCTTGTTTCATCCATATTCCCTGGCCATAAACACGGAGAGGTTGCAACAATAGGCCAGACAGTCTGGTAATAGCCTGGCCTTTGTTTGCCTCACCATTTGGACTCACTCCAGCGTACAGACAAAATGAGACTTCAGACTGAAATTAATTAAATGGTAATTGGTGATCTAATTATACTGGCTTTGACTCGGCAAGCTGCTAAAGAAAATAAACAAAAAGTCCCTCCTCAATTATGTATGGCGTAAAAGGTCAGATTTCTGACAAGAATGCTTAGTGACACAGAGCGCGGGCACACGCACACCCTGGAAATGCGACACATTTGTTTTTAAGCCCCCGCCTCATCCATTTTACGAGAATAAAATGAATCCTATTCATTTCATGGTTTACATGCACGCTATCAGTTAGCATTCATCATAAACAAATGCAAACTTACAATTAGCTGCTCGACTACGGCACCTGGCTACTTAAACATGATTTTACCATATGCAACAGCGGAAAAATGTTTAACAAGTAAAGTCATTTTAGTTCACCAAAAATTGACAAAACAGCTAAAAAATAAACAAATTACCAAATAAAATCAAAACAAAAATGCTGTCAGCCCCTGTGAGAACTAACTGAAACTGCATTTTATGTTTATAAAATTAATTATAATTATAACAAAAATGTCCTTCATTTCCGTCTTTGTCAATTAATTTATTAGATGAGTCTTTGGGGATGATTTTGAATGTATTTACTTCAATATTACAGCACGGCCATTAGCTGGAAGAAGGAAGGTCGAACTGTCGTCTTGGGAGCTGTGCTCCCTTTACTGTCGCCTAGAAAGTGACGTCATTAAGCCGCAGCCAATAAAAATAAATAAATAAATAAATAAAATTACATCACCCCTAGAAGATAGCCGTGCCACAAATCCACTTTAGAAGCCTAGCTAGGACGTTAGCGTTGCTGCATCAAAATTTAGAAGCTGCATTATGCGCTGTACTTATTTTATGTCATAGTTTATTATTCACTACCTGTATTTGATTTTTGGGTGGTTGTTTTAAAAATGTTTTAAAAATAATATTCTTGTCAAATTTTGCCTCTTTCCCCGAACATTTTGCTAAAAAAAACAAAAAAAAAAAACAACAGAAAACGAATCATAAACTAAACCGAAATAAAGCATTTTCGAAAAAAATAAAACTAAGAAAAACTAACAAACATGCTCTGAAAACTAATTAAAAGTAACTCAATTTAGAAAAACAAAACCACATAAAACTAACTATAATAAAAAATCCAAAACAATCATAACCCTGGTAACAAGCAATCACTGGGAGATATGTTTGCATTCATTCCGCATCTACTCAGGTTGTTCCCCGAACTCAATGAGGTCAAGTTCCATGACCTGTGTAAATCCACCAGTGGCCCAGCCGAATCAGTCGCACAGGTGCCGCCGGTATGTATCATAGTCTAGCACTTGATAGCGGATTACGGTGGCTAATGTAACAACTTTTATGAAAGGAGTCTATTAATTAGCATCAAAATCCTGGCTCCCCTTGAGAGCGCTCTTGTCGAGTTGTGACACAGCCATTCTCACAGGCCCCAGGGAGAGACGAACTCAAGATGCTATCTGCCGCCTCAACCACTTTTCATATACAAATGCGCCGGTGTCAGAGCCCACTTTTTGCACTCTAATCTACACCATCAGCGTACGACACAGGGACAGCTTTAACAGACAGTCTTTTGTTGTTGCCTTTTGATGTCTCCACGCACGCCATGTTGACTGTTACTGCAGAGACAAGTGCACATGTAGCCTGTGCACATCAATAGGCGACTGTAAATAAATGATCCAAGCCGCACAGTGTGATGAGAGACAGGGCTCCTGTGTGCATATTGTGCATTTATGCCTGGGAGTGTGTGCGCGCGCGCGCGCGCGTGTGTTCGTTTTTGAATACGGGGCAGTACAATGATCTTTGGCTCTTGGTGCGATAAAAGAACTGTCATTCAGACTGATACATGGTCCCTTCAAAAGCATGACAGAATAGCCCATCCCTTGAAATGCCACGTTAAGCCCTTGTCTCAATATGGATAAGAATTGCACTTTACGGTTTGCTATAAATGTAGTTCTAAGCGTAATCTAATGTGTCATAGTAATAGTTTTCTATTTCTATTGCCCTCCACAAAAAAAAAATCCATATTTAATTTTTCTTCAATTATTCATAAATAAATTAGTTTTAGTTTAATGTGATTATTTCAAATGGATTATTAATTCTAAGTACAACCGTATCGTTTAGATTGATTGAGTCGCATGTACAGGTACGTCTTTTAACCGGACGCCGCACATGTTCTTTTATTCTATTATTTGGCTTTTCTCGTCAATAATAATAATGATAACGATAATCTCACAGGGCAAACCGGCAGCGCTTCTATTCTGTTACGAAGCTGTTTGTGTGCACTTTATCTCTGACACCAAATTGAATCTTGGATGTCAGCAGATGTGGTCCCAACAATATATACTGCGTCCCTGGAGACAACAGCTGTTTTTATTTAGTAGATAAAATAAGTAGACAGAGGGATAGATTAATGGATACATGTGTGCCAATTAAGACAAACAAAGGAATGGGGGTGGGGGGGGTGGGGGGAGGACAAGAGACGTATGATGGGCTGGCTCACCGGTTGTAGGGTGGCTTTGGGCTCTGTCGATTTAACATGAAGGTGTGTCATCATTGCTTGCAGACGCTCTTTGTCTTTTGCTAGCTGTAAAAGAGGACAGCACTTTTTTTTTTTTTTATCAGTACAGACACAGTGCATTTTTATCACATTGACAAATCAGTGTTTTTTTTCATTCCAGGCAAACCTTAATTATTTGCTATGAAAACGAATTTTAAAACCTGATAATATATAATACTGTCATCAGTTGATGTCCTCCAATTTCAGGTTGTATAGACTGTTTGTTTGTAATTGTCCCCAACAAGCAAAAGAAGAATTTTGTGTCTGATAAATGTTGACTCTATCTCTGAATATTATACAACCTGAGTGAAAATAAAATATATATAAAAATATAAGACACAGGATTCAGGTAAAGAAAATATGATCTTTGCTTATCTGGTAATAAATTAAACAATTTGTATGATTTATTTTAGTACAGGTTATTTATTGGAAATGCTCACTGTTTTAACCTGTCACTGTCCGATAGACACTAACTTAGTAGTCCGTTTAAAGTCCCTCTAAAAAAAGACAACATGAGTGATGGCCGATCTTTATGGAAACATTTTACAACCGTTTTTAAAAAAAAATCGAAACTACAAAATGGCTGCTCATAACAGATAAAGTAATAAATAACATTTCAGATATTTTACAAAGGAAAATTAGCTTATTATTATAATTCAACACTGAGTTTCTACCATCTCTGTGTGAGAGATTTCGTATTTTATTGTTGGCGCAAAAGAGTTAGTCATAAATAACTTTTAAACCCAGTGATATACAAAATGTAATTATCTTCTCTACTTAGCTCCAGGCTCTTCATATATCTTTTCCTAGCTGTCACGCATTCATAACACATTTTTAATGACTGGTTACTTGCCGATGTACAAATTTATGTCATTGGAACTCTATGGGTGACCCTGTGGCTGATGTCAGACAAGGGGGGGGATTGGGGGTGTTACACGCAAAAGCATTGTCAGGAGAAGAAGACATAAATATTTGGTCCAAAACAAAAGCCCAGACAATACCTGCAGCTCCAGCTGTTGTACGACCTGCATTTGCACCCGACACTGGGCGGTGCTCCTGTCATCCAAAGCGTGCTCATTGTTAAGATGCCTGTAAAACAAAAAAGCAGAAGACGCACAAAAAAAAAAAAAAAAAATGAACGTGTCACTTTCACTTGCAGCAGCTTGTTTCAGTTGGTTGATGTGTGAAGTCTGTTTTAATGATGCGATCTAACCAGGAAAAAGGCGCAGGCAAATAGCTGGAAAGAGAGTGCTATGGACAGCTTGAATATCCAAGCGAATACCTTTTTTTTAAAGCAAACATGGATGACAGTCAGCGTTATATGCAGATAAGTGGAATGATTGAAGAATTGTAGGTTTCGCTGTGGCATTTGGATTACACTAGATTTGCATACATATCTGTGTTCCCCCCCCACCCTTATTTGTGTAATTAAAATACAGTTAAATATTTGAAATAAACAGAAGAAGCAAATGGGACCTGTCACAAACGTGAGTTATGGATATAATTATATGTGATCATTTTATACAGGAAAATATATTCTCTTTGCCTCTACTTTTATAACTAATCTAAATAAGTAGCTCGGCAGGCTCCAGACAAGGTTTTTTCTTTTTTTTTTTTTTTTTTTTTTTTTAGCAGTGATTCATATAAAATGGAGCAGATAAGGTTCACGAGCGAAGGAAATATGATTGGAGGAATTTTATCAGCCACCGCATGAATTACTGTTTGAAAATGCTTATGCAGGGGCATTTCATTAATCATTTAATCATAATCCGAGCAGGATGTTTGAACTGATTTCACAAATACCCTTTCATTTCACTACTTCATTATGCTCACTAATGGATCCAATATATTATATATATCATAAATTATATCACATCTTCACTGACCATGTAGGTCACTGTCACCAAGCTCGTCTCGGAGCGCACACGTTGGCGCCGGCAGAGGTGTGGAAAGCGCCTGGCTTTACAAATGCACTTTTTGCTCACAACAAATCAAAAATAGTCAGTGACGGCATAGTGGGGCTACGCTTGCTATCGCAGCTTGTATTTATTGCATTGCATTTTTAGGTTTTAATACCACTTAACACACTGACACGTGGAAGGAAATTAGGAGACTGTTTGTGTTTTTAAACCCTCTTTGAAATGACTGACATATACCCAGCACTTACAATGAATTATTGTGTTGATGTAAAGAATTAGGATCAAATATTATAATTCTGCTATAATTCTGGCTTCATACTTGATTCCAATTCCTATGGGCTTTCTGTTAGTTTGCATCAAACATATGTCAATTCAATTTAAGCACATCTGCAAATGAAGCTGGTAAACATTTCTGTATATTCAAATGTTCAAAGAAGAAAATAATAGGTAAAGACGCTTCAACTTCAATTTAACTGGCATAGACTGAATTTTCAATGAAGGGCAGCCTACGTGAGCAGCTTTGAAATTTCCCTGTTCATCGGCGACATATGCCCCGCTTCTTTTCATCCTTTGTTACATTCCACTTTATTTCTTCTAATGACATGGAGAGTCACAGTGCATAATTAATAGGAAATGAAATATTCAAATGGCCCTAATGCGGCCTTGAGAGAACTGTCTGGACACGAGAGCAGCGGAGACGGCGAATTGACAACGAGAGAGACTATGGATGTTGGCATGTGTCACTTCTTGGACTTCAAATGGAGCCACTTTTAAAAGCTCTGCATCAGGCTGACAATGTTGAATGTAAATGAAACAATAAAACAAGTCACTCAAGACATGCCTGTAATGCAATCATTTCCGTATGACAGTTAGTTTGCGGATCATTTTTGGTCCCTTGCAATTACTGTGTGAGCTTAAAGCCACAATTTCCTTTTCCCAAGTCGATTCAATGCTCTGATCGTTGAATTAGAATTACAAAACGGAACACTTCTGTCATGTGGACTAAATGCATCACAACTACCAGTATAATAAATTCTACGTCAACATTGTAATTTCATTGAAATCCAATGAGTATTATTGAATGTGCTGCTCTTGATAATCTCTGAATTGAGATCATGTGGTTTCGGATCACAGACGGTGCAGCACTAGAGGGCACTGCAGTGTTTCACTGGCTCTGACCCCTGGCAGGATACTATCACTACGTTCTTGACCGCAAAAAAAAAAAAAAAAAAAAAAAAACACACCCAAAAAACCCCCTCCTCCTAGCTCTTACTACACACCTCTGTGTGTTGAGCACAAAAACAGGATTTGGTGCTTTATGTTGATCAAGATAGTGCCCGTAGGTATGTCATGTTTTCTTTCAAAGAGAATAAATACACACACAGTTTAAAACAACATTTCAGACCCACGTTAGCTGTTAGTGTTGGCATGTGGAGCTGAAATCTGGTTGACGTTAGAGTCCTCCTCACCTTTCCGTCTGTCTGGTACGCAGTGTGTGTTCTGCTGACTCAACAATCCCAGACTGATACATCTTCACGTAAAGTTTCAACAATTCCATCCTTAGGAGACTCTGGCAAAAGCACTTTAGTGCACTAAATACATTTTTTTTTTTTTTTGTTATTATTATTTTCACTGCTTTCAGAGGCCTGCGGTATCAGTTGCTTGGCTTCATGTGGAAGCGCTTAAGGCTTTGAGAGTTAACACCTTGGTGAGCTGCTCGCACACTGGCCTGCTGCTAGACAAAGGCGGCTTTGTGGAGACTCTCCCCAAATGTTTTCTTAACATGTTCCAAGCAGTTTGAGCAAGTCAACTAAAGTAAACAAGATGTTGCCGTGATAAAAACACTTGTAAAAACAAAGCAGAGTGCACTTGCAGACATTGTTAGGGAGAGTTCTACTGTGTGCCCAGAATTTTATTCCCTTCGCTTCTATAAACAAAGGGCGAGGCAATGTCAGAATACAATAAAGAGTGAACGATTTAAAGGCACCTCCCTAAAGCCAAAATATATGCCTTTGTGTGAGCGTGTTTGGGCAGAACGCATACTGTATTACAATGTGCTTGCCGCAATTACATGAAAATACAAAACTACCTTTAAGGCTGAACGATAAATTGCATTTGCAATATAATCGGGATTTGTGAAAGCGATATGAGAGTTGACTTAGATTTTTTGTGTCTCCAAAGTTTGAGCACACACACGGAGACGACGATGAGCGGCTCCTTGCGCCACGGCAAATAAAAAACGCAAGGGTGCAACGTCAACTCATATGGCAATTTGCAATTTTTAGGAAAAGAATGGCGATTCGATTATTTGCCATAATCGTTCAGCCCGAGCTACCTTTTTGTTTTTGCAAACTGTACTGCGCATATTTATTCGCAAACAATCTTGTGCCATAAGCACTTCAAAGACAAGCTGCAATACCAGTGGACTTATGCAAACGATCAAAAGAGGATTGAAAATATTGACAAAGCATCACACTTTCAGTCGTCTCTCAGGCTGCCCTGCATGACACCTTTCGCCCTGCGTCTGCTGGGAAACTGTGTGAGTGCTTGTTTTTGGATAATGGAATTGTGTCATATCTGGTTTAAAGTGAGACTAATCCGGGGTGACAGTGAGCCATTGATCTGCTGCCATAAGGCAGATGTTTTCATCCTCTCCGTAACCATGGCGCTGTTATGAGCTGGATTAACAAGAGCGCACCGCACACCGGGTTGATAAGCAAACCTGGGGTCTCAGGCAAGGGAATCGTGATGTATAACAACAACGGTCCGCGCCTGGCTGAACAAGCTCTAATCTGTTCCTGAGTTGTAATTTCAAAGCAGGTGTTTCTGTCTAAGATAAAGCGCTACACGCATGCATGGTTAAACATCGGCTAACCACCGACAAACAGCGATGGGGTGGTCAACAATTAAATGCCGAAAAACTGTGGAACCACGGATGTAGAAATCGAAGACGTACAAAGGGTAAAAGAAAGACAGAAGTGGAGCACAAGGCAAGGAAGGCGGTCAAAGACAAACAACAAACCCCCACGGTCCAATGACAAGGGCAAACACGCAGCGCGCCCAAAGTGTGGCCTGCTACGGATAAACATCCTACGGTTGTTTGTTTGGGAAAAATGGTCCCCATCACCATGGGAACCGCACTTATCACAGGAATTAGAGGCCCATGGCGTCCTCCAAGGGAGACTCGGTCTCCGTACCCTTGTCAAGAGAGGACCGACCCAGCCACCCACTCAGGAATAACAACTAGCTTTTGTTACAGTGCATTTGTGTGTCACCAAACGTGCAATCGAGCCAAAGCGGGGACACACACTTAGGAATGGCGGCGAGAGCTGATTGATTGAGGATGCCTTTGACTTACTTCAAGAATGAATGGAAATCATCAAACACTGCTTCACATCCAGGCCACTTGCAAACACCGTGACCATAGAGAGGATGGCTGTGGGGGTGGCAGTCTTCTACTGTGGATCTGAAGGAGAAATGCAAAGGAAAATATGCAATTTAACTTTTTTTTTGTTGCTCACACACGTACGGTGAAAGACTGTCATTGTTGTCAGCACATGGCCACAGCCAATCAGTCCTTCTCAAATAGTGGGACGGGCCCCCTGGATATGGCGCATGTGGCCCCTCGGACCATGCTTTATTTGGGGCGGTACTACAATGAAGTGTGATTGCACATCCACTACAGTAGGTGGCGCCCTAATGAATTGATTAATTTATATGATTCTAGGCAAATTGATGCACTTCAAATCTTTTTTGTTACAGACTAAAAAAAAAAAGCAACGGTAATAAAGTGACTCCCTTTTGTAAGTTGACCTCTAATTCTTTTTTCTTTTTTTTTAATGTTAATAAGGATACAATGCCATGCAGAGGTGTACTTGGAATAATTTCATGGACAAATGACACTATTTATAGTTGCGACGGAGACTCCTCTTCACGACTGCCATTTGTGACCTGGAACACTGCAATGTGGTTCAACTAATAATACAAAATAGATGCGCATGGTTCTAAAGGAATTTCACTATTTTTTTTTTTCAATGCATTCCACAACACAATAAAACAAAGAGTACGGTAGCTGTGTGCAGATACTGTGTACATTTCTATATCATCAACCCCTTGACAAAACTGAAAAAAAATAAAATAAAAAATAAAATATTGTGTAAGTCCACACACAGAGCGATTAAGGTCTTTCTTGGCTTGGATCGAGCACAAACTCTAAACATTCCCACCTGGTATCAATTTACTGAACCTACTGGACAATTCATGTCACCAGAGGCTGACGAGCAACCACGCGGCAACGCCTTAACAGGGACATCTATAAAAAAAAAAAAAAAAATAAAAAAAAAAGTCACTTTACAACATCTTGCATATGGCAAGCGGTGTGGAAGGAATGTTACCCCAATCGGCACTTGAGAAAGTGGTCTAGTGGGGAGGCTACCATGAGAACAAGACAGTCAGCCATATGGAAACAAGCACAGTACGAGACGCACAACTCGCAGCTCCAACGGCCTGGGGGACTGGCCTATATCGCTGCCACCTGTGCTTCTTGTTTCCCGATGGTGCACAGCGCTGCTGCTGACGCATTCGAAGACATCAGGCCGTACACTAATATCGTGCTGTCACAACCGACACAATTTACTCTTTATAGTGTCTTACAATTGCTGTAAAAAGTATGTATCTTTGGTGAGTAAACTTGAAATGACTGCCTTATTTTTCCACTTTTCCACCATTTAATCTTGTGTTTAACATAGCCGGAGCTTGTTTGTATGCATTCTGTTTATTACTAATATGCGTACAGTTTTTACTGGTGGCGACTACATTTCAGGTCAAAACATTCATCGCTGTGGTAAGAAGGGTATTCCCCTGTCCAAGTCACGTTACTTTTTTGTTCAGTTTTCAGTCATGCATTCCGATTACAATCTTTGTTTAGATTCAGATCCTAAATTGTTGAGTATATTGAGCGCGGACCTCAAAGTAAAAACGATCAGACTCACAAGGGTATTTCAATCTGACACACAGGTTGAATAAGTTGAGAGCCAGCCATTTTATGGCGGATGCTGTTCTGAGACAGAGCGCTGATCAGAGCCTATTTGCCAAGTGTTCTTCAAGACAACTCGGCAGTAGCACGTGCCTCGGCTTCGGTGTGTCAAGACGGCAGTGATTGAATTTCTCCTCCTTCCCTACGACGGAAGTGCAAAGCCGATGAGTGATTCCTGTGGATGCACTTAAGGTTTTAGTTGCAGGCGTCGTCGTGCCTGGCCAGATTTTATATGACACATGAAACTAACTACATGGTACTTAGGGCCCGCTGTAAACCAATCTGAAGTCGGTCGGGAAAACAGGTCCATCAGAGGAGAGGCGTGTTTCTGTTGCCTGACAAAAGGACTTGCGAAACCACATCAATTAAAACTTCGTTAAGTTCAGCATTGGCAAGATGAGTGGATGCTCTCTGTTTACGCCCGGGCCATTTTCTTCAGACTGATAGTTCAAATTCGTAAGTCATTGGGCTGTCGTTTTCTCCAAGATGCTCAATAATGGTGTTGCGTTTAAATCTAAACTTGAACTGCACCAGCTAAAAAAAAAAAAAAAAAAAAAAATGTAGAACGATCTTGGTGGTTTAAATTCAACAAATTCAGATGCTATCTACAGTATAAACAATTGCTACCTATTTCAAATATTCTAAGATTAGGCTGTTAGATGTCATATTAATTTATAATTATATGAATTTGCTGTTAATTCAGCAATGATTGGCTTTATTCTGTGCCGTATCTGCTATCTATGAGACATTTCGGTCGATGAGAGTCACCTGCTTGCTTTTCTGACAGATCTAAGATAGTATGACAACATTACAAGTAGGAGAATATTCCATCTGAGAATGCTGTCTTCACCTAAGCTCTCGTGCTAAACTGCTGCTGACATCTTCTTTAATCTCTGACAGTCAGCGCTTGCCAGCTCGAGCGCCGCGTCTTCTTCGGTGCTCCGTGGGGCCCATGTTTTTCTGCCACTGACGCTCACCTTGTTTGCTCACATGTGACCATGTGTGATGGAGTGAGTGAGTCAATATCATCGCCTACACATTGCTTGAACAACAAACGCGCACGCGCACGCGCGCGCACACTCTACTGTAAACCTGACGCTTCTGGGTGATATTTGGAACATGGTAAAAATGTTACGTCTTTAAAGTGCAACTATCTCGATGGAAAAGCCAAACTTAAAAAGACAGAGCTACTTTAAGAAGAAAAAAAAAAAAAAAAAAGCAATCAGTCTCACCACTGATGAATCACGCTCTGTGTCACAAGCCCCCCGCTCTCACATATACACATATACGCCGCTTTTCACCAAAGCGTCAAATATGTTATTTTTTTCTACATGACTTTCTTAATGACACGTTAGTTTTAATTAGTCAGTCAGATGCTATGCAGTGAGCTCATTGTGCCTGGAGGCTCCTCGCTAGCATTTCAAAGATCAGGTGCAAGAAAACAAGCACACGTGTAAGATGCCAAATTCCTTCCTTCCTTGCCACAGAGACACACACACAGATGATTTGAAAACGTGACAACACTGCCACTTTTTTTCCCCATTCATAGCAACTTGTTTTTGTGCCTGAACAATTAGTTGAATCAGGTTGATGATACCAACAAGAAAGAACTTGGGCATGTGTTTCACCTTTAGAAACGCTGCTAATGTGTTGTAATGTTCTCAAGTAAAGGCAATCTGAATGACAGGAAGGCAGACTTGACCCGCTCATTAACACTAGTGAAAAATTAAATGAAATATAAATTAATTATAAACACTGAAATGCCTGTGGGGACATTGAAATTTGTGGAGACCCTGGAAGATTATGCGACTAATGAGAAAAATGTAAGAAAGTACATTATATGATATACACTCACCGGCTAGGCGGCCACACAATTATATAAAGGTTATATCAAACATGGTGCATTTGCAAAGATGAAAATGGAGAGATGGATGGCTGGATAATGTACGTTGAATGGACACTTAAAGTAGGTGCAGAAAATATCAAACATTTATGCCTTTACACTGACAATAATTTGCAGTTGTACACTAGTGCAAGCAAAGTCAATTACTAAATGATTTTCCGTACTATAAGGCGCACCTTTACATAAGCCGCATACACCCAATTAAAAAAAAATAAAATAATGAAAAACACATATATACGGAGCACCTTTATATAAGTCGCACCTATCTATGTTGAAAAAATAGATATTTACTGCATAACGATTCTGAACTGTAAATGTACGTACCTGAACAGATTCTTTCCTAACAGTGCCTTTTAACACCGCAGCAATTTTGCTGATTCAAACGAAACAGAACCAAGAGAAAATCAAGTACTTATCTTCATTTCACTGTCCGCTGTCAGTCCAATTTGTAAGTTAACGTCCACTCTACTTCCACATACCACCTAATTCATAACCCGGTGCAAAGCGCCCTCGCCTGTTGAACTCCTCCACCTGCGGTCACATCCTGTTATTGGCAATTGTATTGTATTGTATTGTAATTCCGGTTAGAGCGCCGCTAGCCACGGAAGAAAAATCCACAGAATAGTCGCATCGGTCTATAAGCCGCATGGCTCAAAACCTAGGAAAAAAGTAGCGGTTTATATTCCGGAAAATACGGTAATATCTTTCTGGTTGTGTCAGTCAAAATGAAACAGCTTTGCAAGGGCAGATTTATTTTGTGTGTGCAAATGATTTCTGTAGAGGCAGACAAAAAGGTGGGGCTTACACTTCTCTCTTATGACTGATGTACTGCCCATTGGAGGGGGTATGCTGGTTGTGGAGAGGGTTCTTTGGCGGTGCCGGGGAGGACAGATCAAGGCCCCGGTGGCCATTGTTGCTGCCGTTGTGCTCCTCTTTCACATGAGCGTTGGTCACCTCCTTCCATAGCTGTTGCAGCTCTGCAGGAATCATGCCTGGAACAAACAAATTGGATCATAAAATCAATTAGCAGCTAATCCAACTCTCTCCTTCGCCATTTAATTAAATCATTTGTCTGTAAACAAAACCGCGTATTAATTAGAATCCCAAGCAAGTACCCCCGCCCCTCCCCAATTCTCCTGTCATCTGGATAATGTTTGTGTACACAAATCCCTTGTACTCATGTATTTCATGCCCAGAGAAAAATAATTAGCATTCAGACAAGGCATGAAATCTGAATAGTGGCTGTCATTTTTGTGTCGCGCGCACACAACAATAAGTTTACAACAGCAACACTCGAAAACATCCCCCCCCCTGCCTCTTTGAGAAACAGGACCCTGGGGTAATATTCTCAAAAGCGCATTAATGTGCAAAATACTTAAAGCTCTGCACCGCCTCCAATTGACACAGAAGACTTAAACCTCATTTAACAAGTCAAGCACACTGCAGCTAGCACAGCTCTTTGAAAAAATAAATCCCTTGCAGACAGATGACATTGTTGGTGTGTTGACAACACATCTGCAGTGTGGGATGTGTGTATGTGTGTGTTTCTGCAAACCTGCAACCCTGGTGGTCAGGAGTTTGGATATGAAGGCATAATCCCGTTTTTGCCTTTTTTTTTTTGTCAGCACGCCAAATAGTTTGTGGCCATCTATATCATTTTGTCACCTTCTGACCCATTTTTTTTTTTTTTTTTGCCTTAAACATCTCATCATGATGCTGGCCACCTTTGTTAAAATCGACTTCATCCTTAGTTGAAGAGTTCATTCAATTCAAACCATGAAATGAAATTATTAATAAATATAATATAATCAGTATTTGCGATATTTTTACTAAAAAAAGGGTGAAAAAAAAAAACACTTTTAGGAAGGTGGATTTCAGTTGACAAAATTGAGGTCAAGCTTCCTGTGTGTGTGAACTCTCACCGTTTGTGACGCCCATTTTTAAAATAACAAAAATCTGAAAAACAGTACAGTTGAAGTAATGTATGGATATTCAAATCCAGTTCCCTGAAGTAATCCACATGTTAAAAGCATGGTGCAAAAAGTCCTTGCATATGTGGTGTGCAGAAAAAAAAAAAAAACGCCACTCACTTAACATTACAATTAATTAAAGCCATTCTCAAAATGAGCAGTGCTAAATGAAAGATGATTTGCACATGCTTATCTGCTTGAGTTTATAGTCTCCAAATCCCCCTTGCCCGTTTCTCATCACCGGGCTCTATAGATATCACAAGTGCTCCTTTCAAGCACCAAATTGTAAGACATTGTATGCAAAATGCTTAGTCTTAATTTATTCCTGTTGTGGAAAATAAATGTGAGGTGAAGATCTCAGTACGATCAGCAAAAATATTTTTAATTTGATAAGCTACTAAAGATTTTAATTATGCTGGTAATGGAGAACATTGGCCTAATGAGGCGGAGGACTCCAGAGAGACGCAAGGGCTAAGAAGTGTGAAATGAGTCTGATAGGATTGCTCTAAATTCACACCAGATCGTTTGCATATCAAAGAGCAGGAAATTATTGCAGGACATATCAATAACCTTTCCACGTTCCAAGGAGTGTCTTTCCTCATTCAAACATTTCACCGCGCTGGCTCGCTCTTCTTCTGCTTGCATGTGTTTTCCCTTATTGCCTTCAACGCCTTGCTGAGTTCTAATCGAAGTGCACGCCCATGACAGGCAAAACATGTTTAATAATGCCGCCTGTGTTTTAGCATGCAAATCCCCTGCTTGCTGATTTACAATTACACCACTAAATGTTCCATTGAGCTTTCCACGTTATAAAAGAGACTTTGCGGCAAAAGTTCTTTTTTTTTTGATATTCTTTTGGAGAAGGTCACTGTTGATGCTTGTGTCCTGCACTTAGACAGCAGGAACAATCATTTTCCCCCCACTTGGTGCCCGGTGACAGTGGGCGATGTATTTTTAGCCGATGTGCTTGACAGGGCGGCCCACACTGGCTCAATTACCAAGCAGTCCTGGTGACCCCGACACGACTGTTTACTCAGATGAAAGCGCAATGGATGGAGGAGGCTGATGAGAGAGGTAACAGAGTGGGACAAAAGGTGTCTCTTTCTGGATGGAGTCTCTTTCATTCCTCACTCTAACCTCTCACCACTTTGAGCGCACCCTGAACTCGAAAACCTCGGCGACAGCCATGGCTCATCGTTTCCCATAAATGACAATAAAATCTTATTACCTAAATTTCTCTGGGCGCGTTACCTTTTACGTTTGAACAATGGAGTTGCTTTTGCAGATGTCGCCATGTGATTACAGTGCGACATAATGACATTGATCCCTAAAATCCTCTTTCTTGGTCCGGCGGTTTGCTCGCCTTTATAAATGCCGGATTGGTTTATCTTTCCTCTTTCCATTTTTCAACACAACTATCCCACTCATTACAATGGTGGGGGATACAGACAAGCGCGTAAAAAATGTATGTTGTGGGGACACTTGATAGATCACCGGCCTCCCAACTCAATTTTACCCCGGCAGGTAGCTCTGGCACGGAGACGGGCCGGGCACTTCAACCTCTTCCTGTCCTTGTCCCCCTGTACCCAGGTGACCATGTTCAAGCAAGCAGAAAGTTGATTTAAGGTTCATAATGACATCAGTTGCAGGCCATCATCCTAGAAATAAAAAATGGCCCCTAGTGCTCCAGACTCTTTAAACCGGGCTGTTACTCCTCGCACACGGTGCCAGTGTCATGGGGGGGGGGGGGGGACAGTGACATTGCTATTAGTTTATTGTTCCGTCAGGCTGGGACCTTACTGCACCCCTGTTTATGTTGCAGTAATCATTGGCCTGCTGATATGCACCCCTAGGTCTGAAATATGTCCTGTTTCTTGCTGCAGGAACTATTACCAGTAACCTACGGCTGGACGTATCAATCACTGACAGGTCGGGCCGCATTCCCCACTGCTGTCCCCGATGTGCTGCTGTTCTGTGGGCACTTCATGGCTGGCCACATTCTTTGCTTTCATATTACCGGCAAATTTGTCTTGTCACCGTCCCACTGGCCTCTCGGAGACAACTTAAATGATGCGGCGCGGCAACGAGCCCTCGTGCAGCACAACCTCAGAGGGGCGCGAGGCCGTTTTAGCCACAGTGTGCAGATGTGTGTGTGTGTGTGTGTGTGTGTGTTTTGCATTTAAATGGAAACACATATTCAAGCCTTCAGCAATGTGAGCACAAAACAACTGGCAACTCTCTTATCGGGTCAAGAGGACGCGTGTGTGAAAACGTGTGCGCATGCAGTGGCGGCGAGATGTGGGGGGTGGCTTTTATCCTCCCGAGCAAATTGTTATAATTTATAACAGATACTGTCTAACTGCTTCCAGGACTTTGAACATTAATGTCAAAAGAATTTACGGCTACAGAAAGCGGATAATACGGAGGATATAATCCCAAATTGTGTTTGACTCAAATTTGTTATCTCCAGGCTTACACTAAATTTCTACAATTGGAAAGCATTAATTATATCATAGAATATTTTTGTCTTTTTTTTTAGGAAACAGATGTTGCAAAAAAAAACAAAACAATATAAAACACATTAAGCAAAACAAAAGCTTGAGCACAGTTTTTTCTTTTTCTTTTTTTGTGGTTTAATTGCAAATTATTTATAGACTGGCCAAACTGTCAGTTAAAGCGAATTATTACTTAGTGAATTATACGACGCAGCTGAGAGGAGAATGACGTTGTGTTATTCTAAATATGTGCACATTTACATATATTTATCATAATCATTTTGTATTTATTTTTTCATACATTTTGAGAACTATACAGTACATGCTCCTGATTGGACAATTTGGACGGTGCAATCTTTTGCAACATACGAAAGGACCCTGGTGACTTACAATCTAAAGCATTCTAATTAACTAATGCATACATTTATAGCACCGGATATGCCAGCAACGAGAATGAGAATAGCAAATTATTTGTTAGTGGTATCTCTATCAAAAACATTTTACACTAGTACACTCTTTTTTCCACTTTGCTGCACCAACTCGATCCGTTAAAAAAAAAAAAAAAAAAAAAAAAAATCAACACCCATTCAACCTTCAGAAACAACCGCTCCGAGGCAATTACCTCAGAATTTGGACAGGGTATGAATAATTTGGGCCAACGAACAGTACTTATCTTGACTTATGAAGAAAGAATATAGTAGGGTGCAAGCAATAGCTTTTCGTAATCATTGTATTAATAGCAACATGTTATAATGAGCAAAAGAAGAGTAAGACAGCCATGCCAATTTATTACGCCTGAGTTTGAATCCATGATCACTGGAGCCCAGATCGAGCGGATCAAGTCATCACTTGCGACGACGCAGCGCTAAACGCAAGGCGAATATTGCAGATTAGATCACAGCACCATAGGCCAAGCCCACTGATGCATGAAAGAGTTAAGTGATGTGGAAAACAGAAAGGTCATCAATAACTTCAAACAGTCAAGCAGAAAATGTGTTGAATAGGAAGACAAACGGGGAGCTGAAACACTAGCTTAAGTCATGTAACAGCTGTCAGAGTCACCGAGTAGAACATCAATGGATTGTGAGGACGAACTAAGCACGGCTTGGCTGGTCGAGCCCAAAGAAAAACGATTGAAGACTTTACCTTGGACGGCGGACCAACTTAAAATCATTAACATGAAGAATAGCGGCATTGGAATTTTGATCTGAAATAGGCAAAAATTGTAACTTCTGTCGTTAACGAAAATTGAATGGCATCATTACACACATTGCAAGTACTGTACGGTAACACTAAATGCGAAATGAAAGGACATATTTTAATCAGGTCCTAACTTTGAAGGAATTTTAAATACAAATACACACATACACCAACACACACACACACACACACAGGCTGAATGCCATTCGTTTATGTGATGATGACACAGTCTAAACAGGATGGGACTGTTGCAAAAGCTTCTAAACGTACAGTGTCGGGCCATATCACCCGTATAATGCTTTACTCAAAGGGTGTGTGTTTGTTTGCCAGACATCTGACACAAAGCAATTCTGCAAAGCACACTCAACACAGCAGCGCTCCACGCCTGTGCCCACGGCAATTGCCTGCAAGCGGATGAGTGATTCCATACCCAGTCCAAACAATAACACCACTGTACAAACGTGTTTGTGTGTGCCTATTACCTAAGCACCTCTGAACCCTCCTGTTTTTAATCACCCTTATCTTGTTATTTCAAAACTGTTTGTCTTAGCTGGGAATGAATACTGAATGTCAAGTTCTGAAACCCTTACGACAGTGTCTTTTGTCACAAGGCGACCACTCCTTAAAAAATAATACAAGAATAAATGAAGATACAAACTTGTTGGATAAACAGACGTACTGGCTCCCGGACAAGCAAACATACTGACACTTTATGAATGAGAACTCCAACCTTGCCAAAAGTTCTTTGCATCGCAGCTGCTTACAGTCACGTTTGAATATGGGCTCAATTTAAATTTTGGTCGCAAAGACAAAGACGGACTTTTATGTAATTTTACTTTAAAAAGTGGCTCGACGACTCAATGGAGAAATCCCAAAATAATTTGCGCACTTTGCAAAGCCAAATTCAAATACCATGTTAGTTGTGCGTCTTTGGTGTTTTGTTCAACAATTGTATTTTACAGGAAAAGAATCGTGTTCAAGGATCAAAGAAACCTATTAGAACAATCTTTGAATTGGAATATAATTTAATTTTATCTTACACATTCACTTTACTCAAGTAAATATCTGTTCAAAGCTTCGTAAAAAAAAATGTAGTTGAAAAATGCGATTAATCGTGATCAATTATGAAAAATGTTGTGAGTAATTCGTTATAAAAAATTGTTTAAAAATGTTATTATCATTTTGATGAACGTGTGGTGGCATAGCCGCATAGGATGCTAATTCAATAGGTTGTCGTGATATACTGTACTGACCGTGCGTGAGTGACTGCAGTGGCAGGCCCGTTTGTCCAGGCTGAATAGTGAGCAGCCCTTGCCTCTGGAGATTGAGCAGATGCTGCTGCTGGACCTGCTGGACCTGAAGAAGCTGCTGCTGGAAGGCCAACTGCTGTGCCGACACCTGCTGCTGAAGACACACATGCGTACTTTTAGAAAACACACACATTGAAGCCCAAGAGCTCGTGTTAATATTCAGAGACGTTTTTAATGTATGAAACTGCCGAAAAGGAACAACACAAAAATAATCTTAAAATGGAAGACAATCCCAGATTTTTTTCATTACAATATGTTGGATGCGCCCTCACCCACCAAACGTGGCCTTCTGATTAATATTGCGCTTGTGGATTATGAGTCAAGCAGCAAAACCACCCCTTTTTATCCATCTCAGGGGGCGGATATTTTTCCAAGTGCTGTCCACTTAAAATGACATCACAATTGCTCAGGGCTGAGGTAATGACCAATTACGTCTCAGCTCCACAAAACAGGTGATATAAAAAATAAATAAATAGTGTTCAAGAATAAAGTGTTCAATGTGCAGGAATGTATGGAATACATTTTGAAATCAATGAATAACTGTAGTTAATAATCGGGATTTCAATAATGAAAGCAATTGTAATTATTATTTTTTTTCCATAATCGCCCAACCCTAGAGCAAAGGGGAGGAGAGAAGGGGGCACTAAAAGCTGTGCCAAGCTATGCACCGCACCCAGTTAGCTAACACAGGATACATCACACTTTGTTTACTTCTCACAACTGAGTGCATAAAAAAAAAAAAAAAAGGCTCGGCGGTAAGCAGCTGCCAGGTTGCTTGTTAGCAGATCGGAAATACAAGCCAGATAAGACAAATGTGGAAAGGGTGTAGAGCCCCTCCTGAACCGCGACCTTTTGGACTTTTGCACCAGTTTGGATAAAATGACATAGAAGTAGCATGTCATTGGGTCAACCATTGGAAAAGGCGCTTTAGCGAAGCAAGGCTGAGCTCATAGGTGAAGACGAGTAGCTCCAGATGAAATGTGTGATCTGATTCCAAAAGATGAGACGAGAAAGACATGACAAGGGTCCCAGAGAGAGTTCTGGGATACGGATGGACTGTGATTTTCTATGATCTGCGTGATTAATTGAAAGGTGGTTGGCATCTCATTCTCAAGAGCGTTGAGAGAAGTTTCTTGTTTCTTTAGTGGTTTGCCCTCTGCTACTTCCTCACTGACAGTCTGATACAAAGAATGGTGCTACGGGGGTGGTAGTTCACAGGGAACGACGCCTTTCATCAAAACTCTTAATAAATAGAAGTTGGCTTTTCTTAAGGAAAAAATAAAAAAGAGAAAGGGAATGAAACACTGAGTATAGCAAATTAATTTAACTCTCTCCCCTCGTTGCATGTTTTATCTTCTGGGCTGGGGCGGGGGGCTCCTGCGCACTCCCAGCATGCAGACACATAAAAACCACCCGAAGCAACAGACCAAATAAGAGGTTAACAAGAAGTGGCACAAGGGAGAGAAAAATATAGTCCCTGACAAATGATAAAGAGTGGCACTGGCAGGCCTTTATTGTGGAGCTTCAAATATAAAGTTAAAGATCTTTGAAAAACGAAATTTTGATGTCTTTAAAATAAAAAAAAAGGGGCACAAAGCAACAACAGGGGGTTATTGTCTGGCAGCCACTAGGGAGTCACAGCATAATTCTTATTCTGTCTTTTGATGGCTTCTAGAAATGCCACAGAAAAAAAAAAAAAAAAAAAAAGAGCGGAGAGAGAAAGAGACAGCAGAGAGGGAAAGCCTCACGGGGTTGCATCTATTTCCTGTGATCATACATAATATGCTTCAAAAGTTCATTTTTTTCCCCCCTTCTATTCTCGTGCTCCATTCAACTGATCAATTGCCCCTCCTTGCCTCCTCCGCCCCTTTCTTTTTGTCTCACTTGCTCCTCTTGTGTTTACATCAGATGCGACTTAGTGACAGGCCCTATCTGAGGCCGAGGAGCTGTGCTGTCATGTTGATTTATGGGAGCATCACGCCACAACTTGTCCAAACTGAAGCCCACAGTTCATTAATTAGGGAGCTTCGACTTTGAAGCTGGGAGCTTTGACAGCACGCGGGCACGCCAGCGCGAGCACGCGTGGATGTGCCTGCTTTTAACGCCGGCTCCCTTTTCCAACACTCAACTCGATGGGGACGAGCGAAAATTCCCTGATTGTCTTTGAACTTCTTCTGACCGCACAATAATTTGCTTTGTCCATAGTGATGCCCGTATCCGCCAATCATTAGCACGCATTAAGCCGCTGCCTACGAGCATGCCCCGCCGTACTTGGGGGGGGGGGGGGGGGCAGCAGAAAAGTGCAAACGAGAAAGATGGGGGAAGAAATAAAAACCTCAACACAGACAACAAAGCTGGGAGCGCTCGCTGCACTGATATCTCACAATTACATGCCTTCTCATCCGCTTGCCATTTCCATGTTAATTACCAAGAAAAGCCTCTCCGATTTATATGCGCCGTGTTCTTGCCTTTCCCCACTTTGCCTTTCATTATGTCCTGCACACGACTCTCAGGAGTGTTCATGTCTTTGTTATGTAGTACACTTGTTTATTAAAGAAAGCAAGGAAAATATCATACGGGGACAGTCGGGGAAATACAAACTTTTAAAAGTATTGTACATCCTTACTTAGTCATTGCCATTCAACCAGAAAGTCTGACATACTAATCAGAAGCATGGGTGCACTTGACTTCACCCCCCCCCCCCTTTTTTTTTCTGTGCTTTAACCACAGTTCGAATGCAGATGGGTTTGAGGGAGGGAGCATGCATGTGTTCCGTGCTCTCTGTCCGGTCAATGCTTTTCACACTGGCAGGCCGTTGGGAGTGATGTCAGCCTACCTCTTTATGCTGCTTGCTGCTTCCATGCTGTTGAAGGAGCTGGAGGTGGAGCTGTTCCTGCTGCTTCTTGTAGAAATCTTGGAGTTGCTGCTACAGAAAAGACAAGAGAGATTTTATGATATATGGTGAGATTCTTTAAAGGGGAAATCAACCCAAACATATGTTTTTAAGAATATGTTGTATGCAGGCCCACTAGTTGAAACATGGCAATTCTGATTATTATTGAGTTTGTGGAGCATGAGCAAAATCCACCCGTTTTTAGCCATTTCAGGGGACGGCCATTTTGTCACTTCTGTCAATGAAAATGACATCACAGCTCACCTGTTTTCCGAAGCTGAGCCATGATTGGTTGTTATCTGAGCCCTGAGCAACTGTGATGTCATTTTCAGTCAACAGAAGTGACAAAATGGCCGCCCCCTAAAATGGCTAGATTGTCCATCTTAACTCATATTCCACAAACGCAATATTAATCAGAATCAGAATTTCAACTAGTAGACATCCATAGAACATTTTTTTTTTTAAAAACTACCATTTTCTTAATGGTAGTTGCAAGGCAACGTAGCAGAACACCTGTGTGACATTAATTTTCCTGACCAATGGAGGCCGCAACTATTTTTACCTGCTGTAACATGAGGGCCTGCTGCTGCTGGAGAAGAACCTGGAGCTGCTGAGGGCTCAGGACTTGCTGCTGAAGAATCTGCTGCATCTGCTGAGGAGTTATCACTTGAGGTGTCATCATAGCCACTGGCACCGAAACCTATACAGGAAAAAACAAAACAAAAAATGAACACTGGGTTATCCACATGATGTTGAATTGTCCACCAATCAAAAAGGTAAAATGGTGAGACACAGCCGATAAAACCAACAAAAAAAAAAAACACTTTTTAGCACAGCCCTTTGCTTCTGAGTGGGTGTCAATGTCACACTCCCCTGCAACAATATTTTCCCACTCCACCCCTTCAACTAAAGAGAAAACTAAGGAAAATGACAGCCAGGGATGGCTCATGCCAGCAGAGTTTATGGCTAACCATCGCCCCCGAAAATCCATCCTCCTGCTTTCAGCAACATCCCTTTATCACGCACACTCACACACCCCTGACGCCATTGAGAATGATCTGCATCCCCCCGTGATGCTTCCCCGTGTTTGCCGTTTATGAAATATGGCAAATACCTGAGCCATACCTGAGGACGGCAAACCCGTTGCACACGCAGGACATTCCATGTGAGAACATTTCATTAGAGTTGCTGTCAACCTTGATCTATCATTGTGACAATATGGAGTGCCCGGAGGAGGAGCCAGGCTGACGAATATGCGGGCCTGGAACAAACTCTTGAAAGGTGCGAGAGCGTGGCTCCTCAAAGCCACTGATTTGTTGTGACACTAAAAAGGCCCCACAGTTGTCAGGGTGCTTTAATTGCTCCTGTGTCGCGGGAACCTCGGCATCTGACTGCACGCCGCGATGCAAGCGTACCATTAAAAACGCCTTTCCTTGACATCTGAATGAGAGATTATTTTTTTCTTTTTATTTAACGTACATGATAGTGTTGACTCTCTAGAAATGATTCACCTTTTTTGCTATTAACGTTTACGTGCGTGAATGTGCGTTAAAATGTCAGGCAAAGTCACTCAAATGGTATCGCAACGTAACACTTAATATTATTTTGAATTTTTCAGATTCGGAAGGTAATTTTGATTCGAAGCTCTTTGGAAACACAGATTTATTTTGTGACACAAACAATTTTAAGTATAGTACAATAATCGAGACATAATGGGAAGGACTGTGCTGTAATGTGAAACAAGGAGGACTGAGGTGCTGCTTTCTTGAGCGCGCTTTTGAGCTGCGTTGGCCAAGCGTCGAGCCGCTGAATGAGATTCAACCTTAATGCAGGATGAACACATTCTCGTTTTCGTATTCTCAGAGGCCGTAGCAGGGGGTCGAGGAGGAAAATGCAAGATTAATCCCCCACCTCCTTCTTGTATCTTACTACGCAGTTCATCTTGAGTTTTGCACATGACTTGTCCTGTCATCTGCACAGACATCCCACTTCTAATTCCCTAATTTCACAGTCATTTTCTTACAAGGTCTTTTTTCTCTTGGCATCACTAATTTTTATGAACTATTCTGAAGGTCAAGCAGGCGGCCCAATTTTTCTGACATGCAAATGTTAAACATCAAGTGATGTGAATGTAATTGATATTCATCCACTCTTCGTGCTAGCCACAAAGGCAATTTATAATGTCATGAACGTATGTCTTTCAAACCAAAATGCGTCTTTTTATACGTCAAAATGACATTATAATGCTGTTTCAGCGCCAAATAATCAGGTTTTCACACACAAGTCCATCTTAAGCAATAACTGCAAATTTCATCGAGACTATGCTGAATTTCTACCGCTTTAATCCTTGACACCTTGTTTTACATCTCACCTTGATTTCCAGCATATGACTCACAGCAACTACAGATATTTTCGCTTGCTCTGTGCAACAGCCCAACAACAGCCTATTACAGACTCCCTTTTTATTACCTATATACGACTGAGGTCATTAGCAGAAAGAGGGATTGTACGCTTCTTAACCTATTGATCAACGTAACTACTACCATTTAATCCTGTGCCGAAGGAGTGAAAATCTGCCTCAAACGGGACGCTATTGAGAGGGAGGGCAGGAGGGAGCACTTTAACTAGAAAATATTGCCCTGGTCTCCGTATCATTCCCATTTAACGCAAACACAAGACGCCAGTCGCCGTTCCGAGCACTCCCATATGGTGCTCTCTGTTATCTCCGGGATTAATCCAGATGATTTACAAAAAAATACAACACCATCTAAAGATAGTCTACGAGACACACTGGCGCTGGGCTAGTAACGAAAGGGATCCAATGAGCTCTAATCTACTCACAAATTTGCGGGCGTCAAGCACATTCTGAGGATGCCAGGAATAGCTGCCGTTTATGAATTTCACAAAGGTGTGGCACTCTCCAGGTGCCTCCCATACATAAACATTAAAACCTTAAACATTCTCGCACAGCTGCAGACTGACAGAGGCGGTATAACGTCTAACCCCAGGCCTGTTAGACAAATACACACTCTCATAGATGTACACGTACACACTGGGAGATCATGTATGCACTTCCGACTTGGAAAAAATATGTCACATTATGAAAATTATTTAGTAATGTAAGATTGATAATCGATGGTCAAAACATATCATAGCCCCGAATTTTCATGCGGCTATTATTCTCTGCGACTTCACCTCGCAGAACACAGCAAACAAATACAAAATAGAAAAACAGCACTGCTAACACCGACAGGAGCCAAGTTAATGAAAAGGCTTCCGAGACTGGCACCCGCCATCCAATCACAAATGAGAGGTCAACAGCTGGAGGTGGAAAGGAGTAGAGGAGAAGGTGAAAAAAAAAATTATTTATCACTACAGAGATCAAAAATGAGAGGGACAAGGAGGTACCATTACTACACGGTACCAGTGAGAGCGGCCCGGCTCGCACATTTTACTTGAGAAAAAAAAAAAAAAAAAAAAACAGGGGGGGGGGGGGGGGGAAAGAGGAGGTGACTTATTAAATCTTAATTCATCACCCCTGTGGTCATCATGTCAAACAATTTATAATTTATGAATTTTATTCTGCCTTAAAATGTCAGAAATGAAGATTTGAGCTTATTTTCATGAGGACATTTGAAATCTAAATGAATACTGAATACTATCAATTTGCACTGCAAAAATTAACAGCATGTAAGAAAAAGAACACATTTTATAGAAATGCAACAATAGTGATGGTTAGAATTCAAATATTTTGGGTAAGCCCAGAAAAACATTTAACATTTAAATGTTAAACATTTAAGATGTTTATGGTGGGATCACAGACTTATTTTTTTTTGTCATTAAATGAGCAACTATGAGAAGGATTTGGGGCTTTGCAGCAACTGTATAAAACAGGATTTTGACTCACTTCATTCTGCAGTTTTTTTTTTGCGGGGGGGGGGGGGGGTGGCTGGTCCCACCGTTAGACTTAAACAAACAAACTGCTCGGCAAAGCGGGTGAGCTCATCCCAACAACAGCTGAGTAGTGTGCCTCACCCTGGTTCTCACCGCTGCTGATGACGGGGTGCACACAGGGCACCCGGCGCCCACACACGCGCCCACGCACAACATACACACGCTATGATAGATAATATTTTAGAATGGATTGTAAAACTACACAGCACTCCAGTGATCTAAGATAACAAGAATGTATATGAAAAATGAACTTGTTGAAGTTGTATTTACTCATTTCAGGGGCAGGGAGACCGACTAAATAATAAAATAATGAATTAATTAATGGAGATGTGCAAAAACGAAATTGGAAAAATTACAACTACGTCCTTCCGTTCTCCCTATTTTGATGTAAATGTCAAGCCACTCGATAAAAAGGTGTGCCACACCTCCACATTTTTTATTCCACAACCGGAAAATATTAAAAACATGGAAGCTGTCTTACAAATTCAGGCAGTACTCCCTTACCGTCTTATAAATGACTATTTGCTTATTTCATCTTTTACCCACAATATTTCGTTGTGAAGTGCACGCGTCTCATCTTTGGTTTAGCAGCTCAACACGGTTATGCAACGGCATGTCTTTGAGACACATTATTTCAGTCAATTGAGATTTAATTAAGATCACAGCCTATGAATCCCTTTCAAATGAAACTGTCGTCAAAAGACAATGGTTGACATCCTCATGCTGATTGTTTATACTATCCAGAAAAGAACACCTAATCCTTGTTTCCATGACGGCAGACAAGAAGAGCACAAATTGTGTCGCTTCTCGACTCTTTAATGTCGAAAAGGTTTTTTTTAATTCGTCAGCAATGTTTGTGGAATTCACAAAAACTGACCACAACGTCCCCTGGGCGGTGCAACTTGTCAATACCGCCATCGCCTTCAGTCTTTGAATTACTGAAGCTGAGTGGGGAAAAAGTTCACACCTGTTCTAAGCGTTCAGCGACTATGTCTAACCTTGACATCACTAAGCAACTCAAGGGGGGAATAAATCACCCCATCTAATGGCGAGAAGCACATTCTATAACCAGTCGTGACATTAAAAGACAGAATGAAAGCTTTTTTTTGAAGTAGTTACACATTGCTGTGTGAGGGTATCAAGGGAAGAACAACAAGGAGCAGCTGGTACGACACATTTTTTTGCTCAACTATTCCCCTGTCTCTGCTCTTCTGTTCTGCCTGCTTGCTCCGCTGCGAAGTTAAGGCCACATTTGTAAAGGACATCCCAGCAAACTGGGGGACTCTCGGGGACTCTGCCCCTCTGGTGGCATACACCTAGAATCTGTTTGCCAGTGTTGTAGTTAAGAAATGACAGGTGCTGGCAGCCCCTCTTCTTGACAGGGCCACTGCACAAATAACGCCCCTGCCTGAAAGGGCTAATGCACAACTAATGAACAATAAATCAACTTTGATTACAAACTGTCAGCCCAATCAGCACGCACTCCAGCTCTCCCAAAAGTGTGAGCCTCGCCACAGCTGCACGGCATTACAGTGCACGTCGCCCTGTTGATGTTCTATTCGGCTCAACCAGCTGACAATCTGCTGTTCTGTTCTTCACTTCACTTATGCTTTGCCACCTACCCACTTCCTGACCACTCATGTAAATGCTCAAATACGCATAAATAATGCACAAAACTAAAAAGGTCATTCAAAACTTTCATACAAATCCGAAAATTATTGGGATAAGAATGTTGTGTAATTTTTCAAGACATCAAAAAAAAAAAAAAAGAGACCAAAAATGATTCACCATGCAATAATACACATTAGGTACAACTTTCACAACACTATTCATGTAGATACCGTCCAAGTGGCTGCGAGCCTCCAATATAATTTTTTGTCATTACGCTAAATACCAACTCTGTTAATTTAATTTACAGTAAACAGCACAAGCAGAGCCTGGCGAATGATCATTAAGTCATGACAAAATAGACAGCAGGCAAAAAAAAAAAAAACACAGCAACAATCAAAACACAAAACAGCACCCGCAGAATACTTTTCTTAAATACAACAACAACAACAACAACAACAACAGCAATTATCAAAGAGACAGCAAATCTGTCACCTGTTTTCTGGGATCTGTCCATAATTAAAACATCATACGGAGCCGCTCCACATCTTGTTTAACTGGTTAGCCGACTGTCAGAAAAGTAAGCAAGATGAAAGGAGGTGACAAAATTGCACTATAATTTACTTGTAAGGAGTTCGGTACTTTCGACTGTTTTCCACATGCGAAGTCAAATGCACACCTCAGACAAGCAAACACACTTTACAAGCAAGAGAAAAGTAACAACTCCAAACAACCCCATGGAAATCCAAAACAGACACGAGGAAGTGCAGATAAATGCATTCGACTCTTGTGTTTTGGCTTCTCTTGTCAACAAGCGTGTGTGGAGTGTCTTAGCAAAGTAGTCAATTCTGGACCACTGCAACTCTCATGCAAATGTTGCATGACACATTTAACCCATTAGAATGACAGAACATCAACAACACGCGGACAATAACGCTCCCTTTTGTACCTTTTTTTTCCCCAGGTCAAATTAAATTGTCAAGTTCCTAAGCAAGAACACTCGCAATATCAAAGAACTCAATCATATTGACAAACCTGACAAACTCCATCTAGCTGGCAGGGTAAACAGAAAGCCGGGCCACGCGGTGTGGAGTGAAGCAGAGCGGAGAACACAGCAGCCACGGAAAGAGAGAGAGACACTGAGAGAGAGCGAGAGAGAAACACACACACACACACACATGCACACACACCCCCACACCTACACACAGTGTGAGAGAGAGAAAGAGAGAGAGAGAGAGCGTGTGAGAGGGAGGTAGGAAGAGAGCGGCAGGCAGGCTGAGAACGAGCTCTGTTGTGCTGTAGCGTCTCCAACCTTCTTCGGAATACAGACAGATTGCACGCGCAAGGTTACTCCCCGGCTGACAAGATACAAAACTATCCAATCAACCACACCCTTCTCCACCAATCACAAGCATCGCTCTAAACATAATCAATTCAAATGGGGCCACACAATGGGGAGCTGTAGGCTGAGCTGCAGGTGAACCCGTGGCTTTGTGTAGGGAGGGGGGGGGGTGGGGGGGCCTTAAAAAAAAACAAAAAACAAAAAAAAAGGAACAGTTGACCCTTTGACCTCTGCCGGGACTCTGGCCATGCTATTTAAACAATGGAAGCCCATAGACAAGAGGCCCTTTAATTAAACAACAGATAAGTAAACATTGCTATCCCGCGGAAAGAAAGAAAACTTGCCAAGCTATCAGCCCTTTATTGTTCTGCTCAATGGAAATGTTTATAGTGCCAGAACAAAAGATGCAACTCAACAACAAATGGATAAACAACTCTCAGAGTGTGTTATTTACACTTTTCCCCAGTTTCCCATGCAGGCCTTTAGGGACCTCAGAGTTCTATTCAGAACAACAATGAATTGTTTTGCATCCCACCTTGGCAGGTTTGAATGCATTTGGTCATAAACATTAACACAAAGGCTTAAGTAACTAACAAACCTGTCCCAGTTAGCAACATTTGTCAAAAAACGGACAAAGAGGGAGAGCCGCTAGCTGACAATCTATTCAATGACATCCCAATGAGAGCAATTATTGTCGCGATAACGTCACACCATTAAAAACACCCAAGTATGTGCACTCACTGAGCAGCCAAGACATGAGAAGAAAACAGAACTCTGCCACCTACTGGAGACTGGGCCGAACTGCCCAAGAGGTTAGACAGCAGGAGGGAAAGCATGTCTTATGTGATCTAACTTTTGTTTTTAACAGAGCAATCTGACTTAGAAGCACTGACTACATGTTATTACTCATTCAGGAGTACATCTAAACCTAATAAAAGGTTGCGAGTTGCCAATAAAAGTGATTTTAACAGCAATAAAAATCAATCAATTCAACAAGGAATACGAGGAAAGATTAACACCTCACTTTGTTAATTATTGTGACAATAAACAGCACGTTTTAACACATCACATATCAACAAGCAATAAACCCTTGGCCAAGGATGAAGGAATGTTCACGGGATGCATTCCAGTCCGCAAACACAACTGGTAAAATAAACAGCGCTAAACACGGCATCAGCATGACAAGCCACCGCTCTCATCAGCTAATAACTAACAATGAGCTCAGCTAAGATGGCCTGGCCCATATAAATTATTGACCGGGATACCTCAACTCTTCAAAGTGACAATTCCAATATATGTCATTCTGAATAATTCAACGCTGGAGAAGCTGCTTTTATTTTGTATCCGAGGCACCCGAGACGGCTCGCGCGAAAAACGACAGGCGTGCGCGCGGGCTCTCAAACGCACACGCAGTGGTTGAGGCCAGGGCCGTACTCTTCTTCCTCAGCATTCTCCCTAGGGTGGCATGTCGACGTATTCTCAATAAAACACCTTCTTAGCAGTAATAGGCCACTGTTCTCATTTCAACACTCCCAACGGCCTTGTGATAAATTTAGCAGACACACAGTTCAAGCATCTCCTCTCACACACAGTCTTTCTAATCCATTGCCTCTGTGCCAGCACCATGTAAAATAATTACACTTTTGTGTGGATGCCACGCACGCTGTATGGATTTTATTTCCCTGCGCACAGAGAAACATCAGTAACCTTGAGCCTTGGACTGCATCCCCGGTGATAGTTTTCAGGGAGTAGTGAGTGTTTGTGCCCATGACAGAGTGAATTGCATTATAAAACACTCCCATTTCCTGCTTGAGTTAAAGTGAAAGTACTGTAATGCCTGGTTAGGCTCAGGCCTGCTCCGCTCTGGCTAAAGAAAACGACACCGCTCCGATTACAAAGTCTTCTCAAAACTCAAACGCAGCCAGGATGTACCTTCCGTATTGTTTTAGGAGTAGCACTGAAGGAGTAGAAATAGAAGGTCTCCTTTCTAATAAGGAGACCCATGTGCTCAGAACAAACAAATATTTGTTTACTCATGGAGATAGCAAGTGAGACAAATGCTTGCCAATGTAACCAACAGTTGCTCTATACAACGTCAACCCAACTTACTCCGATATTTGATGTAATAACACAAAATGGTTAATGTTATGAACCAGAGTGGGAAGAGAAGGGGACTGCGACATCAAAAAAAACTTCACGCTCCTCTACCCGTCTATTTAAGAGCCTCTATTGTTCATAGGCAGCGTTATCAGAGACGACTCTGGGTTGTTTTGCTTTCCCCCACATTGCCTAATGCTTCAAGTGTGGTGGCCCAAAAGGGTACAAAAAAGCCTCTAAACTGGACTGGTGGACCCAGGGAGCACTATGGTTGCACTTGTTAAGAAATGCAAATATGTGACTCGCTGGCAACTGATGCAACGCCACTGGGCAGGAGTTTTATTTTTCTTGCACGCCACTTGAAAATTTGAATGTGAAGAGATGGTCGTGCTCCATATTGTTTTTACCTTTATTTATTTGTTATAATTTTGAATTATGTGTCATAATTAGGGCTGCACGATATTGGAAAAACGTGCGATGTTGGGTGTCGTGATATCGATAGTATTGCGATATTTAACATTTGCCGAAAGAAATGACACGTTTCTTATCTAATGAAAGAAGTTTTGTTTTTTTTCATGCGACAAAATAAGGCAGCTCAAAGTGTTCTTAGCGAATTCATTATAATTCCCCGAGATGTCCAACTATTGGGCGGCAAATTTGCATCAGATTAAATTCAGATAAAAGCATACAAAGGCCATTATCGCGATATCGATATTTTTTCAATATATTGTGAAGTGTTTTTTGAGGACACCAATTCCACTCAGATCATAACCAACCTCTCTATTTCCAAATAGCACAGTAAATTATGTACCTTGTACATTATTTGTGCAGTATGGAATTGAAGTAAATCATACAATTTCAAAGTACTTAGTTTAATAATCAATGGATTTGTTGGTTCTATATATTCAGCTCGATTAATAATTCTTATTGCTCTTTTCTGTAGCTTGAAGATAGGATAAGTATTTGTTTTATATGTATTTCCCCAAAACTCAATAACATATGTCATATACAAAAGGTAATAGCGAGCTATAAATTATATGTAATGCTTTATTATTCAGGATGTCCTTTTTTTTTTTTTTTTTTTTTTACAAAAAATAGCTACTTCTCTTTATACTGTGACTTATTAATGCAATTGATTTCTATGGACCAATCATCCATAAAAGGCATGTGAATCCCTTCAAATAGAATACAGTACGCTTGACAACAAGATAAAGCGCCAGTGAATTTTGTGTGAGTGAGTGAGTGAGTGACTGAGTGAGTGAGTGAGTGAGTAAATGAGTGAGTGAGTGAGTGAGTGAGTCAGAGGGTATGACTGAGTAGTGTGGAAATGTGAGAGCGCAAACTGCTCGCAGGGAAACATTAAAGCTCAAATGAAGGCCTGGAAACGATAGAATGGCTCCCAGTGCTGTGACTGGAGCTGATTCGACACTCATCATCTTGGCGAGGAGAGAACGTGAAAACACAGCAGCCCCCCAAGTGCTTGTTTGCTGTGTGGAATTGGGACGGATGACTTCATTCTGACAGGATTACCCCAAACCTGGATTTAATCTATACAGTGCACATAATACATTTTTACAACATGACAATGAGAAAAGACGGCAAAAGAGACAGCTTGATCCTGGGGTTTCACGCGAGCATCAGTCTTGGTTTTGGGCTGATCATGAAGGACAGACTGTCTCACCTCAAAGCACTACACATGATTTCATTAGAGTATCACCTCGAGACGTAACATAACGGACAGAAACATAACAACATGAACTCCTTTTGAGAATGGCCCACTAGAGTGAGGATTTTTTTCCCAGAGCAAATTCACATATTGACATCATTTGGAGGGAGATGCTTTGGATTTGAGAATACAAAAAAAGAGGCTAAGTAACTTTTCTATCGATATGAACTAAAACATGTCTCCTGCACACAAGCACATTGATTACAATATCGATACAACTTGGTGTCCATAGAGAACCACAATTTTATTCTCACTTAAAGGCGTTGCTTGACAAGGAATCTTACTCATTTGTGTCAATATTTGAATAATGTATTCTTAAAATAAACATATCGCAGATTTGGCTAATGCTGGAATTGTCACCACATTACATTGTGAAATCATCACAAGGACAAAGTCCAATGATTTTATTGATGTAAATTCAGGTAAGTGTTCTGCGTAAAGTCTCCCGCATGTCAAGGTAATCTAAGGCTATGTTCACACTTCCGGGGCGTGATGCCCAATTACATTTTTGTTGTTTGTTAAATCTGATCTTTTCATGTACTCATTCGCATTACAAGAAAAAAATGTGACTTCTAATGTGAACGCAATGTGTCCGTAATGTGGCATAATAATGCGTGACGCTGAGCGACACACACAAAAGACGACATCACGCGGTCCGGAGACGTCTACGAAAGTTGATGTAATGTCATTGACGTGCGTGAGAAATGAACCGTTTGCGTGGCGGAGTTTGTACTATCACCACATATGCCAACTTTATGCTTCGTGTTTCAAGTAGGATTAAATTAAGCCAAATTTAAAGTCAACACTGTTACTGAAAACAAAGCCGATTCATGGTAGTCTACCTCGCAAGGTGCCAGTTGTGCCAATCATGTT
Source organism: Filicampus tigris (assembly GCF_054856515.1). NCBI lineage: Eukaryota > Metazoa > Chordata > Actinopteri > Syngnathiformes > Syngnathidae > Filicampus > Filicampus tigris. The sequence goes on along the minus strand of NC_141225.1, from coordinate 21,537,811 downwards.
GCCAGTGATCTTGGTTTTCATTCCGATGCAGAACTTCTAGCTCAACGTCAGTCCACACAAATGTACCATTTCTTTTCCACTTTGCATTTGCCATTGTTGTGAGTATGTTTACATTACACAAGCTTACTTATCCATAAAATTGTATTGTGTTGTTTTTTGTTGACTTCCTGTGGCAGCATTAGAGACACTTCAGGCCCGGCATATATACGAACGCATTTCCTTGTCTGTTTAATGGAAACTTTTTAAAGACTGATAAGTAAAAGGTCGGCTCCGTTTCCGTGTGGACGGCGCTCTCTAAACTCTCATATATTCTCATGCTCACCGCCACTTCAGGAGCGGCCAACAACTACTTTGACACTCTTGGCTACTGGCTGACTTAGCTACAGAAACACCTCATAATGCTGTCTCAGATCACCCTGCAGCAGTGGCAAGGCTCCAGCTGACAGGCCTGGCCTAGTGCTCTAATGACTTACAGATTGGTGCGCTGTGGTATACATGTGTCAGGACAATGCCACGGGCCGACTGCAAAAACAGTAGGAGACTAAAAGAAAGAAAGCCGGCAGCTCCTCCTCGTCCTGTCAGCAAGAGGATTGGCCCATGGATTGTGTCACATCACGCTTACCCCGAACAGACCACAAATGAAGGATGCAAAGAGCGCATGTGGTTGAATGGGGGCGTTCTAGGGCCACACAACAACTTAAGGGGCTTTCATCCAGTGTACTCAAAAGACATTATCTTTTGACCTGGAGATACCCTCAGTGAGGCCGTACAACAATGGTGTTCAAACACCATGGGAGAGAGAAAGACGGCAAAGGCAGTAAATAGAGGAGGGGAAGAGTGCAATAAGTACAGTTTATACTACCTTCTTAGTAGAAAACATCACCCCATATAAGACCTTAATACACAAATCAAATGGTAATTAAGATTCCAATACCTGATAAGATTTTCGGCACATTAAGGTGAAAGTCCCCAAACGTACCTAAAGTTCCCTTTTCTCAAGGAAGCAAACTACTTCTGCTATGATGCAACTCAAAACTGCCTTGTGCTCATGCTTCATTTGTTGAGTTCTATGTATATTTCATGCCAAATGTATCCACCTCCAAGTAAAGACTGAACAGGGAACATTAGCTGGCTGCTAGCCGGCCAATCACTGTGCCAATGACATGAATAATGCTGGCCAATCCTGCCTCACAAAAGAAATGTAATCTGGGCATCGAACTGGTAGCAAAGACATCATGTTGACATAACATCTTCAAGGCTAGCTGAATGCTGCTTAATCCCCCTACAGGAGGTTGGTGCCTTGCAATGAAATGTAGTTAGCGTGAATGGTGAGCAATGACACAAACTAGCTGATTCCCCCCCCCCCCCTTTCTTTGATGCTGGTGGACTATCAGCAAGGGTCCGACAGTGTTGTTCCTAATTACCTATTTCGCTATTCCTGATCCTACGGCTGGCATAATTAGTTACCTGGGGCTGCAATCCAATTTGAAGTGATGACAAGAAAGTGATCCATGAAAAAGTAATAAGTTAAATCCAATTTCAGCTTGCTTCTAATTAAATGCACATGGAACTAATGAGTCAAACCCTACCATTTCACTGATAATGGTAATTAGCGGGGTGGGAGTTGCTGGCTCTCATCGTTGTGTCACTGCAGGTGTGAAGTGTTAAAGGTAAAAGGGACATGGGTTCTTTTAATTACACGTCATCCCGTCAATGTACTTCACCGGCTTTTCGGCGAGTCAAGTATGTTTTGCGGCACTCCATCCAGCAAGCAAGGAAGCTGTTTGTATATCAAGGATGATTAAGGTGCCTAAGGCAAGAGAGTATAAAAGCAGAGGCATCTTTTATCCAGAGGCAGCAAAGGGTTGAGGGGTTGCGTGTGTGGGGGCACCCTGGTTGGAGCTATGAAAAGAGCTATTTAATGTAGATCAAGGGCTCCGAGTCTTCTTTGACTCGCGTTACTACCACCACTGTGAAGTCACTTTATTTCAGATGTTGTGTGTACACTGCGCTTCATTATTCTTAACTTGAATAAGAATGAATTGGAAAGTGAGCCTCTAAATCTCCATCTCCAAATGAGTTAAACGTCTCTAAGCGCATCTCCTTGTGCCTAATGGGAAGAGCACTGAGATGAGCTGAGCCTATTCCACAGATCAGGTGATTTTATGAAGTTTACGACACAGCCTAATAACTGCTGGATCATGCCTTTTATTAACTAGTCTTATCATTATCCAGGATGTATAACGGAGATAGTGAGCGCTCCCGGCTTATTTTTTTAAAGAGGACAGTAGGTGAGTCAGTGAGTCAGACTGCAATGTGAGCCTCTCATGATAAAAAAATAAAATAGATGACATGTACTCACAACTCATGTTCACGCTCTGTGTATGAAAGCTGGACTATAATTGTATGGGACTGGGATTTGTTTAATTAACAGAACATGTAATTCAGAGATAAACACCCTCTGGGCGTGTGGCATTTGCTTTGCTGTAAATTTAACTCAGCAAAACAGAACAATGGGCATCAGGCAATTTATGGCGTTAGTAAAGATACTACAGCAAGTCGGTGCTCTTTTCACACCAAGTGGGCATGAGTGGGGTGGGGTGGGGTGGCGGGCAACTCTCTTTTCAAAAGCTGAGTGACAGCTTGGCCAAGCTCTCTGTATACATTAATAAATTAGAATTCTAATTTTGTCTTTGTCTGCAGAAGATGGCCGAGCGCTTTACTATGTACCAACAACTGGCTGTATGCAGGAATTTGCGATTGTGGTCCCCTCTGTTGACCTCTGAAGCACAATTCCCTGCCAGGCTGGGGAAACTGTTTGGTTTGATCCCTTTAACTTATTTGAATCCTGACAAATATGCACACAACTGAAAGGTCATCGCAGTCATATTTCATCCTCTGGAGCAACTCTGAAGACATCTGCACAACAAAGGAGCTTTTTCACAACCTGACATTAGACCTAACTGCTACAATGCCTCATTAAAAAGGGCCCCCAATGGGATAGTCAGGGTATTAAATATTATATATACAGGCGCAAAGAACAGGGCCTCCCTATTAATCACCAAATATGCCCTGAAGTTGTTAGCAATTCCACACTGATACAAACAACTGATTACCTTGTCCAAGCGAAGATACGCTTCTAAGGCAGCATACAGAATGAATTGAAATTCATTCATGTCAACTTAGCACCTGTGCAGTAGCGCAAGGCTCGAAATAAGCAGTTTGCGAGTCAAAATTTGCATTTTGCACCTCATCAAAACACACTGAAGAGCAAAACTGAGAATCGCCAATTTTTCCTGTTTTTTTCCGAAAATTGAACGGTGGAGATGGTCCCATAGCGCTTCGCTGGGCGCGTTAACGTGACGCAATGCGCTTACACGCTTGTAATAGGGAGACCAGGCAAGCTTAGTGGTATTTCGCGCGCACCAAGCTTCGGCTGGCTAGCTAGTGCGGCTAAACACATTGCGGAGACGCTCATAAGTAAGTAATCATCACCTCCATGGCGGAAAATAAGATCTTCTGACAAAAAAAAAAAGTGTTCTTATGAAGGGACTACTAGAAGAGAGGGAGAAGTCATGCTAATCGCTAAGCTAACCTAAAACTGACATGTAACCGTTTATGACTGGAATTAAGTACCATTATGGTGTATGTCAGCCAGGAGGAGTGGCCTAACAGCTTAAAAGTATATTAGATAATATAGGGTTAGGGTTACATTCATAATATCAGTAATATTTTCACAATACAGTCCTGGGTTTTGATTTTTAGGTCTGCACAATACATGTTCTCAAAATTACATTTTTGTAGCCCTTATTTTTAAATCAACGTAGCTTTGCTAAAAGAGCATACAACCCATTTTTAAACAGAAATTTAGTTTGTTTGTTTGACATTGCCACACTGAAAATGTTTCTGGACAAGTAAATACAGTTTGCGGTGAATTTAAGAAGTAAAAACAGCAAAAAGGAAACTGATAGTTAATTTGTTATTTTTTTCATGTTTTTATTGTTTACATGTTTTTTTAATTTGCCCTCAAATTAAGCCATTGATTAGCAAAACTGCTCTGCAATGAAAAACACATTTTGAGAGCCTTGTGGCATTACCTCAGGATTACTGAATGAACTAATAAGATGCAAAATTGACTTAATGTTTATTTGTTTCAATTTCTATTGTTTGTAGGACTCAATATCTGCTTTTCAGTGACACGTTTATGTATTAACAAGCATAATTAAAATATCCACTTTGATTTCCTGTGCAAGAACACACACACAATGTCCTGTGTAGCAACACAACAGCTTAGCTTACTTTTTGCTTTTAATGTTAGAAACACAACATCCAATGGCTGAGCAGAGTGGTAATCATGTGCATTAGAGAGCTTGTGGCAAAACCAAAATATTTTACAGTACCTGTAGGCTTTGGTCCTTGTCGTTTGCTTTGGGGTATTTGCAGCCAGCGTTTTGTTGGAACTGCTGCTGCAGAAGTAACTGCCGAGCTACCTGAAGAGTCTGAAAGGGAAAATAGGTTAAATGATTTTTTTATGAAGCCCAACAGAAAATTGTCAAATAGCAATAAGCCCCTTGAGAGCACACCTATGCCCATTTTTAGAGCAGATGCGTCAAAAACAACATTATCTTCTGATAAACACACAATTGCTTGATACTCTCCCATGATATCGTTTACTGGAGGTAAGGTTGGTATAAACAGTGATCAGATGACAAAACACACACAAAAAGGGTATCCAGAGAGATAAGTTCCATTTACAGCATTTTATATTGTCTGATACTTATCAGTGCTTTTGGCTCTTCTTTAGCTGTGCCAAACTCCAATCAAGGAAAGCAAATAAACAGCTTTATGACTTCTTCAAATATCTGTTAAAGGACATAGCCTTCATGGTGGAAAACAAAATATAGTGAAGTCACATGTTTATTGCTCCAGCTACTCCCTTTTCCCTTACAATAAATAATCAAACATGCCATCCAGAGCAAACAAAGCTGAGGAGTGCTGGGGGGGAAAAAAAGACTGTGGTCTCGAAAACGGTCAGCGATACCAAGAAAAGCAAGCGTTGTGTTCCCACAGCGAGCTGGCCAGTCTCACACCTCCACCAGTAAACCATCTGGGTAAATAACCAGCTTCATTCTTTCCACGATTCTCAGATGATTGCTCCCACAATGAAACAAACAGTCAGGGGCACATAGCTCATCTAATAAATGGAAAATCTATCAGTCCCCCGTTCGCTTATTGGAGCAATATTGGGATAAATGCGGTGATCCAGCATGTAATGCGTCAGAAGACGGTGCCATGTGGCTTCAGCTCTGAACAAGAGTTCCGTTGCAGGATGAAGAAATGACAACACTTGAAAATATGGAATATAGTAAAGAAGCATAGCAGGGCATCAAGCAATACTTTTTCTTTGTTACCTGAACGCAATATATTGAAGCTAAAGTAACGTGACGACAATTGGGAAAATTCCAACAGCAGCAAATATGTCCTTTCTTTCAAAGATGTCAACATGTTTTCTTTTCCACTGTAAGTGATGACAAATGCAGCGAGACACGTGCGTGTGCATGCGTGCATGCGTGCGTGCGTGCGTGCGTGCGTGCGTGTGTGCGTGGGTTTACAACCGAGGGTGTTGGAACAAAGAGTTGAGTCAACAGGATATGATGGAAAGTTCAGACAGTAATGGATAAAGAAATACATTTCTGGGAAGTCTTCCCTTACTGTAATATTTGTAACGACACAGTCCCTTAAAGTGTCGTAGCATTTGTTATTCTAAGTTGAATAGGATTCTTGCTAGCATGCAGTTGTTTTCTGCACATTATTGGACATGATAATCGGGACATGAAGCTTCACTTTGCCGCTCTTGTTCCTCACCGCCATTTAGTTTTCCCGCTGCCGCTGATATGAATCTATTGGGCCCTAGTCCTTTGCTAGCTTTCAATGCGCATGGGTGAAATGCTTAACTGGAGTATACTTGAACAACGCAGTGTCTGCAACACTTGTGTTGTCAAACATATATCACATTTATCTACCAACTATATGTGCTCGTGTTCAACCTCTTTGATCCTTGTTTTATTTAAATATCCGGAAAATCAGTGTTATGGACATAACGTGATAGCGTTCAGTGATTTCCGCAACAAAATGCAAATGTAAATCCGTAACATTTGGCAGCCTCAGCCTGCCTTGGGAACATATCAATTTAGCAAATGCAATTTTGCAGGGAATTAGAAAGATTATCAGCCTCATTCTATTCATGTCAACGGTTATATGAAATCATTCCTCTAATTATAGCAAGGATAATAATTATATGATCACACACAATTGAAAACAGAGTCATGATCATCTTGACTTTGGCAAATTAAAATCAAATTGCTGCCTGATGGCACAAGACTAATTCTTCTGGGTTATGATTTAATAGAGCAGCAAATATTTCTTCTTTACCGGGACGTGTGCTTTCACCTTTAGGAATGTTGCTGTCAAGCTTGTATGTTAAAAAGGCATACCTTCAAGAGGCCTAGAGTAACTGCATGTGAACTGCCGCTACATGTTTACATAGCACCCGGTCCCGGTCCAATATTTCAGAGTTTCCCCCTCCTTACGCTCTGCAATCTCTTTTTTTGATCTTCCATTCGGAGATACCGTTCACTTGAGACACAACTCCATACTGATAACTGCTTTGGTCAAATGTGATAAAGTGAAGCGCTGACAGGCACAAGGCATCCGTCACACCTAAAAATTAGAGCCGTTTTTCTTGTCTGGATATTGTAATGGGTTGATTGAAGCAACAAATCTAGGCAAACAGAGCTATGCAAGTCAGTTAAGCAGGTTCCCCTGAAAACCGAACCGTAGAAAAGACAAATATTGACCCTCATAAACACTTTTACTATTGCATAGAGGGCTATTGTCGGGAAGGTGTGCGTGTTACTGTGTAACTCACAAAACAACAGCTGTAAACCTAACAGACACATTGCAAAAAAAAACCAACCAAACAACAACTACAAATTCATGCACAACTGAGGGAGCAAATCGTGCAGTGGCTTTTGATTAGAAAACAACCTGCACCACATGGTAAGCTTTATCAGCAACACAGACTTAGCATTTGTCCAATGGAGTCATCTTTTATATTATCAATTTCATACAGTATGTGGCAAAATATTATCCGCATCTACTTTTCACATCATATTAGTGATTAAAGGGAGGAGCATCTCTTTTGTCCTCGGGGCCATCAAGCTGTGATAAGAGAACTTGCTAAGTACTGGATGTCTTTATGTGCTGTCTGCACATGTGGATTATTTACAGGCTTTGGGGTTTCCTGCTGCTAAAGCCAGCTCTGGGTGTCTTACAAATCCCAGCTCAGAGCATTGCCACACAGTCATGTTAGTTCTCAGCTGGGTTCAACACATCAAACCCGCCTCAATACCCCACCCCACAACAAAAAGCAGACCAGCTCCTCTGCGCACAAACACCCAACAATCAAAAACTTTACTAACAGCCTACAGGCATGAAGAGCATGGACATTATCACATTTACTTCAACTCTGATATACTGTACATCATACTTGTTGAATACCATGCAAAAAAGTGAATAAAGAAGCCAGTGTATGGCTGAATAAAAGTAGGGATGTAACAATATCCAAACATTACGATACGATATTATTACGATATGAACCTCACGATATGATCATTATCATGATATTGCGGGGAGGTTGGTGAAATTAAAAAAACTTACGATAATGTATAAGAACTTACGATGTTGTAAAAAAAAAAAAAAAAAAAAGCTCATGATATTGAAAAAAAAAAGCACACTATTGTGTTTTGGGACATAAAAACAGCAGTAACACAGAAATCGTCCAGTCCTTTGATTGTCATGTGTTCCTATTGGCTGTTGATATCGTGCGATGACGACGACGATAGTGTTTTGATATCGCAATATCGCCGTTATTGTTACATCACTAAATCAAAGTAGAGCGGAAACAGTGGAGGTCTTCCAAGGGTGTCCAACACAGGACAGTGCCATCTTTACTTTTCTGGGCCGTTTTTGAAGAGATCTCTCGAGTTCTACAAACGTCTGTCTCCTGTCGCTACAGGTGGTGGAGACCTTGAACGTGAAAATGATTTGAAGCAGATTGCTGCTAATTGCTAGACGATGTGCAAGCAGGTGTAACTGGATCCCTGCGGCCACGGAGAAAGGAGGAGATGGAATGAGATGTGCACGTGTTTCCATACATGCATGGGGATGGGTGCCGCTGTGTGTGCTTCAGTCGATTTACTTAACAGACACGTATCAGAAGACATTATTAGGCAGGAGATGGCAGCTCAGAGACAGCCAGCAACAACACGAGTAATAGGTTAGCGCTTAATGTAGTCCGTCTCACAAGATACCGGGTCCTCTGGCTTCCGTCTGTGGCCTCTGCGGGGTTTTCGGCAGCAAGGGCCTAAATGTCAAGGTTATGTGTTTGACTTTCCGACTGATTCTACACTCACCTGTCATTCTGCACTTCTGCTATTTCCTTTCAAAGGTGAGATCCTTTTGCCCCTCAGTCTTTGCTCCTCAGATACACAACTTGCTCACGTTAGGCTATTATCATAGATGACAAGCAGTCAACCACAAACAACCGCAGCGCCTTGCATAAGCAGCACATCAGGTTCGCCTCAAGTACTGTATGTAATTAATACCAATTAACCCAGGCACTCCACGTGGAAAATAGGTCATAATATAGAACCCTATGCATCACAAGGGACTTGTCACATCACTCACAGACATCCGTTTAAATTTTCAAACATATGTAAATATGTACCGTTTACTCTATACCCACTTTTAAGCTATTTTATTACCTTTTGTGTTGTACTTTTCCAATACTGTAGGAATATTTATGACATTTCAAAGCATCCGCATTAAAACAATGACAGCAGTTAATGCTTTGATATAGGGAGTGCAAATAAAAAGTGTACAGGTTTTTATGTTATGAAATAAATTGTGATGAAGGCAATTTTTTTCTCACCATTCATTTGACCTATAATCTTTACAACTCAACTGTAGGAAAACAACAACAAAACTGTTTTCGAGGGAGGAAGTAAAAACAACTTTGTCACCTGAAAGTTTTATTGTGTTAAAGTACTCAATGTGCATTTACAGTGGAAAATTGTCAGGCTTTTACTAGAAAGCAAAAAAAATAATACAAATTCAGAGAAAGCCTACTAGAACATCAGAATTGCATTTGGGGTTGGTCAGAGTGACTTTAGAAGTGGTAGATGTGTGCTAATGCCAATTTAACATGAGTTTGAATGAAATTGCCTAGTTGTGTACACAGCCACATCTTCAGCTTTGGGTGGTGTTGTATATTTTTATTTCCCATCTCTAAAAGACTAACATATTTATTTGAAATTGAGTTGTACATGTTATAGGAGACATAAAAGGTGGAAAAAGACAGACCAAAGAGTTCTTGGTCTCATTTTTTACATCACAAAACTGTCATTTGATCAGGAGTTTGCAGACTTTTTATATCCGCTTTGGGGCAGCGGCGGAGCCAGAAGTTGACTAACGGGTGGGCCTTGAAAAATCAGGGTGGGCCTGAATATTTCTCTCACTGAGCACAATCCTCTTGTCCCGACATCGTATTTTTCAAATAAAATGACAAACAGAATAAGATGAAATTCAGATCTTCCTGAGACAACCACAATTATGCCATTTTTAATATTTAATAAAATACAAAAACAACAAAATGCAAATTAAAAAATAATTGAATAATAATTTCAGAAAATATATTTTTTCATGAATCTCACTGGGTGGGTAGTCTGTCAATCTGCGTGGGCCTTCCCACCCATGGCTCCGCCCATGCTTTGCGGAAGGGATTTTCCTGTTCTCATAACACTTAATACAGCGAACTGACAATATTTGGGGGATAAAAAGATACATAGAATAAAAAAGGTGAAAGCAAAAGTATGAGAGGGAAAAAGTAAGTGACTTTGGAGAAGGACTGAGGACCGAGAAAGTAGGGTAAAGAGGGATACAAAATAAGTGAGGTTAAAGAAATGGAGATGGAGTAAAATATTCCCTACATAAAATCTAACTTAAACATGGAGGCTGATGAAAGTAGTGAAGAGGGAAGGCAAAATAGTTCCCAAACAAGGCGGTTCCAGCGGGTGGAGCCTGGTACTTGCGAGGTCACCCTTGCCCTTACACCCCTCGCTCACCCAAGGTCAGCCCAGTTATGCAGGCCGGACAGCTTCCGTTTGCTGTGTATTCTGCATTTGTTTGGATTCCCTAGCCTTGCTTAGCCAGCAGCTTAACAACAGATGGCTAAAGAAGGCCTCTATTCAGAGTGGTCTGCATGCGAAAATCACACCAAGGAAAGTACACAAGCTGCAGACAAAACACACAGGCACACCAAAAGCCAGCATATGCAAATGACATGGATTGTTGGAGTTGCACAGGCAGCAAATATGGGGACAGTAAATAAGCGTTTCCATGCTTCATCAGTAACTTTTTGTTGCCAGCAAAAAGAAGCACGCCAAACTGTGATGAGGCACTTGAAGAGACACATGGAAGTGAACACACGGATGGCGTTGTCTGATTATGCCAAACAATGGGGATGATTCAATAACCGAGCAGATCTCACTAAAAGCATTTCCTTCCTTCCCTTGCCATTATTAAATCGAGACTGTGTTTATTACAACGTCAGTGCGGCGTAAACCCATAAACACGCTCCCAGAGTACATGAGCAACTATCAACTATATATTGTTTCTCTTGTGAGTCGCTCTTCCGCCTCAATTACGCCTTTCAACTTCGGAGGCTCAGTATGATAAAGTGGCAGTAAAAATCATTCACATTAATACACCATTGTGCATCTGCTGCTAAAGGTAATTAAAGAAGTAAATGACTCATAAGAATAGACATATTAGGCAACTGGGCTGCCTCATGAAAATATGTACCATTAAGATAGCGCATTTTCTTATTGGCGTCATCAGCTCCAGTAGAGCTTATAGGCTCTTGATGCTGATTTAATCCACTCCAGTGGAAAGTCTATCAGTGCTCGGTCGCGTGTCTCTTATGTCTATCCACCTTGAGCCAAGTACTGCGTTTAAATTTTAGCTTCAGACTTGACTGTGAATGACTAGTAAAGGAGGGAGGTCACACAGACAAATCAGACAAATGTGCAGTTTTAGTCCATGGTGAAGGCAGGCACCATGGACTAAAACACCAGACACCAGAAAGAGAAAAGGATTTGTTGTTGTATTAAAGTGTCAATTCACCCGCAATAGACCTCCTTGTACTGATTTGAAGTGATTCAGTGCAATGGTGACATCCATTCCAATGTACAGTAGGCATATGCCTCTACTGAAAACATGACAGGCTAAAATGTATAAATGTACAAATATGAAACCCGAGGACGGGGAAAAAAACAATACAAAAAAATAATAATAAAAAAAAAAAATATATATATATATATATATTTTTTTTTTAATTGAATTAAAAAATAAAGTATCCCAACATATGGATTCCAACTTTCTTTTTTGGGGGGTATATGTCTAGTGCAGCAGTGGTTCAAACCAAGTAAGCAAATAAAATCTTTTTTTAATATAGTATCAGAGCTTTTCTGCCTCTCGTCTTTTTCACACCACTACATGAAATACATAAAATGTTACGCTGTGTAATAAAAAAGACTAAGCTATCGCCGTTGCATTTGGCAATATCTTTGTACCTTTAGGATTATTTTTTCGCTTTATGAACCTTTAAAGATGAAGAAAAACAAATTCCATCTTTTTCACCCGATACAGATCATCTGAAATGTACGGCACAGCTCTAAACACTATACGTTGGACTAATTTCCGAAATGTTTGGAATTCGCAGCCTATTTAAAGTAAACTATATCTATATATTTCAGGTAGACCAAAGGAAGGGATCCTACAGGCAAGGGGTATATATCGGGCAGTAGCTCAGCCAAAAAACAACCAAAGTCCATGATTTAAATATCACTGTGGAAAAAATACATAGGGGATATACAGTCGGTGTTGCCTCGTCGAGATGCCCTTGAGCACAGCATCAAACCCCCTCAAGCACTCAAACTTAGCTTAGGGTCACAGAACTGCCGCTCCTAACATCAATGCCTTGCCTGCCTGTGTGAGAATTAGCTGTCAGTTTGGTTGAGCAGTTAAAGATAATTTAGTTCCATGGATTAAAACAGTATAATAAGAACTAAATATAGAGGTTATAAAATGATGTGGAAACAATGATGAGGGCAGGTATCAGCTACATTTTCTCTGACCTCATCTTTTCTTCCTAGCACATGAGGCCAGAGGATACTCACAGCAGACACAGAAATACAAATCAAGTAGTTTAAGGGAGAAAAAAGATGGATGCCAACTGCGCTGGACTGTCAGAAAACATGCACTCCTCTGGATTGCATCTTTGTTGGATGTCTTGCATCATTTTATTGGGGGGAGTGTTGTGCTTGGGAAAATGGGCACTTCCAAAAACCCAGCGTGAGATCCTGAGTACTATGAGTGGATTTTATCATGCATGGCATGAATGATATTGTTTAAAATGGGAGACTGACGTTGCCTCGTCTGTAGCAGACTCAACGTTACGATACATTTGAAACTTCGGGGATATGACTAGTAAAATCCAGAAATCCTCAAATTCACTTGTGGTGAATATAAATGAATGTACCGTATTTTCCGGACTGTAAGATGCTACTTTTTTCCTAGGTTTTGAGCCATGCGGCTTTTAGACCGGTGCGGCTATCTTGTGGATTTTTCTTCCACCGCTAGGGGGAGCTCTAACCGGAATTACAATGCAATACAATTACCATTAACAGGATGTGACTGCAGGTGGAGGAGTTCAACAGGCGAGGGCGCTATGCACTAGGTTATGAATTACGTGGTATGCGGAAGTAGAGTGGTGGACCTTAACTGACAAACTGGAGTGGCAGCGGGCAGTGAAATTAAGATAAGTACTTAATTTTCTCTTGGTTCTGTTCCGTTTTAATCAGCAAAGTTGCTGCCGTGTTAAAAGGCACCGTTAGGAAATAATCTGTTCAGGTACATACATGTACATTTACAGTTCAACATTGTTCTGTAAATGCACTAAATGTGTAATTTTTCAACATAGATAGGTGCGGCTTATATACCTTTTTTTTTTTCATTATATATATTCTTTTAAACAGAGTGGGTGCGTCTTATATAAAGGTGTGGCTTATAGTCCGAAAACCGGTCGTCAATGTGCAGCCAGAGGAACCAAAAACCAACCAGCATATCCAACCAAAAGGATGGTGTACATTGAGAGGAAAGGCTAAACAGACAAGCCTCAATCACGATATGTCCACATGCTGGATCATGACCTGTGACCACACCGGCACAATAAATATTTCAGATTATATTATCTCCAAAGCACGGACATGGTCTTACCCAAAGAAGTCAGACCTTCTCCCAAAGAACACAAATGTATTTCATGGATTGTCAATTATTACATTTGGATACACAATATCATGATGACCTCCAATAAAACCAATAAATCATGAAATCCAATAACCATGCCTGCTTAAGGAAGGAAGAACATTTTTAGGTATTACGCATCCAAAAGACCTCTTTGATATCCATCGTCCATCTGATGCTGAGTGTCTTAACTTCTCCTGATTGTGAGACCTTACGCATCATGAGCTGCCAGGAAGAATTCCCACAGTGTCTATGTAGTAGACGCACAGGACTGCGTATGAATCACAGCCACGTCCAATTGGCTATGGATTGAGTTGCAGCAGTCAGAGGCAGCTCCCTGGGAATAACAGTGTCTCTGTTGAAGCCATTCCAAGATGGGAAATGTGATCCTGTACCGAAAGGAATAAAAGAAAGAGAAAAGGGGGTGGGGGGGGGCTGATTGCTTCAGTCACATAGAGAAGCAATCTCCTACAGAGTCTAGACATATCAATCGTCACACAAGTGTAATGTATTACAGTCTCACAAGTAGATGATAGGACTTGTGGTGGTGGCCCAGATTTTTGTCTTATAACTCATTTTGATTTTCCTTATTATTAGCCTTTTTAAAATCAGCAACGAGGAGGGTGATGTACACGTGTCGAAAAGGATGTGGTTGCCGATGAAAATCTAGATTTTTTTTTACATTTATTTTTATGAAAGCATTAAGAATCGTGGGCTAAACCGTGAAGATTTGACTCAAATTTTTATTAAGTTTACTCACCTGAATTAATTACAGTAGACAACTTTCTGATGTCATCCTAAAATAAAAGGCAGGTGGGGCAGAAGTTGTCCCAACAACAAACATTGCAGGAACCAAGGGCATGTGGGCTATAGAGATGTTTGGGTGGTGGGCGGGTGGATGACAGACTGCTGTTCAACTCCATTAGCTGCTGTGTGAGAGGGGCGCATCTAGCAGTACACGACCTGTGAAGAATCTTAGATCTCGCTCTATCTTGGAATGGGGATTGCCGCATTAATTCCAGGACTGTAATCTCTCAAGCACATCAAATTACTCTCATTAAGCACAGGATGAAAACTACCTCTGTAATAAGTATGTATAAAAAAGCATTTATTGCCAATAATCACCCATTTAATATGAGGTAGCTTACAACAGCTTTATTTTTGCTGATTACGTTTAAAAATGGTGAACCACAAAGGAGCACATTACACCAAAACCATACAAATGTGTGTGAGTGTGTGCGCGCGTGTGGACAGACACACAAATACACAGCTCATGGAGTTTACGAGAGGAGTTGATACAGTGATTAAAGGGGAGGGTAGTCGGATACGGCGCTCGGGGGCCTTGGGAAGGGCATGCCTCGTCTGGTCATAAAAAACACACCTCTGTCTTTAAGCTAGTACCGGAATCGCTCTCGGTGGGTTCAGTTTGAGGTGAATCGCTGACAAATTTACATGCTAAGTGGCAGATGTCATCACCAAGAAAATGGACCTAAAGTAGCTACTGTAACTAGAAATACTGTATATTCTCTGACCACAGCCACTGCATGTGCTACAGTTTCAAAGATTTATCGCCTGGCTCAGGCTTTCCTGAAAAATGCTTGCTCATATTCCAATTTGCAATGCATATTTATTAGAGAAAACAGTCAAATATAAAACAGATGTGTATTTTTTTTTTTTTAATATTAACATAACACTTTGGTGGTATAAAATGAGCTCCCTGCTATTCTTAGCATCCCTCACTGTACCGGTGTGCAAGTGTAAGTGTTTTGGTAAAAACATATGACCAGAATGACCACAAACGCGCAAGCAACATTTGGAACAAATGCATTGATTGGTATTAATACAGTATGTATGTATAATAGCACATAACATACAGCGTAAACAGTGGCAAATAATTTTGGCAGATGCATTTCAAACTGACTCATCACTGACAACTATGAGGAGAAAAAAAATGAGGAAAAATAATTTAGTTGACCTATTATGAAATCGCAAGCACTCATGTAAAGACACAAAATGTGAACATGATGCAAATAAAAAGGTGTCCTGTGGCGGAACTGACAATCAACGATAGCTCCCTGGATTCCCCCAGTGGAAGTAAAACTATAGTTTGCTCATGTTAAAATAAATGGTGGGATGAATAGATTGCTAAAAGCCCTCCAACACAGTAGACAAAAACACATCCGAAATGGGTAATAAAATGATTTTCCTCTACAAAATCAATTAAAACTGAGTGTCAATGGGTCATTCATTTACTAGTTCAGAATAATTACCTGTTTTTTTTTTTTCTTATAGTAATTTACTTCTTTATTCATCTGGGGCACTAATGTCCCTGCAAACCAAAAGAACACATTTTGTGTAATTATTCAAATTAAACACAGATTCCTTAGAGAAAATGTCTGACAGACCACACAACGCAGCATAGCTAATGTGCTCCAAAAACAAACTCCCCTGAAGGTAAATGAGGAATTCTATTAGAAATCAGTCTACATACTGTCAATTCCGGCATTACTTGCTCAATCAATTAATAAACGAATTAGCTTGAGGTGAGCAGAACATGCAGAATCAAATAAAATGTGAATAAAGTCGAGTGCCTGTGCACAGTACTTCTTGGCTGTACACATCCAGCGAGATCGAGTTAAAATGCAGTTGTTCCTGAGCAACGATGTAGAAAGGCAATACGTGGATCGTCCCCCGTTTTGAGGAGAAGTAAATTGTGTTAAAAGCAGTCCACCTTGTTTCAAACAAAATCCACCTCACATTAATGCTCTGGAAACATTCACACTTCACAGTGCAATTATTTGGATCTGGAGTGCTTTCTTTCATTCGCCAAACAGAAGGCGAAAATAACACACGGCCCTCCTGGCTCCTGGTCAAGACGTTTAAAATAGTCTACACCCAAACACACACAAATAGAACGGTGTGGTCGGAAGTCAGTAAAAAGGATGCACCTGGCCGAAAGAACTTTTCTTTCCAAGCAATACATGTTCCATGTAAATGCCAGGACGTGAGGCCTTTAGCGTAAGCTTTAAAGCTGGCCCAGTAGACAGCGTATCAGGAGACACATGTAAGCAAAGACCTTCAGCAGTCTGAGTCATACGTTCGAGGCAACTGTAAATTCATCAAGCCAGGCAAAGACAAACCTTGGCACCTCACCAATTTCCAAAAACCCTTAAATCCACTCGTGATAGTGCCTCTGTGTTTCCTTGTGGCTTTCTTGTGGCGTAGTGGCTCCGTTTGAAGGGAGGCCTCGAGAGCTCAGGAAACTGGGAGAACTGATCAAGATTCTGTGACCAAGTCTCTTGTCTCTCCACCTCGAAATCCCAGCAGCCCTTTTTTCAATTTAACACTGGACATAACCGGGTCTCACTCATTGCAAGGCGAAGACACGTCTGTGACACGTTTGAGGCAAAGCTTTCTGATGATGAAAAAGAAAACACTTTCTCTCTTTCTCTCCAGATGCAATGTGAGCTGGGCATCAATTTCCTGTGTCAACTTCCTCACCAAATCAATCCCATTTAATCCACAGCCTCAAGCTCCTATCTTGATTCCTCTGCTGGAGATAAGGACACAATTTATTGTTTTCATTGAGCATGAGTGTTAAGACAGTGAGCACCAAATTACTTGCCGATTGAGATAAATTTGCCACGGATCACTAATTCAATCACTCCTCAACGCCAGTTTTATTTTGAAGAGTATATTATCAGAAGATCACAGTGTCAATGCGGACTGGAGGTGTCACACCGAGAGGAAATATCTGTTGTCTTGAGCTTCTGAATTCTCGCGAAGAAGCACAGAGCAAATTGAGGTATCAGGTAGTGATGGGAAAATGAAGGTTGAAATCTGCTTCATAAACCACTTTTTGTGTTTTTTTTTACTCCTCTAGATGTCACGGTTAGTTTAAATAAATGGCTTACGAAATGGCATGTCAGTGTGCTTTCAGACCAATCAGAGTTTCAGAGTACCATGTAGAGGACTAAAAAAAAAAAAATGCAACAACTGGTTCATGAAGCAGATTTGAAGCTTCATTTTCCCACCAATAGTATCTGGTCACAGACTGTGGCACCATTTTCAGTTATGGGCAACAGTGGCGGGAACATACTGAACAGGTTTTCTTGTGTGGTGACAGGAAGGATTGATACAAGAGGTGAAGCAAAACTGACAATTACAAAACACGTTGACATTGTGTACATAACATTAAAAGGTTGAACGAAACCTGATTTTCAGTACAGAGAATTAAATATAACATTGAGTGCACAGATAACAGCTTTGTAATTAAGAGTAGGTATTACCATGGTGGAAATCATTTGAAGAATAAACTTGGACTAGTTTGATTCTTTCCATATTGCCCTCCAGATATTTTACACTATTCAATCCAAAATACCATCTCTCTGGTTCTAACTTTTCTTTTGCATGTTAATGTTTAATTTGAGCCCTTGGCTATCCATGGGCACAATCATTAGATATCCGCAGAGAGAAACTGAAAAATTAATCATGTTCTTCATTTTGCACTTGTGAGATCCATTGGAAATGTCTCTGAGAGTTGAGGGCTCTTTCCTGTCATGGGCTCTATCTAAACACCATCATTCGGGTGTCCAAATGGATTGCTCTTGCAAAGAATATAATTACGGCAATAGTCAAAGTAACCAACCAACTGGATGGCGGGACTTGAACAATAGTTGCTATTACTATTGCATACTGTATAGAGATTTCCTCCACCAACAAAAATGATCATTATTGATTAAATTGCATATACTGTACCGGGCCAAAATTTAGCAGTTAAAATGGCAAGGTGGGGTTACCTTGCCATCGTATTACATATAAAAAAGAACAAAGATACTGACTGAAATTATGCAGCAAAAAGCTTTATATCAGTATAACAGCAACATAGAATTTTTGTACGGTAATAAACACCCCATGACAACTCCCTTGGTGCAATGGCAGTCAGGGCGAAACCAGCGTGCGGCTTTAGAAAGCTCTCAGGACATCCACAGCCACGCTCTCCCACTGACACCAGGGGAACATCACCGTTTGCAACCTCCCAACCCGTCGTCAGCCTGGGCACCTCCCAACCGTGCTTCAAATTGCTTGCTTTTCGAAGCGAGTCCACAAACGTTCAATGCAGTTAAGGTCGGGGCTTTGGGAAGGCCTTTCCATAAGCTTAATGTTAGCCTGCTTTATCCATTCCAAAACCAGTGTGTGCGTATACGTGCGTGTGTGTGTGTTTTGAATTCTATTGAAACTCCCAATTGTTTCAAAGTTACAACCGTTTAGTGATAGTTCTCTTTCGTCATTATTCCACCCACTTTGTACAAGGTACCAGTACCAACGGCAGCAACACTGCCCTGGGGCATGATTTTTTTGTCATTGTGGCCAAATAGCTCGATATTTGTATCGCCCGATCATAACATGCTTGTGCTGAAGCCATTCGGCTCGTCCACATGAGAAGCTGCAAATTTCAGTCTGGTTTGAAGGTGTCAACTTTGGAGCATCGGGATCACTAATGACAAGTTAAAATGGACTTGACGTTGTTTTAAAAAAACTTTATAGAACCTTCAGCAACACATAGAGAGTTAGGTGCGACTATATGCAGGCAACATTTTTGGTGCTCTTCTGTCAAAGGCAGAAAAACGCACAATCATCAGTAAAATACCTTGAAACTTCCAAAAGCAATACTAAAAAAATATTAACCGAAAACGACATTATGAAAATCATGCTTTTTGTTGTTTTTGGGAGGATTTGGAGAATAAAAAGATGATGCAACCCTTAACTTTGCATTTTCTGCTTGCTCCCCCACATAATAAATGATATTTTATTTGATCAGATATCATGGCCACCACCCAAGAAATAATAACTTCTCTACTACCACACCCAAAAGTTGATTTAAATCGCAGTTCCAGTTTCACAACTGGAACCGATGATGTCATTTATGAATGTAGTTCAGTAAGTAAATAAAATGAGTTCATAAGAAACCGATTGTTATCATGTTTACATACATGCATTCACGAAGGTTGACTGTTAAGAGAATGGACATCATGAAACAGATTCTTCCAAGTTGTTGTAGTACATACATTCATTCATTCATTCATTCATTTAAGCATCATAATTCCACCATTGAGAACAGAATTTCCTGACTACATTTCAGCGGAAACTTGCCTTTGGCTGCTGCTTTGACAATTCACAAATTCATTTGTAATTCAAATCATATTAACTGTGACATCTGACTTTCCGCGATCACTTTCACAAGGCTGATGGGCGTGTCGTCACAAGTGGAAAAAGTCTGACATTATAACAGCTGAAGGTGACTTTTGGACGGATACATATTTAGTTTCGTAACAAAATCAAATAAAAAACGTGTTTCTTTGTTAACAAGTCAGTGTGAGCAATATCACTTCCTTTGCCTTAACATAGGAATGGCGACAATCAACAAAAAACACCATAGAGGTTTCCCGATGCTATTCTCTCTTTAATATTAGCCCAGAAGCAGAACTGTCCACTGAATGGCTTCCGAGGCCTGTCATCCAACTCTAATCAAGCAGAAAATGGTCATAAATATTTCTTTCTGCAAGATTTCACATTCACATTTCACACAGTGCCCTGATATTTTCCTCAAACCTCCAGGGAGTACCTAATGTAAAAAACAGTTACTTATGTTCAAGGCTCATGTTTCTTCACTTAAATGCAGACCATAGCCAGCTCCCTCCAGGGGGAAAAATGAGACGGGAGGGGGAAAGAGAGGAAAGACATAAAGGTCTTATTTTCTGTTTCATTTACCAGCAAGTACTTTCACCCAGCCATCCCATTACATCATGTCGAAAGTCGTAAACAAGTAAATAACAACAGCCTTCACTGTAAAGGACAAATGCACATTGTCCTTTTCTTCTGCTGCCAAATTGAGTACAAACGATGCCCTGCTTGTCCATTGAAAACATACTCGTTTTATGTACATAGAAATTCAGTCAGATTTATATGAAGCATTGTCTCCATTCTGTGCTAGGTATTTATGGAACCTGTCATTCAGATGATGCAGTGCTGACGTGAGTGTTATTTATGACGGGGCATCTCATCATGCTATATCACGCGCTACACGGAAGGCAGCCATTCAGCAGCAAACACAGGCCTGCACCATCTTTCTCTCAAACAAGACGCATATCACTGCTGAACGCGCAGGGCAGCCGCGATTCATCACTTACGCATTCTGCGATGGTTGAACGACAAACTATCACATTTACCTTGAGACAGGCACATTTTGGCTTCCCGTGCACATTTACTTCCATGAAGGACCCTTTGATCATCGGCATCAGTTATTGACCGTCATTTATTTTTGGGGTCATAGAAAGGGTTATTATTAGTGTGTTTGAATTATTATAATGGCAGTGTGTGGTTTGTCCAAATCTGGCGGATAATTATTTGGGGTGCACAAATCGGGTACGCGTACATTTGAGTAGCCTACTTGCCGATACCAAGTAAACTACCGATACTTTCTAATGAAATTACACCTGAAATTGTGATGAAAATGTTGTTGTTGTTTTTTTGACTTGTCGTTGTCTGACATTTTGACATCCAACTGCATAAAGTATTTAACACAATGTACTTGGCTATGGCTAAAAATGGGTGGATTAAAACTCTTATTCCACAAACGCGATATTTATCAGAATGCCTTGTTTCAACTAGTGGGCCTGCATAGAACATATTCTTGAAAAAAATATGTTTGTGTTGATTTTTTCTCTCGAAGTAGTTTCTCCTGAAGCTGTGTGAATCAGCAAAAACTGTCAAGTGTTTTGAGTTTACCGAAGGCAGACAAGTGTGATACCAAGGAATCTGCTTTTGACCAAGGTGCTATGATGTTGTAAATCAGCAGTTGAATCGACACCCTCTGATCACAATTGTAATCACAAAGAAATGTGATGCAGCAGGAGATTCCCACCCTGAGTGGGGCCCCTCCGTGTGTGCTGAGGCACAAAACCTGCAAGCTGTGTGCAAACAATTGGCAGCGTGGCATCCCCCACTCTTCACTTCGCTCCCCTTGGACCTCCAGCACTTTCTCTGCCACTCACAAGACTTGTGCTCTGACACAAAGAAGCAAAAAAAAAAAAAAAAAAAAAACCAACCTCTATTACCCACACTGTGCCAAGAGATGATGAATAAGATATAAAAACTTGACTTACTACAGGAATTTCACATTAGTCTGGCAGTGAAGGTGATTCCCTCTACGCATACGTAGACACCCTCCCACAAACAATATCGCCACCTCAACACACGCGCACGCACACTAAAACACACCAAAACCTTTGGAGTTTTTTCCAGGCCCCCGAACGGTGCCTTAATCAGACAAGGATTAGGGCCTAATGAAACAAATAACTGTTTTAAAAGAAGACAGCCCCGCTATCAATTTCAATGGCTTACAGTATCTGGGCAATTCCTTTGGGTCCATTCTATGTTAATTGGATCTACATTGCACTGGCATCGGGGTGTTAACAAGCACAGCCTATGAATATTAATTACCCTCAAGTTTTATGCAAAGGAAAGACTTCACTGATACATATTAATTCTATGAAGTTTTCAAAGTAGTGCTCTCATTAAAAATAGATAGGCCCTGCGCCTCTGTTTTCTCAGGAGCAACTGTGCTTTCTTAAGTCTCTCAAGTGGCAGTCCTTAAAGAATGACCTCCCTAAAAACGCTATTGTTACTCAACTCAGTGTAAACGTTACAACCGGGCGAAAGAACAGGTTTTGTTGAGACCGTGTTTTGACAATTAAAGACACTTATTTTGAAGTGTAGACTTTGCTAACCATGGCCTCCCATGCCGTTAAAACTGTTATTTACTATACTAAACAGTTCAATAGCATTTTGTGTGAGTGTACATGTGTGCATCTTGAGATGGTGAATGGAAGGAGTAGTTGTTTGCATTACTTGGATAAAATACTGAGAAAGTTTGAGTTGTCGTAAGTAGGACTAAACTATGTGTCATTCTATGGATATCTAGATATGAACATTCAAGATTTTAACATCACAAACTCAACAATATCAAGAATATAGATTTGCGCCGCTCGCCCTGCATGTACAGCTCAAGCAGTCGCAAACACCAATTTGACATTTTCCCTTAAACGTACAGCTAAGGCCAGCCAAACACAATCCTCATTTCATGCTTGCTCTGAATCAACGGCTGAAATTAGCCAATGACAAACTTTCGAGTGAGGGAGCAAGGGAAAAACACGCGCGCGCACGATTTATTAGAATTATTACTTTGATTAGCTCATAAACAACAACAAGAATAACAAAAATGTGTACAGTATGTACATATTTGTGTATTTATCTCATGTATTTATTTGTACTACACTTGGATGTACTTAGATTGGGCAAGTGAACCTCACCGACCCTTTCAGTGAATGCTATTAGTGATTCAGAACTGACTGATGGTCGGATCATTATTTTGCTCGGTTAAAAAAAAAAAAAGAACCCAAAACCCTGATCTCTTTCTAACAGTTGTGGGTGAAGGCGAGGTGGAAGACTTTTGGAACAATGCGCTAAATGCATTTACTGCATGTGTCTCTCTTGTCCTCACTACCTTCATCTCCATCCATCAATTGCTCCTTCACACTCTCCCTCTAGCTGTCGACTGATGATAGAGTCATCAAAGAGGATCCAGTTCATAGGGTGGCTATCTTGGATTGTGCGGAAAAGCCACTGACCAGTCTCTGGTTGCTTTGCCTCCAAAACAAATGTTATTTTTCTGAACACAGCTGATCACAGCTCCAATTAATGAAGTATGTTTGAAAATGATGTGAGAAAAATATTATCAGCATGTCGCGTGAAGAATGATGTTCCTTCCCCCTTCAACAACAAATGGTGATGAACACATGCAGTGAGGGAGTCAGGATGAAAGTTATTCCATTCTTCTGTTAATATTTTCCTTTTTTGGACTAATTGTTGACTTCTTACGACTTATTCCTTCGCGCACCAAACTACTGACCGTATGGTTTAACTGCATAAGGAAGTTGACCTCAACTTGTTACACGCCACTGGGACAGACAAGGCCAGGTGCGCCGCCTCAGTGGTCTAGTTCTGTCAAAAATGGAAAGTTTCCTTAAATTGGGCCATGCCGTATAATGGGGAGAAAAAAAGACTTCTTAATTGCTTGGATACAAATATGCGGGTCTCGAAAGTGCCTGCCCACCAATCATGTGTGAAATTACACAAGCAAGTAATTTAGTTGTGAGCTGCCCATTTTAAAAAAAAGTGTCTGTAGGCAAGATTTTGGAGTGATTGTGACATCACAGTCAGGGTGGGTCCGTGACCACTGCATACGGCACACGCACGGTTAGCACAGCACACTAATTGACAACAGCAAGTGGGCGGCTTGGTGATGAAGTGACGCTTCCACAAATTAAAATACAATCAGTGCTTTCGCTTTCTTTATGTGGCATCCAGTATTTGGTTTCTTTCCTTTTCAAACATTATATTCAAATTCAGGGCATGTCACAGACATATCAAGAGACCTGGGAACTCTTCTATATTGTGAGAAATCGCATAATGTTTTTCCTTTAAAGATTAAATACCACTCACTTTAAGCTCTGTCCTTCACTTTTTATAATTGTCATCTTATTGCGGACTTAGTAATACTGTATTGACAAGCCGGGACGGAGGCCTTTATTTTATTTCTTCTGGTTCCAACATCTTCAATGTATTTTTTTTTTTTTTGCCAACTTTAGTATCCTTCTGTGGTTCCATGACAAAAACTTAAGAAAAAACAAAGCCAGATAAGATGACATCCTTACAAATCCTAGTTGAACCTCCAGGTTTTTGTGCAACCTTTCAGAAAATGGTGGTCGGTTCCCAAAATGGACGCAATTTAGGGTGTTCGAATTTGGAGGAGCCACCGTAATAATCCTTGCTTTTCAAGTAATTTGGATCCCTTTTTCGCCATAGCTGTACATCCGCGATTAATAATCAGATCACACATCAATTGCCAGAACCAGCAAAAAAAAATGTGCCTGTAATAAAACTGTCATGTGCTGTGGTATAAAGACAGATGTTGCCAGTTGTGTGATAACATAATTAATCTGTTCTGTGAGGGATTCCATAAAATTATTCAAATTGGACGAGCACTATCATTTTACCAATAAAGCAATTTAAGGCAATATGCAGTGTCATAACACTGATGTTATCCTCTTTCACTGATTTTCCAATAAGCTGCATGCAGAAGCCGTGCTGGGTCTCATGTGATATTGTGACAATATGAACAGAACAGGTGGAGATACCTGAGAATCCCAGAGGATTCAGAACCAGATTGGGGACAAATTATTTCAGAGTGATCACGTCTGTGTCAGTCAGATAATAATAAGTGGCATTCAAAATTCATACAATTGGATGTACAGGTACGTGACGCATATCTGTCGCATCCGCTTGCAAAATCACACGTTTCAATGTTCAATTATGGCCTGAAAACTCAATGATGCACAAATTTGGGGATATCAACAGCAGCTGTGAGTCACAACAAATATACTAAGCTGACGGTTCGTCTGCTACTTGGTCAAACCCTTCTCCGATGTGCTGACAAGGTTAAGTTAAAAATAGCCAGCAATAAGCTTATACAGACCAAAATTCCAAGATGGGCTACAAGTCAACACGTCAAAATTACCACGACGTTTCAAACTGTGTCACTTAGCCGAAAAATTCAACTTAACTAGCTCAAATGGAATATTATTCATGAGAAGAGCAGTGTGAATATAGTAGAACTGGTCCGTAATCAATTGTACGGATGTGAATTTATTTATTATGGAGGATTTTAGAGGCGTTAGGTGCTCATTCCATGCTTTTATAAAAAAAAAAAAAAAATCCACCATGATGGTGACCACTTGTCACACTGCGACTCAATGTAGGAAATGATATGTAATGAAGAAAAAAAAATGGATATAAGGAAGACTACTCAAGATGATGGAGTCTGCCTTGGCTGTCTGGATTCCGGGCTGCAGGAAGAAGATCCCTTTGGATGGGAATGTCATCCAGAAGAAGTGGAAGAAATCCGTACGAGCAATTCTGTATGGAAGGAGCAATTGCTTGCACTTTCAGGGGTCATGCGGTAAAATGAGTTGGATATTACATCAAAATGTTGTGGGATCATTGTTTTAAATATAGCTAGGGTTTAAACTAATAATATAAACATAATTATTATAATACACACTTTTTTTTATTTCATTTTTTTAAATTGAACCGCACCAGAGTAGAGTATCTGTGATCGATGGCATGTTAAAGCAGAAATGCTATGTGGCTACATCTCTGAATTTGACTTGCTAGAGGCAATTTCCAACCATCTGGACTAAAACACAGAAACTATAGCCCATGCAAGTGCTATGTGTTTTCCCCTTTTTATGTGTGTTTGAGTGTCAAAGTGTAATGATAGGGCAAGGTTTGTCACAAAGTCCTCGAAAGCTTGACAGGATAGTGGTCGATGACGGTGGGGCTGAAAAGTGCATTTTCACCTTCTCAAGCCTCCACAGGGAATCATGTATGACTTGCATTATGCAAAGTGGAAATCTGTGCCCGCTCAGCTCTTTCTGCAGTCTGTTATGCGTGTCATTCGCTATGCTCTCTACACGCAAAACTATGACCATCTTGGCCATTCAGTAGAGAGAAAAGAAACGGATTGATTGATCTTTCAATTCGTCTGTAGTATTTAAGAACATGTTAAAAAATTGGACCGGAAAGACATAACCCCTTGACTTGAAAATGTGACCTTTGTTTTTGAGTTAGATAATGTGTCAAGTCAAAGAAGAACTTTCCAACAGCATTGTTGTCCCAGGATGTCGACTGGTTTAAATAGCAGAAGACTGATTTAAATAGCAGAAGGATTCACACGATTTGCAGTTGCAAATGTGTTTAATTACAAAACAGGTTACTGCGTTAGCAAAGTGTTTTTGTACAATTGGCTACAACACTATCTTCACTTCCTCATGAGTGCATACAGTAACTAAACCACAGCTTCTGCAAAAACAAACATATGCAGATTTCGAGGGAGTAAATCTTGTGAAAGCATGCAGCACACCCAAATGGAGCGGGACAAAAAAAGTTCAACTTTAGGCACACAGCGTGAGTGATGCGGCCAAACACCACTGTGTCCGGGGTTCCATTACTTTTCATGGGTTTTCGTGTTTGTGTATACAGTATATGGCCGCCGCCTGAGTTGGCTAAAAAGGGGTGGATTTTGCTGCTTAACTCATATTCCACCAACACAATATAAATCAGAATGCCGTGTCTCAGCTAGTGGGCCTGCTAGGGAATATATTCTTGAAAAAAATGTGTTGATTTTCCCCCTTTAAAAGTGTTTTTTTCCTGATATTTCTGATTTTCCGTTGTAGCAAGTTGGTTTATCTGCGTGTGGGTCAACCACCTAAGTGTGTAACTGAGTCGCTGACTGTATTTTTTGTCTCGTTCTGCAGTGCCGCTCGGTGCACGGCGGGCCTTAAGTTTCCCCGATTTCTTCAAAGACAACTGTGAGATCTTTTCTCCCGCCTCTCAGTCTTATCAAGCTTTATTTGAATCTAATATCATTAATAGACATGCTTGAGTTAAGCTTATGGTCCACTTCCCGCAGATCTGACTAGTCGACAAGATGAATTCCCCTGTCAAAATCAAGATGATCAAACAGATTACAATTATTTCACCCCCGTCTTTATTAATGAGGACTGTCTTTCATTGTTACATTGCCTAATAAGAATAAATGATATGTCACTGCCAGGTTTGTTATGCCTACCCAGTTAGGGAAGTCTACGACAATTGTATTTGAGTATGAAAAAGATTTCAGATTGATCTTCTCTTTTGAAACAGAATGTTGGATGTCTTTGTGAGGTAATTTGATAGACGGTGAGGAAAAAAGTGAAACAGCGTAAACAATGGAAGAAGGTGGAAAAGATGAACAGAAAGAGGCAACAGATTATGTATGACATAATTTTTATAAAGATTGAAATGCAGAATTAACATGGATAGGTGTGTGTTCATGCTTTCTGAACATGTTCCTGTAAAGCAACCCATGAAAGACATCTCCCTTTTCTAACTTTGAACTTTCTCCTTTTCAAGCTTAAGAATCGTTGGATTTGTTCAAAAAGCCAGAGTTTGAAATTGTACTCTTGCCGCAGTAATACCAGACACTGCAGTGAAGGAAAAAGAACGTTCATTGATTTTGTTTTTGTTGACTGTTTCCATCAGTTTGGGGATTTTTATTCCAATTGTGACACCCCCGCCCCTCATGCTTCCACACTAGCTCACATGCAGCCCAGTTGTCTTTGCACAGCGAATCAAAGCAAAGGCCTCTGGTAAAGAATGAAGGAAAAAAGTCAACAGGAATTAGGTTTCAGCACAACTGTTTACTCAACTGTGGCCTGCAGTTATTGAAATGTTATCCATGGTTTTCTGTGACTACTGCAGTAATGAATCCAGTATGGCTATGAATTTCTCACTGACGACATACTCCTGCGATGGAAAAAACGGGCGAGATGCAGAGCTGACAGAATGAGGAGACGGAGCTGTTCTCAAGTGGCCTGAAGGCCGAACACCAAGACTGAGAAGTGAGCCACTTTTAGGCAACCTTCCTATTGTGACCGACTAAAAACATTTTTTCCCCACTATGATACAATTTATCTTAAAATGTTAAAAAAAAAAATACATGTTCGATCTTTGAATATGCTATGCATCATTTCATATCATCTTAAAGTAGAAGTCAACCCCCCAAAATTATTCACAATAATATGTTCCATGTGCTGCCAGTAGTCTAAACACGGCATTCTGATTAATATTATGTTTGTGGAATTTGAGTTAAACAGCAAAATCCACCCTTTTTTAGACCTCTCGGGGAGTGGCCATTTTATCACTTCTATTGACTGAAAATGACATCACAGTTGTTCAGGGTTCAGGTAACGACCAATCACAGCTCATCAGTTTTCCGAAGCTCAGCTACGATTGGTCGTTATCTGAGCCCTGAGCAACCGTGATGTCATGTTCAGTCTACAGAAGTGACAAAATGGCCGCCCCATGAGATGAACAAAAATGGGTGGATTGTACTGATTAACGCATATTCCACAAACACAATATTAATCCGAATGCTGTTTTTAAACCTGTGGGCCAGCATGGAACATATTCTTTTAAATATAACTTTTGGGTTGACTTCCCTTTTACACGTTATACATACAAGCTCTGTACACAAATGTGTATATTTCTTATTGCTGATAACTGATGAGTTTGAGCTATGATTACTCCACGAACGAATACAGGCCTCCATTCCTCTAGAACTGATGCATCACAATCAATCAAGAGTAGGAGTTAAGTACCTGACAAACGTATTAGCAAGTGACTTCCCGAAGCAGAATCGAAAAGCACCTTCACTTTGCCGTCGGACCGACTGCGCTGAAAGACGATTGAATTACAACGCTGAATTACTGCTCAGTTGTTCATCTGCAGTATTGTTGCTCTCTCGGAGCAAAAAGTTGACAGATGTGCTGTGACAACAGTCAGCTGCACGGAGCCTGTGCATCATCACCAAACAGCTCCTGACAACAGCCTCGGTTGCCCTGACGGCGACACCAAGATAGCAGAAGACACACTGATCTTTTCAATGTTGTTTCCTTAAACACGCCGTCGTATGCCACACATAACACTGACACCAACAGAAAGAGCCTGTCGTTCCGCTTCTAAACTGAGATGGGAGAAAATGTTTTGGGCCCGGGTGACAAGCACACTGATGCGCCACTCTGCACCTCATTGGTTAACACACCAGAGCGTGGCATTTCCCTTGAGTGCAAGGTTTGTTTACAATGACCCAAAGAAAATGCTGTCATTCCGTTGAATGTAATATTTTTTTTTCCAACTGCCAACAAAATCCTTTTGCACCTACACACTTAAAATATGTCCGAACATCTCCATAAATATTTGACCAATTCAGATGCCGCATGCCACGGTAAACACATTTGCAACCAAACACAATCACACAGAGAGAGCACTTCCCCTTATTTAAATATTCAAAAAGTGCCTCAATATACATAAATAATAATAGTAATGTGTTTATGTACTAGATGTACTTTGAAGATGAATGAAATATTAATTGGCACTTAAAGAGGTGGTGTGGGCCTGCTGATGACATGTCTTAATAAAGTGAAGACAGGTGTGGGGAGGGGGGGCTGCTGTACCTGGTGCTGCTGAAGATGCACAAGATCAGCTGCAGTTACTTCCACTGAGGGCGTAGCGCTCTTGCCTTGTCCTTCCTTGGAGTCCTTCTCTGTGCCCGCGCCTCCATTTTGATTAAATGGTCCATTACTTGTTGTCGCTGTCCCAGATTCTTGCATCATGACTTAAAAACTTGCAGAGAGAAAACAGGGACAAGGGAGGGCAAGGGAGAGAGAGACAAGGTCAAACAGCTGTTAAAACACAGCAATCAGGTTGTGTTACTAGTCCAGGACAAAATATAAACATCTGTCATATCCTTCCTTTACAATTTCACTTTTATTGCAG
Organism: Filicampus tigris; assembly: GCF_054856515.1. Lineage (NCBI taxonomy): Eukaryota > Metazoa > Chordata > Actinopteri > Syngnathiformes > Syngnathidae > Filicampus > Filicampus tigris. The sequence goes on along the minus strand of NC_141225.1, from coordinate 21,507,889 downwards.
ATCTCCTCGTTGGCCTTTGCTTGCCTGTATTTTGTTTGTTCTTCTTGCGCCGGTATGGAAAATATGGAGTCAAACTGGGGGTTTGTTTGTGTTCTCCATCACGAAATATAAATACGGTTGCTCTGGGGGTGGGGGTACAGGACATATCGGAGAGGATCCCAGCCGGAGTTGAGTTAATGCAGAGGAGCCCAAGAAAACACTGGCCCTCCAAAACAAAACATGTTCTATGGAAATGGATATATTTACTTGCATGGCTCCCAGAAGAACCACTGCTCAATGGCCTTTTAATGGGAACCAGGGCGACTATGTGAGGCGTGCCAAAACAGCTCCATGAGAAACATTCAATGCAAGGTTGAGTGAAAACAGTGCAAATTCTCCAGGGCTGTTCAATTAACACCAAAACGCAGTTGTGAATACAAATATCCCCAATGACAAGTTGGGGAAGAATGTTGTCGTTCACATTTCTACCGAGCACAAAGACCAACAAATTTGGTTTCATGTGTAAAATCGGGAATAAAGGAAACATTTTAGCTGTAATGGTCCATATGTGGACAAGCAGCATGCAGTAGATGACGCACCCATTTCTCTCCATGCCTGAGCGCTTGTGACACGGCTCTGTTTCCACATCTCGAATTTTTAACCAGTAGAATGATTTACAGCTATTGTACGCTGGTTGCAAGCCACACTGGTGCAACTCACCAAAGCCGTCCAATTGCAGGTTAATGAAGCCGACCAAGTCAGGCAGAAGCGAATTTACTTGCCTGATTAATTATTTATTTGAAACAGAATAATTGCCTTTTAAAACAGAGGGCCTCATCATGAAAGCCGGGGAAAATGGAACTAAATACAGATTTATGGGGTCGCATTTAAGGCATGTAATGGGAGGGCCGACGTATGTTAGTATCTACTCAGTGGCTTTGAACAGAGCGTCTCTCTCGAGATGCAGGTCTAAACAAGATACAGACATACCTCGACACTCAGGCTGACAGACAGGAAATTGAGGTTGACAACTTGTCACAGGGAATATGTGAAAAGCATAGGTGAGATAGTAATCTCAGCGTAGCATTATTTAAAGGAAAAATAAACAGCACATTTCTATGTAGGTCATGATTTTCAGGAAGTCTCTTCAGCGGTCACTGTGAGCCACAACGAACTCGCAACCCAACATAAATTAAGTACAGTATGGCTTCATCTACTACATAACCCGACCTCGCCAAGAGAGTCATCTGACATTGAGGCCTGTGCTGGTTCAGTGGTGTGTCACCTCCCCACACCCCACCCTCCACACTTAGAGGCCTGTCTGAACAGCCCGAGCCCGGCCTACAGGCCCAGTTCTCGAGGCTGAGACTTCTCCCTCTCTAGACAGATGTTGACCCAGCTAACCCCTCCAGTCTGGCATTGACTCCCTCCATAATGGGATTTTCTAAACAGGCAGCGAACAAAAAGGAATACTTTGGCATGGGACACAGCGACTAACAACTCCATCTACAGGCCAGTGCACACTTTTTCTCCTCCTGAGGCACGACATAAAAAACAGGCATTGCATAAAGTTAAAGGCCGTTTGAGATGAACCATGTGATGACGTCAATCTGCCACATTTAGTTTGAGAAGTGGGTATTTTTTCCCACCACGTACAAAGTGGGAAAATGTTGAACTGTTTTTGGGGAGAAAATGAATGAAATGAATCAATGAAAATCTCTCATAGGCTACATTCAGTGCAGCACTGCCATCTATGCAAAATGCTACCTAATTATCATAGAAAGACAAACATTTTAAAATGCATACTGTAGTATCTCAAACAGTAATCAAGAGAATGATCATGGGGCATTTTTAAGGTATGCAAATCTAGAAACTCACAACAAAGGACTGCAGCAATGCATAGTAATGCATGCATATTTGGAACCATTCATTTCGTCATAGAATAAATCAAGGTTTCATTATAATAGGAACAAAAAAAAAAAAAAAAAAAAAAGAGTTAAAAAGAAATAGCATGGAAAAAGGGCTTTATCTATCCAAAATACCAAGCAGACTTGAGAGCTGCAATGATAACATTGTGAACATGAGAAAAGCAAAGAAAGCGATGCCACCTCCTGGAGCTCCAGCAACTCTGCCATACTGTATATTATCCCTGCATTTTGCTTTATAATGTATATTTATTTTCACTTATCTCAAAGGACACCCATGTTTTCTGTGCTTTTCAAATGTTCCCATTAAACTCATGTGCATATACACATTGCTGTGCAGCTTTAATTATAGGTCAGGTGTCCAGAAAATACACAGTGCAGTTACTGAGGTAAAGAACATGGGAGTTCCTGCTCCAAAAACAAACATACTATGTCTATACAGAACAATGAACAACAATCATAAAACCATCTTGGCAAGGTTGAAATTATGATTAGCAATGTTTGTACAGTTAACCTTTGAGCTTTTTGTAAATACTTATCGTCGCTGTCCTGCGAAAAACACATATGTCCAATTTTGTAATTTTTTAAAATGTTCACGTTAATGGGATGTCTGTATCACAGAAACCCCATTCACGTAAAAAATTTTAAAAAATGAAAAAAAAATGGACATACGTGTTTCTCACAGAACAGTGACGATATGTAAAAATATTATTGTATACTGTTAAAGACTTGCCAAGGGATATTATTTTCGGAAAAATACACGTTTTGCAAAACACCTAAGCTAGCCAGGGAGAGAAGTGCTTTGCTTTTTACCATGGCAAATGTTGCTATCATAAACCTGGAGCTCTGGCTTCTCAAATCTAATATCAGAGTTTTCGACAACCTCACTTAAAGTGAAAGCCAAGCCAAAAATGTTCTTTACAAGAATATATTCTATGCAGCCCCACTACTCGAAACACGACATTCTGATTACTATTGAGTTTGCGGAATATGAGTTAAGCAATAAAATCCACCCGTTTTTGTACATTTCAGGGGGTGGCCATTTTACCACTTGCTGTGAACTGAAAATGACATCACAGTTGCTCAGGGCTCAGGTAACAACCAATCATGGCTCACCTTCGGAAAACAGGTGAGCTGTGATTGGTGGTTACCTGAGCCCTGAGCAACTGAGATGTCATTTTCTGTCGACAGAAGTGACAAAATAGCCACCCCTCTGAAATGTACAAAAACGGGTGGATTTTACTGCTAAACTCATATTCCACAAACACAATATTAATCAGAATGCATGTTTAGACTAGTAAAGGTGCGTAGAACATATTATTGCAAACCATTTTTGGGGGGTGGACTTCCCTCTTTAAAATGTGTTTCATACAAACAAACGTGTCACCTCTATCTCCCAGCTGAGACGACAGGCTGAAGGTTAGCAGAAAGCGTCTAGAGCTCGTTCACCTTGCTGCTGCTTCTTCCTCTCCAAAAACCTTTTTTTTCCCTCGAAATCTAATCCTGGTTGCGGCTGCTCCGAATTCTATAGCTCAAGCAAGAACCCAGTCCACTCAAGGTAGGGCTGGCTTGCACAGCTGTGCTTTGACCCTTCTCCATGTTGTGTTTTTTTTTTTCCTTTAACGCTCATGACAGTCAAGCCCCAGCGGCCATCTGCTACAATTCAGCGAGTTCTCACACAATCGCTTGTTTACACAAGCACACAACAAGAGCACAATTCTTGAGTGAGATAAGGACACACAAAGGAGGGGACAAAGGGGAGTCATTCACGTTAGAGTCCTTTGGGTTCAGCTTGGTTGCTAGTCTAGAGTCTAGACAACACAACAAGCGGTACGAAAGGTGCAACAACAGAATCTTTCTCAAGGTTTTTTGAAGAAGTTCCATGTTTTGCTGTATTTTGGCTCCAGATTCTTGGGAAAAGTCAGCAGACCTGCGCAAAACACATCATGGGCAACTCAGACAGTGAAAAAAAATGCTCTCAGAAATCTGCTGTGATGTGAGTAATGACCAATAATTAGCAACCGCTTTTATATGGTTTAGCTGCAAAACATGCATGTCACATGCACAAGCAACATCACTAGCCACAATCGTTGGATGTTCTCCGTTGTGGGAAGATATTTTCCCAAAGATGACCTACGTCGTCTTCTCAAACGACAAATTGCATGCGCCAGCTAGTCCAACACAAACAATAGCTCAAAATGACTGTGTCAAAAGAACACTGACTTGACTACAACTCGTCCCATCCCTACGCACCAAATGAAACATACACGAAAAAGAGGTATGATGAGACCACTCACACTCACTAAGCACCGGTGTGTTTAATAAGTGATTGCTGTTATGGCGACAGTAAACAGGAGAAGCAGGTTTTCTGTTTCTGAACAAACACTTCTCCTTGCAAGCATCATTTAATATTAACCAGGTGGAATGATCAGCTGATATCCTCCGAGACTTTCGGGGCAGGCAGAGTGTAAACAGGTCCAGATAGGCGGGGGTGTAGCTTTAGGGAATCATTGTTGATGCAGATGCAGCTTTGGCTAGAGTAAACAGCGAGGCAGATGTCAAGATCAACAAAAAGTGATTCTTCTGACATTTGAAGACTCAATACACCTGCTCAGCAAGGCATTCATGGAGGGAAAAAAGCCGGGCGGTGGTGGGGTGTTCTCCTACGAAAGCAAATCAGAGCCAGCGCATCACATCACAACAACAGGAACTTGCGAAAACATGTTCAACATTTACTTTGTTTAGTTATTCAGTAACTACAGGATCATCAAGGAAACAACAATAGATCCTCTATGTCAAATGATTCCCGAATTTGATGCTGAGTCACTACAACATCACAATATGGAGTTTAAAGAGGAAATCAACCCAAACTTTTTTTTTTTTCAAGAATAAGTTCCCAGCAGGCCCACTAGTTGAAATACGGCATTCTGATTAATATTGCTTTGGGGAATATGAGTTAAGCAAAATCCACCCCTTTTTAGCCATCTTTAGCCATTTTGTCACTTATGTCGACTGAAAATGACATCACAACTCCTCAAGGCACAGGTAACGACCAATCACGGCTCAGCTTCAGAAAACAGGTCAAACTCTTATTCCATGACGCAATATTTATCAGAATGCCTAGTGAGCTTGCATAGAACATATTCTTGAAAAAAATATGTTTGTGTTGACTTCTCCCTTAAAAAAAAAAAAGACACAAAGGAAAAACACACATTGTTGAGAAAACCCACAACATTTATGTCAAATACGAGTTGTTAACTAACAAGCTAGTGCAATAAAATGAGCCCAAAACATGAAGTACAGTCGGCCATTTGGTGTAAAGAACCTTCAAGCTGCAAGTTATAGATATCAGATATCAAGACTTGCAGCAAGACACAATCACACGACACTGACATCGCGAGGACAGCGACACACACTGAAGAGATTTTGGCGAGGAAGCACGCACTGATTAAAAACAGCAACAACTCAAGTTTTTGTATCCCGTGTCCTCAGTGTACATTGCCTACATTGTTATCATAGCAACCCATTCAAATAGGCCAGTACTCCTCCCATGTTGCTGTAGGCCACTTGGCAGACTCCCTGACCAAATTTTCTTCTCGTCTTTTCATCAGCTTTGGAGGGATGTCCGATTCTTGGGAATGTCGCTTTGCCATATTGTCTCTAACATTGGTATTTAACAGGTGTGTGTAAACTCCATTATGTACAACGGCAAGATCATATAAAATCAAGATTACCGGTATACAAAGGCGTACCTAGTGAGGAGATTTCTTGTTGACATGAAAAAAAAAAATAAAAATCACCCACTTGAGTATCAAGCATCATAATGCATGAGCATTCTGCACAATCAAAAATTAACAAAAAACGATTTCATAATGCAAACTCTAGATAAGAAGCTAAGTAGTAAACACACGAACCACTTTGCCTCTGCAGAGACAACAACTCAGCATAAAGGCCCACTGTGCCCAGACGATGACAGAATGTAGCAAAGTAAGGCAGGCCATGGTATTTTTAGTACAACTAGGGCGCATAGAGAGTAAGTAAATAGAAACGTCTAATGAGTTTTTATCTGGTTGTACATGAATGGAATGGTGATTCTGGGATTTGAAGCCTCTTTTAGGAGACGTTCCCCACACATTTTCTCAGCAACTCTCCTTCATTTGACTTTGATAATCTTGCTTGCATGTGGCTCATGCCCATTAACACGGCAACAAGAGGACAGACATCACGAAATAGGAAATCTGCTTTCTGGCCAAAAGGCCAATGCAGAGGCAAATGCATTTCTCTTCCCTCAAGCTGATTGAACCAATTAGGCCTGGAAAGCACCATTAGCAAAGAAAGAAAAAAACATACCTTTAGTCCATCACCATCCTTTGGGATCTGTAAAGCTACTTATTGTTTTAACATTACTTAATCGGTGTCATAATTCTAATCATCTTTACATGAAGTCGTGTAAGGAGTCTTCCCAAGGGTGTGGGAATGCAAACTTGTGGAGATGAAATATGTCAAATACATTTTCTTGGGAAAACCAAGGTTAGCCTTAACGAACTTGTCTAATTAATATTGTGTCCCCGTCTTAAGTAGGGACAATATTATTAGAAGTGTTGTCTTTTGGGACAAACGTCCTCTGTGTGAGCTGACAACGAGTAACCTAATCGGGGTTTTTTTTCTTCTTCTTTTTTTCCCCGAGGCTCAGCAACACTTTTAGTCCAGTAGCACACCTCAAAAGATCACACTAAAGAGCCATGTGTGTCTGATTAGGATATTATCAAACATGGCCGAAGCATTTATTATGGTTACTCAAAGCACTAAGTGTATATGCATTCGAACTGTGAACAATTGGTCTTGGCCTGGCCGCTGCGCACAGCACACAGAGATGACATGACAACCTCGGTCTATCATCAACTCTCAGGAACATTCAGGATATTTGGAACATTTGGATTTTGTAAGGAACATTTCTGTATGAGCCAAAACACTGAAAGCAAACACGTCACCGGAAAGACTGAACAACAATAATATTTTCTTTATATTTTAAGATTGCTATTATATTTTTCTTTCTTTGAATAGTTTTGAGTAACAAAATCTTGGCATCTCTGAGTACAATAATAAGAAAAAGACAAAGAAATGCACAATCATTGAACACTTTTGATTTCCTGGACATAAACGCTTAGGCACAAAACAGTTATGGAAATACCTCTCTTGACTGACTAAATGTCAGTGTAGTCAAACAATTGTAACAAAATAAGTTTCAATCAGGCATCTAATTGTGCTCACTTCATTGGTATGGGAGTGGTTATTACTCCCTGACACCTCCACTGGCTTCTCAAATCACAAATCATCTTCAACAATACACCAGGCGCATTTAAGCCTATGAAGCATGTTATTATTTTAAAAGCCACAACTTACCAGAGAATGGACAAAGAGGCTAAATAGAAGAAAGTCAAGGCAGACGTAGGGTGAAGGACAAAATATCAAAAAGACCTGACATGGATTTCTGCCTTTTAATGGTGTCAGTTTTTCAACAACTTTTTCTTTTTTTCCTATTTTATGTTTTTCTTTTAAATACAGCCCTTGTCAGGAGGACGTGTCCCACTCATAAAGCAGCAAAACGACAATATACAGTGGCACTAACACAAGGACATAGTTCATCATGACATTTTCTGCAATTCCCAACTGATTAGGGTCATTATGTTGGAGGCCTGATTTATGTTGTCATTTCCTCTCACCGAGCCTGCATCAATGAATCTTAATGAATTGGTAAATAAGGGTGAAGATTACACTGTGTGACACTGAAACATTTCTCACCCTCAACTGACTAGATTTATGTGGCCAATTAGAGACTAACAGAAAATTGTCCAGCAAAAAAAAAAAAAAAAATTATATTCTTTATGATATAAAAACGCTGGAGGATTCTCAGTGAAGGGCGATTGTGATACCACTGTAAAAAAAAAAAGTCCATAAACCATCCTCCCCCCTCAAGGCACTCTCTGGAAGCATCAGGAAGTACAGTGTCATGAAAAAGTATTTGCCCTTTCCTGATTTCAGTTTTTTTTTTAAATCATCCACATTGATCACACTTAAATGTTTCAGATCATGAAACTAATTTTCTTCTAAATAATTATTTTATTAAGGGGGTAAATAATCCAAACCTATTTCGCCCTATGTGAAAAAATAATTGCCCCCTGAACCTAATAACTGGTTGTGCCTCTCTTGGCAGCAATAACTGAGATCAAGCGTTTGCGATAGCTGGTGATGAATCTTTCACATTGCTGTGAAGACCAACTGGATCTCTCTTCTTCTCGGAATTTATACACAACTCAGTCATATTGGATGGGTTTTGAGCGTCAACTGCCTGTTTAAGGTCAGATCACAGAATCCCAGCTTTTGACCGGCAACTTCCCCCACCACTGGAGCCAACACTCACCAGGTGGCGATCGGTTGACAGCTCCGCCCATCTCAAGTCTGATGGAACAATCTCAAAGTGGATCATTGAACTGCAGTCTAAGGTGTCCTGATGCCAAGTATACGTACGGATACCCTTATGTCTGAGCTTGGCGTTTGTTATGGACAATCCGTGACAAGCACAGAAGTCCCATAACAGAACACCGCTCAGGTCGGGGGCGCCGTTTCTCCCAATCACGTCCATCCAGGTCTGAGCATGTAAGTAAATATGTAGTAGCATCTTACCGTGGCCAACTCCAGGGTGGAAGAGAGTCCAACCCCTCTTAAGAGGAATGATGCCAGTGTCCAAGCTTGTGTGTTCAAGGCAAGCCTGACTTTGTTAGGTCAGAACTTCTCAAACCTCACACGCCAAGAATCTATCCCTGCCAAAGAGGTGACATTCCATGTTCCAAGACCAAGGTTCTACAGCCTGAGATCGGAGCGCCAAGGTAGACGCCTTCGGCCACAAACCCAGCCCTCGACCGACCTCCTTGGCCTGTCCAACAGGTAGGGAGCCCATGGGAAGTCTATGTTTCGCTTTAAAATAAAATTCACTTCAAATTCAATTCAAAGACATTCTATGTTTTGTTTTTTGTTCTATTACTGGACCGAATGTGAACGGAAGTTCAAAATTAAAATTAAGGTCGGCGCCAAACAGTGCTTTTTGGTGTATTGTTACTGCCCTAAGTACCATAAATGAGGCCTGAAAAATTGGTACTGGTTTCCTTCATGTGCAAAGTAAATAAGTAATAAGTACATAACACGGAATACATGAATTTAACTTGTTGATTTTCTGGACAAGATTGTATCAACTGTGGATGAAAGACAGTGAAGACAAAGCATGCTTTTCTGTCTGCACAAAGTGTGAAAATAGCTCGCTATCTTATTAATAGGAACTTCTTAAAAGAGCACTTAGGAGGCTTTATGGACTACATATTGTGACTCGATTTAGTGCGGTAAGCAGCTGTCGACATCAAACAAGCTAGTCTGCTATTAGGCACAGGGGCTGAGGGATGCTGTGTGAAAAGGAGTGGAAAATTAAAGCTGAAGCAACACAGGAAAGGGCTTAATTTACTGGCATGTACAGTATGCAAATGAGATTACTCTCAGCTTAACTGCATCATTTATGTCCATAATAACAGCATCATCATTACAGGGCTCAAATTAAATTACATTGTAATTAGCATATCAAAGTGATTGCTTGAAGTTGAAAACAAATACCCGGGTTTTGTTAATGAACAACGGTAATTACCATGTACAGTCAGTGAAAACATCCAAAACAAATACCTGTATATGTTTTGAAAGAGGGGTAAAAAAAAAAAAAAAAAAAAAAGAGGGAGGGTAATATTCCTCCTAAATGACAGGTCTGTCTCAGTCTATGTGCTTGTGAGAGAGTATGGCTGGATGGCGGTATTTTACCTGGAGAGCTCAACACACTCAGAATATATTTCCCAAACTCAAGGAGATCAAAGATCCAATTTCCCACACTTGCCACTTCAAAAACTCATCAATAAAATACAAATCACGTCATGCATGCTTTTGAGAATGGAGGCAGCGTCAAAGGCTTAGAGTGACTTCCATATCACAAAAAAACACCACAGCTCTGACTGTCATAACTGCTGCGAGTCCACATGCACTTCAGTGTCAACATTTGTGCCGTCAGATTTATCCTGCGAGGGTTCTTTGATACGTAAATGCGCAGTGTTTCAATTCAAGCACTATAGCTTAGATACCACTTCCTTCCTTGCAAATCACACGGAAATTGAACTATAATAAAAATCACTTTTTAACTATTATCTACAAGGTTGTGTTTAGTGACTAATTGCCAGTGTCTTAGTTTTTGTCTCCTCCTCACTTTCTTTTCCAAACATGTTCCCCCTTCTTGGAAAAAAAAAGAAGGGGCGGGGGGGGGGGGGGGGATCAACTAAAAAGACAGCAGCTGATACACATGATCAGAAGTGCACTCAAATTTTCAAGATGTAGCATCTTTATTCTATTCATTAAGAAAACCATTAAAATGCCTTATTCCTTGCAAGTATTTAAAAGATGTGCCTTTCAAGGTAAAGCTAGAGCAAATCCCCTCCATCAGCTAATGACGGCACTCATTACACAGAGAAGCTGGCTAATGAAGGCACAGTCGCTGCCCGATCCCCTCACCCCACATAAAGCCCAACGAAATGCTAATATCTCACTTCTAATTAAAGGGATTTGAAGTCCAAATGCACCTCTACAGCTAACAGTGGGCTTTTTAAAATATTTATATATTTTTTTTTTTAAATTGAAAGAAAAAAAACACCACCTAGAGATGTGCAGGAACAGCGTTTCATTAATTCATATTAAAAAAAAACACTAGTGCTGCATGTACTTTCTGCCTTCATTCTCACCTAGATTTATTTTATGAGTAGGCATGCCACTAAGCTTTCTGTAACTAATTTTTAGGTGTGCATAGTGTGATTTGACAAATGAAAACACAGCCACAATGTTTCACAGTTAAGGAAAGTGAATTACTAGTATTAGATGGACTTTATGTGTATGCCTTTCCGGTGTTTACAAATCTTTGGCCGCTAATGTGTTTACTGCAGTTAGCGGCCTTTCTCAGAAAGTGACCTTGAGAGGCCTTCCACAGAGTTCATTAACATCAAATAAAGGTAAATGTCATCCGCCTATCACATACAACATGTGTAAACAACAACAGAGTGAACTTGACTTATTGTACTTTTAGTCTTTTAGTTTAAAGCAAACAAGTGGATACACAACTAACCTTGACCAGACATATTTACATTAAATTACCTGATTAATGTACTGGTTTTGTTCTGAAGTGGATTTGGACAGACAATGGAGAGACACTTGGCAGTGGCTACCCTCTTGTTTTCTAGAGGTTGGTCTTATCGAGATTGAAGGTAATCATTCGATGCTCACTGAACTAAGTTATCGTGATGCCGCCTCGAATGGTATGCCTAAATTAGGCATTATGACAACTTTGATAGCCAAAATGTCATGCAACGTTTAAGGCAGATTTTTCCACCAATATTTTTGCTCAGAATTCAAATTTGACAAGCTTCGAGCCATTTGAGTAGAAGCTTTATTTAAGACCACAAAGACATTACTCATCGCAGTTAAGCCAGATGCACTCTAAAACCAGGCCCGATGACAAAAAAAAAAAAAGACCTTTATCGTCACAAATTTCATAAATGTCGACGTTATCCATATAGTGCACTATTTGAGGGAGCGACGTGAAATTCACGAATCTAAAGGTCAGTGTTATGAACATATTGCATGGTGTCCGTTTGATCCTCGACCAAGTATTTTCCCAGGGATTCTCTGGCTCTACACTGTGTAAATCATCCTGTATGACCTTCTACATTCCACATGTTCTGCACTCCCATTCATCCACAGGCACAGATAATGCTGGGCAAATATCATAAACGTGAGGATTTTAGGATTTAAGTGAGGTTGCCATCTACCTCCACCAGCTGGGGAAAAGAAAGACTATGCATCTGATAAACCCCGATTTCCTCTGCCAGATAAAGGCTGCTGACCTCTTTGCCAAAACCCCAGTAATAGTATTCTCAATGGATTGCGCTGCTAAGAACAGACAGCAATGGGACCTGATTGGTCATATTTTACCAGGATATGCCTTTGATACTGGCCATGCAAAACAATTTCTGAATGTTTAAATCACACCAAAGAGAAGTCAAACCAAAAACGGGGATTCAGAGCTCTTATCTGTAACAGGAGCAGGTGCATGTATCCAAGCAAGAAAAAACAAATCAACAAGTCACAGCTACTTCGACAGTACAGCACCCCCTCTTTCTACTAAATAACACAGCAAACAGAGACCCATCAGTCAATCTACATATAGCTAACAGCAGAGATCAATAGAGAGATAGAGACAAATAACGACAGTGAAAGAGGCAAGAAAGACAAGCGGGACCACAGAAGTGGACATTTCACAAAAGAGAGTGGTTACACAGGGGAGCCGCAGTAAAAACAAAGGAAGGCCAAGTACTGTAAGACGACCAAAGTCAGGCCATTTTGCCAAACTGTGACATTTGTTTCTTATTGTGGAAGTGGCAGCTGAAAACGTCTCCCCTCGGGGGCCTCTCGCCTCTGCTGTGGCCAGCTTTGACAAGGGGGGGTAACCATATTAGGATACGCACGGTAAGGTAAACAATAACATTGTTGCGAAAGGATGGAAATGTTTCAGCTAATGGTGTTTGTCATTCCAGTTTTTGTTGCACCGTTGGCCCTGTGTTTTTCTAGCCAGCCACAGAGACATTTTTTTTCCAAATAGGCTTGTTATTTTAAAATGGTCAGATTCTTTTTTGATCAGATAATTCACATTATATATACATTTCCCCATTAGTCACATGCAGAATAAATTCTGCTTACCTTAACTAGTGTTTGTTAAAGGACACTATTAGTATTATTATATTATTATCATCATTATCATTATTTTACAGCTAGCAAGCAAGACAATATGCAGTATCTATAGTGTTGCTACGTTCCACTGGTTAAATCTAACGCATACCAATATGTTCAGCTGCTGGTAGCCGGTTGAATTTATCCATGTCCTAGTGGTGGGAGACCAAGAGTGTAAATGGCCTTTTTGATACTGATAGAAAAATAAATTGATCCTCACCAAATGCATTCCCCTTCCCAAAAGGAGTTTTTCTTCAAGATGACCATCTACACAACAAAAATGTAATTCATTCTACCTTCCAATACAGAGAGTATAAGATCACCAAGCCATGCGGGAGGAAATGAATAGGTGTTTATTTTTTGAAAATGTGTTTTGATCAGCCTATTTTTTTTAAAGGTCAAAACAGTCAAACTTTTGGAACATTTTAGCATTTAACAATTGTCTGTAAAAACAGAAAATGCGTGCAGCTGGTGGTTACGAGTTAGCCAAGGACAATGACAGCGCAGTCAAAACAACAACGGCGGACGAAAGGGTAGCTGTTGTTTTGAGCTGCTATTGATGACGTATGCTCAGATGACACTGCAACGCTTCAGTAATGATTGGCGCTGGATTTACACGGCAAACTGGCGTGCCCTTTTCCAATGTTGCATCTGAACGCGAAGTCGAATCTACTTTCAATATCACCCATATGCAATATCACTGTGTACATTTCGTGACGCCACGTCACTGTTGCAACTTCTGAGTTTATTGGTACATGCCAGTGTGTTGTTCCAGAAGGCGGCTGACGTATTATTAGGCGTAAAGCATCAGAAAAGGAATGCAGCCAGCAGCTAGGTGAGTTGTTTTGGAGAGCTTTTCTACGTCTTGTGGTCTTAGTCAAGGACTAAAGCAAGTTGTCACTTTTCATTTTTGCTTTAGTCTTCACTACATGCAATATTTGTAAGACGATCATTCCAGCTTCCAACGTGCCATGCATTTGCTTTGCCTGTTAGGGTTTTTACACAATGGCAGCCATGCTGAGAGAATAGATTAAGGTACTTAAAGTGCAGCAACAACACTGCAAGTGACAGAAGCGTTTCACTTTCTTGCCAGAATCACCCCCACGAGGCACTTTTGCTACAGTTGTTTATTATGTTCCAACCTAGGCATAAACGATTAAAGAGCTTTGTCGAATCAAAGTGTTATAAATGCATTGAAAAACAGACGGCTGTAAATGCCACTGAATTAGAAGCTTAGCAAGCCAAATACTAATACATGGCAATTTCAGTTTGATGCTGATATAAAGAAATTACTTTTCAAAGCAGGCAGTAAACGCAACAAAGTAAATTAAACTGAGGTCCTAAATGTGCCCACAATCTTTGAATGGGTTTAACTCATGTTATTTTTACGCTATGATTTTGTAACACTGTAACCCCACCAGGCATTTTGAAAATGGTACGTGCATTTGTATACGTTTTATATATATATATATATATGTATATATATAAAGAGAGAGAGAGAGAGAGCAAGAGAAAGAGAGAGAGAGAGAGAGAGCAAGAGAGAGAGAGAGAAAGAGAGAGAGAGAGAGAGAGATTGAATTGGGGAACACCACTTACCTTATTGAAGAGCTTGCTTATTTAAAGCAATCTTCTCTTCCAGCGTTGGCAAAACCCTGAGTGCACCCACCACTAAAAAGATGGGGAAAATAAGGTAAGCCTTAATTGTCAATGCATCCAGCAACTTCTTTCATTTATTTATAGAAGCTTTAGGTATCATGTTTATCCTCCCGTGAACTTGAACATCAGCTCATGCAAAACCTTGCATTTCAACCAAACTACAACTGCATACACTGATGCCGACAAATTAAAAACGGTGTTGGTAATTTGATATACAAAACAAAATAGTTCTGATGGAAATACCCAACCCTTAGTGGTTAATGCATTGTGCCAGTGTGCGATATGTTTGACAGGAGTGATGTGTTTGCGCAAGACTTTCCCAACTGAGCACTCAACCCAAGAGGGGGAAAAAACGAAGGAAACAAAATCGTATTTTTATGGAAAACTTAAAAGTCACTGTGGGTTAAGATATCGGGTGCATTTGAATAAAAGCATTAAAGCGTGAACAAATATGGAGGGGGGACAAAACTCACAAGCCAGTACCCTCCCCGTTTTGTCATATATTTGGCAGTCAAACCTGATACTGTACCACAAAAGGGTATTTATCTAAAATAGATGTTTGAGCAAAAACACACCAACAAGCATCTATTACAATATGCGGAAAACAGGTTGGATGGAAGAACAACAGACGGAACAATAACAAAACCTGGATCATTTCAACTCAAACGCCTTTTTATTGTGATGAATTAGACTTCAATTAACACATCATCAGTTGGATCGTAAATCAATGGCAAGTGGTGACAAATGAAATGAATTAATTTCAAGCTTCAAACTACTAAACACCATTAATTCCCATCACCTGAAAGAGCCCTGTGAGCGAGATGCATTTACATAATATACATTTCGAAATGTGTTCCATCATTTTGATGAAAGCAAATTGGTGTTTGCTTCAAACAAACCAGCAACAACTGGATCCTGATAGCGAGGTTCTCTGTGAACTGTAACGACAACGGCGCAAGACCTAATAAGACCAAGATAATTGCCTCAATTTCAAACAGTAAAAAGCTGTAATGCTACCATTTAGATCGGTAGGGGAGCAGGTAACACGGGGTGAGGATAAACAAGTGGAGGTTGCGTCGGAACATCACACATTCCGACGGAAATTTAGGGAATAGAACAAATTATTGGTGAGATAATTATCCTCCTAGGTGGCTTCACTGAATGCTCTGTTAGACAAATAAATGACTAGTATCAATCAAAGAAACGCATTAAAATGTTGTTAATATGGCACATTAAAAATGTCAAATATAACTGGTGTGTGCAAAAGCGTATTTGGTTATTTGGTGAGACAAATAGTGCTGAACCAAAGTGCTTTCGTGTTGGAAGGATATGGACAACTAGATGGGTTAACTATGGTACACAACTACAGAAGGTTCACGCAGACTAATGAAGCCCACAAACCTGTGAAGAGGACTTTCCTCTGCTTCACAATACGCTCTCTCCTCCCAGATTTGTAATCAATGGGAATGGCTTTGTTGTAAGGTTATATGCTCATATGTATTGATACCCCTCTGTAAAAATGTACCCAATCCCAACAATGGCCTCAAGGTCCTCTAATGGACAGGCTCTCATCACGTTTCACACCGTGGAGATAAAAAGATGAGAGCTCATGAATATTTACATTAAGTAAGATATTCCATTAATTTCTCTAAGCACTCTTGATACTGTCTGCGGCGGCTCGTTAATGAACTTCACACATCACCATCATATTAATTCATGCTAAAATCAATAGCCCCTTTTACGGCCATTTCACTCCAGAAGTGGGCCGCCCATGTTACACCTCACTATTCTGTATGAACAACCTACTGGCAGAGAAATGATCGGAATATAAATAGGACAAGTGCAACAGCAGAGAAGACGACCACACCACACTCATGGTCATGGGCAGCATTATCTTAACATTTTTAAACTCTGGATACACAGTTGTATTGATGTCCGAAACACAAAATATGATGTTTAATTTGTAATATAAGTAACTGTTATGCTATTGTCGCTGCTTTGTGGAAAAGGTTTATGTCTTTTTTTTTTTTTTTTTTATTTCACATTATTGGGACGTCTATAACTGAAACTGTGAAAATAAAACAATTTAAAAAAAAATAGACATACATGTTTTATGTATGACATAAATGTATGACATACATGTTTTTCACAGGACAGCGACGTCTCAAGAATGTTGCATTAAAACCAAAATAATTTGATCTAGGGCTGTCGCTAATGAATCGTTTTAGAATCGATTGCCGTACTGACAATTATTCCATTAAATAATAGAGTGATCGGGTGGATTTTTTTTAAAAGTCTAGAACAGTAATATAAGCCCAGCCGAACGTACAGCACACAACACCTTCTGAATCTTTGAGGAGCAGCATTAGATGAGTGATGTAAACAGCGCCAATGTGAATTTTCTACTGATCTGAACTTCTTAAACACAACACAGGGATGTAGTAGGAGCTATGGGTGGAGACACGTTAGGTGAGGAGACCGGGAGTGACAAATTGTGGGGTCAGAGGGAGTACCAGACAACAGACAGCCCAAGTGAGACCTCTGGAAAACAAACATGGTATTTGGTTTCAAAGACATGGAGGGGGGGGACATGCATTCCATTGTTGAAGCCAATTATCAATGGAAAATAATAACAACAGATGGATCCAGAGCAGCCAACAACGGTGCTGGTGAACAGATGATGAAATGCGAGAGTGTAGCTGGGGGAGGGGAAGTGGGGGTTGTCGCACACAGCACACATACGTGCACACGCACACATACACCCACACGCGCACACACACCAGATGTGAATTTCCACAAGTACGGTATAATATATGCACTGCTCTATGGCCACCGCTTGTGCCGCACGGCTTTTGCGCCAGACAATGGCATGGCTAACAATTTGTTAATTTGTTAACAATTTGTTGCAATTTGTTAATAAAGATGGTGTCTGGTCTCTGCAAGAATTAAGGCATAGATTCATAATGTACTAGGGCTGAATGAGTTATCATTTTGGGACCGAAATCGTGATCTCAGACAATGTGATTTTATGGTGGACGGGTCACACAAACAAATCAGCTTCACATCATGCTGTCAACCATCCTCTCAGAGGTTGCCGGTTGCTCGGGAACGCTAGGCGCTAAGCTAACTTGCTCTGTATAATGTCTGTGAGAGCTGCGCGGTGTGAATCCACTTCGCCACTAATCCTCGCCTGTGTGGCAGCCATTAAGCTACACTTCTGACAAGTAGCGCCATCACTTAAGGCGAACGAGGAGTCTCTAAGCATGTAACACTGAAAAAGAAGAGAGAACATGAAAAGTTGAAGAAGCTAATGCTAATTGCTAATGTGAAATGCAAAGTCGGGAAAGACCAGTATAAGTGCTTAGGTGTAAATCTGGCTAGAACCGCATTAGGGCAGAGAGCAACCAGGTACAAACAGAACATTTGTATGAAAATTAATAAGTAGCTAGAGATAAAATAAGACAGCAGCTACATATTTAGCACACACTTGAAAACCACAAATGAAGAGATTATGGAGGCACAGAGCAAACGATTATGTACAGAGCAAAAGATTATGTACAGAGCATGGGCTCGTTTGCCTTCCAAAGCCTGGTTTGTGATGTTTTTTTTAAATACGTATTTACAGTATTTTTATTTTTTTACTGTTAATGAACACCATCAAAGGATAACACAAGCAGACTTTAACAAAGAAAAAAAAGATCATCTGAAATAAATGTCAAGATTTAATTAGCTTTTGAGAAATGATTAGCATTAAATCCCATCAAGTAAGGTTGAGGCATTTTTCTGTGGAAAAAAAATATTTTCGGACAATGAGGAGACAAAAGGTTTTCAAACAGGAACTGACAGGCCATCAGCCATTTTAGTGCACTGACACCGGGGTCGAGTTAATTAGACTATTGTCATTTTAATCAGGGCAGCTCAGTGGCCATCACTTCCTAAAAGAGCCAGAGGACTTAAAACGGCTGAGAGACTGTTGGGTATGCGTGCAAATGTGTGTGTGTGTGTGGGGGGGGGGGGTGTTGGGCCTGTAATGTCACCAATCTATGGGTTATGGAGTATGGTCTGGTTTTCTCACATGCTTAGAACATTAATGAGCTGGAGACACACCAAGGAAACAAAGGAGCCCGGAGGATCACCAAGGGAAACTACTCGCCTCTGCTCTACTCATATCTGTGTTCATTTGAAAATATCTTCAGTATCATCCATCCATCCGTCCATCCATTTTCCAAATATTTGAAATTATATGCCTCTCCCTGTCTATCTGGTTTTAAATAGGAAGTCTTATCTTTATTATTATTATGAACATAGATACATATACGTACATATACATACATATATATATACAAATATATATACACACATATACATATATATACACACATATATATACACACATATACATATATATATATATATACATATATATATACACATATATATATATATACATATATATACACACAGAGAAAGATAGAGAGTGAGAGAAAAAAGAAAGAGAGAAAGAGAGAGAGAGAAAAAAGAGAGAAAGAGAGAGAGAGAGGGAGAGTGCTTATTAGGGTTAGGGTTGAGAGAACCATGTGAAGGTGCTTTCTCATACCACTTTAATGTTGTATTTTGCCAAATATGTATAAATATTACATTCATTGATCTATGTTTTTATGCATGTATTTTATCTAAAATTGGAGAAAAAAAGATTTAAGATCAGATTTAGTCGGCAGCCACAAACACAAAGCACAGTTTTGTTATTACAAGTGGACGCAAAGTATCGTTTGAGATTACACCACAATTTTGGATGAGGAATTCTTTTCAATGGGATCATGCAAATCAGCAGAGTTAGCGGTTACTGAGGCTGGGCTGTATATTGGGTTGATGGGATACAGTATATAAACATATTTTATGGTGTTACAGTATAGGGCCTATAGGATGATAAGATAAGATAAGAATGCCTTTATTGATCCAGATAGGACGATACTGTTTGTATAAGTAGATGTTAGAGTCACAAAAAGTAGTGAATCTAAAGTACTGAATTCAGTTCTCCCGTTAAGCTATCTGAATGTCATTTCTTATGAAGACTCTAATTTAAGAGCCCCAAATTAGAATGAATTGGCAAAATAATGTTGGTCAAAATGTCATAAATGTTACGCAGATGGACTGTATTTTTTTTCCCTCAAAAGGAAATAATTAAGATAAACTATTAAAATGTTGACAAAATATATGAATCCATGTAACCAAATATAATTTAAAAATGTTAAAATTTAAGAAATGGCTGCCATGGTTATAGGAATTTTGTTATGGAATTACGAGATTTCAGTAATAACGTTATTTCTCAGAAACTGCTGGTTGGAACTGTGGTCGAATATCCACTTCCAGAAAAACATAAAATAAAAGCCAACACCTGGGCATAAGACTAGCAAACAGTTGCAGAGCGAAGGGACCTCAGACAGCTGAGAGGATTCAGAAGTGATGCAAATTCACAAACATTCCTGCCTGACAGGTTAATTAATCACATCTTTCATCACCTCATTTACCACCTCTCAGGCTACACTGACAATAAAGTTAACCTTGTGTTAATGAGTTGAGAAATGAGCAAGTTGTGATTTATTTTCAATATACATTGGAACCTCGATTTACGAACATACCTTTTTTAAGAACAATTTGGGTTACGCAAAAAAAAAGTTTGAGAGAAAATGTACCTCTATGTATTATTTTCTGTATATGTATGGTCTTGGCATGGACAATGCATGTCAGCATTGGGCCACTGTTTATGAATATAGTCGTTTTAAAAATTAATCATCGATATTTCATTTAATATTAATCTGCACGGAAATTATCCTCTCTAAATTATTTAGTATCAATATTAATAATTAACACACGGGAATGTTAAGTTAAGATGAGTAAAAAAACTGACATAAAAAAAATGTATATTACAGCACAAGTATCTTAACATTTTATGGAGATAAGAAAGGTGACAAATGGTAATAATTGCTTTGAAAACACGTTTGTTCGAGAGTTAAACAGTCACTGTAACGGTGAAGGCACACTTTTGCAATTGATTTGAGGGCCTAAACATTAACAAAAACACAGCGTATACTAATATTGGATATTAAAAGTCATGCTCATGAATAAACATTGACAAATGTAATCTATTTTGTACAAAGTCGGTATGGATAATGGATGGATGGATGTTTCTCGGGTGACATCACGGACATGAAAGCAACTTAGTAGCTGTATATTGTAAAAGAGCAGAGGAACAGTTGCATGCCAATTTTGATAAGCGCAGTTAAACTGGCTCAATTTTTGGACATTTGGACAACTGTCACACTTCCTGTTACTCTCTTATTATGACCACATACACACTGACAGTGTCATTGTTGCTGCCTTTTTGTTTTTAAACCACCCAAGCTCAGAGCAGCAAACAGACCTGTATGCAAATACTAAAAGCGATAATGCATTACGATACTTGTGTGGACATTTGAATATTCAAATGGTGTGTTTTACATCTCAACATTACCATACCATCTATGTAATACAATAAATGTAGACAGTTTTATTTTCCACACGAAAACCTTGCAGCATACACTCACGCTGGGACACTTTGTGGCTTTTCTAAATATGGTATCATCAACATGCATGCTACTTTAAATATGACACAGTTGAGAAGCCAAATTAGCATTATTAGTATCAGTAAAACTTCATCCGTGCTTTAATGCAAAAGTAATTTGTGAGAAGAGCCAGCCTTGGGAAAATAGTTGAATTACACTCACAAAGATCAACACTAATATGTCACGAATAGGATGTTGCTACAACGACTCAAAAGCAATCGATTCAAATTCAAAGCTAGGGTGGCAAAAGAGGAAGAAACATGTAGAAATTCGGCATTTGAATCTTGGTAGAATCTAGCATCCTTTGGCTTTAAGGAGTTTCTTCCTCTGAAAAAATATCCCTCAAGTGCAAACCAGGATGGTTTCTTTTTCAACCACATTTTTTAACTGGTGCCAGATAGTTATATCACAAGTCCAATGCATAAGTAAAGTCTCAATTGCCACCTCGAGAAATGCTAAGTAGTGTAGTTAATTAATGAACACATTGGCAAATGATACAGAATGAATGTATGCAACCGCGCATGAAGAGCCAATGACTCTTTAGTTCATTTAACTGCCTCAACTCAGCTCATCATGTACTGTACACCTGCATAGAGAGATAAAAATAAAATGTATTTTCTGGTACAGTGCGCCATTTTAAAAGTGGAATTTCTGGTACCCAGCAACCAGTGTAGATACTGTCGGTCGCTTGCAAATGATGTGCGGGCGCTAAGATCTGATTTGGTCAACAAAATGAATTTGGATGCGGTATCAACAAGGCTTATGGAAAATGTACCTTTCAATTGCTTGTTCACAAATAGTCTCTGGTCTCTGTAAGTGCCTGTTTACCGTAGTATATTGAAAGTAGCTTCATCACATGTCTTTTTATAGGCCACCGAGATGCAGGGTCCAGTTTATAGCACAAACTAATAATGTCAAATGAAGTTTTCTTGTATAAATACAGAAGGCCGTGAAATGGACATTGCCTTTGGCCTTGTCTGATTGGGAGCCTACCTGTCACATGGTTGGGATGGTGAACTTTGAAAACAGTGTGCGCGCATGCAATCAGAGCGAAAGAAAGCACTCAAGTGACTTGAAGTGCCAAAGCAGCATAAAACAAAAAAAAAAAACGGGCTTGTCCTCTTCCAGACAGGAAGCTTGAAGCAGCAGAGAGGCTGCCTTGTCTCATCTGCAGGCTGCGTTTGCTGCCTCCTCGCCTCATCATAGCAACCACGTCTGATATGATAGTGTGCACGAGTCCGTGCCGGATGCTGTTTGGATTTCAGAGTGTGTGACACATCTGTTGCTTGTCATATTTGTTGTCTTTTTGTGTGCTCAAACTGAGTGCGACCTTGGCAAATGCTCTTCATAGTCTGTATACAATCATGAATATGTTAAAACAAAACAGGCCAGGGCGGAATACTGTTGGGTTCAGCAGCTGTCTTTGTTTCATTTGTAAAACCACATACTTTGCTGATAAATCATTAAAGTAGAACTAAACCCCATTTTTAAAATGAGCCAGCGCCAGTCAAATCACAGTACACTGATTAGTACTGAGTTATGGGATAAGAATTAAACAGAATAGGTGAGTATTCAGATTTTATTTAATGATGCAAATTCAACTATAGAGATAAACAACACTAAATCAATGTTATATCTTGAGTAGGAAGTCAACCCAAACATATTTTTTTCAAGAATATGTTTTGTACAGGCCCATTAGTTGAAACAAGGCAATATGATTGTTATGGAATATAAGTGAAGCAGCAAAATCCACCCGTTTTTAGCCATCTCATGAGGCGGCCATTTTGTCACTTCTGTCGACTGAAAATGGGTGGATTTTGTTGCTTAACTCATATTCAACAAACACAATATTAATCAGAATGCTGTGTTTCAATCAGTGGGCCTGCATAGAACACATTCTTAACTCATTAACTGCCATTGATGAATTCACTTTTCTTTTCACAGTCCAGCCATTCAATCCCTGGAAGTTATACATATTTTTTTCAATTTTATTTTCAAACATAAGGGTAAAAGAGGGTCTGAAATTATCTGGCAGTGAATGAGTTTAAAAACAATATGACTTCCGCTTTAAATTGTATAAAAATTCTTGAACCAAATCTTTATACAGTATGTGAGTTGGGAAGGAGGGGTGTGTGTGTTTGTGTGTGTGTGTGTGTGTGGGGGGGGGTGATCTAGACATATCTCATTTGCATTGCCAAATAACACAACTCATATGTTCCATTTATTATGAATATTTTTGTTTGCAAGAAACCAAGTGACCTTTGATGGCTCTGCGCCTGCGCTTTCATATAACGGAGTGTTTGGAATAAAATAAACTGGAGTAAAGAGGTAGGATGGTTTACAACATGAGTGAACACCGTGACTGCCATTTTGACCGGGCTCGGCAGACCGCAAGTCAAAATGCAGCAGCACCGGCACGGCAGCGAGGCACATTGCCGCTATGGGGCTCTAATATATTCAAACTAAGGGATCATTTGCTTAAGCCTTGCATCCAAGGATCATTCTGGCCTTCATTAGCCTCAATCTGACATGGATGTGAACAACATGTTATCTTGCCACATGAACATGGCCCCACACCACGCCCCCCCCCCCCCCCCCAACCCCCCCGGAATCCAAACACTCAATTCACTCCGCTTCTTTCTGAGACAGGCACAGCCAATTCCTTTGGAAATATCACAGGTTGTTAGCATTCCACAGAGAATGTTACATGGGTGTACACTTAGGTCTTAATTAGGGACACTATTTGATCATACAGCAGCTGGGCTTTATTAAAAGTATGGCTTCGCATCGCCCTCAAGTCCCCTTGGCTCAGAGCTCACATGAGTATAACATTAATATGAATATTCAACTATTTGATATTTGGAATCCCTGCTAGGGATGTCTATACAAGAGCAAGAGCGTTTGCACATTTTGCAATAGTTTGATTTGTTTTTGTGTCACTATGTGGAAGGACAAATCACTTACACTCCTACAATATTGGTGATTTTAACTCATTCACTGCCATTGACGTATATATTTGCCTTTCACAGTCCAATCCCAGGAATTTATTTTAAATGTTTTTAAAATGTTTCAAATGTTAGGGTAAAAGAGGGTCTGAAAATGTCTGGCAGTGAATGAGTTAAAGTCTTTTTTTTAAAGACCAACATGGGGGGGAAAAAAGGGCCATTTTTGTTATTGTCCTACAGACACTCACATGTGTGTGTGTGTGTGCGTGTGTGTGCGTGCGCACATGGTTGTGCACCTCAGAGAGAAATGTTAGCGTAATAACGTGGGGATACAAAACAGGTCACTTTCAAATGACAATTCATTAGAGCTGAATTAATAAATAGATTTCCCCATTACCACCGCCACCACAACCCCACCCCCAATCTAGTATGTGCATACATACACACATGGCAGCAACTTGACCCCCCTTGATTAAACAAATAATGACACATTCCAAAAACTGTAAACGAGTCCAAATTAATTTGCGCTTTGCTCTAATTGCATTTAAACACCGCTCCTCCCTAACCTTGGATCAAGCACTTCTTAATTACGGGTTTCTGAGGACGAGTTCCCAAGAGTTGTTGTGTTGTTTGGGGGGGGCGGAGACTTGGGAAATGAATAAAAAATAGCTAGGATAGCCCATTTCCATTCCAAATACCCACGCAAGTAGTTTGCCCAGGCTTCCAGAGTGCCATACAAGTTACACATTAGCCGTGAACCTTTCACACTGAACGTTGGTTATTCCATCCTAATCACCCCATTTTGCACAATGGCCAAGTCGGACAGCTTTTTTTTCCCACATTTTAACCAGCTCACTGTCCCTTGTGTCGATGCAGGAAGGGGAGCTGAGTCGACCTGCAAATTGATGGTAGTATCAGAGGCATAACAGAAGCTGAATGCCACCCATGTGTGAGGATAGTGACGTTTTAACATTCAAGACTTACTACTGGGGATGTAA
This sequence comes from Filicampus tigris, assembly GCF_054856515.1. Lineage (NCBI taxonomy): Eukaryota > Metazoa > Chordata > Actinopteri > Syngnathiformes > Syngnathidae > Filicampus > Filicampus tigris. Next base: position 21,482,924 of record NC_141225.1, on the reverse strand, counting down.
CGATGAATTGAAAATCGATTCATCTTTTCGAATCGAGATGAATCGAACATTTCAGCACTCACAAGCCCTATACAGCAACACCAAACAAAAGACATAACATATAACAAATAAATCACGGCTCTAACGTGACGCATGAGACGCACCAATTTACCAGGAAGCCAGCAGCACTGACTCGTGCTCCGTTGCCGTCCCTCACTTTCAAACATGGGTGGAAAAATGGCAAGATGTGTTTCCTGAAAGCGGGGAGAGGTGGAAAAGGCCCATCCTGCCCCTAGAATCCGCGCCACCCCGCAAGAGCCGCCGCCGCTGGACTTTCTGCATCGGCAGCAAAACTTCACTGAGAGAAGAGTATACGTGCCAACTCAAACACGGCTCGTATTCCTCTTTGTGGACGCCGGCCGCCCGTGTGGGCCTATGATGTGCTTCCTGAGGGCTCGCTGCAGCTGGCGCGCTTTGAATAAAGGTAACAGTAATGTCACAGCTACTGTAAACTCGTTTGGCTGCTCTTGTCAGCAGGGCACGTCTAATCAAAGCAGAGAATGCCACATCTAAAACACAGCACATTGTTTTGTCCCACCAGCGAAAAAAAAAAAAAAAATGAACCTTCCTATGAGTCACAAAGACACAGGCAAGAGGGCAACCACTGTTCCCTGATCTTGCCAAACAAAATGTCAAGAGACCAGGAGTTCCACTGAGCTCTGGGATGTTGAAGTGTGGGCAATTGGAAAACTATTACAGTCACATTTTATTGTTGAGTGCCTGACACAGGAGAGGAAACCAGAACAATCAAGCAGAGTGCTATTTTTTCTGCTGGATTTAGTAACACTAATTAGTTTTGCTCTCATAAAGCCAACCTGAAAAACGACCAATTAGAAAGTGAAAATGAGACATGCAGACGAAACAAGAGCTTGTCATTTCCAATCTTCAAGTCCCTTATGGACAACTTTACTGTGGGATGACTTTCACTCATACGCTCGCACAGAAAATGACTGGCAGGGTGCCGACTATAGTCAATGTCACATACAAACCAATTTGTTAATGGCGCTATGCATCAAATCGCCTCGTACCGAGTTAAAAGAAAACCGTTATAGATCTATATGGCCACATCAAAGCCAGACTGAGCAGCTTGTCCGTGCAGATTTCAGAAGCGGCAGTCTAAAGAGAGGAAACCGTCCACCAGGCTGACCGCAGCACCAGCTGCTTTCATATAAAGACCAACCAGAGCCAAGCAGCTTGCCTTGCACAGGTGCTTTATTTATACGAATGCCCTCTTTCCGCAGCTCGGCAGTAACTCTCCTGCATGCCTTACAAAGTCACATGAACGACGATAGAGGAGTTGTTCCGAGCGAATTTCGCTACTCCCGACAACAACTTACAATTTCCCAGACAAGTCACATGTGAAAACTGCCAACCAGCTAACAGAGGGTGCGCCTGTGCCAATATATTAAGATGCCAACAGCAGTAAACAAGAGAAAATTAACAAGCATCCAACTGAACGCCTCAGAGCAACAAGAACTATAAACTGTTGACTTTAAAACTTCAATTTACCAAAGCTATGTTTGGTTGTAATTCAATCTGTAAATGGATTCAAATCAAAACTGAGAAGATGTTGACCTGTTAAAACATTATGACCATTGTGTTGCACATAAGTGGTGCGCAAGTGCGCATGCGGGCTGAAAGTGTTCACGTGCCAGATTCGATTGTGTCAATGTGCATTTAAATTCCCGGCATAATGCAGCTCAATCAGCAAGACTGAAGGCAGGCCGGCCTCCAGTTGAAAAGTCGAAGATTGCCTCCGAGGGCCAACTGCAAAATGAAATTAACTCAGTTAATTCGACTTGAATCAAAATATATTCACAAATCTGTAAGACGTCCACACAAAGCTAGCTTTGTCGTATTTGCATTATGGAAAGTGTCTTGCAAACGGTGTGAATAGTCAAAGCTGTTATCTGGAGTACACAGTACAATATATAGATTGTACAAAGTTTGTTGTGATAGTTAATGCCAGTTTGTTAATCCATGACGTTGGTGGCTCGGGGAAAAAATGATAAACCAAACATCGACAACCACGCCGGCATTCGTTACAGTATTTGCATTCCCTGATTATGACAATACAAATAAATCAATACAAAATGTGGCCTTTAAAAATGCATCACCCCCTTTATCTACACTGGAGTCAAAATATCAGAGAAGCTCTCAGTATGACTATACCGCCACCAGCACTGAAAGCTAAAACCACAATAATGAAATGAAAAGAAAAACACAAGACGAATTTAAATAGCAAACTTTCTGTGTGTTGGTTTAACCCGTAACTGTCAATTAAATGTTCAAATGAAGCCACTCTCCCCTCTTGACACATATAGCAGTCCATGAAATGTACTATATTGTAAATCATGAAACATACATTTCCTTATGATGAGGGCCGTTGGTTCATACTTGCGATTACAATTGAACAGCAAATCTGCAGAATTTGCTGCTATGCCCTAGTAAACACAAGCGAGTGCTTAATCACTGTCAAACGGAAGACAGATAGACTGTCCAGGCAGGACACAGCTCCTGGGCTAAGATGCGGCTTATAAAGGGTGGGGGCTATGATTTCGAACCTGTGCCTTTTACTGGGAACAATTCTCAGATGCCAGGTCACTGCCAACGTCCTTGCAGCCAATGGCAGAGAGGCCAGTAAGTTCACATTAGCTGCAGAGTGTAACTGCGCTGAACATCTGCTCATGAATGAGAGCGCTGCCCACGAGCTCAGCAAGTTGAGGCCCACTGATAAAAAATTCAACATTCTCCTCACTGGCACGCTTGTTTTGGACTATTCTCCTGAGCCCCCTGAATTATATTAAGAGAATTTCAGCACAGCCTGGTGTATCTGAGAGAACAGCTGGCACTGAAAAGGGATCTCCTGCTCAACCAGAGCTCGGGGACTCCACACTACGAGCTGCGTTCTCCAACAGCTTTTGTCCTTGAAATGAAAAAAAAGAAAGAAAAAAAAAGACGTGTCGCTCTCAGGTAAAAAACATCTACATGTACACACACATATATATATATATATATATATATATATATATATATATATATATGTATAAATATATACATATATATTAGGGGTGGGCGATCTGGCAAAAATATCAGATCACAAAATTTTTAAAATAAAATCACAAACTCGATTTTATGATTCTTTTTTTACATCGTTTTTTTTAATGCTAATTTGCACATTTTTGACCATTTCCCTCATGTTGAACATAAAATATATTTAAAATGTGTATAAAACGCAAAGAAAAAAAATGACATTTTAAGTCAGCTAATCTTTCTGAACAGGTTTTTTTTAATTAGGTCATTTGAATAGTGACAATTTTTTATCAAAATGTGCAGTGAATGTAAACATAAAAGGGAACATAGTGTAAACATAAAAACACAGCTCGTAACGCAGGTCTAGTACTTTGAAGAGTCTTAAAGCCCTCGTTTTCCACTGTTTTAATGGGAATCATGTATTCAGCAAGGTAATAAGTCACTGCCTCAGTTACTTCTTTACACTGCTTGCTTGTTTTTTCATATGGAGTGTTCTTGTTAAATGGCTGTGTTACCGTGGGCTGCGAAATATATATAAATATCAGTGGCTGGCAGAAAATAAACTGAAACTGTAATTTTGAGTATTGAGCATTTTACTCTGGGGAGTTGGTCAGACTTACTCAGGATCCGCATCGATTAATCTCATGTGTCCACTTTTCACCCTACGTTATGTCGTTGGTCTATCTCGAAACAGAAGGGGCGAATCAACATGTGAAGGCATGCTCCAAAGGTTAAACATGTAAATATTCAAAAGATTTTTTCTCTGCACATTTCTCTGAGATTATTTGAAATGTTGCAGTGTTGCGCATGCTGTACACCTTAGTATGTACTCAATTATTGAAGGAAAGGGAAGCAAAATACACTTGACTCGAAGGAGTCTTTAAGGAACTGATTACTCTCAACACGCACAAGAATAAATGATTACCAAACTCAGTATTTTCACTTCTGTCTTTTGGTGAAAAACAAAAAGTTAACCGATTTGTTTGTCAGCACAGAACCAAGGTTATAATAGTTTTGGATTTTTCATTTTAGTTAGTCTTTTTGTTTAGAATGTTTGTTTCTTTTTTTTTTTTCTTCTTTTCTTAACTTTATTTAGTTTTAATTAGTTGTTGGGTGTGCCTGTTAGTTTTTATTAGTTGTTAGATGGAAAAATATTGAGTTTTAGTTTAGTTTGTATCATTCAGTAATTGTTATGGATTGTTGATCATTTGATACGGGGCATTTACCAGGTACAAGATTAAGATTGTGGTTTGTAACCACAGATACTCCACCTGGGTGTGGAGCTTGAAAGACTGGACTGGAAGAGTCACACGGATTTTGTGTACCGCAAAGGCCAAAGCCCACTCTACTTTTTAAGAAGGCTATGGTCATTTAATATCGGCTTAACCTTGCTTTGGAATTTCTATCAGACAGTCGTCGCCAGTGCCCTGTTTTTCGCTGCGGTTTGCTAGGGAGAGGGTGCGTGTGCCGTGCAGCTGATAAAAACAGGCTGAATAAGCTTATTAAAAAAAGCAGGGTCTGTGGTCGGCTTGGAACTCCCAACAGTTCAACATGTGGCCGAGGGAAGGATGCTTTCTAAATTCGCATCCATCAAGGGCAATCTTGCCCACCCCATTCATGCCCTAGAGGTAATCAATGGCAGCACTTTCAGTCACAGACTGACGGCACTGACGTGCAGGACTGAACGTTTTAGAAAGACTTATTCCAGATGCTATTAGACTGTTTAATGCACAGGGTTAATGATGTCTACTTTTGTTTTGTTTTTTTGTATTCATTCATGTGAATGATAGATGTATGAATGTTGCTGTCTGTGTGAGCTGCTGCAACAGCGTCATTTCCTGAAAAGGATCAATAAAGTATCCAGCTATCCATTTAAAAAGGTCACAATAAATTGGTCATCTATGTCAGATTAAGCAGGCATCTATTGATGCAATAATTTGGGCTTCAGAAGTATTGGAACAGTGAGGTCAATTCTTTTATTTTTGGTCAATCAATGTGAACTATTACCACTCAAGACCTCTTCAAACAGTTTTCATGAAAACGAAATCGCTCTTTTGTCAAATGATCAACATTACACTGAAACAAACGATATCAACTAATAATTAGCAACAACACTCGGCCTAAAACCATTACCGAAAGGTAATTAAAGGCAATCGGGAAAACATGCCTTGCTTGAGGCAAGGCAAAGATTGTTCAATCAAAGGCAAAAATCCTTGAGAATATTGTTGATACTCCGTAAACAGTATGCCTGAAATAAGTTATTTAAATAAACATGTCTCCACCTTGTGATCATATTGTCGTGTTCATTTATACACGCTGATCGGTGATCGTCCACAAAAATCATGATCGTGTCTAGTTGACTGTACATTAGATAGTCCACTTTTCTCACATCTTCCAGCAACAAAATGAATATGAAAACAATTAAATAGGACAGTTCTTACTTCCTTGCAGACACTATTGACAACTAATGTCATTTAGCCGAATGGCACGGCATGCTGTGTATAAAGATTGCAAATACACTGACAAAACATGTCTGTATGTTTAATCAAAAGTGAAAAATCAAATGTGGCCAAAAATTTGGTTTCCAATTTATCGAAGTCATCTTTCTGAAGAAACTTGCATGTTTAATCATTAATAAATGTGTCCAATTCTAATTTATCTGAGTCATTTTTTTTACTGCTCCTCCTCCCGATGGGAACCACCAAAATGTTGCTTTGTTTACAGTTAGGAGTTTTCTTCTATATTTATTATATGTATTAAGAAATTCAAAGGAGATGATTCACAGTGGTGGTGTGGAAGCTCTCCAGCATGCCTTTTAACCTTTTAGTTTTTCACTCTCTCCACAGGAAGACGTCCACAGGATATGCTTTATTAAGATCCTGCCGACATGAACAACTACTGTGACTACTGTGACTGGTGCATTACAGTCTAAAAGGCAACGTTATTTAGACCAATAAAAGGTTAATACATTGTTGAAGTGGAATTACACAGAAGTTATCTCAGCCTGAAGAACATGACCACAACCCCTGATGTTGTTTGGATCAATAAAGCCCATTAAAGTGGAGACCTCAAAGACAGATAAGGCTCGAGTAACACAACATAATAGTGCTGGCCAAATTTCACTGCAAAGAACAGAAGACAAAACAAGAGTCAAATACGCCATGTCATCAAAAAATGCAGTAGGAATATCCTTGCAGGTCAGAAAAACAACAACAACAAAAAGATTAATTAATATACTGTATTAACTAGAGGCGGCACGGCGGCCAACTGGTTAGCACGTCCGCCTCGCAGTTCAGAGGTCCTGGGCTCGATCCCGGCCCCGGCCTCCCTGTGTGGAGTTTGCATGTTCTCCTCGTGCCTGCGTGGGTTTTCTCCGGGTGCTCCGGTTTCCTCCCACATTCCAAAAAACATACTTGGTAGGTTAATTGCCTCCCACATTCCAAAAAACATGCTTGGTAGGTTAATTGGACACTCTAAATTGCCCCTAGGTGTGATTGTGAGTGCGGGTGTTTGTCTCTGTGGGCCCTGCGATTGGCTGGCAACCAATTCAAGGTGTCCCCCGCCTACTGCCCGAAGACAGCTGGGATAGGCTCCAGCACGCCCCGCGACCCTTGTGAGGATAAGCGGTATAGATAATGGATGGATGGATGTATTAACTAGAAGAAAAAAATCCCTGATGAAATTGGGCTTGCTACCTGTTGCAAATCTATAACCCTGTGGATTCACTGAAAAATGTGTTCGCCCTATTTTAGCTTTTGCCCTGGCAACATTCCTGCAGTTTAATGGCTAGCATGCTAACAGCCTGCATAAACTCAAGTCAACTCTGCAACATGTCGCGCCTCAATGGACATGTGCCATAGTCCAGTCTATTGCGATAGGTAGAATGCTAACACGCTAACAGTTGGGATATTAACATATAGCAGGATGGCAACCGGAGCACAGAAAGAACTCAGGCAGGTATTTAGATAAGGATTTTAGGGAGGTATCTTTTGATGTTATTTGACGGGTTATGTCAAATGCTGATGGCTGTAGCCTATTAGGGCAATTAAAAGTAGCAGAACCTACGTTACTTAAGTAACGTGGGTTTTCTACGGGTGCTCCGGTTTCCTCCCACATTCCAAAAAACATGTATGGTAGGTTAATTGGACACTCTAAATTGCCCCTAGGTGTGATCCGTTACTAAAGTAACGTAAGAAGTTGTATTTTCTAGTATGTGCTATATGTGCTGCCGCACAGTGTGGCTTTTGAATCTTGCAATGGTTTTCTAGTGCCACCAGGAAACGTAAATCAGTGAAAGATAATCGGTGTGAAGGAAGTGTGCCATCTTTGTTGCTTGAAGATCTCTGTATTTGGGGGAGGAGCTAAGGTTAGCTAGTTGTTGGTAGAAAGTCACTGAGAGTGTGTGTTTCATTGTTGTTTCATTTATTATCCATATTGTTAGATTCTTTATGTACTGACAAAAGGTCAAATACAATTTGTATACAACGGAATTAATAAATAGCCGATAACACATTTTACAAATATAATGCAAATATAAAATACAACATTGCGTTAGTTCATATTGTGTTCATGTGTACGTGTAGATTGCATCACGCAGACATTGAAGTTCTCCACAAAAAAACCACAGGAAACAGGTCTTGACATGATCTCTATATGCAAAATGACAGACGAGATTGTCTTTGCTTTGAGTAGAGCATGTCCTCGGAGAAATTACACTCAACACAAGCAGAAGGGGCTATTTCACTAAAATATTAGTCAGTGTGCAAATGTTTGCATATTCTCAACAACAGCAACAACAAGTAACAAGGAAAACAAAAACCAACAGTGTGGGTGCTCCCTAAAAAGAAATCGCTACTGATTAACTACTTAAGCTCTCCCCAAAGGGCAAATGACTTTGCAGCACACTATAAAGGAATCCCAAAAATACAAATAAAGGCAATACCGAACAATTTGGAAAGTTAAAAAGAGACGCCCCTGGGAGCTTACACTATATTAAGTAGTAAAATCCCGAATTCTGTCACTGAGCAGATGAAACAATACATATAAATTCTTAAACTTATATTTTTCTAAGTTAGGTGTATACATTATGGGTGAGAGCAGATAACACATCCTCATCATAAAGGCCAAACCACATAATGCACTGACAGATTGGAGCCCCAATACCACATTATTATTACTGTATGGTGATAACTACTCATTTAAAACGGTATAAATGCAACATCTGACTGAGTCACAAAATCAAACGAGCATTTTAGATTGAAGTCAAAACACTGGACAATTATACTACTACAAAGGAGATGTTTTTGAAAGTTAAAAAACAATCATAACTAAATATCAAACTGATGGTGATGATGTCTCTTACGCATCTATGCTGCTAAGTGCATTATTAACTCCGCGATGACTCGACACGTGGGTCTGTTTTACAATTTGGGCTTTGACAGATGTGGTTTTTATGGTGGCAGGTTCCCTCGACTTGAAATGGCCCTGTCCACAGAGATGAGGCCGTAAGGCAGATCATAAAACCTCCTGTTGAAACTTGGAAAAGATTGTCAACAGCACAGAAAAGCAGAAAGCCTCAGTTTGGTTTGCTTTCACCAAGTAGGCACGCATCATTCAATGATGGAGATATTTGCCTTTCACTCGATCTGTTTAAAATGCGAAAAGAATCTTCTCTTATGACTGTGACAATAATTAAAAGGAAAAAACTATCATCTTAGCAATGTATTCATGGGTGATGTCTAAAAAATATTTCATTACGCTGCAGCTTTTAGCGTCACTCTGGTACCTTTTATCCTTACTTCAATAGGTAAAGCCGACACACACTTTCTTTCATGCATATACAGTTTCTCAATATGCATTATCACACCCAAATGAAATAAAGTTTCATTATGTTTGGCACTTCATTTCTTTTCCCACTGTGACCTGCGGTGACATTGGTACCACTTGCTGGGCCAAGCGGGAAGGTAATTTGAGTGAGCCCTCTCCTGGCTGTGTCCAGACCTTGACAGTTACACAATACGGAGGGCAAACCCCTCCTCTACCCACTAACACAATTCCCATTCATAATCAAACCTGAGGTTTGTAGTGTAAGGGTGGAGATTGGAAAGATAAAATGAGCTTTGGGCTTGGATGTTTGTTTTGTTATGTTTTTTGGGAGGGGGGGTGCATCCTGCGTAAAACCGCATCCTGAACAAGCATCACTGCGCCTCACTGTAAATAAATACTCTCTCCTCTGCGCCGCTTCCGTTAACTGTCGCCACCTCGGCTCTGAATCACCTTCAAGTCCAAACAGGAAAATGCAGAAAGGCAAAGGAGGTGGGAGACGGAGGTTTAATTTGCTTCGACACGTTTTAGCCAAAGAGCACACAGCTACGTAGTCTCCTGCCGGCTGCCCAAGCTTAAATCCATACCCAAGGGTCCTTACTTTTCAACTTTCATTATGGCCTCATCTGCAAAGAGGCACCCAACATAGTAAGAATATCAGCAGGTGATGGTAACTTGTACTGCGTATAAAGTATTGGATAAGACGTTCAAAGCCATGCGCAACAGCTTCAGCGCAGTATTGATGATGTGTTTTCCCACACAGATTTCCATTATTCATTCAAATGTGAACCACCTTCGTCGTCTGTTTATGGTACCGTATTGTGTGTTGAGAAGATATTGGACATGGACCGACTAGCGGTATATTGAGTCTCTGGATGGCAGGGCTAACTGAGCCACAGCTGTTAAATGTGTGCAAAGTTGTGCCATCTTGATCAGACAGTTCAAGGCGTTGTTCTCTTTGCCTGAGGTGTCTCACTGGTCAGACACATTACGTAAAGGGCAGCATCTCACTGAGCTCATCTGAACCTGCCCAAGGGGGGTGTGAGTCTCTGTGACTGTGGGTGTGTTTACGCTTGATCCAAAAGACCCCCAATTGTTGTTCTTTTCCTGTGCACATACTGCAAGAATATACAGGCCAAATGCTACTCTCCCTCGGACTTCACCCACATCACAGCTCTTTTATTCACAAGTGGTTAACCACAGAAATTATACAATTAAAACAATTTTCTGCATCTATCAGTCAGACTGATCTAATGAGCCATTCAAACGACACTAATGGAGTAAGCCTCTCTCTCCATCCTTCCCCGAGCAAAGTATTTTCCCCTATATGACACAATGAAGGCAAACCGTCTGCATCAGTGGAAAACAAAGACAGCCAAGAGGAATAGAATTACAGTACGTTCGTTTAGCAGCATGTTGGTGAGCACAGTTGAGACTTTGCAGTTTTCTTGAAGAGGTGTGGTGGAGCAAGGAAGTCATCTGGGTGCTTGTGCAAAATAATCCATGGCAGCAAACAGCCAGACAACTTAAAGTACACGTTTAACATTAGTATTTCATCATAACAAAATATTAATGACGCTGATTATAGAAAAGGCTGCAAAAACGTATGGCCGGCAGTACCTAGTACAGAACTCAACAACATAATGCAATATTTTAGTGTAAACCAAATGATGTGGTGCCAAGTGCACATCAGCTTGACTGTCAAGGATTCAAATGCGTGCTGCAGACCCACACAGGGTGTGAGCAGAGTGGGAAGAAACGACACATGCCCAAACCTTGACCTGGATATCCTGCATCTCTGTCCACCCAGTGTTGACAAGAAACACTCCTACACAAGTTCAAGGGAAGTGCTTTCACTGGGTAGATGTCCTTTTCAACTAGCCCGACCAAGCAAAATGGCAGAAGAGCTCTTTGTCTTTATGATCTATTACTCCCCAATTGATACAAGTCCTCCTATATATTGTAGATAGAGCGCTAGTACCCACAAGTAAGTGCCCCATCAGCAGAGAGAGAAAAGCTGCCTTTTATGGTAACAGATCACAGACTCAAGCCATTGACCACAGAGCCCACAAATGAGGCGTTAAGTGTCATGGCGGGGCAGCCGCGCAAAAGGAGCAGAAAGATATGACCCGCTTCTCATCCATGCATGAATCTGCCCGATGCTGCTTTCTCACTTAGGCTGGCTCACAAAATCCCTCCTCTCTGAGAAACATTGTCAAAACATGCTGAACTGGAACACAAATATATTGACTAAAAAGATATGCTGCCTGCGCCGTCTGTAATTTAATCAGGAGCAATGTTGTATATCCTCTAATTCAAATGTTATTCATGAAAGTTCATTTTACGGAGAGATTTGTAAGAATCCATTTTCGTAAGGGCCAGATACAGGTCAGGCTCGTGAAGCAGAACTAAGAAAACAAAAAACACCCCGACATGGAGACTGGGACAGTGAATACAGCGAAAGCCCTGCTGTGCTGGATTTATCGTCTGGTCAACATGCACCCCTGCTGATGGGAAGGTAGAACACGGGGGAGAAGGGAGAAGACAGGCTCATCTTCACAGTCGCATATTTAATTGCAGATTCCACTACTTTGCACAAATGTCACATTCTCTCCTGATCAGCATCATGGCTGGCGAGCAGCCAGCTACAGAGCGAGTTCATAGGTCCATATCTTAGGTAAAAAAAATAGAAAGGCACTTACAGGAACGAAAATGTCTGTCAAGCCATAACAATTTGGATTAGCCCCAAGCCGCATACCTCCAGTATTTGTCTAACTGTTGTTAATGCCATACAAGCTAAGAACAATTGCTGCAAAATGATTTAGCAGTGTAGTGGTGCCTCAATACATTTTTTTTAAATACCAGGCACACTAAATGTTTTCTATGAAAAGAAAATGTGACTGAAAGCTGTACGTCTTCATTTCTTCGCAGTAGGTCAGCGCAGTACGAATGTGCATGTCGGCAATTCTGCGGACTGAACCGACTAGCGGCTAACGCTGAATGCGACAGTCATCGTGACGAACGGAGATCCGCGAGAATGGCTAGTCTTAGTCGCCACCGTGTAACGCCTCCAAGTTCGACAAACCAACTTTCGCAGGCGGCTAATGGACACAGCCCCACAGAGCAAATGACTCCTATAATTAAAAATCGGAGTCATCGGTATACAGTTAGGAGTTTATGGAAAATAACAAAAACAATACATACCTGATTTAACAAAAAAATAAATAAATCAATACTCAGTCAAATGAAATGTGAAGAAAGAGTGGGCTCATTTTTACATACCCAAATCACTCGTGCTGAATTTCCAGGCACTCCATTCCTCCAATCAGAATTGAGTTTGCTGTCTGAGTACAAGAACATGGGCACATCTGAGAGAACAAAATAGAGAGAGAGAGAGAGAGAGAGAGAGGAGAACGGAGGGAAGGAAGCGACAACAATTACAAACAGGAAGTTAAAAAGGTGGGGGAGACCCCTACAGTAGTTTACTGAGCCTAGAAATTAAATCAAAAAGGGCAAACGTAAACATGATTTTTTTTTGTCACTAGAATTTGACACGATGACACATCGATTCCAGGCCTACATGCATAATTTTGGTGTCATATCGGAACCAACATATCAAACAATTTTAGCCACAAGGGTTTAGTTTTTAATCACACAAGGTGATTCATTCCTCACCTTAAGACAATGGAAGACCAGAAACTGACTCATACCATTTTTTTTTGCGATGTAGACCACACACTATTTTGCATATAGCGATGACCAAGTGTTGAACTGTCAAATATCACTTGACAGTGCTGTGCTTTTTTCAGATTGACAATTTAATTATTGAAGATAATTGAAAATACATCTGAGATGAACATATTACATGAAAAAAATAAATAAATGACAAAAAGAAAAGTCACAAAAAATAATTTTGACCACAGGATTATATGGATTTAATGTACCACAAAAAAAGGGGCAACCTGGTATTTCCAAAATTTTATATCTAATAAATTAACCGAACATTAAATGGTGGCGAGCTAAATAAAGTGACGTAAAACTTTAATGGTTCAAAAATTCGAGTTCATATTGCGCCCATGAGACAGTACTACTTAGGCCGTCTGCCTCAAATATCACAGGTTATGAAGCATGTTCTATGGCTAACACATGTCTTGGTTTAATGGGTATGCCTTCAACCACCCAAACAACAAAGCCAAGTCCAATGTGCCAACTCTTCATAATTCACCAGAGAGGAATTCAACCATCCCCACTTGTAGCCGTGTTTCCACAGCCTGTCCACATTCTTGGGCTTGCTATTGGCCCAAGATAACACCCTTCTGATTACTCGGCTGCATGCTTGTCATTATTTCCAAAAATATTTTGATCCCGACAGGCGGCCATACCCCGTGGATTTATGGCTACACAACTGTATTTACATGTCCATCAAATAAGCATGTCCTTCGTTAGCAAGGTCCCTGCACCTTGGATCAATAGCAACGTGGACTCCATGCAAAATCTTTCACAGAGCAATTACTGACTGTTTAAACCAAGCAAATAAATGAAAGCTTGAAGATAAAATATTTAAAAAAAACAACAACATAAAAACATTTGGAGACAGATCTAATTTTGTAAACCTGAACCATTAAAGACGTATTTTAAACAGTTTGGGCATAACACAACATGGCTCAGTCCACAGTCATTTTTACCAAAATAAAGAATAATATTTTTAAAATATTGGAGTAGGAAATGGGGTGGGGGGTCTGAACAGGTGCGATGTACTGTACGCATGTAAGGGGAGTCCAAATCCTTTATTTTTGTTATAAACATTTTAGACAGCATCAACTTGCTACCTAATGGCATTAGACATCTGTTGCATTCTTCTCCTGTCATGCTTTCCCATACCTCCATGGAACGTCTTTCAGTTGTTATTTATTTTTGAGTGCTTGCGTCTTTCAATCTGCTTTTTAGCAGGTAAAACGCATGCTCTATAAGGTTTAAATCATGTAATTTCCTTCTTCATTTTAAGCGAAACCTGTGCACCCTGATGAACTCTTATTTTGGGGGGGTCCTTATATTGCATGACGGAGGAAGTTCATTTCGCTGCTGCCATCATGTGCTACAACGGTCAAGAGCAGCGAGCTCATAGCAAAAGAAGCCATGGCATTACCTCCGTTGCCTTTCACAGATACGTTTATATGCTGGGGATTGCGAGTAGATTGTTTATTCCACAAAGCTTTTGGATGACCTCTGAACTTTTTGGAAAATTCCAAAAGCCACCCAGCCCCCTCCTGTTTACGCAAGTAGGGAGGGCAGGGAGCACACCAACAAAAAACAGCCCACAAGTCGGTTACACATCTAACTAATACAAATGCAGTCTTCACAGACAAAACACAAATCTGAGACTACGTGTAGACACTCAGCTGTAGTTATTGTTTGAATAATCGCTTTAATTCGTCATCATACTTTGGTTAGAGGGAGCCCGAAAATTATAATGACAAAAATAAAAAAATAACATCAGCTGCTGTGACAGCATTGAAGGACATTGGTGTTGCACCGGATCAATGGCTTGACCTGTTAAGTAACTCTCAGTAACACATCTAATAAGTGTTGATCTTTGGGAACACCCTGAGCTGACCCATGGTGCTGGGAACAATTACAAGAGAGTGGTCTTTCTGGGCCGATGCCCACTTGACCCGGTGGGGTAAAGACAGGACAGAAATCCACATGATTTAAACTCCTCCCCAAGACGTGCTGACAAGGTTAGAGGGTCAAAGCAGACATTAACAGGTCAGTGTGTGGCCCACTTGGGAACAATTACTCCTAGTCACAGCTAAGTGGACACTTGATTGAACACGATAGAGGCAGGACACACTTCCCACAGATAACAATTCCCCAAGCCATTTAGGATAAAAAGCCCTTGTGATACAGCCTTTATGGGCAAAATTCATCTTCCTTTTCCCTTTTAAAAGAATGTGAGAGTGTGATAGAAAGCCATTCTCCAAAGAGATGACTCAAAGCATTTCCATTTTGCAGCGATAGTGTTAGCTGCTTATGACACAGAAACAATTACGTGGTGACAGTGAAAAAGCCAAACAACGTTATGAGCTGATCAACTTAAATTTTGAACCCAAATCCTAACCCTCCTTTTGTATGAATTGTCGGGAGCAAAACTTAATCACAAACTGCAGCAACAACAAACAAAAAAAACAACAACAACAACAACACACACACACTCACAAATGCGCTTATATTCAATGCAAGAATAGACACAAGTGTTTTGTAAGTCTGATTTAACATTCGAACAGATTACCCATCTTCCCTAAATATAAAATCTGGAGTTATCATGCCACCAGAAGGGGAAAAACACACTCCGAGCTTACATAATTTTACACCAAATTTGACATTTACGTGCGGGATGAGTATGCAAAGGAGGGAATAAATATTGCGATAAAATATATTAGAGTTAAAAATGTTCTCATGTACCTGTATACTTGCTATGAAGACATATAGCATACCTTACAACTTATCAACATCATATCAAACGCATTTACATTTTGAACATGTTAAAAATTTTGTGGCTAAAAGAAAAACTGTTTGCGACCCTTAAAACTGTTGGTGACCGTCTTTGCGACTGTTTGCGACCTTGAACGAACACTGACGAGAAAACAACATTCGCTATGTGTGCAAAATCTGCACCGCTCAGTTACATACGGGCTCTAGGGAGAGATTAGCAACTATTTTCCTCTCCTTTGCTACTGTTTGGGAAACTTCTGGACTTTTTGCCAACTCCTGGGAGTAGCAGGCAAATATTGACCCAACCGAATGAAAAGGTGTGTAAACTTTCCCCAGCATTCAGTTGTCTGATGTCCACCATCAAAGATGGATTTTGATAATATGGAAATAAATCATGTGTAACTCTTGTAAAATTTGACACAGGAAAACTTTATTACATACAGATTAGGCTGGCCTTTGTCTTCAAATTTCTCTTTCACAAACTGCTTCACCACTCTCTTTTGCTATTTGTGTCCTTAAACTCATCCAAAGAGGTGTACAATATGGGGTACTCCTCAATGCCTTCCTTTTTGTTCCTTGTTTCCCTTGGCATGATGATCAGTGTGGAGAAAGGTGCTGATATCTCACTGAGCCGCAAGACAAAAAGTCTACACACCCCTGTTAAAATTTTTGCGAGTTTAAATGTGATTGCTTAATTCTGAACACATACACATCCCCATTTATAAGAGGTTGTGTGCACATCTGCAACCATGGCATCTCACTTGTTTTTGTTTTACTTAAGTGATGGCTTCCATCTGACACATTCATGAATACATAATTTACATTTACATAATTTACAAAATTCACATTTATGAAATGCACTTATTGCATATCGTCGCTGTCCTGTGAAAAACACTTATCTCCAATTTTGGAAACTTTATTAATTTTCACTTTAATGCAATGTCCGTAATGTGGAAACACGATTCATGCAAAAATAAGAAAATGAAAAAAAAAATGGAGATAAGTGTTTTTCACATGACAGCGACGATATGCTTAAACCGCTCAACAAACAGAAATATTTAAAACAAAACACAACTCCAACCAACCCGGTTTGGGAATGGCACCCCACCCTATTTACAACCCTGAGAGCACAAACAAACTCCCTCTAAGGAGCTCAGGCTTTAGAGGTAAACAATGTCTGAAGCTCCACTGGGAAAGCAAGCTACCAAATAACAACAGTCAGAGCATAAACACGGTCGACACCTCTTTTGGAGAGAGGGAATTGGAAAGCAAGAGGCTGAGAAACAGACAGACAGTTTGTTTGAACATGAAACTGAGAGACTAAATAAATCAGATGGCACCACTATCTTCCCAGTTTCAGGTCAACTGAATCATCAAGGGTCAGGGAAGATACCGTCATCTTCTATGAATAGCTCACACAGCCACAACAAATATGACTTCACAGTAGTAAACCCAGGAGGGCAAACTCAGTATTTGTTCATTAGACAAGCACCTTGGCATAAAGGAATAATTAGTTTTAGTTTAGGTCATTCTCAGTGAAAGAGGAACTTCCACCTACATTCGTTCTACTGTCATTTAATGATTCAGCTCTGTTCTGAGAACACCGTTAATGCTAGGGGGGAAAAGTGCAACAATAAAAGTAGCCTGTGTTTGATCCTCATACTGGACACCATAATAGTAAACAATGACATTGCATGTGGGACAATGGGCCAATTAGCAATCTCCCCTTCTGCTATCAAGCAGCATGCTAGATTATAATAAGAACCTGCAAACTTTTATCTGTGCTCCAGTCTCATCTGCCTGGTAGCACCTCAGTGCTGCACAGCATTGCATCTTGGGTAATTACTACCTTCCAATTACTGCCTAGCTTGTAAATATATATCAAATAAACAAGCAACAACCAGTCAATTAGGAGCTCCCTTTCATAACGGGGGTTCACATTGATGTTTTATGTAGTGATAGGGGCGGTAACAGTAATCACATAACTCCAGAGTGAACTTCTAACTGCTAAAGTTTAGAATACACCTCAAATTTGTGATTGAGGCAGTTGAAGACAAGCACACCGACACTCGCTGGTTTGATCTTCAAAGACAAGACAAGAGAAGAGTAACAAATAAAAAAAATGAAAAAAAAAGAGCAGTAACAGCCTGTCAACAACATTAGCATTGCTTCGCTCATCCCTCCTCCAGCCACGGAGTTGCCGGCTCAAATGAGAGTACGCTGATGGTTTATCACACAGCGAGTAGCAAGCTTAGCCAGAGTGATGCACCCAGAAGACGTGATCAAAGAAATCCAACTTTGCAAACAGCAATGGCAACGGAATGGCCCTGCCATGTTATGTTTCTCATAAGCCTGGCACTGCCAACTGGGTAGACAGACAAGAAGTCAAGGATGAGATACTTTAAAAGCTACAGCCATTTTGTTTTAGGAGGCTTTGGTGATGTCTATGGTAACTAGGAATTACTACTTGTCAGGGTCTATTCATCCTATAGACTGATTACTGAATAAGTTATGTTTAATAATTTGTTGTTGTTGTTTTTTTAAGTTTATACCACACAGCTCTAACAACATGTCTCCATTGAAGCAAACGGGCCATTAGAAGAATATGTTTCAAAACACTGCATCGTATAAAAACAAAATTACTAGTAGTAGCAGTAATAGTCATACTAGCTAAGACGTTTTGGTTTATTTTGGAAACAATACTAAACATGAATTTGTTTCTTCCCTATCTGTCACATTCTTAAAGCGGAAGTCAACACAAACATATTTTTTTCAACAATATGTTCTATGCATGCCCACAACTTGAAACAAGGTATTCTGATTAATATTGCATTTGTGGAATATGAGTTAAGATGGAAAACCTAGTCATCTCAGGGGGCCGCCATTTTGTCACTTCTGTCGACTGAAAGGCTCGTTGAAGCTGCTGAGTGATATTTTAAATCATTCTTTTTCATTTGTTTGTTTGTTTTTTATAACCTGATGGACTTTTCCACATCACACCTGCATTTTACACGCGTGTAATTGAAATCCAGACCGGACAGCTGATGGAGACAGGTGCTAAGGTTTCGCCTGAAAGCGGTGCACAGCTTCAAGCATATGGTTGAGCCCCACAAGAGTAGATTAAAATATGTGAACCCTTACCCATCATTCCACACATTCAAGCCTTTGGTTTAACTGCCTGTTCCTCCACCATTGAATAACATCTGTAAAATTGGTGCTCAGCAAGATTTGTCATGATACGAACCATTTGAAAATAGGATAAAGACTAAAAAAGTGCTGAACGTTTTGGGGCCATTTCTCACAACTTCTTTTTCCACTCTTTTAATGACAGCCATTTTCAAAAAAGAGAACATCTTCAGCGCCAGCCAATTTAGAGCATTCTGACTGATCTTTCAAGGCTCACAGAATATTGTGTTTTACTGTATGACTAATGTAAACACAGAAACGAAACTACCAAAAGAAAGATTAGACACTTTTTCCATCCCCCAAAAATGTTTGTTTCTACCTTATTCCATTCTTTAGGAATCAGCAGTAAAACGTATGTAAACGTCCATGTATACTGGAACAAAGAAATACAGAAAACAACCTTTCTGTGAAAAGTTATACACAACAGTGACTTTGATGCCTCAAAAATCCAAATACTATTTGTCTTCTATAAAATAACAACAACAATGAAAATGTGCTTTTGGTGGGCAAAATAATGTATTTCCAATGAATTACCAGGGTAACAATTTTACATTTGACAAACTTTTCCAAACTATTTGCATGCTATTTAGAAGTAGTAGTAGTAGTAGTAGTAGTAGTATTTAGCAGCGTGTGTGCGTAAATGAGTATGTCTGTGTACCTACGTACATTACATCATAATTTCTACTTCCAAATTTCAATCATCTCTGTCATCTTTTCTCGTTTCGATCATTTTTTACTTTTGACTCCTGTCCATGGCACTCCTGGTTTAAAAATGAAGTGGAAATGTATTAAATACAATATATATCACTGCACAAGCCTTTATCTTTAAATCAAGAGCGCCATCTAGAGGAGTAAAAAAAATATTACAAGTGCTTTTTGAAGCTTTATTGTCCCATCACTAGGTCAAACCACAGTTGCCCAAGACAGTTCCCCGCCCATTCCAATAAAAAGACATAGTTCACGGCAACTGACGTCGGCGGCGCTCCTTGTTAGGATTCCTATTGACAGAATTTCACGTCAATGGCACTCCAAGTTCATCTCTTGCAACCTTAAGCCTCTGCATTGAGATGCGTCAAACAGATGCCCCGTTTTAGTGAGAAAATGGGCGTGGTTTATGTAAATTGAAGTGCCGCAGACACGCACTGTCATTTAGAATGAATTCTGATTCGCCAACATACAAACAGTGGTGCAAAGAAAATGAGCGCCGGTGATCTTGCATATATTGTACGCTCAACTTGTGCGCAGAGTACAAACATTCTTACACATTTATTTGTGGATGAGGTCCTGTGGC
This sequence comes from Filicampus tigris, assembly GCF_054856515.1. Taxonomy (NCBI): domain Eukaryota; kingdom Metazoa; phylum Chordata; class Actinopteri; order Syngnathiformes; family Syngnathidae; genus Filicampus; species Filicampus tigris. The sequence goes on along the minus strand of NC_141225.1, from coordinate 21,463,060 downwards.
TTCCAGAGGCTGGCGAGAAACAATCTAAATTTGATTCCATCAGACTGACAGAGGGCTGAATGTCTGACATCCAAATCAGACACAAGTTGCAGAAAACGTTTCTGTATATTAAAAGTTGGATCTGAATTTGTGAAGGTGCATTTCTGCATAAGTGAGCAAGCACACTGACCCCAGTAGCTGTTCAACTAGCGTGCAGGTCCTCCCTCCCGCCCTCAGGCGGCTCATGACAACAGCCTAGCAGCAGCGCTATTTGATCTCTGATGCTTTCCTTAATCTGGGTTGTCAAGGTTCGCTTGTTGGAGTGTATTTACTTTCTTTCGACCAAAAAGTATTCCACCCCCCCCCCCCCCCCCTCTCAGACAATGAGTAATCCAAAAACGAAGGAGGAGGGAGCATGACCAGCAAACAGTCTTAAAGCAGCAGTTTCTCTTTTGTTTGTGCACTTTGAATTGATTTCGCACCCTAAGTCTACCAAATTAATGATTCCATTAAAAATACAATACATTGCTGAACAAATAAATTCACTAAAAAGGAAAGTTTAGTTTAGTGTCAGTTAGTAATGCACTTGCCACAAAACATTTTAAAGTAAACAATGTGCATTTCGTAAACTGGTTGGTTTGAAACCATTTTGAGTTAGAAATAATGAAAAACAATGCAATTCACAAAATATCAGGCAGTTATAAATAAATCAAGAAGTGGGATAAAATTATAACGCTAGTTATTATATAAGTGCTTAGTGGTCAGCAACTTCTGCATTTGGTAATAAAACAATTGGCTCGGTGATTGATGCTCACACATGCGTTTCACACTAAACACACCAGCAAATGCTTATGATAAACCTATTTAACACTTATCCGTATAAACCCCAAAACCTTCTGTTTGCTAGTTGTAGTGTCTTGAGTTTGAGAGACAGTAAACACGTGGACAAGTCTACTGCTGCTGCTACTTCTCTCTTCCTCCAACGAAATCACTGCAAACGTCCTGTTGATGATTTGAAATATGTCAACTTATCCAAAGAGGGTGCTTCCACTTTTAGTGGGAAATAATGTCGTAACTGCACACGGTTTACCTTGGTTGTAAAAAATAAATACAAAATACCGTAATACGTTGTCGATAGGTGCATTCCCCACTACTGGAGAAGTTTGCCAGAACTTTAACAACACAGCAAGAAAACAGCGCTGCTAAACTTGCAAAGTCAACTTGACTGGCTACACACCACACTGCCATAATATCCTGCCAGTTTGTATTTATGCGCTCGTATTAGCCTACAGGTGTGTGCGTAAACGTGTGCGTGTGCGTGTGCGTGTTTTTAAGTCCGTTTCGCCGTGCAAACTTCTAATCGACAGCCGCGTGCAAAATAATATCCCTGTGTGCAGGCACTTGTGGGCGCCGAAGCTCAATAGGATACAACAAAGATAAATGTGAACATTATTAGCTGTAAGGGAAACTTACCATGATGCGAGTCGCTTTAGAGCAGCTAGACGTACGCGGATGAACACAACTTGCTAGGCTGCACGCCAGCTTGTGTACAGAGACCGCGTGCGACACAAATCACACCGTAAACACCAACAAGATTACTCCGCCATGCTTTTTGGTAACGGTGGCGGGGGCACTAACTAACTAACTAACTAACTAACTTGACACCTAACTTGGCGTATGCCGGGGAGAAAAGCAAATAGTTTGTCGTTCAGGTGGATGTCGTTCGAAAAAATAACTCGTGGTCCTTCCTGGGTGTTGTTATAAGGTATGAAAACGCAAAAAAAAAGAGGAAGAAAACGGGGAAGAAGCGCCGATTTGGATGTTGTTGTTTTGGTCTTCCAGGTCCGTGACGTCATATCCACCTGCTGCGTAAACAAGGTTCATTGCATTGCAGCGGTCACTATCACAAGTACTATTAGCAGTAAGAAGCACTAAAGTAGAACCTTTCTTTGGGGGAATGTAATGCATTTTAGCAGAAAGCACGACAAGGGAGGGTTGTCAGAAAAAAAAAAAAAAGTACAACGTCGTCTACTAATTACAACGGAGAGGCAATGAACTACGTATTATTTCAGAACTGTTTCCTTTTTTGTACATCATAGCCGTTTGAAAGCCTTTCATAACAGACGCTGTCATAATTACCAAATTTGTAGGGAGGAGGTTAAGTCCTAAATGATTTTGTAAAGATGAACGTCCATTATTTGCCTATTTTTTTCAATGATCAAGAAAGGCTGGTTGTTGCAAATATTTGGTTGAATTTTTTTGCTAACTGCTAACCATATTTTGCCTTGGGCATGACTGATGATATTACAGTGATTAAAGTGTATTTTGCTTGCCTCAGAAGGAAATTGCTCGGCCAGTTTAACAGTCCAGTTAACACTAATTGTAAAGCAACATTGATTTGATTTCACGAGAAACTACTTTCAGTCGTTTTTTGTCCTTGATCAAGGTCTGAGAAGCACAGCCCTTTTCATTATGAAAGACATTACAGTAGTGTACATCTCTTTTCTTTTTTCCATGGCTACAGCTGAGACCTGCTTCTGCTGTTGCTGCAGAAGCCTCGCAGTGTGTTTCTTAGTAGACAGCGCCACCCTTTGATTATGGACGGTGAAAGCCAACTTTATAACACCCATTAATATCTAATGTATAATTTACCGGCGACATCTGAAACGGACTGTTTACCTGAAATTGGATGAACATGATTTTTTGTAAAAAAGAAAAAGAAAATTTTAAAAAAACTTTAAATTCCGTGCTGTTAATGTGTAAAATCACCACAAAAAGCTCAGATATCAGATTTATCATATCTAAACAAATTCAAATTATATTGATAAAGATGGAGTCCATAGAATCTCTGGCAACATTTTATTTTAATCTCATAATTTATAGAAAAACATAACAAAAGGGATGAAAACAACTTGTCGTGACACATTTGTTAAAGTGGTTGCAGTCGTCCGTATGAATAATGAACTTCATTGTTTTATTCTTAGTCTCTTTTCATACGGTTATAAACATGATTGGCTGACTTAATTAAAACAACTAAGATATATGTGCATTGTTATATGAAGTCAATCTTGCACATAATCTAAACTCTCTAATACTTCCGTGGCCTGATCTGCATGTCAATATGGGACCTTTCAGCTCAGTGGAGCCGAAAAAGAATGTGTTGGTGTCAATTTATTAGCATGTTTCCTCAGTGTCACCGTGCAGCTGTGTTGTGTGGATTAAGGGCACGACTTGATTGGGTGTAGTTGTAAATTAATTGAGGCTCACAATCAGTTATGTGATAGCCTCTCCACCAAGCATGCGGACAACAAGTAATTAGCGTTCTGTTAATTAGGTAATTAAGCTAATGAAAAGGAGCTGGCGTGATTTCTGAAAGCATTTAAATGGCTTGGACACAGGGCTTTTCACCTACTGTGGCAGGGACAGAAACATTCAGGGCGTAAACGCCAAGGAGGAACTCGAATAGCTTGTGAGGGATTTTAAAGTAGTGCACCATCGAATGGGAAAGTAGATCTTAGTGCAAATCGAGGGCCAATGAAGGGTCTGCATCACTGCAGGTGCTCGCCAATCCGACTGTTGAGCTCGTACTCCATTCTTCCCTCACGTGTGAACAAGACCCCAAGATCCTTGCACTCCTCCACATGGGCCAGCATCTCATTCCAGGCCCAGAGAAAGCACTCCACCCTTCTCCGACTGAGACCCTGAAGACGCTTGCAGGAGATTGCTGATTGATAAATAAAAAGCTTAAATGAATGTCTCTGGGTGATTCATTTTCATTCCAACTTGAACGTGAGGCCTCATTTGTCTAACACTAGCTTCTGGAACCTCCCCCATGCATTACTGCTCATCCTGACTTTCAGGTTAATTAAATTTATATTCCCTTCCAAATACTGTATAAACGTCCATAGTGCTAACTAAGGGCCAATTTGTAGAAGGACAGAAGAGAGAGAGAGAAAATAACTACCGGTATTATAAAACACGTCTACAGGTGGCCAAAGGCACAATATTGTTCTCTTTTGCAGGTGTCTCCGCTTCATATTTTACAGAAGCATTGTGAGCTGGTGCCGGTGACTTCTTGGAGCAAGACTCAAAGAGTTTTCATTCCAGCGTGTGCGGTGCTGAGGATCCGCCGGGAGTTTCCAAATCCAGGGGGGCACTACGTGGGCTGTGGGCATGCTGAAGCACCTGCTGAGGTGCAGCCACCGCTCGACTGGACCTTGAGACGCGTGCACTGCGCAGCAATAACGTCCTCTTCTGATGACTTCTCAAACTGTGAACGTAAGTCCTCAGGCACCGGAACCATTTTCAACTGTGCCACAAAGTTTGTGGGATCAGGGAAGACCTCAGTGAAGACAAGATGCATGAGCGCAGCCACATACCCTGAAAAGTAAATCAAGTTTCCAGTTAGTTTCTATTGGTGCTTTTAGATTGTATTTAATATTTCTTGTTGACACGTGTTTATATTTTTGCACAATATTGTAGTAAAGTAGGAGAATTATGTTTCGTACCGAATGTGGTTTCAATTTTGATTGGTTTTGCTGTGTCTTGGCCTTTTTTGTACTTGGGATATGACATTTTGAATAAAGCCTTCCTTTTTGAAATGGCTTGTTTACATTTTGCATTTTCATTTTGGTGCATTCCTGCCAAGTAGAGACTGCAAAGGAAAAATAAAAACAAATCATAATAGTACAAAATACATGACAGCAAATGTTATCCAACTCAGTATTAGAAAGTCAAGTAATCAAGATCGATTTCTTCACCTGCACATCATCCCCACATATTTGAAGTCGGAAATTTTAGGTGTAAAGCGAAGAATCCCACCATGAAATGATGCAAGAGAAGACGTTTGGTGGCATGAGCTTAGTTTTGCAACATCTGCAAGCACTCGTTTGTTCATCAGCAGTTTCTCCACCTTGTACAGTGCCTTTGTTCCTTAGATTTAAAAAAAAAAAAATTGAATAATTACTAAAAACCAAGGGTACTGAAGTGATAATTTCGCGTGACAACAAAGCCGAACTTACCAGGCTGAAACCACTTCTTTGGATCTCTGGAAACCTTGTTTGGGTGGGCACACTTTGGAAATAGTGGGTCATCATGTGAATGGACATCTTGAATGTGATTGAGCAGGGAGGTCCACTTGGCCACCTTCTCCGGTCCAGATTTCGAGGAAGACGCTGTCCAGTACATATGGTTTTTGATGGCCGCTAACCACTTCTTTATTATGTGACACTCTTGGTCTTGGGCCAATTTATTCAACTTCTTGGATAGACCTTTATAATGACATAAGCACATTATTAAATTAGAAAAATCCATGTTATTGTTGATTGAAATAACATTTTCAAAAACCTTGTACAACGTGCCACACGTCGTAGTACTGTGTAACATCTCTTTCACGCAGAAATTTCTGAATTTGAGGGTGACGGTGTGTTACGATGTAGTCCACCTCCAGACCACTGGCCTCAAGGAAATCCAAACTTCTGCGCAGTCCTTCCTTCTCCATGTGGGAGCTCCCGCCCACTTCATTACTCTGCATAAGCAGAGTAGGATCAATTGCATGTAGTAAAATATGACAATTAAAGCTGTTGTAAATCTGGGGAAAGAAGTAAAGGCTTACATGTACAAGTTCCATGTCAACGATCTTGTCACTTTCAAGATCCATTAATGTGTAGGTCCCATATTTAGCGCTGTGTCCTTAACAAACAAACATACATACATATAAACACACACACGCAGGTTAGAACACTAATGACATTATATTACATTACAATTATGTAATATTTTATTTACCTGGGGAATTTGCTCTCATATCACCGTTTACAGCAATTTTGCCTTTCTTCTTCAAATCCTCAAAAAATAATTTCCGATCTTCATTCCATTTGTGGTAGACAGCAGGCTCAAGATAACATCGAGCATGTCTTCTGAAGGTATTGCACTGATGGATCTGAAGATTCATCGCCTTGCACGTCTGAAGAAAAAGGATACAAGTGGACAGTTTGATAATTGCAATTACTGTATTATGAGTTTATTTTCTAGATCATATTCCACTTTATATTTACCCTGGCAAATTTCACAAAGGATCCCCCTGAAAAATAGACCGCGGCTGAAAGTTGCAGGTTGCCAACTGGTGTGCTTCCAATTACAGGCCCGCTTTGCCACTTCCGGCTGTACTGGCAGTGTGGACACATCTGCATGAATGAAACTAACGTTCCATATTTTCTTTTCTTGACAATGCAATGGCGCTGACAAACTGGGCAGGCATCAAAAATCTCCTTTAGACTTTTCTCAAATACAATGTATTTTGCATCTTCCAAAGCTGTTGGATCATTTTTACTGTGAAACACAAGCATATTTATACATTTAGTACTGACAATTATTTAGCGAAAACATGGACTTGTTTCATTACCTAAAACAAAACATGAACATCAATTACATTACTTCAGGCACAGACACATCTGTGAAATAAGTTGCCGAAGTAGAGGCTTCTGTTGTAGAGGCTCTAGGTTCGTATGATGAGTCATGTGGGAGTATGATATCTGAATTGTCCAGATCTTCAAAATCCTCCTCCTCCTCCAGACGTGGTCTCTTTGTAGGTCTTGGACCATGCCCAGAGGTTGAGGCTTTTATTGACGCTGATGACAAATTGAGCCAGTGTTGTTGGGCTTCCATACTTTTAACTGTAGTAGTGGCTGCTGCCTGGACACCTGTGGGGGACAAGATACAGCATGATACATATGACATTCGCCTGAGTATCTACTCTTATAAGGAAATAACTCATGTGTTACAAGCTAATACAAGTATAATACTGTAATATTACACATAGACATGTGATAAGGAAGGGTCACTAAGGGTTCATATTTTACCTTGATTATTTCTCAGCATACTTAACATCTACTTTAAACTACCATTCCTAGTGATATCAAACTATTTGACCTGTTTTATGCAAATTGGAATATTACAGTTTAAGTTGATGTGCAAACACACCTGCATGCTGTAACTTCAGGGTGTCTGCAGTGTACTGTGTGGAGACAGTTCTGGTGAGTATTGAAGTGGGGGTGGTTTGCACACCTATAGATCTCACAAGAGGAAAGATCACAGGTACAGCTTCTGTGGAGCATTCTTTTGATGTGCTCTTTCCAAAAAAACAAAAACGAAAAAAAACATGAATTAGAAATCCTCACTTTTCTCCTGTTACACTGGATATTAGACAACAGTTTGGTGATTGCAAACCCCCTCATACCACACCACCCCTCACGTAACCTGCACACAATTATCCTAACAACAGTCTGTCAGGAATTTAGATAGGTGTTACTGTAGACTGTAAAGGTGACAAATCATCACATCAGTTATGATTGAATTACAGTACACACATTTACTTGGAAGTGACAAAACATTCATAAATGCTTCATACACGGGGGTTATATAATCCCAACGAGAATAAACTCATCAATTGAAATAAACCGTTATTCACATTGAGAAACATAATTATCTTAAGTAGCACAAGAATCAAGTGGCAATTAGTATGCAGCATGGCTGTACTATTCATCCACGCACGTAGTAATGTGTGCATCAGGTAAGTTTATTTTTCTTTATACAACAAAATACTGTACGTCTGACATATCGTGCTTGACAACGAAGCTAAAAGTGCATCAATGCTAATGTTATGTCATCATTTAGCTAGCTGTTTGATTTACTTATTTACTTACAGCTCTCTTGGCCTCTCCATCAAGTTTGATTGTGGGAATTGCGCCAGTTTTAAGGTGTAATCTCCCAGCCAATCCACTCTGGTATTGGCCAAGGTTCGCCACACAGTCCTCTGAGAAATGACGATCACAGACATACAGCTTCTGGATGGTCGGTCGCGTGCTCCCGAAAATAAATTCCAACCATTTCTTGCGAATAGTCCCATCTCTAGGAAGACCGAACAGACTCATAAACTTATCACAGCCAAACACACATTTTCTCCACTTGCACATTGTCTGAACTAAAACGTTGTCACTGGAAAAAAAAAATTAACAGTTGTTGCCAAGACGTGCAAAAGGAATCACTTCTTCCCAATTCGGGTGCAAACTGCAAAAGTGAAAGTGTTTTGTCGATCACTGCTGTCCGAAAACGAATAGTTTTGGCTCACGTGCCTTGACTGCAGAGCGCAGTTCGAGGCGTGTCTCAACACGGGGTGGGAGTAAACGTTTAACTTCCGCCCAAACGGAATCGAAGCGGCTTCTTTTTTTGTCTTTTTTTTTTTTAAATATTTCTTTGGCAATTTTTAATGATGCACCGTTTTATGAGATCACGCGTATTTTCTAAACACGTTTAAACATAAAAAATAACAAACTCTCACCCCTCAGTCAGTCGGGGTGGAGCTAACGCAATTGTTTGACGGAAGTGGTCGAAACGACTATTTTTACGTCCATTGTTGGTGAAGACAGGGTGATAGAGCCACGGGAGCTCATTCAGCATGCCTGAAAATATCGGTCAACATTGGTTCTGAGTGTCTAGAACATTGAATTCAAAAGTTGTGCTCAAAAGACGTCCTCCACTTAGAAATGAGTGGGATGGGTGCAGTACCATGTTTCCCCAGCAGAAAGCGCACTCCCTGTATGGTTGAGGTTTGTATTTTGGTTTCCGTCAATGGATAATTTGTAACATTGGATGTTGAATAAAGTGCTGAAAAAATAACTAAAAGTGAATTAATAAGAAGGCGCATCAATAAAGCCGCGGAGGAAATTGTTCAACAAAAAAGATAAGAAAAAGAAGGCGATAAGAGGTTGAGGATCCAGTGGGCGTGTGTTTATGCTGCATTCGTGGAAAGTGGGAAATCGGGTATTCCGGCTTCCAACCAGAGAAAAACATTGGAACGCCCCTTATTAGAACTGAGGTCCAAGTTTCGAAGTCGAAAAAAAGACCTTGACTTCACCGATCGACTTCATTGACGGCACTCGACAACGGCGACCCCCATAGAGACATAGACCGTGAATGGAGTATACACATCTCTCTATGAGAGAGAGAGAGAGGGGGGGGGGGGGGGATTGTAAATTTATGTATCCATTTTTATTATTACATTAATTTAGTTATTGGAAATAACTTCACATAACACAACGAAATTTGTACTAACTGCGGGAACTGCGCAAAGATATGCAGTTATCTCCCTGCCTGAAGTTATTCGGTGAAACTTATTAAATGTTTTGAAGATATTCCCTACAGAATTATATTTCTATGAATTCAGGAAATTGTGAAGGAAGGTTTGCTGGACGTCAGAATGTGTTGTTATGAACCAAAACAACAAACAATTGATCGAAATCAACCATCTTTGTACACATTCACCTGGAACGCTTTGAGTTCGGAACTGGTACTGGCTTCCACCTTCTTCGAATGCACCATAAGAAAGCAGGAATGCTCAGAGATGTGTGTGAATGGGGAATTAGCATTTTCATGGCTAAAAGTTCAAAACAGTTTATTTTGCATGATATAGACCCTTTAAATAAGCAGTATATCAACACAAATACTACTTGAAACACAACACAACTATACAAGTTCAATATTTATTAGTACTGGAAACAAGTACAAATTAATGACAGAAAATGTGCAATTTCTGTTCACTTTTATATATCAAATGATCTGTCCATCTGTGAAAGTGGAGTTCTACTTTTACCACTTAGCATTTAAAAGAATTGTCAAATGTGCTGCGGTTGGAACATTCAAAGAGACATTTCACTGTAGAATATCTATTTTATGCTGCATATGGCTTTATAAGTGAGGGATACTGTGAGTGGACTGATTCTCATTCAAGTATTACCCTCATTTTTCAATTCGCTTACAACTTATGAAGACACAAGGAACTCATTGGGACATTCATTCCACACCTGGAAATTTGACAAACATTTTCATCATTTGTGATAAACTTCTTAAACAGCTTTGGTACCCTAACAATCTTATTACATTAAAGTATGAGTGGATAAAAGTGAACATTTGTTGAACGTATAAGATAACAGCAGCTAACGTTATACAAGGAAACGCCTGTACGAGCTGCAGTGTATATGGGACAGTGACATGACAAAACCATAAACCAGTCAATGCTGATGAATGTTTATGTACATTTTTTCAACGGTTGAAATAAAACAAGGCATCAGTCATTCAATAGTTATAAAAAATATATTGGTAATACCTTGATTCTCTTGTGGACAGTGTGTTTTAGTCAAGGCAGGTACAGTTCAGATAACAACAAAAAAGTAAAGTGCACCATTTAATGTCTTGAACGTCCTCCTTCAAAGGCATGATGTTCCATGTGAGCTGTAAAATGAAAAATAATTCAAGGTTAATAAAAACAGGAAAAATACAACACCTCAATAACAATTTGTCTGTACAACTACTGTAAAACGCAGAGAGAGAGAACAGGAGTGTAAATGCTAATGGGAGTGTTAGCATCCCATTAGCATTTAACAACTGAAATGAAATCCTACACCGAAATGGCATACTTACGCTTATAAAAAACTGCTTTAAAAGATGTGTACGGGAGAAGCTCATTGATTTTTCCCAAGACACTTGCTTCAGTAGCAAGAGAGGCATCTTTATTCCAAACTTGTACCACATCCTCCCGATCTCTGACACTTACACTGGCGCCAAGAACCTCATCATCTAGTGGTTGAAAAAAAAGAGAGAGAGAACACACAGATAAGCCAGTCAATGAAACAGAAAGCAAATAACAATCAATATCAGCATGATGACATGAAAAAGTAGAGCACAGTACCTGAGGCACAGTAATCTGCAAACTGTTCCCCTATAGTAGCAAGTAACAATTCTTTCCAAACTGCAGACTGAAACAAGACACAGATAGAGAAAAAGAATATTTTTCTTGTTAGCATCTCAAAAGTGAGAACTTGACTTGATACTTGGTCCTATTTCTGACACAAAGTCAAATTCATACATCAAACATAATTCCAGATCTTGGTAAGGTTGTATTTGCAATATGTAACTGTGGGCAAAAGCAGTTTATCAGATGTTCAAGGTGATGCGAGGGAATAGCAAAATACTGGCAAAGATTAATCAGAATGCCATGTTTCGACTAATGGGCCTGCATCAAACACATTCTTATAAAGAACATTTTGGGGGTGACCTCCGATTAAAAGTATGCTCAAGATGTTAAAAAAAAAAAAAAATCCATCTGGTGTGCTGCGTACTGCGTTATGACAACAACAATCAAGCAACTGTTACGACAACACCTACAGTGCTTTCTTTTGGTACTTTCATCTTCCATACACCTCCTTTTGCATTGCTCTCCTCTTCCCTGTTTGTGGTCAAAGATAAAAAAGAAAAAAAAGCAATGTTAGCAGACACATTTAATCTTGGAATGGCTGCTTGTAAAACATTGGTCTATTCAATCTTAACTGTAATCCACACTGAGATACACTTTCACTGGATCGTATCAGATGTGTACTGTGAGTGTGCCTAATAAAGCGTATGGTGAGTTTTGGACCGTGTGAAACTGCGTCTCACACAGTATTACCAGCAATGGCTGATCACATAAATATGTGACGTGAAGCTTAAGAGTAGTACGTATACTACTATAAATAGGAGTGAAATGTCAAGAGAAAAAAAATAAAAACAGTTCCAGAGACGTACCAGAGTGGCCTCCGTTCCCCCCGCATGAGGTGATAGCTACATCTCAAAGGAAGGGCTGTGACCGGTGGGATGTTATTGTACACGCTCCAGAAGAGCTGCAGACAACAAAAGAAAAGAATTTATCCAAACTCTTTCTTTGTAAGAAAATATTTTGCATGTGTGAGACTGATAACGTGTATGCCTTTCTTTTTGGGCAAAGCATTTCCGCTATGTTTATTTTTCTGTGCTTCAGTAGAAATAGATTCCAAAGGTACAAAGTACAATTTGCTGGTGAAGCCAGCGCTATAAACACAAAGGCTATTACCATTTTATGTTCCGTAATTACAGTCGGTGATGTCATACTTGGGCACATCCGGACTCAACATGCAACGTGCATGCCTACTGTTTTCAGATGTATACATAAACAGTGATGTTGTAGTTTCCAAAGCTGCCAACTTGAGACCCGATTTCAAATGTTTGCATTTGCAGCCTGCGAAACACCGCTGTGATGTTAACGGACACCCGAAATAACAGCTGCTGACCCGACTGCTTACCTGAACACTTTGCACTGTGTAGATCTTCTTCAGATTGGATTCACATTCTGCTGCAGTTGTGCCTGGCAATGACCTAGATCAAGGTATTAACAAACCAAAACAAACATGAAAATATAGCTTTTTATCACACAATGTCACATTTGTAGTGCATTTGCCTCATCTGCATGTCTACCAGTTACTATTCCCCAAAAGGGAAACGTGGAGCGGAATTTTGGGACTGTTTGTAAACGCCAGAACAGTGTCTTCCCTGGAATAGGGAAAGGTGTCAACTGGGAGAAACGGATGCATTTGTGCAACCGAACTTTTTTATAAAATATTGCAAAAGGGGAGTATCGACGCAAATGAAAATTATTGTTTTACCTTTTCATTAAATTAGATCATCTAAAACATTGTCTTGAGAGTCTATGTGATCACAGATGATAATAAATTCGATACATACCTATTACCTACTGTTTACGACTTGAGTTGGAATCAAACGGAGAGCCAACCAGTACTGTATTAAAACTTCAAGTTCCACTTTACTATAGTCAATGAAAAATGACGCTGTGCTTTGGGTTTAGGGGGCCACCTAGATGACCACGAGCGCGTCTGCTTGTCTAGTCTACCGTTACAGAGAAAATAGGACAAGCGCAACTCAAATAACATCCCGCAACAGGCCTGCTAGCCTTGCACAATATTTCAGCCGTGCTCTTCCTGCGATCGAAACTTTCAGTGACAACGCATTAAACGGCGATCGTTTCACTACCTGTCCAACCAGAAGGTCCAAGGTGAATGCAACGGCAGCGTTGGGTTGTCTTCTCCTCCTGCTTGGTGTTTCTTTGTGATATTATCCAACTCTTCCTCGTCGATATCGATGCTGCTTTCAGACGGCGCGCTCAGGGCTCCTGTGTCCATTTGGAGGTCCGCTTTACCAGCAGAAAGCGCCATGAGAGCAGCACGAAGAAGCTTAAAAGAAACAAACTCTTTGTCTTTTGTATGAATCGCCTAATTAAAAACGCCCGCTTTGGTTTTGTCTCCTGCTCCGCAAACGCTCTTTCCGCACACCGACAATGACGTCAGTGCGTCACTGGCCAGACGTAAGTGTAGCTCCGTTACAGAGAGCACAAGAGAGAATGAAGATGCTATACTCTGATATATTTTCATCTGCTTAACCTGAGCGTTTCGGCAAATATGTTTCCGTCTTATAGTAGGATATAGTACCTGTATGACACAATGACGTCGTAAGATCTGTGTGAGTGTGAAGTTCCAAAAAGCAACGTATCATTTAAGGAGTATGCAATTTCTCTTATTTCTGGTGAGTTGAGTATCTTCATATTTTTTGCTTCTTTGGTTACCTCTGGTTTGCCTCTTTTAGGACTGATTTTCTTTTGAACAATCGTCGATTGCAAGCAGTAACAAGTCAGACGCTCATGAAACGTTGCATTACTAGAGAAAACTTGGACCATCTTTAGCTTTAAGCGCAAGCTCACTATACTGTACTGTACTGGCCGTTTTAGTTTTATATGACATGTATTTAACATGTTGGTTATATATTGACATTTGACAACTAACAAGTCCTAAATTGGAATACTTCACAGAATTCACCTGTTATTTTAGGGCTTAAAATAACATGTGAATAAACTATTGACTGTATTTATTTTGGATGGTTTTATTGTCAAGATCTACTAGATGGGCTTGGCAGATCCGTCACTCCGGGCCGGCCATAGGCGGAAGTTCCAACCCACAAAAATGCTTGCGCAATGCATATTGTAGGTTAATCAGCAATTCAAGTGCATTTCAATAGGCAAATATGCAGATTGTCGTTACTCTCCCGCAATTAGCTTGGGTCTGTGTGCAATGCTTTTTGTGAAATGAGAGATTTAAAAAAAAGGGGGGGGGGGGGGGGTGGCGGTGTTCAATGCTTTCCCAATTTTTAGAAAATATATATTTTATCATGTTAAATTATAAATCATTTTTTCACTTTAAATGTTGATTCTCTAGTGAGGGTTGCTTCACTATAAAGTTCTGTAACAAGCATTTTCACTCCAGTAAGGCAACTAAACCAGTAACGTTTTTATTTTTGCACACTCTGGACTGGTTGCCAGTCCGTCACAAGGCACACATAGACAAGCAAGCATTCGCACCCACTTACAGTAGCCTACACACCTATGGACAATTTAGAGTTTTTATTGTGCCTGACATGCATGTTTTTGGAATGTGGAAACTGCCGGAGAAAACTCAGGCAAGCACAGGGAGAACATACAGTGCAAACTCCATACAGGAAAGCGGGGGCAGAGATTTGAACCCTGAACCTCAGAACTGTGAGACAGACACGGCCAACACTGTACCACAACGTGTTGCCGTATCAAATATAGCTCATTATTAAAAACGTTTGAAGAAATACATTAACCGGGAAGCATTTTACAGTGGCAGCAGGAAAATTGCTCTTCAGATGTAGTCTTGATCTCTCCGATACGATGAGAGACATTTCGATCGTCCCTCCTCTATAGTGATGCATGACAGGTTGGGTAGACAGGGGCATGTGTGATGAAATCTTTTCCCATTGAAAGGAACCTGGGCAAAAGAATATACAATTAGCTTTATTTACGACGTGGAAGCTATGCAACAATATGTTTAAAATGGATGCTGGGATTGCTCGCAATAAGGAATATGAATGGACGAAACGGAATGTTATTCTTTTGCGATCACAATCATGACACCGGCAAAAAGTCGGTATCAGGGTGTTTCATGCTTGCTGCGGGAAAATATCGAGAGATGGTCTCACATGGTGGCTCATGGGGTGACAGTCGTCTCCTTCCGCTCCCATCAGCGTACACATACGCAGGCTGCGAATCCACAAACTCACCGCACAGCACATTCCTCCTCCACACTGGGAGTCCTTCTCACATGCCTGGACACACACACAGATGGATAGCTGTGCGTGCAACATCATAATAAGTTACCAATTTGGTAACACCTGTGATGTCACTTAAATGTACAATTTGAACCTTCGTGAAGTTGAATATTAGGATTTTACATAACACCGTCTTCAATCAGGGATACATTTTCATTTGCTCAATTTTTTTTAATCTGCTATTTGCTGTGTTGCATTACCATTAGTATGATCATTTCTCAGTTAAGTGGCAAATGTTTGATCTAATAACAAATATTAATAGTACAAAGCAATACAATATTTGTCACATCATTACAACAGAACATGGCAAACAGTTGGTGATTTATTTCAGATGTAAGTGTCAGACTTAGCAATGACTTTAATTTTGCTGCGATAACAACATTAGGGGATAATTTGAATAGTTTTATGTGCCAGTCGGGAAAGGAAAACACTAATTTACCATTCACCTGGGCAAGGTTGTCATACTACGTGATTTTATTTAGACAATCCAAGGCAAAATCTTCAGCATGTTTGGAATGGGATTTTATTTTAAATATACACAGCTATACAATATTTATTTACCATAAAAAGTGAAATATTTACTTTATTGTAATCCTCTTCTTATACATACCAAAAATCAAATTTCAGGAATGCCAGTTTAAACAATGCCGGAGTTTACACCAAGCACAACAATCCAAAAATTGGGAAAACATAAAAAAAACAACAACATTTAAACAAAAAAAAACTGTATGTATTTATTTTCTTATTTAGTCCTAATAAAAAAGAACATTTGTGGTTCTGTTATAGACCTTAACACAAAGTGTATCCTAAGAATAATTCAACTGGTGACACATGTTTCCTCATTTCCTCTCTTATTGTCCTCTCCTCTCCTTAAATCTTTGCCCAAATATGAATGATTGTCATATACCCTGTTTGTTTTCGACTTACCCCTGTGATGACGGCTGAAGACCCATGGGACACCAACAGCAGGAAGAAGAGCAGCAGAAAGAAAGACTTCATGATGAAGAGGTGTCTCCGTGCTGCCGCGTCTTTCAAGGTAACAACTAAAAGCTGACAAGGGAGTCAGACTTTGCCACACGTGCATACGTGACCGACTAGAGAAAAGTGACCCGGTGCACGTTTATAAACCCGGCCCGCCATTCAGACTCATTGTGACTCACTCGCATCGGCAAAGCTTTTCAAAAGAAAAAATATATATACAAGTAACACCAATGACAATACTCATGTCTTTTACCCTCTTAGAGCTCGCACTGACTCTGATTGCATGGGAGCATTCTGTAACATCAACTCTGGATAAACCCGATATTTTTTTTCCCTCATAGTTACCTTTTCACATTCCAAGGCCGAAGCTTTCATTTCATCCTTTCACAGCCACTTCAACCACATTCCAATGAGAGTACCTTCATTTTCAATCATAAACATGAATGTGGGATACTATTTTTGTATAAGTAGTTATTGTTGCTCGCATACTGGCCGTTTTCAGAGCAGTAACTCACTCGTCTAAAAGCACTGAAACAGCGAGACCAATTCCTTTATATTTGGGTTAGCGAAAAGAGGAATCAACCAGTGGAGGATACAGTGTAGATAAGATACAGAGCTTAGAATGAAATCAAACATCACTTTGACGTTACCTAATAATTGGAGCAGCCAGAGTTGAAATAGAGCAAAGTGAATACAAATTTTACCCAAATCTTTCCTTGCAATAATTGCATCCAGCCTGGAAAACATTTGCTTTTTTGGTTTCATTTTTATAGGTTTCTCTTTTTTTCTGGCTTTTCATTTTCACCTCAGTAGAAACAATGGGAACAATAGCATTACTTCATTTGTGCAGTCCAAATTTTTTGGGGAAAAACAAACTCAAACTTCCTGGACAAACTGGTCCCCAAAACGTAATATTATGTTGCTCAACTCAACAGCTAAGATCACAAAATGCTTTGTTGAGTTTGACATCATTTGTTATCGCCTGGTGACCAATTAGTCATTTAAAATGACAGAATCTGTGTCATCGCACTGTGAGTTATACCTATTGCTTTGAGTAAAAAAGCAAACCCAAATGCAAGGCAGGACTGCAGGATGCACTCAATAACACAATGTACTTATGTCCCAAAAACAAAACAAAATAGCCAAGAAAAAAACAGGGGGAGTCACGTGGGAAGTTGGAACAAGACCAGACAAAAATAGAAGCAACAAACAAGGACTGAAAGAAACCAGGGAACTAACAACCAAACTGACAGGACAACAAGAAACACCTGGACCAGACACAAGCGGTTGGACGGAGCTGATCGCTTTACGCAAGGGACCAGGCTAACAAGAATAGGTGGTAAGAAAAAAACCTAACCAGCAAGACTAGGCGCAGACCACAAGAAAACATGAAAATACATGAAACCAGGAATTTGGAATTGTTGTTTCGCTTCGATCATACTGAAATCCAAACAAGTCAAAATGTTTTCCATCACAAGCCTTGTACGCTTCCTTTTAGTACGCTACAAGGTCACAGCTAATGCAGCCTCTAGTGCTTGTACTACTATTCTTTCCACAAAGGCTGTCTCTCCTATTCATACCTCGCTCATGCGACAATCCACCTGGCACGATTTTGCCATACTGCACAAGGACCAATTGCTTTGATCAGCGGTTTCGTTGGCAACTGACCACTATGCTGACAAAATGTAACAACAAGGCCACCATGCAATAATGTAAACCTATATATATATATATATATATTCATTTATTGTAATACAAATGAATGTACACTCATCAGCTAACTTAGCCCTATCTAAATTCCGCAACTTTATTGTGCTTTCATCCTTGTCTTGGTTTGTTTCGATCTCATTTTCTGATACACCGGAGCTCCCGCATGCAAAGTCAAGGGTAGGGCAGATCTTTTGTTCCACCCCAACACTATAAAAACTCAGGCCTTCTCCTTTCAAAAGATGCAATGAATTGGTCCAACTTTGGAGAACTCAAGGTTGGGGTGGTGCAAATTGTTATCATGAACGTGCTCCAACAAAATTCAACAAAACTCGTTCTGCAATCGTGTCAATAGGTGGTGGTAAATCCATCTATCCATTTTCTACCCTTCATCCTGTTCAGGGTCGCTGATGAGCCAAAGCCTATCCCAGCGGAGTACGAGAAAAACATGAGCAAGTCCACTGAGAAAAGGTCAAAGCTTTGAATAAATATCAAAGTTGTTGTTGATGTCCCTACAGTAACTCTATGTTGAATCTGGAATGCGTCAATAAACAGTCCCCATGGTTACACAGATTCCGGTATCTTTTTCCAACTACACTCCTACAGTTGTAGAACAAAAGAAAACAATAAGACACTGACAATTTCATTGAGCTTTACTTTCTTTTCCATTTTTGATTATAGGGGGGATAAATGGCAACCCAATCTGCATTTAAGGCTGTGCTATCCTTTTTAAAGCAACAAAATTTATGAATTGATTCTCTTTTCTGTCAGGCCGACTGTGCAGCTGTCATGTGTAACTGACTACAGTAAAGTACGAGCCACGAGTAACCAAATTGACAGTGGTGACAATCCAGCCCAGGACTTCAGAACTGTGAGACGGCCGCACCAACCACACACCTCTTGTGCTGCCCCAGATGGGAATAAGTCAGAGTTAAAAATGGTATCATTTATACACTTTGGCCTCAATAAATCCAAAACACAAGTTGAATCTCTTTGTTGTAAAAGTGGATTTGTTGTCCTAAAGTTTAAAAATAATGAAATGAAATGTGAACGTATCAACGGGGGGGAAAAAAAGGCCCACTTAATGGCCTTTGAACAGATGACATTTTCAACACGCTAAGACATTTGGAAATAGATGCGTTCCTGACTTTCAGATATAAATACAGTATATGATTAGAAATCGTTCACCGACATATGAAGGCTTTTGGAAATTGATGTGTGGAGATGATTGATATTAAAAAAATTTTGAGCCTCATCAGAATTATATACCCATTTACTCTGTTGTAAGAAAACATTATGTAATGTTGAGTTTAAATTAGACTCTCATTTAGGCTAAAACTATCTTTTCTTGATGAAGCTAATATTAAGGATAAGCAGTCTCTGGCATGTGTTTTATTTGCCCGCAGCTCTGCTGTCATCGGCCAAGACTGCCGGGGAAATTTCCTATAATGCTCAAATGTCTTATTTCCCCTCTCTGCCTCGCCATCTGTTCACATTGACTTCATGTGAACAGACGTCAGCAATTTGGTTTGCTTACAGGCAAATGTATATTTTACATAATGTCCTCTTATGACAACTCAGGTGTTTTATGTTTTCTTTTGTCGCTTTCAAAAGGGACTCATTCGCGTGAGTGAGCGGTTTTCCTTTGTAATTCGCAATTTTGACGAGGAGGCTTAAATTGTTTGCCTATAGTCATTTATCGTAGTGCTCATTAATGCCCAGTGTGTGCATTGTATTTTTATGTTCACTAACTCCAATTGTCCCTACAGGTAATGAGTTTGTTTGACATGCACTTGATCTTCCAGCATATATGGATCGAGCTTAGTAAGTATATAATATAAACTGTAGGATAGTGTGAAAGAGAATAAGAAGAGAGTAATATTTTCAGTGTGTAAAGATAATGGGTTGGCAACATTAACGAGGGACTCATGTTTTTTGACATTATCAATAAATAATGACGTGCAAAGATGACAGCTCATCCAATTAGAATTATTTCTAATCGTACCAACCTGACCTTGACAAACAAAGTAGTGTGCCCCCGTGCAGTATGTACTCCTTTGTTTGGACAGTAATCTAATGTTGTCAGACATTGAGAGCAGTTCTCTGGCTTCCCAGGATGCTTTGCTTCTTCCTCTTGTCTGCCTCCCAGCTGTCATCAGGGAGGCGTTGGCGTGAGTGCGGCTAATTGAGTGGAGGATGTGCGGTGAGAGAGCAAACCTCCCTGTCACAGAGCCACAAAAGAACCCGGCTCAGCCCTCAAGGTCCATGAGGATGGAAAAATATATATATTTTTTTTGCAAGCGGCTTGGTTCCTTATCGTATGAAGTGCTCCTCTTGTGCTGTATGAAAAGAATCCTTGTTGCATAGATGCACAGACACAAGTCACTTTATTTAAATTTTTTTTAAATAAAAGCTTTTTTTTTTTTTTTTTTAGGTGTACTAGAAATTGCACGCATTATCTGTAACATTGAGTACAATGTCTACTTTCACACAACGAAACCGCTCAAGTAAAATGATTTGTCGGTTGTTCCGCATTTTTTTTCAACTTGGTTTCCACTCCTGATCAAAATTTTGGTGATTTTGTTCTTTTTAACATTGTCACACTCGACCTCATATCCCAGCAGACCTTAGTAAATGTCAAGACTTCAGCAGACTTTGTGGTTACGTATGATGGCAAAGAGGAGAAATGTGGTATGATATAATCAATTGAAATTAGCAATAAATGTGGCGCAACCGCAGTTTTTTCCATGATCACAAAAGGTTGTTTTTTTTTTTTTCCTCGAACATGAACACGATTCTTCTTCACCTGCCACTTTTCTGACTGTCAAGTTCTATTATGACTTTAGGCTGCCTGAACTTGCAAAGGCAGAGAAAATCCTTGATCATGACAATGAATTTTAATAAAACATAGTAAAAGCGAATGTAAAATCACAGTCACGCTGAATTTGTGCATCTTTGTGAGTCTATGTATGATAAATGAACATGCCTGAGATGGATGCAGATGTGCGGCTGCGGCTTACAAGCGTGCACGTTGGTGCTCGGGCAGGCTGTGACGGACTCCACCACAGTTCAGCCATGCAGTAAGAAACTGGTTGAGGGAGCAGGCAACAGAGAAACAGATGAGTTTGACTCCAGGCACCAGATGCCCAATTTACCTTCATCCCTATCATTAGAAAGAGGTGGACGGATGCAGATGGAAGGGCCCAGCTGGTGTTGCCCATCTCAGACACTATGAATTCTCCGGCATATTGATGGGACATTAGAATAATTTTACCTGTTGATGATGACAAGGATGACAGTGCCAATAAAGATGTTCTGTCAAGGTGTATGGTGAAAAAAAAACTGAGAGAAAGATAAACAGAAAAAAAATCTTGCGTTTTTTTTTTTTTTTTTTTTTTCAGAAAAAAAAACAAAATTTTTAGCAAATCTTGTGAGACTTTTATAATTCTGAAGAATGTTTTTCCTTGGCGTTTTAATGTTATTTGTCATTCCACCACGAATATAAGTAAAAAAATCGATCGAGCCACAGAACAACATTTGGGTTTCAGCATTGAACATGGTTTTACAAACGGGGTTACATAATCTTTTCCTTTATCATGCGGTTTCATCATCATCTCATCACCAGGTTCTTACATCAACTTTGCTAACTACATTTTCTTTTTTCAAGTGCAATCGTCCTTTTTTCTTACTTGATGTATCACTTTTGCTGCTCATCAATGTAGGTTCTCTATTTCATGCTTCCTGCAGCAAGGGGAGACAAGCCCAGACTGCAAAGTGACTCCTCGAGAAACATTATCTGGATTCCAGCGCGTTGCCTCCAAACACCCTAGAATTTATATTTATTTTATATGTAATGTATTTTAATTTTTAATCATTATATGCAATAGTTCCACCCAGGGGTGCAAACTTCCATGATCTTGATTTTTTTAATTCCTTAAAGAAGAAGTCAATCCAAACATATTTTTTCCAGAATATGTTCTGTGCAGGCCCACTAGTTGAAATACGGCATTCTGATTAATATTGCGTTTGTGGAATATAAGTTAAGCAGCAAAATGCACCCACTGTTTCTTTCTTTAACCCTCAGATTTAAAATGCACAGCCTTTCACAGCCAATGGACATTTTTCTTCCACAGAAGAATGCAAGCATTCCAACCTCAACCATCCATCAAATTGGTGATCTCCATGAAGGGCAAGGCTACAACCCCGAACTGCATTCTAATGACGTCATTGGCTCACTGTCAGTGCAAGTCAATCCATCCATCCATCCATTATCGATACCGCTTAAACTCACACGGGTCGCGGGGCGTGCTGGAGCCTATCCCAGCTGTCTTCGGGCAGTAGGCGGGGGACACCCTGAATTGGTTGCACTCACGATCACACCTAGGGGCAATTTAGAGAGTCCAACATGCAACTTACCATGCTTTCTATGTTTTTGGAATGTGGGAGGAAACCGGAGTACCCGGAGAAAACCCACGCAGGCACGGGGAGAACATACAAACTCCACACAGGGAGGCCGGGGCCGGGATCGAACCCACGACCTCTGAACTGTGAGGCGGACGTGCTAACCAGTCCACCACCGTGCCGCCCCAGTGCAAGTCAAGATTTTTTTTTTTAAAAATGCACATTTGAATTACTGTTATTTATACAGTATGATTTATTATTCATTTTATATGTATCAATTATTTAATAACATGTCCTTGCTTATCCACCGTCTTGCTTTTTTGGGGTTTGTTTTTAAGAAAGGATTTGAAGTAGATCACCAGCAGTGACACTTCACCACAGGGTGTCAGCTCTGATCGCATTTAAGCATATTCCCCTCAACCCCTGACAACTCATTTCAAGACTTAATAAAGCGAGGCCAGGGGAGAGTCATATCAAGTTTCATTGCCAAAGGAAATGACTGTCTACACTACTGAACTGATTTATTTCGGGGCCCAGGAGCGCAGGCAGCGCTCGCTTTGGTTTTTTTTTTTTAAACTGCTATTAAACCACAAGGTGGTGCAATTGGACTAAAAATGTTATGCGTACGCTTCCACAACACTGACGTCACGTTGGAGACGGGGAAATAAAGGCCAAGGAGACAGAAAATGTTTTCAGTATAGTCAGTTGTATCCGGAAAAAAAAAATACACGGGGGGGGGGGGGATCTGCATGAAAAAGGAAAGGAAAGGAAGAAAATGAGAATTTGAAGACAGGGTTCTTCTTGCTTGCTAGACAGTGAAGATATGCTGTTAAAATGAAATCAATTATGAATGTTTCAACATCTTGTGTTTTCTACAACCGAGAAAAAAAAAACTATCTTTGTATGTGAAATATATACAGTATTATATTTTTAATTTAACTAATTTCTGGGCATAGGTTTGCATAGGTTCTCTGTGCGTGTAGTTTGTATGTACTGTAGGGATAGACCGATTGGCCAGGCCAATTATCGGCATTTTGATGAATATCGGTGTATCGTTTTTTTTTTGTTTTTTTTTTAAATCTGATGGCCGATGGTAAATGAATTTAAAACTGTGTTAATTTCAAGTAACTATTTACTTAAATTTTCAGCTAACTTTACAAGATATTCTAATGCGGGGAACACTCTGCAACTTGTGTTTTTGTTTGAAATCAAAACCAAGGTAAGTGGAATTTCTGTCATTTTGAAATTTTAGGGGAACTTTATTTACTGTAGAAAACTCTAAGGAACTATTGTTTTCATTTAACATTTTAAGACATTCTGATGACGCTGAGAGCTCCTTCAACTTGGTTTGAATTTTGCAATAAAGATGTATAATGTCAAAAATTTATAATAATGATAAAAAAAAATCAACATTATGCAAATCAGAAAAAAATGCTCAAAAACATCTGCTTTACGATGCTTCGACAAAAGTTACGAATTTTACATTTTGTAGATTTTGACGACAATATTTTCGTTTCTACTGAAAATGAATATCGGATCCAAATATCGGTTAGCGGCCTACTTGACTACTAATAATCGGTTTCAGTCCTGAAAAAAAAACATACGGGTCTATCTCTAATGTACTTTAGTCATCGTGCTTGCCGGATTTTTTTCTGTGTCTCTGGCTTCCTGCCACATCCCAAAACCATGCATGTTGAGTTAACCTAAGAAATTTGTCCAAAGGTGTGAATATGAGTGTGAATGTTTTTGTCTTGTGATCCAGCTCCTGTGTTGGATCTAAGGTGTCCCTAAAGTTTTGGATTGAGCGTGCAGATTAACTGTGCATGTCAAATAAATCCAAGAATAACCATAATAATAGTAGAGTCATCTGTGTAAAGAATATGTTTTATCAAGTCACTGTACACCCACCAATCACAGATGATAGGAGCGCCACAAAGAGTTTAATGGTTTATCTGCTGGCCGCCTGCCTGCCTGTTTCCACGGCAGCAGCAGCAGCAGCATGAGAAGAGCACAGCCTGTTTTCACATTCATAGAAATCCTACCCATCAGATATACCCTACCCAACAACAGACATGAGTTCCAACGCCGATGAAACATACGAGACGGCCACAGGCTGCTACTATCTTTTAGCCAGCAGACACCCGCATGACTTTGTGTGTCGCGCTTGTGGAAAGATGTGGCCAGGTGATGTTAGTGGGCTCAGCTTGTGTCTCCTACATTCCAATCAGGCCTTGACGCAAGAGGCCGTTTGTTTGCTTGAGCTTTTGAGACTTGGACAAACAATGCTCTGCAGCAGAATTCCATTCAGTGGATATATCCGTCTCGCCCCTAAATCTCCTCTCAGTACAACAACAACAACAACAACAAAAAAAATGGTGCCATACACGCATTGGCAAGCAGCAGCGAGCACATAAATGATTCACCGGCTGGCTGACTCGGAGGAGCCTGTGGTGCTCTGCAGGAGAGACGCTCAATATGCAGCACCAGGAATGCTAGTTGGCAGCAGCACGCCACGCCGCTCGCTCACATGCCTCGTAGTCTACTGATGTCTTCGGAATGGAGCAACCCATGCGCCCCCAATCTTCCACGCCCACTTATGAATCCAAACACCCAAAGCCTCAAGTAAGACGACGCACTCCATCTTCTCTCAACATCTCATTACGCTCCCCGCTGCAGAGGAGAAGCTTCTCAGCGCAACTTATAAGGCTCGCAAAAATAATCACGCAGCCGTTGAAGCCGAAGCACAATCACGCCAGTGCGCAGCGAGCTCTCACTTGTGGATTTAATATCACAGCAGAAGCACCTTTATTTTCCCTCCACGTCCCCTCAGGTTTCCAATCTCCTCGCTCTTCTCCTTTGTTATCTTCATTATCAGTCACCGCTGAGGAGAACGGCGCAGCTGTAACAGCTGCAGATGCTTCACTGCTGTGCTGCTCATCTGTGACGATCGCGCAATCGGACAACTTGCAGAGATAAACTGTGAGGTGTTGCAAGAGATTTTTTTTTTTACCAGGCAAGAGGCAGGCGAAATGTCAACGCTACAAGCTGATCGCATCAACAGCCAATAACATGCCACATGCAAGGAAAGCTGTATGCTGTTTAAATATTTGACATCCATTTTCTACAGCCCTTGTCCACATTTTGGTGATGGGGGAGGCTGGATTGAGCAAACCCATTCAGTAAAAATGGATCTTTGACATCTACAGCCATCCGTGGCGGTGAGTTGACTGCGTGATAACCTGGAGTTGACGTTGCAGGTTATTCATATTAAGACTGTAAATAATGATTATTTTTGTAATAAATTAAACTGACCATAATCCCCCACCCCCCCCCAAAAATAATAATTGGATATGATTCAGTTACTGGTTTGGTTCATAACATGTCCCGAAAATAGGGAAAAATATTGATAATTTTTTTCCAAAGTAAAAGCAAATGTTTGCAAATATCTTATTTTGATCGAACAAAAATGATCATCGGTCTGCTTTCATAAGCAGTGAACATTGCGTGTTCAAAATAATCAACTTGACAACGCTTTACTGGTGAAGTGCATACTGTTTAAGCACGGTAGTCTGCATTTTTCGAAAACTGCAAAATAACAAACTCTAACGTTCTTACTTGCTCATTCTCATGTAAATGTGCCATTAGTCAACTTTCATAAAGGTTACATACAGCCCCTGCAGTGAAACAGTGCATGATATACAGGAAGAAAAAAAAAAGAATGGATCGCTTGATGCTTTTTTCCCCCCCCCGTTGTTGTCATTTGTTGTCTGTGATGTTGAAATTATTGTCTGTAGACAAAAGCACATCCGACAGTAAGTGTCAGTAACCGAGACAGGAAACAATAGACTTGTTAGTGACACAATATGAGGAGGAAGTGACTTCTTTTCAGGAGTAAGAGTGGCAGCCAAACGGGTGTTGCTTCCAATTCTTCGATTCAACACTTGGTTATCTAATCGGCGCCTCAAACACATGCTGGCTATGTTCTTTAGCCGGAGAGTCATCTTGTTGATGCAGCAAGGGAGCTTTCAGGAGGAACACTTTGACCTCGGATTGGATTCCATTTTACCTGCCAGAGGTAACAATTGACAGTCCAGGGTCAGCCAAATGAATGAGTTTATGTTTAGCCTTCCTCAGTGCCTGGCGGAGCACTCGCTGTTTTGTTTGGAGCGCTCCCAAATGGAAACCCACATTGGGAGTCAGGCCAAATTGTCAGCCTTGCGCACGAGTTTGCCAGTGAGCGATGGCCGCTGCCAGCTTGAATAGAGGCGTCATCAGGGGACTGTCAGCTGAACAAAGTGTGTTCCCTAGCCTTACATTCAAACACACAAACAAAAACTCACGTTGTCATAAGACTCCACGGATTTGGTCATCTCAGAAATTCAAGGTTGAATAGCGAGCTTCTGTTCACAGTTCTATGGCAACTTGCGCCACTAGCGTTATAAAAATGAGGCAAATACTGTCTGGGTCTTAAAAGAGCAAAAGAACGATCGAGTGAAAATAGCGGTGTTTATTTCCTTGCTTTTTGTTCCGCAGAAATCCTTTTTTTCTTACAGACAACATTTTTAAAAAGATTCATTCCTGGTTGGAAGAACAATGATTAGGAGATCATCATCATTTCAGAATTCATGCTTTTTGTGACATTTTGTTTTGTCTATGCTTTGAAATCTTTCTCACGTGAAATGTCTTCCTAAAGGTCGGGAAACACTGATGAAGCTCTTTAACTGAAGCGACACAAACACACAATTGTGTCTGTCATTTATGATGAATAGGGCATGCTTTTGTATGAAATGTTTTACAAAAAAAGATGTGTTGAACACACGAGCACAATTTGCTTTGTCCAAGAAACGCATACGATTGGGGCTGGGGGATGGTCTCCTAGTGCTCACTTCAAAGCGCAGACATTTTAGAGCTTCGTGTGCCCGCTTTGTCCATGTCGAGTCTGTCAGTGCGCGACTATTATGCGACATTTAAAAAGGGAATGAGAGGAGCCACTTTGACCATGATTGAAGTTGGTTGTGATCACACCCACAACGGCGATTACCAATACAGGCGCAGAGTCACGCCATGTGCCCGGATCGCCCAATGTCTTTTGAATCATAATCAACATTGTTTCTGGTTTGTTTTCACTGTCCCAGATATGGGATGGTTGTTTACTTATCTGGATGTCCGAAATAAACTGAAAACAAAAAGCTAAATCAACCAAACCTATAAAGAGGTAAATTCACTTTTTTTTTTTTTTTAGCTCAATGCTTCAAGATTTATGTAGGTATATTTTTATGCTTGTAAAATAATGACTTAATGCTCAAAGCTGAACTTTTTTCCCTCATAATAGTACTGCTGTTTCCTTGTATATACCATCAAGTTATACTTAAACTCTCTGTATGTGCAGAGTAAGTCAGTATATGCCATGAATTGGTTGCCAGCCAATCACAGGACAAATATTAATAAATAACCTTTCACATTCACATCTATGGGCAAGTGTCAATTAACCTAATATGCACCCTTCTAGAATGTTGGAGGAAGCCGGAGGACCCGAAGAAAAAAAACATACAAGAGCAAGAAGAAGATGCAAATTTCAAGAATGTCTGAGCATAAGTTTGGAACCCGGAACACCTCTCAACTGTGAGGCAGACATTCAACCACAAGCCCGAGTGAGCAGCCATGGCCAAGTAATTAAGAAGACTACCTGCCGCAATGGGACGTCACAGTTCACGCCCACCGCTGTGGTGCCCTTGAGCAAGACACTGAAACCTGAAGAAAACAAGCTGCCGCCCTGCTCCAATTTGTGCTTCCCGACTGTGTTGGGTTAAATGCAGAGGACACATACGTCTATTTGGGAGACTGACGCACATGCAGTACAAATGTCAATTTCATAATTGTGAGTCCCCTTTACATTCACTCCCCTCCTCAGTTGTCAGTGGGCTGTGAAAGCGCAGTTATCAGAAACTCTTTTTAAATGGATATGCAAATCCTTCACGGTTGAGTCCTGTTAATTATTAAACAGGATGACTATTATACAGTGGCATAGTTACAACGGGTCAAGACTGATTACACACTTTCGGGTTGACAGACAACGAGAAGGCATTTGTTGAGCAGTAATTAGCTAAAATGATAACACAATGCTCCCCGTTAAGCCACTACACTCCGAGCATAAGCTTTGGCAGCAAAACATATATCCTCCCTTCTGTGCTTTACTGCCTGGTTAATATAAAAACGCCATCCGAGTTTGAATAAGTGAAACGGTTCTATTAAAACAAATACAACCTGAGGCAATTGTGTTTAAATGTAGATGTGTAATAGGTGTCAAGAAGAATCGTATCACAGCGTATGACCTGCAGGTAGAGCTGCTTTACAAGCCTTTCAAGGTCCAAGGTCCATCAATGATTTACTGCGCGGCCGCTCATGTTAACACTACACTTATGCATACTTATTATGTACCACTGAAGTGCACACTCACACACACGAACAATTACCCTTTCCACAGCTCACACTCACGCACACACAGGCAGGCGGATCAGGATTTAAAGGCAGTCTCCTTACCCTGCATCATTTTGTCATGCATCACATAACAACGTAAATTAGGTGGAATTAATTTCAAATATTCCAAATGACGGGACAATGGAATACCAGGAATTTCCTTTGACTTTTTCGCTTTTGTTCATAAGGTTTTATAGACTGTATATTGGGCTTTAAAATAGAAATATTGTACACATGCACAGTATGGGCCAATTATTTGGACAGAGAGAGTATATTTGTATACACTTTAATAGTGGTGCCTTGAGATACAAGATGAATTTGCTCCTGGGCCATGCACTCGTATCCCAAATCAACTTTCCCCATTGAAATGAATTGGAATTTCATTAGTCCGTTCAAGTCTCCCAAAAACACTAGACAAAAATTGTTGCAAAGTGTTTTTAAGGAGAAAAGCACTCTATAATCATTCAGTTTAGAAAGACAGGCAGTAGTGACACAATTAAGTACAATTAACAATAATGAAACCATTAGTACTTGTTTTTTGCTTTGGTTTCACCTGTGAAAACGGCATTTGCTCTTAAGCAAACATGAAGCCCAGAGAGCTGTCCATTGGAGAAAAACAAACGAATTTGAAGTTGAGAGAAGAGGGAAAATCGACAGAGCTGTTGCACAAACAGTGATCATAGCCAATACAACTATTTGGAATTTCCTAAAAAAAAAAAAAAAAAAAAAAAAAAAAGGAAGAAAAAAATAAACTACTGGTGTACTGAGCAACAGACATCGAACAGGTCGGCCAAGGGTATCAACAGCAGGGGACTGTATATCTGCCAAACAGACGCTTACTAAGTTGCTGTGAAGTGAGTTGAATCACCTGCCACAATGCAGCACAGCACTCGTATGTCAAGTTTAAACTTGCATGTCGAAGCAAAACAAAAGAAACATCCGATCCACACCTCGTGCCTAAAAAACACCTAAAACGGGTTACTTGGATTTGAAGACACCACTGTATTGCATTAACATGATATCAGTCAAAATCTATTTTGAGACTAAAGTGCATGCCGTTTTTGGCTTCCTCCTACACGTAAACTGTGTCGAATTGTGTAATTTATTGCCGCTTTTTTTCTTCCATCTATTGTATTCCTTTTATTCTTTTTATGTTCAAATAAAGCAATCAATCACGTCACGAAACTGAATATTTGCAGCAGCTGCTAAAAAAAAAAAAAAAAGTCCACCCACAGACAGACATGAGGAAGAAGAGGTTCTTCAGCTGAGATTTACTGTTGCACTTTATGAGCACTGAGACTGCAGCTCGGTAAATCCTTCATCATTGTGCTTTTATTTGGGAATTTGATCTCTCCGGGCAAACAGCGGCCGCCTTAGATTTCCGCCGAACACGAGCGGGGTGCTTCGTGTTGTTTGGGCACACAAATATCTCAGTGACTTGATCCAACGTGTCCGACACGAATGTAAACATGTACGACAAATACGCATGCACTGCAATTTGATGAGAAGTGAGTCGAGAGCATCGAGCCGCTGCTCCCAATCACTGTGCTGCGATCACATGCTAATGACACGCAGCAGGAAGCCACACTTGAATATTCTGCCCACTCGTCGCCCTCTTCTTTTAACTGTTGTAATTGCTTGCCGCATAGAGGGCTGGTGCGGATAGCACTATGGATTAATTATTAAGTCAACGATTTTTGACAATTTACTACAGAGTATGTAATAACAGTTCAGCTGCAGTGCTGGAAAGTAATGAAGTCCAAATACTTTGCGACTGTATTTAACACAATTTTTCAGGTATCTGTACATTATTTGGCTATGTATTTTTTTCTGGTGATTTTTTTTTTCTTTTACTTTTTGTCCATACATCTGGAAATAGATATCTGTATTTTCTACTCCTCAAAATGGGCAAAATTGAATTTGTTGCTTTTAATTGAGTACAGGAGTTGAGTCAGTCCTTTTTTTTTTGGCAAGAATCTACACTTCTACTTAAGAACAGCACGTTGTTTACTTTAGCCACATCTGTTTACGTGGGCTACAGACCCTCACCGCTTATCCTGTTCCAGGTCGTTGGGAGCTGGAGCCTAATCCAGTTGATTTCAGGATTCGTCGCCAGTCGATCACAGCCTGGACACCTATAGTGACAGACAAGCATTCAGACTCACATTTGTACAATCAATAAGTAGGAACTGAACCCCAGAGCAGGGCACTTTACCAAAAAAATCACGGTCTGTTTATCGCCATCCGTTTATCCGCCATTTTGTCCGGCTGGACCAAATAGTCATCGCCTATAGGCCTGTCCGGCCATAATTTTAGTCCGACTATCATCCGTCACCGTTTCTGCCCCCTGCGGGGCGATATTTGAGACGAATAACTCACTGCGGCATGGAAGCCTCACCGCACACAAGCCAGGCGAATGAACCATTACACCAGGGGTGTCCAAATCCGGTCCTCCAGGGCACACCTGAATCAAATGATCAGCTCTTCAGTAACGATCCTGATAATTTGACTCAGGCACCTGACTGACATTCCAAGGCAAACATCATACAATACAATACAATACAACTTTATTTATATAGCGCATTTCATTGGTACCTTTGTAGCTTTGCTATTTGACCCCTCACAAAATGACCCCTCCAAATGAACTTGTATATATCATCTTGCTGCCTGGGACGTCACGTGACCTGAAAGCAATGCTCTTTTTTTTTTTATGATATACTTAACATACCCCTCAAGGGAGAGATTCTGTGCTTCCTCGTCGGCGTTGTGGAAGCAAGCATAAGTCAAACAGCAGGGAGAAGGATTCCAGTCGTTCCCTTCAAGATCCGGCTTGATGCGACACCTTACTCATGTTACAGACAAGTGTGTTTCCAGCTTGAACAACTATGCTACAGACGGCAATACGAACCCAAAAAGTGTGTCTCTCAAGGGGCACTTGCCTCTAAACTGCTGCTATTATCCACAATAGCTTGATACAATTTCCGCATCATCCAGGCAGCAATAAGCATCTTGGTGGAGTACAACTTCACCGTATCATTTCGACAGGTGTTTCTAATATTTAGCTCTCGTAAAGCTTCACTGTAAGATAACATTGGACAAAGCTTTCAGTGTGGTTAAGTGCAGTTCTATACCAAAGTCAATTACAAACACACACATATATACATACATATATACAGTTTACACAGTATACATGACAACCAGATTATTTATTCAGATCAGTCGACAACTTTATAAGTACAACGACTCTGAAAATCATTCATGACTAATTAAAAACAAAAACTTGAGAAAAACCAGAAGACGGGCAGATTCAATCGTTTTGAAGGTATTAAGTAAGCAAGCCCTTTTCAGTCCCACATCATATAAGGATCAAAGGTTAATGACAGGATTTTCGGTGAAAGGAAGTCAGCGGTTGGTGGGAGATTTGAGATGACGGTCTGCCGGCCAGCCAACGGAGGGGAAGAGGGAATACATGATTGAAAGCTCTCGTCAATTTGTGGCCTTGCTCGTGTCAAGTGTGAGTACACCTGTGCCAACAAACACTCCACTGTACGGCTCAATCAATCAGGCGCCCATCTCTGCCTTATACGCTCGCCCCGTTGACGGGAACAGAGGCGGAAAGTTGCGTTGGTGCGAAAAGACACAGCAGACAGAAAATAGATAACTTCAACAATTTTATTTGTGAAAAACTACAAGCAAAATTCATAAATAGACATTTCTATTTGAAGCAAGAAGGAAAATGATCAGGTTAGCCTATAAGCGCAAAGTCGTGCACATGCCAGGAACATGTCGTATTTCAACATTAGAAGCTGGACGAAGAAGCTGTGATCTGCTGAAAATGCGACGTACATTTCCACACCAGAAACATAATGTGGCCATTTCACAAGGGGAACCAATGACACACCAGCTAGAAGGTAAACAAACCCAAAACAGTGAAAAGGTAAAAGGATTAAACAAAGAATGGATTATTGTACTGTCCTACAAATGTTCCCACATTTCTTTTCAACAGAGCAATAAGTTTGAAAAGCATTGTACAAGACATCTTATAGGAAGAAATGAGTTTGTATAATACACTGAGTTGGGAATTCACGTTTAAGATATACAGTCAGTAAACAAGCATTCTATATTTGGATCTGTGACAAACAAAGCTAAAAAATGTAACCATCTTTACACAGTAAATTAAGGTTACTGGTCGCACACAAGAACAGAACTGCTTGCGCGGAAAGGAAACGAGGAACAAAAGACTTCAGCTTTGATGCCATTTCATAGTGTTTGCAGGTTGGAAAACTATGTACAAGCAATGCATCATATACTCAAATGACCATTTGTCAATAATTTAACACAATTCTTTTCACTTGCAGTACTATGCGGTTGTAGATAAGGCAAGTGAAACGATGGCTTCTTAGGCCCATTTCGGAAAGATTGCATTACAAAACTGGGTGGGTATTTTGTGTAAAAATCCAACATTTCCAGCACACTTTATTCACCTGGCTTCTCCCCACTTTGAACACTGATGGCATTATTTGTACGCGACAAAGCACATGATTACATTTGAACCACTTCTTAAGAGCAAAAGAAAAAAAAAAAACGATATGAATTACAAAAATGATTATCCCCCTCGTGAGAACGCACCCATGAAATGGTGCCCTCAAATCCTGCTGGCATGGACCTCAGCCACACCGAAGATGGTGTGGCGTGGTGTGCTGGCGGGGGGAGCGTGGCTACATTTATAGTGGGGGGGGGGGGGGGGGGAGAAGGGGGGGGGTCACTCAGCCCGCCTCTCATCGCCTGCACATGTCCGGTGTAACGTGCTGTGCGCAGCAAGAGTGAACAATAAGAACACCATTAACAGGGATTATATTAGTCTTTATTTATTTAAACTGTTATTCATCTCAAACATTAGATAATTGCAGTAATTGCATTTCAAATTGTTATTCATCTATGTATCATGTCAATATGAAATTCCTTTGGTCCTTCAATAAATAAAACTAAGATATCATATACACATTTATTCTTTATACAATTTCATACAGTTAAAAGGAAATTAGGTTGTTCTCGTATCAGCTATGGGTGGAAGTGAATGAGAACCCTTCAACAAGCCTTGCTGTTTTAAAATATCAAAGCGCAATTGTGATTTGAGTTTCACCTCCAATGACCGTAGTCTTTAAATTACTATTTAGCAAAAATAAAAATAAGTACATTAAGCTGTCAATAAAACAACTCATTTGCAGTCGCTTCTATCAGGTTTTTAGGTGTCACAAGGGAAAAAAAAAAAAAAAAAAAAAATCATACGGCGGGGTGTGCTAGACAGTTCTGCATGGTTTCACCAAGAGGGACTGCGTGCACTCGTCCTTCAATCGCGCCAGGAAAAACTCCCAATTTCAACTTCACCTTGAGCCAGGAAACTCAAAATTTGCACAACGGAATGGAGCAAATACCAACAGCTTTTTAGTGT
Organism: Filicampus tigris; assembly: GCF_054856515.1. NCBI lineage: Eukaryota > Metazoa > Chordata > Actinopteri > Syngnathiformes > Syngnathidae > Filicampus > Filicampus tigris. The sequence continues at coordinate 21,429,021 of NC_141225.1, read as the reverse complement.
TTTACACAACAGCCTACACTGTACAGTTAAGGACACACAATACTGTATAAGATTATTAGTTGAAAGTTGAGTATTTGGACTTGTGAATGCACACAGCAGCCATGAGGAAGGTCCCAACAGTGTTCAGAGTGAGACAGTATTGTTGAGGAAAGGGAGTGACAATCGGATTCTTCATCACACTGAGTGATTGGGAGATCTGCAAAACTTTTCACAGTGTATCTAGCACCTTTGTGTGTGTGTGTGTGTGTGTGTGTGTTTGAGTGCGTGTGAGTGTGTGTGTGTGTGGTCTGGCATAATTTCAAACTGCAATAAAAACACTGAGGGGAACGATCGGTCGGCAGAGCTACGCAGCCAAGCGTCAACATCATAAGGAAAATATCAAAGTATACAGGTGCAACAGGTAATAAATAAGGGTACAAATAATAACAAAACAACGGTGGTTATTGTGCCTGGCGGAGAAATGTTCTTGACAAAAACAAAAAGACTGACTTGGCCTCACATCCACGTCCAAATATAAAACAATACATACAAGTGTCTTGACGCTAGCATGGGCGTTAACTCTGTATAGTCCGCAGCTCCTTTTCCTCATCCGCTGGAGGCCTTCGTTTGCGCGTTAGGTGCACCGCACTATCTTCCCCCAGGGCGCATCCAGGTTGGTCATGGAATGGAGGCAGCGTGGCCGTGGGGAAGGGAAAGTCTCTCCCCCTTTGCGATCCATAGTGTCCGGTACGTGGGGTGAAAAGGGGGGGTTGAGTGGGCGGGGGTCAACGGAGAAGGGGCCCGCGCCCTCAGAAGGACTCGTCGTGCCCCACGGAGAGATCGCCTTTGGGCGTGGAGGCGCGCGACGAGCCTTTGTCCATACTCTCGGAGCCGGAGCTCTGGTGCTGCTGTTCGGAGCCCGCGCTCGACGTGATCGTGGACGAGGACGTGGACGAGGAGCGGCTCTTCTCCTTAAAGTCTGTTATGATCACCGTCACGTTGCCCACGGTGATGGCCAGCTGCTGCGCCGTGCTCCGGTCAATGTTCTTCAGCTTGGGCCTGAGGGAGAGAATTGGTGAGAAAAGGGCAACGGCTTCAGCGGACGGGTTGACGCATCAAGAATGCGATCAGCGCAACTCAGTATACAGTGGTGCCTTGACTTACGAGTCGGGCTGAATAATTGATCGTCTGTCACAGCTCACCTGTTTTCTGAAGCCAAGCCGTGATTGGTTGCTGCATGAGCAATGTAATCAGAATGCTGTGTTTAGACGACATAATGCAACATATTATTGGGAAGAACATTTTGGCGTTGACTTCCCCTTTTGACTTCCGCTTTAAGAAGTGCAGTCCACATGTTTACATTGTTTTATGAAAGGTGAAAAATGGAAGTGGTCAAGCCACAAATTTGTTGGCAATCTGATTTATGACTTATGTTTACACCACGCTGGTTTGTTAGTATTTTGTGACCTTTGTCAAAGCGAACACTTGCAAGACTGCAAGTCAAGGTGTTTAAGTTAACAACTAATTAAAGCGGGTGAATGAAGTGTCTTTCATATTAATTCAGGGTTAATGTGGCTTTATTTTAGGACAGGCCTGACCTATAAGACCAAAACAGTTATTACTAATAAGTTTATATTGTTTATTGTTACACTGAATAATTTATGGCTTGCCTTTGTTTAAAAAAAAATCATGTGAACAGAACATTGAAAAAACAATCACATTTGAAATCACAATACAGAGGGGAGAAAAACCAATAATTGGATTATTTCTCAAACTCGTTCAGCCCTACTCACAAGTTGAATTGATTGTCACGTATGTGAGACAGACCTGGAAATGTGATTGTTCTTGTTGGTCTTGGTGGCAGATTTGCCGGACTGTATGCTCTGTTTGTCACTGGGTGGACTCTGATGGCTGTCGGATTTGGGTCTGGGGGAGGACAGACAAACACCAGTGAGGCGATGACCCCCCCCCTCCGCAGAACGTCTCCTTCCCTGCCTCCGTGCCCACTGACCTGCTCTTCTTGATGCTGGGCTTCTTTGTGATGGCTGGGACGATGTCTTTCTCTCTGTCGGCTTTGTCTTGGGTCGGCTGCTCCTTGTCACTCTTGTCCTTGTCGGGAGGAGGAGTGTCTCTCTCGGGCATCACTATCTCTGGACGCTCGCCTTCAGGGCGAGCCTCTCCGATGGCGCTCTCTCCGATGGCGCTCTCTCCGATGGCGCTCTCTCCGATGGCGCTCTCTCCTTCGCCGTCCGCCCTCTCCCTGTCTGTGCGCTCGCTCCGCTCCCGTCGCTCTTTTTTGGCTGGGGGCGGCATCGGATACTGCTGGGCCACCTGCTGGGCCACCAGCTGGGAGTTGATCCTGGGTTTTCTGTGGAGTGGAGCCAAATATGGATTAGCCTCTTGACGGAGCCCCGTGGACAAGTGTGCTCACGCAACGAGCTAGCGGCTCGCGCACTAAAGGCCCGCTGCGCCGCGGCCCTCCGAGAGGTAGCGTTCATGCAGCCTCTTTGAGCGGCGCGTTTTGAGAGCTAATCTCATTAGACCACGGCCGTCATAAAATGAACGCTCGGGATCACAAGGTGGGACATTTGCAACACATCACTTAGGTCTTCTAATCTGATTACAGCGGTCACAGCCCCATTTGTCACCGAGTGACACTCAGTAGGGACGTGATGGAGCTGCCACACTGTCGAGACTCTTGCAGGTGCCCACAGCTAAGCCTGTCCGGCGCTACCTAGCATATGATTCATCATTCCTAAATCAGCCGAAGTAATAATAATTAAAGAAGAGTCATCGATCAGACACACACAAAAAAAAAAGGCCCAGAGGAAGAATCAATAAGTCAGCACCATTCTGAAGCATCATGACAACCTTCATACACACAAGTTCAAAAACATCTAAGACATTCAAATGCTTAGCAAGCTGGCTGGTATCACTTGAAGGCTGCTCAAGAGTTAAGCACAGAGCATTAGCACTCCTTTTCATCTACTTGGCTAACACTTTCGAACATTAGACAGTCATGATCTCTCTATGGCCCGCAACAAACGCATCTAATCTCCCCCTGCTGCCGGCTATTTCAGACAGTCCCTCTTCTTGAGCAGCAGCGGGATTGCGGACCTGACCACAAGTCAATCAATCGGGCCATAATAGAGCATCATGTCATGATGCTCGCACCGCTCTCGAATCAATACACCGGCTGTCGTGAATGACGATGAGCCGTGGGATGTTCCACGAGACATTACCTTGCATGCTTATACAGAGCCCGGGGCTCTTGTGTTAGGTGCCCACAGGAGACCGTTAACGGGTTCATAAAAGATGCTAATATGGACCGAAAATGTTCCTCTCGTTTTGGCTTTCCATTTGTAAAACATACAATCTGGCCCAGGAACCCCTAACTAGCAGACCGTAGAATCAAAGAATTTTGTGTAGCTTAGCTATGCAAACTACCTATATTTTTCCATCAGTCAAAATTGCAGTTAAATCAAGTATTACAACGAATTTGCCATTCTGTTGCAGCCCAAAACAGTCTGGATAAAACTCATGTAAACATGCATAAAGCCAAGTAACGCAAATGCTAACAATAAGCATCGTATAATACCCGTACATGATTATTGACTCACCGTCAAGACATGTAGCTTGCTTCAATGTGTGTATCAGTGTTTTCTCTTTTCTTTTCTTTGTGATAGCGGCGGCCGTTGCGAAGCGCACGCCATTGTATTCATTCAAGGACTTGAACATTTCTTCTTGTTAAGACACGGCAAAAGTCCTCCTCTAAAAGATAACCGTTATCTGCTCGTATTGACTACATGCCAACCTATGACACACAGGTGAGGACAACTGCTAAGCTCAAACATTTCTCTTTTAAATAGGCAGAAATATGAAATGTAATAAAGGATGTTTTATCACAATGACAAAAAAGTAAAACAACCAACTAACACCATAGGCTTGTCTTAATTGTCCCGATGTTTCCCAAGGTTTTACTAAGCACAGCTCAGAACTGCCCATGATTTGATGTTTGGAAAGCCCAGATTTATTGTGCTTTGTAAGTACAAAAAGCCAATAGCGCAATAAGGATTCCATTCTGAAAACTCTGTCATGTTTTGAAATTTATGTACTATATGTCCAGTAACGGAGTGAGAATTACACATGCCCGTAGGCCTGATGAAATGTCACCATGTACCAAGTCTAAAGAAATACACAATCATTGTGAACAAATAACATCAATGTTGCAAAATCCACATACACAAATCAAGTACCGGTAAGTGTGGAAACTATCCATTTACTAAGCAAAATGGTGAAAAAATTGATTAAAATCGACTGCTGTGTTTGCCAATGTGTGCCGTTGTTTGCAGTGAGCGCAGAAGCTGGCATTTGGTTACGTTTTGGGCTCAGTGGTTTTGTGTTACAGCAGCCACCACTATTGTGTTCCAACGTTTACTTACTGTCCACACTTGAATGCACAACATGGGTCAATTACATGGATATTTTTTTTTTTAGCTTTGCAATTAATGTCCTTAAGTATGTCTGAACTAGGTCCAGTTCACTATATTCAAAACGTATTTGCTCAAGAGAACTAGTGCAGCAGTCAGTTTTGATAGATTGCAGCTCACCCTCGATCCTACACTGGGACAAGCAAGGGTATAGAAAAATGGATGGATGGATGGATCATATTAATTAGACACGTACACAGTATGACATCTAGAAAAGTAAATCAATGATTATTCTCAGACACTGAGCTTCATATGGTTATTATTCGAACAACCATCAAACTTTATCCAGTACAAAGTGTAATAATCTTACAACAGGAGACACACTGGATGAAATTGAGAGCAGAACCTGGAGTCCAACTGTTGAAATTGCTCCCACAACATGTTGCTGCCAACATGTTCCTGGCGAGTCCCACTGAGTGAGTTCAAGTCCTCACAGTGGGAAATGCTTTGACGCTATGTTACAGCCCCTTTGCACTACAACGGACGATTGACAGCCACACCTATGTTTAAGCTTCGATTCTGCCGTTGTTGGTGGTATATGTGTCTTCTTCACAGGATGCTCCAAAATTACTATCATTATCTTTAAAAGCTCCTTACACAGTCAGACAGGCCACCTTAGTTAAGGTTCATCGCTACCTGTACCCTTCTAAGTTGTTATTTGTCAAGAGGTTCTCCTTGCTGAAGCCGTTTTTTCCCCCCCGAAAGGATGTTATTAACGGCCCTAAAATGAAATATACTATTTATTGATTGATTACAAAATGTGATTTCCAATTATGACAGCTTTTACATCACATGGCAATCGGACTAGAGTGCATTTGTAACCCTACAGAGACGAGGTCGATTTGGGTCACACCAGAGTTTTGTGAGAGTTCACACCTGTATAAATGAACCGGACCAAGTGGTGGTGGTGGGGGGTGACCGGACGGTATACAGAGATGCCAACCACGATTATCACCTGTCAGCAAAATTCTGTTTGTCAGGAACATTTTGATTTTGTTAGTAAAAGTCCACCTTGCACGCAAAATGTCCACTACGGAGCATTTTCGACATTTATCTGGCGAAACGTGTGGCAACTGCCCGTGCCAAAATACGGACAAAAACTTGGCATCTCTGTGTATGCGAAGTATCAGAGCGAGAACAAGTACGCAGATTGAGACAGCAATTAATGGAGAGAGCGAGTGAAAGAAATTTAGATGACGAGAGACAGGAACAGGAAAGCCCTAGTTAACGCAGCTCTTGAATTCAAGTGCGTCCAGTACACTGCACCAGCAAAGCTTGGCTCTGTTCGGCTCAGTTTCCCTAAAAAGGCTTGGCTTGTTTTTTGTGCGTGTGCCAATTTGCTCACGGAGCTTCATAGCTGGTGGCCACATGACTAGCATGTATTCTCTCTCACATACATACACACACACGTGCACCCCCACACGCAGGCTGAACCTGCAGCACATCACTTACATGGCGCATATGAGGGGGCTGTGGGGGTTTGTTTAACTACAAAAGATCCCCATCATGTGCTGACAAGCATGAACCAACAAATGATCATCATGCATTCATCTGTGTCAACACTTGTATTACACTTTGAGGATTATGTTGACGCATGGGAGGCTCTCCCCTCCCCCACCATAGTGAAGGCACAGTAAAGGAACACAGCCTTGTAGCAGAACTGGTTTTTGTGCGTTAACCAGTCGATGGCTATGTTTACATGCAGCCACTAAACCATTTAAAACCCAAATATTGGCAGTATTCAGGTTTTTAAAAACCATGTAAAAGCGCGCAATAACCCAAATATGCCCTTATTCGGATTTTTTCAATTCTGAACATCATCCCTTTCCAACCCGAATTCGGGTGCGTGTATACGGCAAATCGGTATACCCCGAATGCACGGCACACTGCGCATGCTCAAGCTCAAGGAATTTTGGTCTTCATAGTACAGAAAGTGCTTGTAAGAGCAGCATCATCACCGTAGCAAGCCTGACTTGAATACATTTGATTCCTTTTGCAGCATTTCCACAGAATTTTCTGTCTCTACGGCAAAAATGACACAGTGTGTATATAGACATATACGTGTGTATAAGTCCATATGTCTGGCGCACAACTCGCCGGAAATACACAAGCCAAGAGGTAAACAATCAAGGCGAAACTCAGAGGCGTAACGCAGTGGCACACTTGTGGAACGCGGCGGAAACCGTCTGTTTTATTCCTGTGGTGAGTGACATGAATACAATATGTTTAATTGACGGTAGCAAGTAACAAGTGGAAATGATGTCTATTTGCGTCACGACGTCCGTGTGTCGCCATTTCAATCGGTTTATTCAAATGCGGGCGTACCTCTGTCCACTCATGCATGTAAACAGGTTTTTCCGAATGTTTCAGAAATCTGAATTTTGACCTTAACCCCAATATTGGCTGCATGTAAACGTAGTCACTGGATACGCTCTACAAATACTTCTTGGTCTCTTACAGGGTGACTGAGTATTGTGTGATTAAAAGTTCTTTATTCAAGACACAAGGCAAAAAGCATGATAAAAAACAGTTACTTGTTTACTCGGATGCATCATTGAGCAACGGCATGAAAATAAAACAGCATCTGGTGTGCCCTGAGTCTACTATTGATCAAGGCAACTGCAAAAGTGTTGTCACACTGGATCAAGTAAATTGCGTGTGTGTGCTCAGCGGGTTAAATGAGGACAGGCAGTGCCTGAAGAAGAGCGCGGGTCTAGACTGCCTCTCTCTTCGTTCTCACTAATCGACAGAAGCATTTTACATTCATGCCTTCATCTGCCCCTTCCCGTCAGGATTTCAGAGGTTTAATGCAACTCTGTGCATTTTGAGGAGGCCAAAAACTTTACCAGAGTGTTGGTTCTCTGATCACCAACACCATCCTCTTTTTGGGCTCATTTCCACAGACTGAAGAAAAGGCTTTCCCGGTATGGCCGGTTTCGCTTCAGCTTGTGAAAATCATGCCACATTACATCTGTCAGAAGGAGGTACGCGATCTAACAACAGCAGAGAACAGGATCTTTTGTATTTACTTCTTTATAGGCATGTGGCTCAGGAGAAGGAAGGGTCGTTTTAAAACTGTAAGTGGACAAAAATAAAGTTTTATGTCATGACTGCAAAGCGGAGCTGGGGTCGCTTGGAGACGGGAACGTATACGTGTGACTACAAGCCGCCAGCACTTACTGCTACGATAGACTGCAATGTATTCGTTTTGCCAAACATGCTTGCGTGAATCCCGTTTAATGCCTCTCGCAACGTGAATAGTAATGCCAAAGTGTGAAGCGGTGAGCAATTCACACCTCTGCTCAACGGTAGTATTGTAGTATTTTTACCAATGTATTAGCAGCAACAGTGACTCAATCCGTACAGCACAGAGAATACATAGTATACAGGATACATTGTATTTTTTGTACTTTTACATGCAGTACAGAACTGTAAGAATGACCTTCTCTGGATTGGACTAATTGTACTGCTACTACTATTTCCAGTATATCTGGTCAATCTGCGCGCATGTCAACATAATTTGTTCCAATTGAAAGTGTGACGCATGAACACGCAAGTCCTAATCGGGATGGATCAATAGTTTTAGTGTCCATGAAAGCAGTGCATCGATCATAATATTAATCCAAACTAAAATTCTGGCCATGTAAATGTAATTTAGCCACGCCACTGACAACAATGTTTTGAATGTAGACACTAAAAAGAACAGCAATGCAAAAACATGCTGACAATCCAATTACTTGCACCGTCAATACCAGGCAAGGTACTAAGAGCAAAACTCACGGTTTTGTTTTTCAACAACAACTTTATGCATCGGAATGGCTTCAGAATTTCGAGTCAGACAGTAAACCTTAACTGACTGCTATTGGGCGAGGCAGAAAAAGCGTGTGGCAAAAAAAACGGACACATTTCACAACTGAAGGGACTTTTTCTCTCCATGACTGACCTTTCGGGCTGTAAACTGCCTGGAAGTATCAGGAGCACGGACAGCATGTCATTGCAAAGCCACTGCGCAAGTATGAGCTGCTTCCAGCAGTATCAAGGTGTCACATTGCTCACATCACTCATTTGTCGACCTCCTCTCTTCAGTGCCACTCCATCACTCTCTCTCTTTTTTTGTCTTCTCTACTGCCACTGCCCTCACTTTCTCACGGCACATTAGCCCCCGCGGCTAACTTTCGGAATCATGATGGCTATACGGAGCAATCTGCCTCACCTCAGAGCAACCGACTTAAAGGTTTATGAATCGTTTAATAAAAGGTCAATAATTGGTTATTAAATAATGTTTTGGACGGAAAGGGGGGTGGGGCTAAAAACTGGAACACGGAAAAGCAGCGCCCGTTGAGTACGTTTTTCATTTTCATTTGTACTGTCCAATTTTTTTGAAACTACATAACCGAACAAAAAGAAGTACCTTACTTGGATGCATTAAATAAAGTGTAAAAACAAAGGATGTTATCTATTATAATGTCGGTAATGTACATGGAATGCTTTGTTCTATGATGCATTTCAGTATTTGAATAAATAAAAACAACCCTGCAGGGCACCCCCATTAGAATCATCCAGGACTCATATAGCAACAGCAGTGGTGAGAAAACATTGTTTGGCCACTCACGGACAATTTGCCATTTTGGCACATTCATAAACTCCGAGCTCAAGTATTGCAATCTCAAACAAGAGATTCATTCAACCACAACAGTCCACTGTGGACATTCCTGATGAATAAGGATGATGTGTGTTAAAACGACTTGTAAGAACAAATCTCAGATTCACGGAGGATTACGCAGCATTATAAACTCACAGCTTCTCCACTTTGCTGTGATTCACATTTCATGTAAATAATATTTAAAACCTCCCACACTGTCGCCTCCTCCCAGATTTGAATGACACAAAACAAAGCTTTGCTTCATCAAAGTTTTAAAACATCGGTTACGAGATTTGTAATAACCCACGGCCGTTCTTATAACTTAGTCTCATCTCATCTCTTTTGCAGTCAACAGGAAATATTGCATTGGATTCTCATCGCCAGCGCAGCAAGTCTTCATTGCACCTAGCAAGCCTGGTGGCTCTTTATCGTACTCATAGTTGACTCCCCTGCCAAGCTTGATGGTGCTGCTATGAAGAGAAAAGACCGTCTGCACTGGCTCCCTCTCAATGGATAATGATGTGCTTCATTCTGCTTTGGAGCCCCTTGAGACTCTTGGCTGAATGAGCACATCCCGCTTAAAGACATCCATACCCCGTCTTTCCTGCAACGCACACGCACACTCTCGCCGACAGTGACGCCGTATTGAGACCATTTTTTTAGCCTGGTAAGACTCTCATCTTTATCTGTACGCTTTGTTATGTTTCAACTCGCAGTGACTCAACATATACAAATGCCCTCGTTCCCTCTTGCGCTTGTCCTCAAAAGACTTTTGATGAATTCTTGGGAGACGCTCTCCCCATTACGCTCAGTCGCTTGCGTGGTCTTTTCCCTCAACGCTACGTGCCACAATTCAGTGCTCAACGTTTGTCTGTTTTGTCAGACTGCCAAATTGGCTATTGTATTTAATCACTTACGCTCTGCCAAATCCCATGAAGTAATTAAGAACTTTTAAATCTGGCAATTAACATGTAAAGATTAGGGCATCCTTGACGCCCCACAAAAGCGCGATAATGTAAATCAGGGCGGTTGGTTTCCTTCGAGCAGGGCAGAGAGTGAGGAAGTAAGGCCACAAATTCAGTGCCAGCGTGCCCGTCTTACGTAACGCCCTTTTCCGAAACCGTTTTGTCTTAATGTGACAGTCGTGGATTTTACTGACTACATTGTTGTGAATGACAAAAAAAAGTGACACACCTAACCTTTACTTTCCAATAATTGCGCAACCTCAAAGACACCCATAAGAACTACAGTCACTGAACGGCTGGTCATTTTCATTTGTCATTGCTGCTTGCAGTTTTCACAATAAATGCAAGTCCCATTGTCATCACTGCAATGTACATCACAGAGATATTGGTGAGTGACAATTGGTGGTAGTGGTACATACTGTACATGAGCATTTATACATCACATTAATCATTCTGAATTTATAAATATTAGAATTGTCAAATCAATTGAAAGAGCTGTACGCCAAATACTACATTTATTAAAGTTGTTGACCATATTTCTTGTCCAAATCTGTATGAAATTGCAAACATTTCCAATCTGAGGTCACTCAACATTTTGTGTCATTAACTAAGTTTAGTAGCACATTATTTTGACAACATGTGTCAGAACAGCTGCCAGTTATCCAAAATACAATAGTGGTTGTTTTACAGCAACAACAAATCAACTCACAGTCAGTCAGGTCGTTTTGCAATTTTCTGAAAAAAATCCCCCCAAACATTTGACATCTACTGGTCTGTTTTACTGCAATTCACAAGCACACCGCCAGCACAGCGCACTGATATGGCAACAACTTTTGAATCACGACAAATATCAAAACCACTCCATAATTTGATGGTTTGAAAATTGATGAGTCCGCCCAGCTGTTACATCCATTTCTTTGATAGACAGCAATTAATACCGTGTTGGTTTTACCCTTTTCGATGGAGCTTTGTTTTTAGATGACACAAATGGAGCAAGTGTTTTATTTTGATGGAAGCAATTTGAAATGGTTGAAAAAGAGAGATAACAACATTGCAGCAGCCAGCGATTGAGCTACCTTAAGAGTTCATGTGATGTCTCCCATTTATCAACTTTAGAGGGCTCTTAATGTTTTCTCCCAGGGCCCGGGGCTCCCAGAAGAGCATAGCAAACATCACCGCAAAGCAAACTGATGTAAAACAACACAACTCAGCACAATCGGGGTGCGGATGGCAGAAATTTGAATGATTGCCAACATCTCACAAGGAGTCTGGCACTGAACAGACGTGAAAATGGGCAGTGGGGTCAGGTGCAAAAGGCAGAGGGCTTTCTTGTTTAAGAGTCAGAGAGGTAGAGGCTCGATTTAGCCTACTTTGGTATCGAGTTACATCACTGCGCAGGACTGGGTCAACAGGTTCGTTAGGCAGCACTCTGATGGGGGAGGAACTGTCCCGAGATGCTAATTTGACAGCCGGAGTTTGCCCTTGTTAATACGCATTCTTTGGCTCTATAAAAACAAAATTAAAACTGTGAGCTACGGTTACCTGGCATAAGCTGCCCACAGATAGTTTGGAAGTGCAGTTCAAACTTGGTCATGGTGCAAGTGTCTACCTGCTCATCATCATGAATCATGTTCAACGTCTCCTCTGCCATGAGGTCCATTCTGACAACATTCGTAATAATATTTAAGTCTTACAGTTGTTATTTCAAAGTAACATTAACATTCATTCAACTGTCACAAAACTGTAAAAACAGATTGCCACTCTACATAACATATGGTGACACCGTTTTTTTTCTTCTTTGAGTGAGAGTCTGTTGACCACTTCCAGTGTTTATTCTTCTGGTCAAGTGTCAGAACACTTCAAACAGCTGCCAATTCATTAGTGTCAATGTGACTAATTTTTTAAAAGGTATTTATAGTATATACAGTACCTATTTCATCTTGTCTATTTAAAAACACTGTTACATATATTCATAGCAGAAAGTTGTGTGGAGCAGCTACAAGTATCATGTGTGAGGATTTATTGTAAACTTCACTCATGATGATGGGTGACTACAAGTCCAACAGATACTCCTCTGAGCGCTCAGTAACGTGCAAGCTCTGGAGACAGTAATATAATACACTGTGCCTTAAAGAACACATATTGTGTGCCAGCACTAGACTCAAAGCACGGTACTCTGATTAATATTGCGATCATGGAATATGAATGAAATGGAATAATTCATCAACTTGTAGCGAAATGGTCAACAGCAAGCAGACCCGAAGTGACACAGAAAACAACTTAAGTGTTTTTCCTGCTGAATTGAGTACGCCAGGTTTGTGAAAAATGGATCGGTAGGAAGAGCAAAGGTGTCAGGCTGTCAGCATCAAAGGTGAGTGTGCAGATTCATTTTTGCCTTTTAAGTCGAGAGACTACTGGGAACTCGCTGCTTGCAATCGCAAGCGGTTGTACTCGTCGGCCAGGTGCAAATGGCCACCCGAAAAGCAGCCAGTTGCAAGCTGCAAATGCTAGCTATTTCTTTATGCTTCGTAGATTTGAGTTCACAGAATCAGATGAACAATACGTGAATTCAAAATATGACAAAGTAGAGTTGGCAAAGGACTTTAGATGGTTAGGCTATATTGTAACTCAAAGAAATGACACAAATATGACTCATCAACAGGTACCCATTAAACGATGAGCATACAGGTCTTAAAGCATACGAGCCTAAAGTAACCTAAAGTAAAATATGGGATAAAATGAGCAAAATGAAAAGCCACGTGCTATACAGCATTAGGAGTTTAAGTGTGGAGTGGGTTGATTTTAGTCATATCTTCTGCTGAAATGCAGCAAGGGAACGCAAGCTAATTAGTACCCAGCGTTTCCTCAGTTGTGCCGACTTTGCTCTGGCAGACGGCTCTGGTTTGGTGACAACTGGCAAGTATACAAATGTCTTGTCCACTGATTAAGGCGTCTATTAAATTTCATTTTTAGTCGGTTCAAGGGAACGAAGCCATTCTCTCGCCTATTGCAGCTCCAATCTCCCCTTGCTCCCCTTTAATTCCCTGCTCAGAATTGCACTGAAGTGAAACTAAAGAATAAAACCTGAATAGATTCACTCAGCCCCATCCCAGACCAGAAGAACACACAAGTGGGAGCTAATCCGCAAGGGGCAACACAAACAGCCACCACCTTCAGGAGCAAAGAGTTGATGTAGCATTGTTAATTAACAACAAAATTAATGTAGTTGATGCAAGACACTGCTGACCGAGAAACATCTGGACAAGGGATTGTGCAAGTCATCTTTAGCGCGTCAAAACAACTTTTACTTTATGCTTGCAAAGTTCTTTGAAATCATCGTTGTCCCAGCCTGATCAAATAAAAGGAACACCAAAACAGCTTTGCTCAACACAATTGTACAAGGGACAGCTGGCACCATTCGACTCTGAGATGTTTGCAAGCAGGTTATCCTCCCCGCCCACCGATGAACAGCTCTGAATGAGCATGTTTTTCACAGAGCAGAAGCGTGTCACCGCTTAAAACACCAACATGAGACAGTTGATCTGCAACATCACAGGAAAATGCCTCCGCCAATCCTCTATAATTGAATTCAGTGGGAAGCACTGGTACTCATTAAAATGAGAGGCCACCCAACAACCTAACAACTGCATGAATCAAAGGTTCTGCTCTCAGATCAAACAGATATACATGACAAGCACTGTGTTGATGTCACTGGCCAAACAGGAACAAGAGGACTTTTGCCAAGGCAATAAGACGGGACAGCTATGACACGCTTATCTGTTTCCTGCTTATGCAGAGCGTGCCCGGCATGCATCATCAGCTGCGGTCTTCGATGCGCGCTGCTGGGGAAAAGGGACGTGCAGGGGGGGAGGGGAGACGGACAATTAAGCTGCAAGTCTTTCGGATTCTCAGTAAAACGGCAGAGGTATTTTCTCCCAGTCCTGACGGGTAGTGGCCAAACACTCATTGTAAAACCACAACTGGAAAGGTTAGAATCTGAAGGCCTCATCAGAAAACCACAAATGACTCATCCGAGTTTCAGTCTCATCACACAACTGATGACATATGCAAACAAAGTTGTGCATCACACTTATTTGTCATCAAAAACATTTGCTGCCAGGAAAGAGGGGGTGGTGTTATTAAGAAGTTGAAGGGAATCCCATCATGTGATTTCATCTCAGTTTCTTAGGAGAAATGTCCCCACAACATTTATTCTCACTGAAGACACACAAGCATGCGCCAGCACATCAATATGAATCATTAGCCGAGTTAACGTGGAGCAAGGTATTCTGATTAGAAGGAATCCGAATGACCAAATGGAATTAAAATGCTCTGTATAAACACCTCAGTCGGAATAAAAATGACCAAATCCGAATGGAATTTTATTCGGATTCCAATTCGATCGAGCGTCATGTAAACAGTTCAATCAGAAGCTGTGTCCTTTCTGCGCATGCTCTCGACGTAAATGCGTATTGACGTCGTCATACACGCACTTTAAAATGGCGTCTTACGAGAGCTCGGGAGAACTTGTTTTAATGTCCCAGTAACTTGTTTTTAATCAACATGTTGCTTTCATAAAAGTGTTCAAACTATCACAACTACTGCGCTAAATACCCAAGTGAACTCCTATCTTATAAATGCCGTTATCCACGTCGATCTCTGTGTGTCACACGGCTGTTCTAATTAACGGAGAGGAGCATGTATTGTAAACTGCACGTCACATGCATCGAGTGACCAGAGATCTTCATTCGGAATGATTTCAATCAAAATTAATTAAAAGTCGCCATGTAGACCCGGTTATTTAAGAGAATGCTACGTGCGTTGAATAAATGATTTGGAGTACATTGGGAAGAAGAAATAGAGGAATAGAACGTTATACTGGCCACTAAAGACAGACAGCAGACTGACGCACAAACCTTTCACCTTTTTCTCCACTCCGTTGCTGTTTCTCCATCTTAGCACCTTCAACCAGCATGCACCCCCACCTCTGTCAAGCAGTAGCATGCCTTACCTTGCCGAAAACCTTAAAAGCCAAGCAAATCCTTCAACGGAGCAACCGGATGAGCTCGACGTTTGCTTAAGTGACCATCAAAAAGTAGCACTGTCGATCTAAGTTGCATTCCTATAAATATCGACGCACCACCAGTGCTTCAAGAGAGGAAGAGAGAGCGAGAGTGCGAGAGGGAGCGAGCGCTACGATACCTTGTTGATGTGCCCTTCCTCACATCGCAGATGCTGCATTTAAAAGCCTCGGCTGTGTTCCGAAAGGTGCAGACGCTACAGTCCCAGTAGCCGTCGTCAGCTTGCTTGGCTTGTCTTTTTGGCCTGACAAACAAAACACACGTTGTGATGAGTTGAGACGTTGCAAGCCCGTTATATTGACACATTTCCGAAATGACCAAGAAAAGGGACGACAAGACAAGACCGAGCGACGTTCAAAAGCACAGCGCGAAGCAGTTGGGGCTTCGTCCTCGATTTTTATTACTATTTTTTTGTTTCGAGTCCCGCCAAGTGGACCTCGTTGGTCGTCTCCTAATTGCTCACGAGCGGACGACTGCGAAACAGCGTCCGATTGGATCTCGCCAGTTAGCCTAGCAGGCAGCGCTCGTCGTTTTCGGCATCGAAGCTTAACATGTCGTGCGATACTAAACAACGTCCAATTCGACATCGGGCCGCCCAGCACGCTGCTTAGAGACGGAAGAGCCTTTCAGAGAATGCCAGGCGTAGCCTGTGAAAAAATCCCTTTGTTAAGTGACTGGCTTGCAGGGCGCGAGAAGCCGCCATAGTGACTGCACGATTCTAGCTAGCTGTGGCATAGCGACTGAAAAAGGGAGCAACGATCCCCGAGTGAAGGAAACGCGTCCATACATCGAGCCCGTGACGCCTCGAGCGAGTGTAAATTGGTCAACAGGCGATCGCATTACCTGGTAGGGCTCTTTTTGTCGCCCATGATGAACAATAATCCTCTGCAAATACGAAGGAAAAAAGGGGGGCCTCGTTGAATTGTCAGTGAGTGTGCTGGGGTTCCAGATCGAGCCGCTGCTGAAGCTGCTGGCAGACAGGCTCCACTCAGCGCTGGCTCCAGGCACGGCACAGAGACTGACTGCACTGCACCACGTGCTCGCTCTCGTCCAATCACAGCGCGAGGGGTTTTAAAAGTCTGGATGGAGATTTCCCAGCTAAGAACGACTGCTGGCATATTTGACAGTCTTCACCTCAGCTCACCCCATACATCAAAGATTATAACCCAGCGTTATCGGATGAAAGTTGACAAATAAATATTTTTCGTGTGTAAAAACAGTGATCAAGTGCAATGTTCTTAAAAGGTAGGAAAGAAGTGTAAACGTTTCCATTCCTAACATTTAATCTCCATTCCATGATCAATCAATTAAAAAGTTATGTATAATTTTCAGATACTGTTACCTTCATATGGAATGTGATTTTATATAAAATGTACAAGTTATTAACAGGCGGTACAATTTCATATCTACTTATCATATCTATAAATATGTTAAGCGGTATAGTACAGAGGTTCTCAAATGGGGGTACGCGTAGACCTTAGGGTACTGGAAGGCACTTCAGGCCGGGGTACGTGAGATTTTAAAATGTATTTAAAAAGTAGCACCAAAACAACAACAGAACTTGATCACAGCCTCCCTGCCACCAAGAATCCATCCATTTTTTATTTGTTTCGAGCAGAATTACTTATCATAAAACATAAATAACCTGCATACAAAAAACAAGACTCGAGCAATACTTAAGCAGAAAACATGCAGGTTCGATATTCAAATCAAATCATTAACGCTCGAAAATGATTGGGAAGAAGAAAAACGTATTTAATCCCACCCCTATTTCTCATTGATAATTTAACAGATTAAATACATCCTTCTGTTTTTTAACATCATCCAGAACAATAACAAATGACAAAGATCCTCAGTGAAGCCCAACCCAAAGTGTCTCACTAAACCCTAAAACACTCAGTAATATTCAGTTTTGATAGCCAGTTTCTTTTAAATTATTATATTGAATTTTTAAGATGATGATTGTTAAAAAAAAAGAAAGTATAAAATATGTCACGATAATAATGAAAACTCACACAGTAAATAGAAAAGATCTGGGTTATATAAAAAGAATAAGTATACTGGAGATACTTATGTAAAGAATACTTTGGTAGAAGCAGGATTAAGCACTGATTCAACCTCTGTATTTAAGTAAAAAAATACTAATTTAAGAATTTACTGTAGTAGAAAAGATGCTGTACGAAAGCCGCATACACTTAAATACAAAAGTGAAAAATTAACATTCAAATCTGGGCTCTGGTATTCCAGTGCGGACTTTTATCATAATGTTTTTACATGTTGTTTGCTTGTTAAAACTGTACAGGGGTTAAACTCTAAGTATAAAACAATTAAAAAATTGAAAAGTGCACAGTGAATTTCTGAGCACCCTGTACTATGATTGAGTATAATGAGTTTAAAGTCCCCTTTACCAGCAAGTTTACAACCTATGCCAAGACTTTTTAGGAGCATCAGTTCTATTGAGCAAGCTTCAGTCTTTGTTCTATGAAGTATTACATACAAGTACTCTTTTCTATACCGTTTACACAGATGAATATGTTCACACTTAACTATTGATTGGTTCAACACCGCTTAATCACTTCTTTGCACTCATGCGGCTCTGTCAGGCAGCGTCATGGAATGTGTCACTTCACTCTGCCCAAGTCAAGGCTCTCTGTGGGGGAGCCCTAGCGTGAACCATGTATGCTCATTAGCTGCTCGCCACGACTCCAGGTCCCATTGTGCATCCCCATTTCAGTTTCAAGTGAATATCTCTGCCTCCGCATAAATCGGCTCTCCACCCAGTGATTACCGCTGCTTATCTCATTGCACGATGCCCTAATTGGGATTCCTCATGATGGCCAACTGCAACTGCAATTCAGCAAAAGCAGCTTGGAAACTTGTCTTACTGCTTCTGTAATTAATTCCTCCCAAAATGTTTGCTTTTCTTTTTTTGTTTGCAATATTTGCAAATATATAATATTCTGAATGTAACCGTTGAGCATTCCTAAATAACAAAACACTCAAGCAGCGATCTTTCACGTCTTGGGGCCAATTTCAGAAAACAAACAGTGAGGGCTTTTTTTGTATTATTTTGGAGAAGCGATGTGCACGTGGTGAAACAAATCTGTACAACAACAAAAAAAAGCCAAGCATTTGAGTTGAGAAATCTGGTGCCTGCGGGCTTCAAGGGTAGCTAAAAGAATACTTGAGATGAAGAAAAACAAATTAGTGATGGTCAGAGTGTTGATTTATTTTAAACTGTGTTTGTGACAGCTGCTGAAAAGCCTTTATCAGCTTCAGGGCAGTTGCTCAGTGGTTTTCACTGAAAGAGCACTGTCACATATAAAAAGATGTATTAGGCTATGCTCCAAGCCATTATGATCACAAGTCATGTCTCGAAAGTTGTCTGCTCTATACTTCTGATTTCAGATTTGGAAGACACTCACAAAATCAACTAGTTTTAGGAAACGACTAGTCAGTCATCAATGCATTCCCAATTGTCTGAATCTAATGACTGCATTGTTCTTGCAAAATCATTTATCATGCTGCTTGGCCAAACTTATTTTTTTACCATGGCTGCTGGCTGCCAAACAATTCTCCAATGTGCGGAACATCCAAAAGCAGCTGTACATATTTGAGGTCAGTAATTCTGAAATGAGGACATTCCTTTAAAATGGTGACTATTCAATTCATGATTGCCACACAGGCCCAATAAAGTCATACAACGGAATAATTAGTCAGTGTCAATTGTCAAATGTTAATGCAGAACATCACTGCGTGATTAAAATGAAGCCAGACTCTTTAGATGACACTTCAGAACTGGCTTTTGAGGTTCCTTGTGAAAAACAAGCAAAAGAGTTTTTACACATTGTGTGTGTGTGTGTGTGGAGGGGAGGGGGTACGGGGGAGGGGTCAAAGCCAACCCCTCTGGCATGGTTTGTGACATCTCAGCTACATAACGTTTGATCACAATCCTGATCCAGCATACAATTTATTTAAGTGTAATGTGACAACTTTAAAGAGTAGATCAAATTTGTCTTTTATGGGATCTAAAACCCTCAGTGCAACATTACTCTAAACGGCATCTTTGTTGTTGTATACGTAACCAGACATTACAGCTGAAGGCCGGTCACAAGGATGAAGCAGTTAGTTCATGACTCTTGAACACATTTTATTGGCTTCAGCACAAAGTCGGCATTCAAAGCTTTCACAGTAAAACTCAAGTGGAGTCTTAACTGGGGAATGTGCCAATTAAACGAAAAATAAAATCTAAAACTGCTTGAACTTGAATGCTCTTTCTTCAAAGGCTATATCGTGATCAAAATGGCGAAACACCTTTGCCCTTTTACCGGAGGGCCACACTGAGTCATTTCTATCACTGAATCGTCAATATGGGCTAACAATACAAAGCACATACTCTCCTCAAAAGGTAAACACAGCCACCTGAGGAAAGTTGCATCTTTCTTTTTTTGAAAAACTGCAAAACCGTCGAGAGGTGGGAGAATTGGCTGTTATAAAGGCAGTGGGAGAGCAGAGGAGAAGGAAGGATCTTCTGTCTCAGCGATCCATACGCACAGCGGAGGAAAGCGATTAATCATCTCGCAGACTTTCCTCATAACATGCCACTATTGATGGACCACTCACTGGAGCAGAGAAATCTCGGCGACTTTAAATAACAGTCTCAATTATTTAAGACCTACTCAAGTGATCACTTATCCCTCTAAATGTTTGTTTTTGCTCAAGAAATATCCTCCTGTGGTTGGGTTTTCATATTCCTACTAATTATAATTGTTTCACCCCCTCGCAGTTGAACCGCCTTTGTCATTAGGAGAACACCCAAGCGGCTGTTAGTTCTAAATTAGACCCACTTGACCTTTCACCGAATACTGCCCCCGATTCTGAGTCTAATAGGGTTGTGCTTTCCTCTATTGTAGAAGCATTTAGCGTCCATCCAGATGTGCTGTCTAAAGAGTGCTCCCGCACTTGAGCGGCTTTGTATTATCATCCCTTTCGCTGCTGTCAGGACTTCTGAGTGTTGTGTTAGTTAAGCTTTCGCAAATTTGAAATTGGGAGAAAGAACCTCGCAAAAGTGCAGCCTTCCTAATAGGAGGCTTTCATTCCTGAGTGGGATTCCTGCCACAAAATCAAAGAAATCCAATGGGATGATTTATGATCATATATGGTGCAGGATAAGATTTAATCTTTTAAATCCCTTTTGGGGGGATTTAGCTAAACACCCTCTCATGCTCATACATTTCCCCACACACAAACGTCCTCCTTACAATCTCTCAGCCATAGTCATGCACACAAGTCTTTCTCCTTCCCTCGCACGTACGCGGCCATCTTCATTTCCATGTCCATAGCCGCGCTCAATGGCTGCAGTCGATGCTCGTGCATGTTTGAGGGCCAAGGATTGGAAAAGAATGGGGGGAGGGCAGTTGAGGATACTCTCCCCCTTCAGTAGTGGAATGTCTTCATGCATGTTCTTGTTTGGAAAGGCTGCTCGCCGCTTCCAAAATTTGGCAGGAAACCCCATCCTGCTTACACGGGACAGATAAGAAAGAGGCGGGAGAAGGAAGAAGCGATGTTGCAGTGGGAGAGAGGGAAAGGGGCGGGTGCAGCAGAGAACCTTCAGGAAGGTAGATTATCCCACCAAATGCTGGCAGAGCTTCAGCCTTTGTGCATGCTGCGGCGTGCGCGTGTGTGCGCGCACGTTCTGCGGGCGTGCGACAAAAAGCAGCTCCTCCAGCTCACTCAGCAGCCGAGAGTTTCAATGAATCCGGGGCACTCTCCACAAAGGGCGACGGAACAAAAGGCCCGCAAAGTGAGAATGTACACGGTAGACACAAGGCAGCAATCTCACACTGCAAGCTGAATGAAGGCTGAAACAATCACGCAATGTCAATGTCAATTACCTGCCTGTTGATTATCCAGCTGACGGATCGGCACCTCAGGACTCAAATGGGCTCCCTGAAGAGAAAATGTCACCGCTTTTTATTTTACTCATCTAATTGAGGCTTTATTATGAGGTTGCGCACAGTTTAATTTGATCTCAAATTGTATTAATCTTGCACAAAGTGACTGGATTGGGTAAATGAGGCATTATTGGTCACCGATCTGGATGTGACAAGATACTTTTATAAGCGGATGAAGTGAATGGAAAGGCAGACAGGCTTTGCTCTCAATTTTGAGTTCAATTTTCTTAGTGTGTGAGTTGCCTTTCCAATCAATAACAGCCTTAAAGCCTTTAGAATTTCCACAAGTGCATGTGCGTGTGTGTGGACGCACACACAATAAATCACAGGCACTTGGGAAAGTGTTTCCACTTACTAAGCCTGGTGTTTATGGTTTTCTATGACCAAATCCAGCTGCTGCATGGCGACAGTCATTTAAACATTAGTGTATTGGCAAGTCGCAGGTAATCTATCCACCAATCAATAGTTTTTTTATTTCAATGCTTTCAGAAGTTTACTCAAGAAGAATCAGAAGGCTCCAGATTTTGCAGCCGCACTCTGTGGGAATTTTTGGCTGTAGATTGTTGAAGGCTCAGAGCCCCAACATTTGGACCATGGTGTATTTTTTATTTTTATTTTTTTGCCTTCGCAGACAGATGTTTCCATTATGCTTGTATTTAAATGTTCAGAGTGAAATACATGTTAGACATTTTGTTTGTCTTATTTCTAGATTCCCAGAGACAGTTAAAATGCTTCAATATTTGGACAGGTGGAACCCAAAAAAGAAAAAAAAAAATCATGATCCGCGCCATAGAGGCACCACTGAGATGACATATTAATATTCAGGGAGGATTAAGTGTCTCCAAGGGTCTAAAACAGTTCAACATATTGTGTAATTCCACACTGGTCAGCTACGTAAAAGCAACACTTGCCCCTTTCCCAGAAAGTCAACTGGGATTCAGCAAATCGAGCCATCACACAAGACATCCATCACGATCCTGTGGGGTTGCTTAAATGACCTTCGTCCAGTCTTCTCACTCAATTTAGACACCCTTGGGCTCGATTATGAAGAGATTTACGCAGCAAGAGTGCAGCCACTGTTTTTTTTTCTTTTTTTTTTTTTCTTGATCCATGTTTAAGACGCAGTGGAAAAAGAGAATAATATAGGAGTACAGAGAAAAGGTGCCGCGATGGAACGGGTGAGTCGGCAGGTGATGAAAGCCCGGTAGAAAATTAAGATGGAGTGCAACGTTACTGCGAGAGAGGAAGGGGGGACAGTTGAAAATAGCGGGAGGAGCAAGCATAGAAAGTGAGGATAGAAGTAGACAAATTGCTTTTCAAGGACACTCTAACCAACCCGTCTGTGAGAAAGAGCTCGAGCACAAAAACCAACAGTGCACCTGGTTTGCCGGAAACAATATAAGGGTAATTTCCAGAGAGAAAAAAGAGACATCCATCATGGTGACGGCGCATCAGTGAGTTTAAGCGTCTGTGAATATGAAAGCCTGAAGCGCTCTGACTTGCTTGGAAAGCCAGCTTTATGAGTAGGTAACTCTCGCCAACATCCTCATGCACAGATGAGCGCACAAATGGAAACGTTTGCATAGCCAACATTGCTTTTGCAGCAAGGAGCAAATACAAAGGAACTCGACAAAATCAAAAGCTGACACTGATGGGAAATGAATTTGAAAATATCGTTCTTCATTTTCAAACATGTTTGTGTAAAGATGACAAGGGCAAGCGCCCTAGGTGCTCTATATTCGTTCCTCGTGCAACTGGAACTTGAGATTTTCGCAGTGCTACGCACAGATATAATCGGTCGGTTTGCGCCGTAGTGGGCGTGAGCACAGCTGACTTGATTCACACCCACTGGTAGCGACTACTCTCATTCCCTTTGAAATAGCCGTCCAAGAGGAGTACAGTCTTTGACATAGTGGAAACAGAAACAGATTTGCTGGAGTCCAGGAAGGAGGTTGAAGCAGGCAAAATACGTTGATGAGTAACTGCAAGCAGACCTCTACAGGTGGATGATGTAAAGTTGGCCAAGGCGATCGATCACACCGCTGCGAGGTGTGTACTTGGACGCTGCCTTCGACACCGTTCGTTCATGTTCGTGTGTGAGTTGCATGATTGACAAAGATCACAAGCGTTCATGTATTTCTCAGCAAGAAGTTCATACATCTGATTTTTCCTATCAAGACGGACAAATTACCATTTGCAGTCTTGTGGGAGTTCAGCTTGACAAGAGTGCGCCATGTGCGTTTACACATTTGATTTAATCACAGTAAGAGACTACAGATTGCATTTTACCCTAGGCTCAAACAAGCATGTAAATAAAATCAACAAGTCCAAACAGTGGAACAAATCAATATTAAGGCTGATTAAAATGCCTTAACCCTCGCTTGACACAAACATTTGGAATGCTTTGAAGTGTATGTAGACATGCTAGATGGAAACAATTTCAAGTCATTGCATTGACGCCACAATGTTACAGTAACACGTTGTGAATGCAAATCAAAAGTCAGCACACTTAAAGGGGAAGTCACCCCCAAAAGACTTTGCCAATAATGTTCTATGCGCCTACACTAGACCATTTTGTCGCTTCGTCAACCGAAAATGACGTTACAGTTGCTCAGGGCTCAGGTAACGACCAATCACGGCTCACCTGTTTTCTGACGCTGAGCCATGATTGGTCGTTATTACAGCCCTGAGCAACTGTGATGTCATTTTCAGTTGACAGCAAGTGTCAAAATGGCCACCCCCTGACATGGACAAAAACAGGTGGATTTGACTGCTTAATTCATATTCCACAAATGCAATATTATCAGAAGGTCATGTTTTGACTAGAGGGCCTGCAAAGAACATATTCTTGTAAAGAATTTTGGGGGGTTGACTTCCACTTTAAAAAAAAAACGATTAAAGGAGGTTTTTAGGCCACAGAAAGTCAAATTCAATGATCATCAATACTACATCCAGACAAACTCACACTCATATAGGAGCTGAATCCAAGAATCTGCCTTCACAGAGATAACAATGCTGCTTTTTGAATGCAGCTGTATCATTAAATATCAGAAATCCGTTGTAGTTTCAGTGACAGATTTGGCACCCTACAGAGAAATGCCCCTCAGGAGTTTGTGGAGACCGAAACAAAGCTGGGGGCGATGGAGAACCCTCCTGATCCGACACTCCTGTTTCCTGTCACATCACAGCATTGTCTTCAACCATTTTACCTCAGTTGTCAATCAATCTGGCTCAGCTCTCCTGGATTTCATAGCAGTAACTGCCACTCACTCACTCACCCACCCAGTCACTCAGTCACTCACTCTGGGTTGTTCCGATCATTCCCTGCAAGCACTGTATAATTTGAAGTTGTTTTGAAGGGGCTGCAGCCAGGCACGGCGCCATGGATTTGTGGCCCTCTGAAAATATATCACTTTGGTTCCCACCACTTCAATGCGCAAATTGAAAATACTATTTCAAGGGGCCCTGTCAGTCAAAAGTGGAATCGATGACATTTTTCTCCCCCTTATGGTGCCCCTGGCCACAGTTACTTTTCAGTAACATCATTGATATTTTTTGTGCGTAACTCAGAGCCTAACATTTCCCAACACAACTTACATTTAACTCACTCACTGCCAGACATTTTCAGACCCTCTTTTACCCTAATGTTTTTAAAGACAATTGAAAAAAATGTGAATTAATCGCTGTGATTGAACGGCTGGATTGTGAAAAGACAAGTGAATGTGTCAATGGCGGTGAATGAGTTAATAATGAAGCTGAAGCCTTTGTTGAACAGCGCAATTCAGTACTGTCATTGTCAAATGTAAAATCCAAGGCAGGGCAGTCAATTAATTCTGGTCCTAATTGCAATCAAACGAAGAAAAACTGCTTCGTTACAGCGAGAACCTCAACGTTAATTAACTTCTTCAGTCCCCATAGCCGCTCTGTAATTGCTCCCTTTTGTTTAATTCAAAATAGTCAAATCAAGCTATGAATAGCATTCACGTTGAAAAACGGAATAAACACTGATTAGTATCAAATCATAACCAATACAATGAGGCTAACAAATTAAACCATGTATTACATGACTCAGCAATTACTCAAGATGAAGTAATAGGTTATTTACACATTTGTCTTCATAGCACAGAGGGTGGCGTACAAGGTATACATTTTAACGGCACCGATATTAAAAGCCAGTAAATCATACATGTGAATCGTCCTAATGGATGGTCATTATATCGTAAGAGCGGCTGTCATGTGAGGAGACACACGCCATTAAGAGCCAAACAGCTGTGTCTGATCAGACTTTTACACAGCCCGCTGCTTTGTCATGTCAGCGAAGGTTGCAGCTTGTCCTTGTGCATTGGAGCGAGTACTTGCACAGAGGAAACAGGGCCCAGGGCAGGTTATGTGTGTTGCACTCATCCATGAAACTGTAACATAATCAAAAGCAACGCAGCGACTCACAATTTCAAGCCTTTTGAGCAAGTATTTTGAGGGGTGGTGCTTCATGCGGTTGTGATGCCATGTTGGGACAGCCACGCAAAAGCACAACTGTGTAGTGATCCAGTTAAATACCGGAACAGGGTCAGTCGCGTGAGTTTAAACAAGGATCATGCCAGGGCAATGCTGCCTCGCGAACAGCAGGTGTATTGTCCAACAAGAATTGGCGTTCTTGAAGTTCGCGATTAGCCCCTGTCCACACATAAAGCGTAAGAGGCTATTTGTAGTCCTTGCAAAGTATTCGCTGATTAGGAGGGGGGGAAATTGGATGAAAGTTGGATGTGTCTGCCATTTACAGGAGCTCACAATTCTAAACTCTCGTTTCTGTTTAAAGTTGGATTTACACTGCATGGTTCAAGTGACGCAATATCAGTGATGGACTACCCGTCAGTGATGATGCGGTTAGTGATGATTACTTTGGCGGGCGAAAATCCACTTCCATCATTTTTGAAAAGTGTCAAGTCATCCGTCAACAAAATGGGCGTCGGTCAGTGACGGGCGGTCTGTCAGTTCGACGGAATGCCCACCTCTGTCAAAAACATGCATGGTAGGTGAAGGTAATTGAAGACTTGAAATTGTCCTTGGGTGTGAATATGAGTGTGAATGGTTGTTTGTCTACAATCGCCCTGCAATTGACTGGAAACCAGTCCAGGTCGTACCCCGTCTTTCGCTCACAACCAGCTGGGATAGGCCTTAATGAGAAGAAGCGGTAGAGGAAAAAATGGATGAATGGAAAATCTACAAGAACTGGATAAGCTCCAGGAGGATTTAATATTCTTGTCAGAAGGAACAACAACCATATAGAAAAAGCAGCATACACAGTGGTTGTTCAGAGAATACAAAGAATCTCTGAGCTTCACATTTATACTTGTTAGTCATGCACTTGTCTTCTTTAAACATGGATTGTGCTCTTTCTGACTACCATTATTTTCTCTTATTCACAGAAGATGCTTTGAATTTGTCACCCTCTAATTTGATCAAACAGGAACTATCTCCCAAACACACTCATCATTCCAATCAGTCATTTCTCAGTATTTAG
Organism: Filicampus tigris; assembly: GCF_054856515.1. Lineage (NCBI taxonomy): Eukaryota > Metazoa > Chordata > Actinopteri > Syngnathiformes > Syngnathidae > Filicampus > Filicampus tigris. Next base: position 21,402,389 of record NC_141225.1, on the reverse strand, counting down.
CTGCACACATATGTGAGACTTATGTAAGAATAAGACATAATCAAGTCCTGATTCTAAAATAAAGTGTAAACGCAAGAAATCAAATATACCCTTGTCAATGCAAGCTTGACATCTCAAAATAGAGTCATTGGTGACATAAACAGTTCACATCTGCATATAATGACATCAACACAAATTACAAAAAAAAAAAAGCCGTCATGCTAAAACTTGATGAATGTCATCATCATCATCATCATCATCATCATCATCATCATCATCATCATCATCATCATCATCATCATCATCAGCCAGTTCCCTGAACCATTGGGTTTGTCATATCTTGTTACCAGACAGTGACTATTTCAGTGAAATACATCTTTTAATCAAAGGAAAGATCCTTAAGCGTCTCATAGCTCCACTCACTTGAACAAGCTCCAGTTGTCTCGTGATAATAAAACATGCAGTGTGTCCTGATGTTACCCCAAGGCTTAGGGAAATTCTGTGAGCGTGCTTGGGTTTCGACACACTTTCTGAATACAAGAGTGGTTTATTCACACAGGTATATGCAGAGTGAAATCTCATGAAGGATGAAACTGCTGCACCTTTGGTAACCGTTTCTTTTAAAATAGTCTTTTAAAATAGTCTCAGCTCGGAGGTCGCGTTACGGGAGACAGATTTTTTTTTTCCATTGCCAAACATAGCATCCCCACTCCTCCGCATTGACAAACTTACGAGCAATCAAGTTAATGCTGTTAGCTAACCTGTGCATGCAAACAAAAGACAATGCAGCTCTGCTTACCTATTATTTAAGGACACCCTAGTTGGAATTTACTGTAAAATTAAATAGACAACACAAAGAATTACACACATTGTATATTTAAATACAAGACATACTTCCTTTTACAAACATTACCAGTGCTAATGCTAGCAGTCAATGTAAAATCCCAGTGACATGCTATTAGAACATTTGAGTTACGGAGGTGATTTTCCTTCAAATAATGAATATTCACGCACAAATGCTGTAGCAACACATATAGACCTGTAACATAGCAAGAAACAAAGGCATAAAGCTTAAAACTTTCTTCTTCTACTCTATTTCTTATAATCTAACTGTGTACTCTTTGCATATATGGCAGCACACCCCTGTGAGGCCAAAGAGAACACAGCAGGAACAGACAGTATTTGTTTGTATTTATTTATTTATTTATTTGTGTAACTCATTCACTGCCAGACATTTTCAGAACCTCTTTGACCGCAACCTTTGAAAAAAAATTGGAAAAAAAATATAAATAAGTTCCTGGGAGTGAATGTGAAAAGACAAATAAATTCGTCAATGGCAGTGAATGAGCTAATTGCTATTATTTTGACATCTTATTTTACTTTGTTACTCATTTATTTTCTGGTTGTTCTTACAAGTTGACTTTTGGTCGTTGAATAAATACTAAGTTCTGAGTTTATTCATCGTGATTTCAATATGAAGGGTTACTGAAAACATTGCCTGTGGAGTTAACAGAGGAATTCAAACAAACCAGGGATGGACCAACAATCCCGAAATGAAAATGTTTGACCTCAGCTTGATGATATTCCGTAATCATTTCCTTTGGGCCAAGAACAGGTCAGCTAAAGCAGCCAAAGGGTCAGAGCTCAGCCTCCCTGCGGTCAATTAAAGCTTATCAGCGAGTTCCTTTCCATCTTACATTGCATTGCACAGTCACGCAGCCCCCAGCAAGCCTGCAGATAATTCTATTACACATGACCATTATATAGGACCTGACACTGTTCCCACAGCTTGACATAACGGGCCACACGCAGCATCAACTAACAACACACTCGCGCAGGATATTCCATCATTCTGGTGTCAGGAAAAATCACCGAGCTGCCACTCACGCCGCGGCAGATGTCGGCTACGTTCTGTCGGCCAACTTACAGTAAATCCATGGCGCTCCAGTCAATTTTCCAGTCTTATTTCTCCCGGTCATTACATGCTTTATTGGCTTTAAGTGTAGCAATTTGACGATGAACCACAGAGGTGTCTTCAAGAGACAGTGGGGAACAAAACCTTCAGACAGCTTGCTTTAGTGTGAGAAGCGTTGAGGTTGAAGTGCTGAAAGCAGTATTCTCCTCCTCCTCCTCCTCCTCCTCCTCCTTCTCATGTACTTCATTCCCGTCTCTCCTATTACCGCCTAAACCGCCCCGGTTTTGCTGAATGTCTGCCGGGAGGCACGATGCAGCAGCACGCAGATGTAATCTACACCTTTCAATCTGTCCAACAGCGATTGAATCTCAGCAGGAAGCCAGCTGGAGACATGCTGACACGACTGGCAAATGCGACACGTGTACGTATCTGCTTTCAAGTAACACATCTAACGGCGCAAGGGGGAGGGAGTGAGGTGGTAGGGGGTCAATATTTGTGACGTGAGAAGGAGGGAAAAGGAGAGGTGCTCGATAGGCTGCTGGACTGAGAGATCTGGAAAGGATTAAAGGCGGCTGGAGATAAGAAAGAAGGTCGGAGCATGAAATAAGGAATGTTGGACGGTTCAGGTCAGCTCGTGTCGCAGAAAGCGCGCAGTCCAGAGTTTCATCTGCATTTTTCCCGGTTAGGATAAGCGGAATTGAAAATGATCGGCTTTATGGTGTCTCATCTCAACAGAGCAACACTGGGACGATGTTGACATTTTAACACCAATTTGGCTGCCTTATTCTAAACTATTTGACGTTTGTGGATCAACAGTGACAGAAGCATGAAATAAACATGGCAGGATGAAGGTGTGCTTTGCTACCGGGTTGGAAAATCTGTTTGTTTGCTTAGAACACGTCAACAGATGCATCGGGACTGACAGCGCGGAGAGTGTTTCTGTGTTTACTTGAAGATTCAGGCTTTTATCTATGTCAAGCTCCTGTGTGGAAAGTGTCGGGGGAGCTTGTCTAGTGAGGGCTGGGGGAGTGCAAGAACTAGAAACCTTTTGTTCCACGTCTGCTAGCAACACACCGACATCCGTGAGGCATCATTAGTCGGAGAATGAGCCTGCACTGAGCCACTAGGGCAAACGCACACACACCTCACACACACACACACACACACGCAGGCTAAAAAGCGCCATGCGGTGGACCTGAGCAAACACGGCCTAGCCTTCGAGGTCTGGTGAACAAGATGCACCTTCTTTCCTCTTGCGACTTTCACAGATCTGCTCATCTCACTGCAAGGGTATTGCGCACTGACTGAGCTTGAACAAATATGAAAGATCTCATGAGAATTGAATAAAACATAAAGTACTGTACAAAAACGACTGTACGATAATCACATCCTAGCTGTATTATTTCATAAGAAATGAACACGGCTGCACCTGCCCGCAGGGCTGTTGTTAAGTCCACCGTTATCGAGTCCAAGTCAAGTCCGAGTCACAGAGGTCTGAGTCCAAGTCCAAGTCCAGATGAGATCAAGAGTAAATCCTAAAAAAGAGAAAATGCTATTTTCATAACCACAAATTTTGAGATATTTCATTTTGAGTTACCTCTTTTTGTGGTGCCTCTTTTGACGTAGTGCCGTATGTGTTCAAAATCGTCTTCTTAGAGACTTCGCAGGTTGCGTCACGTTTGTCGATGGTTGGTAAAAAAAATTTTTTTTACCAATCCCGCTGTTGGCTGACACGACTGAAAGAAAAAGACCGCGTGCTTTGGTCCTTGCGGTCGGGTTAACCAATTAGATAAAATACAATACAATACAATTTTATTTATACAGCGCATTTCATAACAGCTAGAGCTGTAACAAAGCACTTTACAAACAGTAGACAATAAATAAAGACAATAATAGTCCGTAACACACAAGTATTAATAAATATAGATATAAATAATAGACAAGATAAAAGTCACATTTTTCATGAAATGCCCATTTAATTGGGTCAAATAAGAACCAAATATGTGGCGATGCACAGAACAAGCAGAGTGGTCGGCCTCATTCCAAATTCGCCCTTGTTTACCATTGTGAAAAGATGACACGCTGTGCTCTATCTCAGCATCATATCCCCAAGCACCTGCTCATATTATGCTAATAGAATTTTAAATGCAATACATGGATTCTGATGTCAGCAGGTCAAGGGTTTCCACCCTCCCACTAGATAATTCTCCTCCGGTTTAACAGCTTCTCTGCAAGCCCAACACACTTAACAAGGTGAACCAAACGCGCAGTGGTAGGGCAGAGGCAATTTGCGGCATCAAGTTGTCTCCGAACACGTGTCCACTGACAGTTGTGCGGTGATTTAACAGACATTGCTCACACCAATTAGGGGGAATCGGTGAGGCGGAGCCACTGACGCGTCAACGGGCAGTTACACAGTCATGTTCGCGCATGGTGATGATAGGATTTGTTTCACGCTTCCTTCGCTTTCGAACACTGGATTCCTGTGTCTGACAGTGACACCATCTAATGCCGTCAAAAGCCCCAAACGTCAATCCTTGAGGATGGACTTTAAAGCCGGGCAAAGGACGAAAGGAAAAGAGCCTGCTTTCCTTTCAATTGTCCCCCCCCCCCTTGTCTCGCCAAGCCTGGAGCGACGTGACACAGTCCCACCGTCACAAAAGTAGCACCAGCCGACATGGCCGTCGGTGTGAGGAGAAGCGTGCGCAAAAGCACTTCTATTTGCACGCCCATCCGACGAGACAGGCCCTGAAGAGCACCTGATTCATTTCTTCTTGAGGGTTATTAATCTTTTCAAGCACCAGATTCACTTTGCCTCTCAGGAGCCAGAGAGGAGATTGAGTTTTCTATTACAATCAACTTGAGGCGACGTGTCAGACGCAGAGGGGGTTGTGGCCGCACTGTCCTTGCCGGCTGCCTTTCTCATATAACACGCAACAATGGAATTTTTGAAGAGTGCGAAACAGGAGGGTCTTTTCACAAAACAGGTCAAGGTCACAAGATGCTAATGTAAAAAAGTTACTTCATTTTATTCTTACCTGACGGTTCGCCCGCCCTTGTGTGGTTCGGAACGGTAACTCCTGGTCCGGCTTGCAAGTTCTTCACAGGACATACCTGTAAATGCCCCCATTTGCGGTGAAAATGGCTTGCGCTCGATGACGATGTAAAGTTAATGGTTGAACAAACATGCTGTTTTTGGGATCTCCTGAAAAGTGATGATTTTGCCGGTGCAAGGATTCTGCCTGACGCCAGCGAGATGTAGTGTACAAATATCCATCGTGCCTGAAACAAATACAATTTTGCAACTGTAGAGCGACCTTCAGTAAACGACCCTCCATCATAGAATAGAACGTAGCTAAGCTGGAGTCCATCCGGGCCTTTTAGAGTCTTCAATTAACCTTACTTGAATGTTTTCGATTGTGGAAGGAAGCTGGAGTACGAGGAAGAGAAGAATAATGAAACCCAAATCAAAATAACGAGCCACCACATTCATCACGGTGTCGTAGAATTGAGCTGTGATGCGGTGATGTTTATTAAATGCAGAGGAAACCCAGTGAAATGTGACACTTGGTTGCAGATTGCATCGTCCGCCTTTTGAGGAAGCCGCTTTAGCGACGAAAAATGGCCATGTGGCCCACTGTCACTTAATCAATGTGAAACCCTCGTGGGGAGAGGGAAGCGTTCTCTCAGAGGGCTGTGGTTCCCCCCCCCCACCCCCCACCCCACCCTCCAACCTTACTCCTGTCTGCTGAGTGAAGGGGGCTTTAAACGGCCAGACTTTCACTACATAACTCATCTGAGCAGGTGTTGCACGGGGGACGCCGCAACTTGGGAGGTCCCGAGCAACAACAAGATCCATCCGTGTAACACAATGCTTCACATATAATAATCATTCTCCGCAACGAATCATCGCTGGTGCTTGCCCTCATTCACAACGGATCAAAGTCTCTATTTTTCTATCCAAAGCAGCTCATATTTGGATTACAATCTGAGCCGCACAGCATTTCTTGTATTTTCAGGCAGTACAGTAATCCGCAAATGAATGTATTATGCCTGCGGTTGCTGCACCACTGCTAGTGTCAGTTTGTCTCCGCAGCTCTATCTCGCAGCTACCTCGGGCCCTGGGGTGCTCTTATCTCTCAAACAAACAGCTCCTATTCAGCAGCCCCCCATCTATCTAGCTGACATGTGCTTCCATGTTTGTTTTCTCTCGCCCGGTACGAGGCCGATGATATTGAGCTGTGTCGACAGAGCTCCTCCATTCATGCCGGATGAATCAATCACTTGTGCATGCTTAGTGCCGACACGCTTCTCCACTTCAGTCTGTCTTTAGGAAGTGGAGGGAGCTTTTCTTGCATCTGAATTATTAGCTACTTGAAGGTTTCTCTGAAAAAATAGTCCAATTAGATTTACAATTTTTTTTTTTGGGGGGGGGGGGGCACTCTCTTTCCAGTTAACATCCATTCAACAAATTCAAATTCATATAAAATCACTCCAGGGTTTGAATCATTTCGATTCAGATACGGAATATACAGTAAATGGAGAGTGTTCTTTTATAAACAAAACTTTACTATTGTGTAACACTGAATACTCTGTAGACTATGTGAACTCATCCAAAGATTGTTGTACAGTGTTTTTCGGCAACCTGCAGTCACTAGATAAAAGTGAAATATTGTATAGTTAGGGGGTCACTTCAATTTCATTCTGGCTACTTATTCTCATAATGTTATCATAAAAAACAAAGTGCAAAAGATGAATGTGTATTTGAATAAACATTTATTATAAGTCAGGGATGGGCAGCAATGGGAAAATAACACACGGCAGGAAAAGCATTTGCTCATACTACTGTCTGATGAAAAAAGCTATCATTTAAAAGCCAATCCCGTTTAATTAAATGACTTACATGGAAGTTACATTTCAAAATAATCTCCACTTGGCACATCACGAGATAAAGTCCAGCGTATGAGGATCTTCCTGTTTTGGAATGATGAGCAGGGGGTTTCTGCGAGGGCTCAACTCTAATAAAGTCCCACTGCTGCTCCCTCCTGATGATGATGCGGTGCTCTGCTGCGAACACTTTCTTTCCGTTTCAGGACTGCCGCGCAATTCATCGGAGATTCTTAGCTCCCCAAGCTCCTGGATGAGCGGTCTGGCGCCTTCTGGGGCTTGGGGGAGGATGTGGATGTTGCTCTCCGCTGACAGCAGTGTGGCTGCTCGCTCCTGTGGGATGGAAGCACAGACGACGGAGGTGTGTTGGTGCTTAAGAGGGCTGTCCTTAGATGACTCTCCTCCCCCTCCTCTACGGGAGTCAGCGCGAGCTCGCCCTTCGGCTTCCGACTCGTCGTCTTCCTCCGAAGTGCTGCTGTCACTAGAATGGTTGCTGCTATGATGCACTGAAGCGCTCTTGGAAGCGCCGTCTTCCTCCTCAACAACCATTGTGGCAGCCTCTTCTAGTTCCTCAATGTCCAAATCCAAATCTTTTTTCTGCAGGGAGACTTTTTGCAGCGCAGCGGGCAAGGTCGACAACTTCTTCGATCTACAAGATTAGATAAACATACTTAATTACTCAGTTCAGCGCACCCAAATGTCTGAGACGGGTCCTCCAGTGCAACAACAAGCATATCGTCACACTCCTGTGAAAAACATGTAGGTCCAATTTTGTCATTTAAAAGACAAAAAAAAAAAAATCACGTTAATGGGATGTCTGTAATGCAGAAATACCATTAATATTAAAAAAATGGATGTATGTTTTTTTCAAAGGACAGCGACGATATACTATACGTCGACTGTGCAATCCAATCACTGCATCGTTGGCAATCAATCTCTTTTCACTGCTAAATTCCCCACAGTGGGATCAATAAGAGCTCCCGCATCCTTCTGCGCATCCGCCATTATGCTCGAAAAAATTCCGCAGCATCATCCCAGGGGTTCCGACACTTCCAAGTGTATATTCTGATGCATTTCATTGGCTAAGAGACCGAGAATTGGATTAGAAAAGGAAAATAACATAAACGCTTTTCCGGCTTTAAGGGTAGAAAGACGCAACAGCGCTCCCGGCTTTAGTGGCAGAAATGCGGTTAAGCGCTCCCGGCCTCAATGGGTTAATTAATGGGCCCCTCCTCTTGTTTGATATGTGGGATAAATTAATCAAGTTCCATTTTTCTGGCACATTCTGTTTGAGTCAACACGCAACTTTTGGAATCTTAGTATAAATCAGGCTCCTGGAAGGAATACATTGAGATTCAGCAAACCTCTCCTCCTCCAACTATAAATAAACGTATTGACAAAACTCGAGAGAGAATAGTTAAACGGCGTGGATCGACAATAGGAACGCACCCGTCTTGCAGCTGCAGTTTTATAGTTTTAACACACAGACTCCAGTGAAGGGTGAGCGAAAGTGTTTTATTGCTGTTGAAAATCCAAGCAGGCTCCTATTGTGCATAACGATGCTCCTGCCGGTACACAATTCATGCTGGGAATGCCTGCCGTGCTGTCTCAGTACCCCCAAAAAACCTTTCGCAATGCATTTTGGGCGATGCGTGCTGCCCCCTTTGCCATGGTGATTACGGGCTGACCTCTGCGGGTCACTGAGATTCAGACTGTGTCCATTCAGGTTGGAGGAACGGATTTGAGCTCTGTTGGTGTGTGTTGGGAGTAACTCCTTTGCTGTCATTCGCATTTTCACACTCAGCTCCTGTTACCCATTCCAGTCCAATCGACCTACTGCTGTGCCCCACAACTGTTCCTCTTTTCTGTGCAGCCCTAATAGGCTATGTATTTTTTTAGGCAACTTAGGCTGTGTATTCATTAGCAGCCCAGTAGCGACAATGTAAGGAGATCTCATAGGTGAGCTGGTTCACATTCAGTACAGACAGAAAAAAAAAAATCCAAATATTTTCCTGCTTTAGCACATTGCATTGAAATATTGGTACTATGACACCGTTGTCTTCGTTATCTTTCCAAAGGTCTTTTTTGCCACCAATCAGTAATATATGGCTTAGTTTTGGCACTCTGTATTTTTTGTGTTAACGTCCTGCGCCAGGTCACTTTTTGACACCCTGCCTCAGCAGGAATGCACCTAAAAGTTGAAACCAGACACACTTCAGTCTGTTCATTGGTTGACGTGAATAATTTCTGTTATTAGGGCAATAGAATGGGAATAAAATGGGCCTTTTCTAGAACAAAGGTTGTCTTGTAATAAAAAGCTACATGCCATGAAGAAAAACAAACTGGATGTCTTTCATTGCTGCCCTGCGTTTAGTGTGACGTGTTCTGATTTGTTCAACTGATTGGTGGGCCACACTCAGATTATCCAGCCTGTAAGGGGAGTCAACCCCAAAAAATGCTTTACGATAATATGTCTATGTGCCTCCACTAGTCGAAACTTTGTGGAAGATGAGTTAAGAAGCAAAATCCACCCGTTTTTATCCATTTTTATTTTCACTTGCTGTCGACTGAAAATGACAGTCACAGTTGTGCAAGGCTCAGGTAACAACCAATCACAGCTCAGCTGTTTTCTGAAGCTGAGCCGTGAACGTGCACATAACACCGCTTCCAAAGTTAGTTGTATGCATGCGCCCTAATGAAATCAAGCTAGGGTGCCTTGTTTGCCAAGTTGCAAAATTCTACCCACTGTCGAACGTAAAATATAGTTTCAGTTGGTTTTCGTCTTTTTAAAAGCATTTTCATTTCTACTTTATTTTGTTAACAAAAATGTTCTTTTCAATTTTAGTTTTAGTTACTTCGTTAGTTTTCGTTAACTAAAATAACCTTGATCAGGATTGACTTTGCCCCGAAAACTAAAACCTCAAAAGAGACTTAGACTGGGCATGACTAATGGTCGATTCTACGTTTTCACTGCAGTTCTGAATTGAGACCTAGACCAAAGTAAAAAAAAAAAAAAAAAACACTTGCACCATCAACTGTAAATCCAGCCTTTGAAATGATCCTGATAAAACACGGGCAGTAAGTGAGATTTGAAGCCCGAGGTGTTGACACCTCAGCGGGAACATTATGTATGATCATAGCAAAAAATGATCCGGCGTGGCAACAAAATCACCGCTGAGGTAAATTCATCCAGACAATTTTGGACCCTATAAAGACTAGAGAAACCGATTTCCAAGTCCAACTGAACTTATTACTGATAGAAAAAGACCTGGAGAATAACCACACATGATGAAGATAGACTTCACTGATGATTTGTGCACCAAGTCTGAATGGGGCTCCTCTGGAGTATCCAACAGTGCGACTGAGGCGGGAGAGGCTCCTGCAGAACAGCCACTTCAAAGACTGCCCTGTATTCTCTTCCCCCCGTGGGAAGTCATTATTGAGTTAGCATTGGAGAGGCAAGCTTGTTTTCCCTCCCCTCCTTTGCTCTGTGGTGGGAGAAGCTTGGCCTGTGGTGAATACAAAGGCTCTGTCCAGGAGGGGGAGGGATAACGTTGTACACAAACCGGTCATTACTACACTGCTGTAGTGGCTGGCCTTCATTAAACTGAGAAGGGCTGGCGCTTTCTAGGTTGGAAAACTTTCGCTAAGACAAAGACGCCTCCATCTGCCAAAGTGTTTCAATGAAAATGGGAAGAGAGGGTGTGTGCGAGGCAGGGAGAGAGAGAGAGAGAGAGAAAGTTCAGTGTCTGTGTATTCGAGTTCAATTACAATCCGGCGTCGCTTTCATGGTCTTTGTGCGAAAGACAACCTTATTCGGCATGTCTGCCTGCGCTCTTCAAAACATTTCAGATAAAGTGCGTCTTCAGACGTATCGATTAGAGATGCATCGAAAGGAAGATGCTCGGCCAAAAAGCAAACAACCGAAAGAGATTATAAACATAAAAGTCGAAATGCGAGCTCTCCGGCTTCTTCCGAGCGATGCGCACACTTTCATGGAGAGGGATGCTCACGTAACACCTATCAAAGCTTCTCAGGAAAGATTCCTGATATTTTGTCCGGGACATTTACATCTCAGCCAAACAACCAACGCACACCGGCAGAAAGACTCCAAACCATAAGTGATGTCATACGAGCACCCGTTTTCCAGAGCGGGAGCTTTTACAATGCATCTTTCACTCCCTGGCAAATGAAACAAAGCAAACAACGCGGCGATATGACTCACCGCTATGACTGAATGCTGAAACGGAAGCCCATTGGAGTTCCAGATGTGAGAAACGTGATCAGCAAGCCTGTTGTCTGGCTTCTAACTACCATAGAAATAGTTACAGTAAAGACATAATTTGGAAGTAAATGATAAATGACCACTAACACTGTTCAAATATGACCGTAACATGGATTACAAGTGTAAATGCAGGGTGTAATTGTGCAAAATGTCAAAGTGTGACTAAAAACGGTCTGCTCAACACAAAACGCTGGATTGGCACCACGCAGGGAAGAAATCTGCGCTACTTGTCCGTGTTAGCTGGGAGATCCCGCGTCTTTGTTCTAACCCGCTGGGCTTCTCGGATCTCCTCCAGTGCCGAGGCAAACATGAGCTCAAGAAGCTGCGTTATTCATTTATAGTGTTGACAAAAGCCCTCTGGTCGCTCCTACAACTCACCTCATCCCTTCTGAATCCAAACAGAAAAACAAATACCGTCTACGATCTGTCTGCACTTGCCAATGTATTAAGCAGACACTGACCCCAATGCTTGATTTGACAGATTTCCCCACTTTGGGGGACTTCTTTATTCCTCTATATAAATAAATCAGAGGAAATAGAGGTGGAAGAAACAAGCAGTGGTTCGCCATACTTCTGGAAAAGGTTCTTTGTTGTTTCCATACGGACTGCACATAGATTTTGTTTTGTGGAATTCACACTTTGGGTCGCTATATTCTGCTGTTATGGTGTGAAACCTTTTTTCAGCCACTTCCAGACAATCTTCCAGTCTGGGGACCTATGCATAATTTCTCTGTTTATACATGTCCCATCACATAAAAAACAAGACAGAAGAAAAACAGACCACATTCTGGCTTCCCCAAAAAGACACCATTAGGAACCATTCATTTGAACTCATAACCTTCATCTGACTGATTGATTTGTCTGCTACAGAGGAATAGACCCAATAAATACGATTGTGTGGAATCATTATTGGAAAAAAAGAAGAGGAGAGGCGAGGAACAAAGTCAGCCGACTCTTCAAAACTTTGTTGAAAAATTTGTATAACCATCAGGAACTTCGCGACTTTCACAAGGTTTTTCGATAATATGAGCAGTGATTTGTTTAAGAGAGCGCTTTTGATGCAGTGCACAAGGTTGACGCTTTGTTTTGACTTTGTGCGCACGAGTGTGCGAGAGTAAAAGGGAGTGCCTGCCCTTTGGCTTAAATCACGGTGAAGCCTTTATGAGGTTGTAAATCTGAGACTGATGTCGCTGCAGTCAGGGGGGCTTTATGAGAAGAAATGCATGTGGGACGACAAGAAGATTAAATAAATCAAGCCCCCCCAGGCCTACAAACAACCATTAATCGCCGTGTCCCATCATTTGAGACTGATGGCGTCTTCCGCGAGGTCTGACAACATGCAGGCATGGCACCTAGGGTACAAGATTACATCTCATCTTTCCGCTCAGCTCCCAAAGATGACTTACTTACATGACAAATCCTACATGGGGGAATACCTCGCAGAGAAGCAAGCAAACAATGCCGTCAAGTTGCACAAAAGCGCCGCGGCGACAAACGGCATATTATGGATAGATTATGGAGCGAAGGCTGAGCTGAAGTGCTCGTTGGAACTGTTAGAAAGCTCCCATCTTACACAGGCCACGCTTAAATGTGCTGCTTTGCATTGGGACTATATGTTCCTTTTTATTATTGTGACAAATGGAAGTTGTGATGCGAGCACATTGGATGGGAGGCTTCTCTCTGAATGTTCTGCACTCCTCTTTTGAGGTCCGTGTCGTATCGAGTAGATTGATGGTGCACTGCTATCGTACAGGCTTATCTTCCCATAGATGACATCGTATATTGTTGTTCTTTTTGTGCAATTAATCGAAATGCAATTACAATTACGATAATTACACTCTATGATAACAAAATTGGCATAATCGTAAAAAAAAAACGATTATTAATATCCATTTATATCCAATGCACTGTTTGTTTACACAAGGAAAGCATACTTGAATTATATATTTGCACCTTTTTTTTATTTTGTAAAAACTGATTTTATACAATTTGTTTGGTCCAAAATGAACTCACATAATTTTAGTGTCAAAGAAAGATATTTGCCTTTATTTTTACGTTTGAACATTTTCTTGTTTTGTACATAAAAAAATAAATGAGCGGTTGAATAATGGTGATTTCAATTATTACCAAAGTAGCCAGTCGCCATAAAGAATTTCTTGCAGAGTTCAACGCACAAGAAAAGATCTGTGTCAAGAAATGGGAGACAGAAAACATCACTTGAAGGAAATGAAAAGAACAAAAATGAATCCAATCACGTCCATGCAATGTGCTTATCTGTTTGATGACCAGTGCTGACTGTAGTAAGACTCTACATGTACAGTCAAACTGACATTATCGTTATTAGTTTAAATATAAACAAGCAGGGAAGAGTGAATGAAAAGCACGGAGGTGAATTGTTTCTCCGGCGCCCTCAAGCTCAGAGACAGATAACTTTTTTTTTTTTTAAGTGAGCAGCCAGTGGGAAAAAAGTTGAGCTCTATCTTTTCTGTGCTCGTCGATCTTGGTCATGAAAGATATGCCACCGCCGATCAACTGAGGCTTCTAGAATCAACCTCGGCTATCTAAAAGCAGAATTCAAGATTTCTCTTAAAAAAAAATGTCAAATGAAAATGTGAGGAATGGGGGGGAAGCTCTAAATCCCTACAGACCTTTTATAGTGCCTGCATCTGGGCACTGAGCCTAAAACACCAGGCACACATTTTTCAACTGGGCTTTTTCCAGAGAAGCACACCAATTGGCTGAACTCGGGCCAAAAGTAAAACAGAGCTCATTACGGAGTAATGCGCTCAAAGATTCATCTATGCAATGCGTATAAAATTGTGAAATGTGCATCAGGCGGCAGAGAGAGGTATGGAATCCTTATCATTTAGAAAGAAAGTGTTGATGTTGCTTTTTTTTGCCTATTAGCTCCAACGGAAAGACATGAGACGATTCGGCACACAGACACAAGCCAAAATATTGCAGTTCTTTGGATGTCAATTACACACAGATTTTCATTATTCTCAGGCTGGTTTGGGCCCATATGTGACATGCGCCATGTTTACATAGCAGGGTTAAATATTCCAAAATTGCCAAAATTGACTCCTTTTTGTGTATTTGATTTGATCTTTTACTTCTTACTGAATTGATATTGGAGCATTTCAGTTGATATCAAATCAACTCACACCTGAAGAATCAAGATCGAATTAAATCATAACCTTAAAAAAAAAAAAAATCTACATCAACTCAAATTGTGAGGTTCTTAAATCATTCACTGCCACACATTTTCAGACCTTGTTTTCCGCTAACGTTTGAAAAAAATTGATAAAACATGTTCCTGGGATTGAATGGCTGGACTGTGAAAAGACAAGTAAATTCGGCAATGGCAGTGAATGAGTTAATGGATGCCCAGGCGTAATTATGACATAATGCCCTATGTCAGGGGTGCCCAAGAGAGATTCTTGGACACTCTGTGATACCAAAATGCACAAGTGGAGAAAATGAATTGAGCCTCTGAAATATCCATACTCTCTGCTTTTATTTCGACTATTTCCTGCCTTTGTATTCTTATAGCTACAGCGGCAGGGGCAAACCGTTTCTTCCTTGACAATCCTCCCATGTTGTTTGTGGTTCAATTTTTAAAAACCTGCATGTGGAGCCTCACATCATTCCCACGCTTCCCGATAAGAACACCGGGGGATCACATTTTTTTCCATTGCACCCAATTTGGATTATTATACACAAGGGTCGAGGAGTCGCCGACTCTGTTTTTTAGGCAGTGGTCCAGTTCACCTTCGGCTGCGTCGCTTATTGTGCGGTGGGCTGAAGACTCACTGATGGTACTTTTGACACATGAGACAACCAAGACTGCATTTCAGGCTGTCTTGGTAATTCAATTGGCTCTGCTCTGACAAATGACACCGCTAATCCTCTCCTCAAGAGTGTTAACGCATCACGCGGACCGAGTGGCACTTCCCCTGGCTATGAAAGTAATTATTCGAAAGATGAAGGTCGCAAAGGTGTGCGTTCTCTTCTCAAAGGTGTGCGTCTGTGCATGCGTATGTTTTGACGGAGGGTCTGTGAACTTACTTGATCTTCTGGATCCAGATACAGTAGTCGGTAATGTACAGATCGTTGAGTATGTAGGCTGGGTCATTCTGTCTGAACATTTTGTGAATATCAAGCAGGCATTTGAGGATGCAGGCTCTCCCTAGACGCGGGAACATAACACAGCATGCAAATGAAAACATTTGTATTCGTTGCAACGCGCTCCAGCTGCTGACAGACACGAGACACATCTACAGGCTTGTAGCCTGTGTTGTATACATCAAAGACAAGGGTACAACATCAGAGCAAAATCCCATTAAGACAAGTGAGTAATTTAATCCAGACCGTTTGAGATGGGTTTCTGGTTAAGAATTTGATTATCCGGAGGAGGGGGAGGGGAGAAGAGATCCAAGGAAAGACGAAAAAAAGCAGCGATTGTTCTATTTTTGGCATTCAATCTGTCAGTTTAATTGCACCTGGGTGAAAAAAATGTGTTTGAGTTCAAATAACGAAAATAGCGCCAGTTGTTTGAAGAACTCATATATTGTGAAACAATCGACTTTGTACCGTGTTACATTTTGCAAATGTCTCAACAAACTGAGTTACTGGCAATTAACATTTGCATCAGGGACTGAAACCGTTTTCCCAGAAGTAGGTCAATTCTCTAGAAAGATTTAGATACAGAAGGACACAAGCATGCTGATTTGTTTTTTTTCATGGAAAAGTTATATTTCTAAAATCATCCTGGTGGGATGCCATAGTTCAGGATCCATGTCATCACTCGATTTGTCTTTAAACCTAAAAACGCAAATAGCGAGCATTTTCACCCCCCTCCACCCTCAAATGTCCCATATGCAAGGATACTCAGGCCACTATTTATGATTCTAACAGATTCTTTGCTTCAATTCATAAGTGAAACTGCCAAAGCACGTTTCCCTTCAATCACGCACATAAATAGCCTCTTGAGCCTCCTACTGAGGGAACGTGAAAATGCCATTCTCCGCTTCTGCAAAGCCAGGCGGCATTGTCCAAGACATTCCGAGCCAATCAAAATAAACGGTACACTCGCAGTGAGGAAAACCTTAAACAAACATTTGGTTCTCGTTTAAGCATGGGATCACATGCAGGCAACTCTGCCCTCAATGTCAGGACTTGGATAGTGTGAAGCAAAAACACACGCTTGCCTCCAAGATTCCATTTCCTTTTTCATAAGGAAACTTGTTTATTGACGTTTAGAGGAGTTATTGCTCCAAGGAGTAGGTTAATGGCACATTCAAAAATAAATACTAAATAGGGAAGAAGATTCAATATTATACATATAACACATATTTCAGGTGTGGTACAGTAGATCTTTTGAACTCATATGTATGTCGCCATGTTCGACCTCGTCCATATTGCCACCCCGGAGGTTTCAGACAGAACAGCAATTTCCATATTGAATGTGCACAACCCGCTTTGAGGGTGCTAACAAGGTAAGGTGAGCGGGAAAGTGAGACCAGCTGCCTTTTCTCTGGCTCTCCTGATCAACTTCCATTCGGATGTAATGAGGCGCAGAAATGTTAATCTGGGGTTTAAAAGGTCTTTAATTTGCTGTCATTTACAAGCTTTACTATCATCACGGACCAGATAATCTTAGCCAGCGTATGTTTACACGGATGTCTTATCTGACCGTGGAGGCTTTTGATTTAAAGATTAAGCTGGTCTTTGATATACTGTATTAAAACCAACAAGCCGTCATTGACTAATCCACGTTTTTTTGTCCTCCCTCTACAACGAGGTAGAAGCGACACTGGCCTACTAAGCAGAAGAGGAATACAAAGCTTCATGTACACTACACCGAGGGATTACAGTGAAATTTAGTACAATTGTTTTGACTTTCTCCGACTTGCCTGTGGTCCAACGATTGGTCAACGGGTATGAAAATGCTGTACTTGCTAAACGGACATCCTAGCATGTTCATTTCCCTATTGTGACATCAATTATGAATTCGAATAGATTATCTTTATGCACAATGGAAACATTGCTTCACATTCAAAGCCATTCCAGTATAATTTCCTTAAAATCTTTTCGCTTTTTCACTCCCCCAAAACAAACAACCAAATGGTGGCCAATTAACACCAATTAGGCACAATGATGTTTTCACAGCAAAGTGAAAGTGAAGAGGGTGAAGGCCTGGCGCCGCGTTGGCAAGAGGGACTAACCTGAGCGTAATACTGCAGCTGCGTCAGAAACAGCGGCAGACACCAAGGAGAAGTGTCGGTGGAGTGGATAGCATAAAACCCTTCTTCCAAATGACACCAGGACCTCCTGCAACGAGCTGTATGTCTGGGGGACAGAGGACATGACACTCACAAAAGATCGCCAGCACTAAATCACATCAAGATGCAAATGGCAGTAAACACTGGTTCAGCCAGACATTTTGTCTGCGGGGCCTTTCTCACTTTTACACAGGCTCCTATTGGTGTTCATCACAGTCAGTGGTGTGCTAATTACTTTTAACAATCCCCTCCATTTATTGAGCTGACAAAATAGGCGCTTCAAACTCCCACTGCTGCTCCACTAGCCTCTTAATTGCTGCTTGTCTTTAAACACTGCATCCACACTCGGATTGCGCCGGTAATGGCAGCAGCGCCAGGAGATTTTATCTCTTGTATTATTCTCCTTCATTGAGGCCTATTAAGGATGCACTGTGAGCCGGGACATGAGTGTCATCAGAGATCATTCTCTCCCTCTGGCTTGTTTAGCACGAGTGTAAATAAGGTCGGCTGCTGCAGGCATCAAACTCAGTCACACCAGCAGTCTAGTGAGGACAAGTACCGCGCATTTGGAGAGGGGGCGGCACTGCGAGATAAGGGCAGGATCACCCTTTAATGATCTCCAGAGGAGGGAAAGAATGAAAGACAAAAAGAAATGGAAGAACGTGGCCTGGTGTAGGCACAGAAGAATGTGAATGACCGAGGAGCCGATGGGAGGCTGTTGTTTGGTGTCAACACAGAGGAAGAGCGAGTGCCCCTCGCTGTGGTCAGTGAATGGAAAAAATTATGTAATGTGTAGCCTTTTTGCTTTCATGAAAAAACAATCGATTCATAGTTAAATATTTGAAGGGGATTAGGTCATTTCTAGAGAATAACACACACCCGTGTATTATATGCTCCGCGGTGGTGGTGAGTCAACATAACGCTCACATCTCAGTATGTGACGTATGTACTGTATGTGGGGAGTGCATGAACACCATTTGGAAGCACGATCCCTCCAAGCGGGATGTCCGGAAGTGTTTGTGCGTGGATGGGAATATTTAGCCGGCTAATGAGCATTACCTTAATCTGCCAAACAGTCAGTCAATAAAACCCAGCGAGGTAGTGTATCAACATGTCGTTACTTTGCTGTTGGCCTCGAATGCCGTCACAGCAATAAAATGAAGGGAGTTCGGAAACTAAAATTGACTTAGCAAAATAATTGTTTATAGCAGCCTTTCAATGGACTGGTCATCAGTCAACAGCAGAATATTCTCCCCCAGAAATTGCAATTCACATTTGAAATGGTATGTGAACTCTGAGAAATCCCATTGCCGAGGCAAAATCACAAAACTATAAATTACGAATTACAATTACAAATACAAAATCATCTACAGAAACATCTATTTGGAATATTAGAAAAGTTAACAACTTTTTGGTTGAACAATTAGTACACCGTGAATGTCTCAGCAATCATAAAAAAAAAAACTGTAATCTTAAGGCATAAAAAAATAATGTCATTGGTATTTTGGGGCAAAACCTACCTCCAGCCAACACAGTGTCCCACTGAGTTTTCTGATTGTCCATGGTGACTCCACCTGCATAATAGGAGAGGAAATAATAACTAGAGCTGCGAGCCCTTGCAAGCCTAGCCACGTTGGGATACTGCCACTTTGGAATTGGAATTTTTGGAAAATGAAGTACATCAGATTAAAAAGTAGTTTGATGAAAAATATGGCCTCTATAAAAGGCCAAAAGTTAGACAAAATGTGAAAGGAAATTAAAATTGCCCGACTTCCTGTTGAATTTAGAGTAGGGTTCCAGAGACGTTTTTGTAGGTCTATGGCTGTAAAAAATGACTCCAACTTTTGGTTGATACAGTATTGGTGAAACATTCAACCGGGGCTGTTTGGCTTCCGTGTGTTTCATGTGTATATTTTTGGGGTTCAGTCTTACAATCTGCCAATTGTCTTCTGCAGTGGAAAAACACCTTGCTCACCTGTGCACTCAACCTCAAAGGAGTGACAAAAAGAAGCCTTGACTCAGCGCTCAGATACGCTGGTAATCTCTGAAGGCCGTGAATGAAATGGAAAAGGAGTCTTAAGGATTTGAGGAAAGAACACTTTGTCATCCAAGGCTAAGTGCTTCTCAGGAAGAATTGCCTCTTCACACATAAACACAGTCACTTACATTGTGCTCTCCCTCTGTAGACCGCACTTCATAGCAGTAAGCCAGAATAATGTCCACCAGGCTGAGCCACACTTGGTAACGTGAAGTCTTGTCGAGCAGGTACGATTGGTTGTTGAATTTTCTCAACTGCTCTTTCTCCTCGTTGCTGAACAGTATAACTGCATGGGAACAAGACGGACCTGGCATTAAAAGAGTTAATCAAATAAAATAAGGACAGTGTGGCTACTAACATCTGCCTTTAGGAGTCCTCTTTATTGTGTGTAAATAATCAATGAAGTAGGGAAAAAAATATTTGGAAAAGGATCCTGTGATGGTTGCTGTTTTTGTCCCGAATTTTCCTCTTCCAACCAAAGACGTCGGAAGGCCGAGTCGGGCCGACAACCTTAAATATTAATATCTCCACCTGAATAAAAAACGCTACCTAAAAGTTGCTCACATTAACTAAATGCCCTCTGCCTCTAAACCTTCCACTGCAAGCCTGTTAGAAAAAACAAAAAGCTCAATTCATGTCAAAATATTTCTCAGTAAACCAACCAGTCACCTTTAATATGGCGGTATACGCAGTAAACATAATCACAGACAGCAGAACCTGGACCATGATCTCTTTGAAAGAATAAAAAGAACGGATTTAGCTTATATTTTACGTTATATGACGTTTTCATTTGTAAATGTATTTGTGCGGACTGCATGGCCTCGTGTGTATTAGCAAGATGTTGTAGTCATAGGCTCTATGTATCAAAATTAACAAAACTCCCCAAGACAACCGAAAATATGCATTTCCTATACGTGTGCATTACACGCACACATAGCACTTCATCTCTGGCTGCAGTGGGAACTCAGCTCTGCTGGGAAGGAGATTCCTGCTGCATTACGTTAGCTCCCTGCAGATGCTACCTGACTCCATCCTCAGTGTGTCTGGCACTGAAAACATAGACCTACATTACTTCACGAGGAATCACATCTGTTTGCACTCTTCTTTAGGCACTTGACACATGGAGGGGAGGGGTGTAAATAAAATAAAACATTGCAAGCAGTACCTTTGTCACAAAGCCATCAAAGTAAAATGAGGATTCTGCAAAACGAGAACGTAGGTACAGTGTTCTTTTCGGCGTTAACACGGCACAAGCAAAACAATAAACAAAATAAAATATCATGGAAAACTCTTCATTTCTTCATAAGGAATCAAACTTACAAATTCAGCAGAGGATCAAATAATATCCCCCCACTTTGCAATTGTGGACACAAAAAGTCTACACACCCCAGTTTAAATGACAGGTTTTTGTTCAAATTAAACCAAGATAAATATTTTTTTTTTAACTTTTTCTCTCACCTGTACAATTCAATTGAATGGTTCTCTTTTCAAGGGGGTATGTGAAAATATTCAAATTTAAAATTAAAAAGAAATTTTAATTTTAAAAGGACACTACTTATTGATTAAGATTATATTTAGAGTACTTGCATTCTTGAACAGAAAAATATAACTTCTCAGAGAAGCCAAGTGAGTCACCTCAATTTTGGGCGTAAAAAGGTGAATTCATTGTTATTTATTCTTTTATTGCAAACATTAGGAGTTTAATAATATAAATTTGTAACAATTATTAGAGCAAACAACGGAAAGACGAGCAGTTGGGATAGATTTACTCTCCTAATTGCCATCATGCACGGTTATTTGTCTCTGATATGGAGCACATTAATTCTAATCGGCATTAACTCGCAGCATATAAGGCCTTTAGCTAACGGGAAATTAATTTTCCAACTAATTCCTCCAGTTGGAGAGGCAGTCTGTCCCTTCAGCGCTCACCACAGGTCCAGATGGGCTAATAGCATCGGGTAAATATTAAGGATGCACTCAAATTCCAACCGCGGAAAAATTTTAAAATTGCGAAGGTTAACATAATCCGGACAATTGACAATTTCTTAAATATTAAGAAATGAGCGTCAAATTGGCTTTGGACAGCCAGATCCGGCTAATGTAAATGCAAACACAGTGCCCATGTCAAGTCTACAACTGTGCGCACTTTAAATCTTAACTTTAGATTGTGCAGTGGTTGCCCTAAA
Source organism: Filicampus tigris (assembly GCF_054856515.1). Lineage (NCBI taxonomy): Eukaryota > Metazoa > Chordata > Actinopteri > Syngnathiformes > Syngnathidae > Filicampus > Filicampus tigris. The sequence goes on along the minus strand of NC_141225.1, from coordinate 21,380,815 downwards.
TGTGGTCAAAGGCCATAGTTTTGCTCGTGACATCAAAATCTAGCCATAACAAGCTTCAGTAGGTAGTGAGAGGCCAAGCTGTCGGGTCCATTTAGTTTGCAGCGGCGTATGAATACGGGCCTCCAGTGGACAGCTGGGGCTTGTCAGTGTGATGGCCCTGACACCAGAGAACACAAAAGGTCCACTTTCTACTTCATTAACACTTGTGTCCGCACCCATCTGTCAGGTGACATATATCAGCCATAGCATCAGTGAAAGCGGGCTAAAAAGGGAATATATATATATATATATATATATATATATATATATATATATATATATATATATATATATATATATATATATTGTATTTTTTTATGGGGGCGTTTGCTAGTGAAAAGTTTAGTCAGAATTGCCAACGGGCGCCCCAAAATGGCCACTGTGATGGACAAAAACGGGTGGATTTTCCAACAAACAAACGCAATTTTAATCAGAATGCTATGTTTGGACTAGTGGGCCTGCGGAACACAGATTCTTGTAAAGAAAATGTTTGACTTGACTGAATGGTTGACTTCCCCTTTAATGCTCTCAAAATCTGCTGACAAACTTTTAAATTCAGACTTTGGTCATTCTTGAGCCTCTGGGTATTCAAACTGTCAATCACGCCGTTAAATTTAATCTGGCTCATGTACTGTATTTTCACCCTGTCTACCCAATTGGGACACTGTCTGAAAATGCAGAATGAGCCTCGTGCTCCTCGTGCTTCACTTGCACTTATATTCCGGTCCCCTGGTCTGGACCACGAAGCATGGTACACATATATGGTCCGGTTTACTTAGCGTTCACGCATTCACATTTTTCGACCAAAAGGCGAGTAGGAAGAAAATAGCACTTTAAAAAGCGCCTCATCCCTCATTCCCATAGTGAAAGGAAGACAAGCTGCTATCAGATATTTAAACAAGGCAAGGTATGGTGCACACCAGACTTCGCATGATAACGTTCAAACTTGATCCAACAAAACGGAATGGCAATCGCACTGGAGTGTGAACCCATTCTGAATACTGTTCCGGGCTAATCTCAACACCGCAGGTGAAGGCTTTTGCCTTGTTGCCCATCTGTGTTCACACTAGTGGAGAAGGTTCCCCCTGACACAGCTAAAAGCGCTACCTCCTGTGATAATGTTATCTGGTTTTAATCTAAATCCTCTCTCAAGCTTGCAGCGGCCATGCACTACATCTAAGCGGTAACTGTGAGCCATGCGCCTCCTTAAACCATGCCGGTATTAGCAGACTGTGAGATGAGCTGGATAGCACAATTAAATGGGCTCTTGGCTCTTGCTGAGGCCTTCACAAGCCATCACGCTTGCGTATGAAGAGCTGAGGAAAGAGATAAAGTGGGGACGCTCCAGCTTTCAAAGAGCTCATATCTGTCTTAGTTAATGAGCGATTGATTTTTAGATGGATGTGAAGTGACAATAAAAGCCACTTTGAACTTTGGAAGCAAGCAGGATACTGAAAATCTATAATCCCTTTTTGGGGTTTGTCACATTACAATGGCAGAGAAGCATTTCTTTAACTACGCCAGAAGGCATCACAGTGAGCCAGGGACGGAGTGAGGTCCAAGTTCAAGCTCTCATAAAAGGCAAGCGTCATAGTACTGAAGTGCCCTGGGGCATTTTAGGCAATGTCGCTTCATAGCCGACAAGATGAGCTTTGACCCTCCTCTTGAGGTGGACCGTAAGAAGACTGATGTGTCCTTTGGGTATTCATATATTGTATGAGAACAATGTTAGCACAGTGTTGAAGAGAACCCCCACCAGTGAAATCCATTTGAGTGTAGTTCAAAAAAGGATGATGTCGGGGGTCATTAATTGGGCTGAAAGACAATTGACAACAATGCAGCCATGCCTTCTTATTTATCTGCTGCTTTATGCCACCTTCTGGAAGCCTTCAGACACGACTTTCTTTCATCTGTGGAACGTCAAACGTCATGTTGGGCTGAACATTTTGCAAAAAATAACCCAAATATGATTTTGCCAAAATATTGTGATTTCATTTGTAAGGAATAACATGACAATTTCCGCCACCAGCATGCAAGAGATACTTAAGAAAACACAGTCACTGAACATCGAGCTATTTTTAGATGTGTGTGTGTGCAGCTGGCATACACTGCAGAACTAAAGATGAGCAAGAAAAAGGTGTCTATGAAATGGGTGCCAATTCATTATTGTCCTTGTCTCATGCATACGCCCACTCAGTTTTTGTGTTGCACTGCGTGAACACTTGTGATGTACACAAACACTAAACCGGGGAGAAGGGATTTACGGCAGTTTCCTCCCTCATGATACTCAAAATGTCTCATGACGGACAACAAAGAAGTCACACATCAGTACTTTCTACACAAGAGGCTATAGTAGAGGCTGGAAGTAAACGAAAATGAACTTGCTGCTGACCAAAACGCAAATGGAATTGACATCATATACAAATCCTATTTTCAAAGATTATATAGTAAATTGGCATAAAAAGGTCATGACAAACATACCAGGCTCTTCTTCCTGCTCAGGTGCAGAAGAAAATGTTGTCCACCAAGATTTGAATTTCAGCAGTCTCTTTATCTCGTCGTCTTCAAACAAATCAGCTCTGCAACAATACCGAATATGTCAGCAAAAAGACGAGACGTGCTGCAATGAAAACAAGTCTGGATGTTTGTTTGCTTTAAACTTACAGGTAATGATCAGGGGAAAAGGACAAAGCCTCCGCATCCAGCCGCGCTTGCCTTCTCTCAGCTATTGTTGCTCCGTCTGGGTTTTTGACATCTATCACGTCACTGAGTTCTTCCTGTCAGAACGTAAGGGCCACCAAAAGAAAAAAATTAAATGGCAGGACTAATTAAAGATCAATATCAGTAATCAAGGTGGTCTTCATTTGCCTTGCCTGTAATCTGGAAAACACTCCAGACCTCTTATTGCCAAAGCCGTATTTCTGCAGGCCACTTAGCTCCTCTGCAGATCTCTCAACATACACTTCCTGCTCAACTTGCCAGTCAAACTCCTCCTCATCTTCATCGCTGGCCACACTTTCACTGGAATCTTTTTAAAAAACAAAACACTGATTGCAAAATGAGTCATATAGCTTTCTATTTTTACTCACGGACGTGTGTTAACGAGTGCCGAGTGCCGATAACGCATCGCTGTGACTTACCTGGACTGATGTCCTCTAACAGAAGCTTTGCTGAGCGGGACCCTCTGGGAGCGAGGAGACTTGTCAGCATCTGGAGGCCTTCAAAGTGCTCTCCAGCTCTTTCTTTAGGGATATGCACAGTGAACAGGCCTGCAGACGCACACGACATAAAGACTTCTATTAGTGGTATGAACACAGTGAATCTGAATCTATCTTTGCGGCTATAGGGAACTGTACAAAACAGTAAGCCATTCTATACAATGAAAGGGAATGACTTCATGTCCGACCCATTGTTACAAAAATAACAGTTGCTCGTTGCAAGTCTGCACAAGGACACTCATTAGAGGAAATGTATTCGCAGATGTTACAGGATTATTTAGACACAGCATGTCAACTAGGGCCATGCTGACAGCCAGCCAGCGTGATGTCAGTGTCAATGAGGCAGATGTCTCCATTAAGAGAACTTCATTATAAATCATATGAAAGTCAAAGGCACACCAAAGTGCCAGGCTTTAATAAATAGACAGAAAACATTTTCTCATTAACACAGTTTATTAAAAACAAGATCCCACAAGACCACCTCCTACTGTCATTAAATATTACAGCTAGAAACTGTGCAGTTCGTAACGGCACATTACAAATGATTTCAGTGGCCTTTTCAATGGGATGAAAAAGCATGATCTTCTTGTTAATTTGGCTTGATTGACTCAAGTGCACTCTAAAAAAGGCCACAGGGAACAATCACTGACTGTGAGTGCAAACATGACTCAGGGTTTTGCACTTGCAAATAGATATTGTAACTGATATTATGATAACTGATATTCAAATTTAAGAAAAACATTGATTGAAAACATTAGAGCTGCCTAATGTCTCTTTACCCTCATCAATTCAATGCTTTTGAATAGATTTTGTACTGAACACTGTTCACAAGGTGAAGGAAAAAAAGTCTGCAAAACCTTGGTTCTGTAAATGTTCCAATAAAACATGGTAGTATTACTCACTAAAACTGAACATTTTCCCCAGATGTGTTATTACAAACCTTTATCAATGTCGAATGTGGCCTTTTCTCTTCCATTTTCAACAACCCTCCCTGGAAGCGCTAACCTAAAAATAAAAATGACAGACATGGTTAACCAGTAATTCTTGTGCAACTGAATATACGCATGGAAAGGTAATGCCATTTTGATTACATTTAAATTACATTACAGCTGTGTTATCCAAACCAGCTTTATATGTTTAAGAAGGCCGATAAACTCACCTTAGAAAATAGGGCTTGGCATAGAATTTAACCTCTGTTCCATCAATGTAGAGGTCAAACTCTGACGTTCTGGTGTAGGGGACACGGGCTGAGAGGATAAGGTACTCAGGATTCTGACTCAAGTCAAACGCAGGCGTTATCATTGTGGATATTTTCGTGACAAGGACCTGTAGGAGGAGTAAAAGACAAGAACGCTTTCAACACTGGCTGGAGACCTGCTGACGATAGTGCGCCCCTGTGTGGTTCACTCTATTAAGCGTTGTGCTTGTTAGATCTTGTCTTCAAAACCTGTCGCCAACAAATACCTTTATGATTGTAGTTATATTTGGTTGTTTGGCTGTAATAACTATAGAATGCAATTACGTATTCACTGACATTCAAGTCGTTTGTCACGCTAATTCGTAAATACAAGTTGAACACACTACGCTCGCATTACAAGACTGAATATTGAACAGATATCAATAGTTTACATGTATACATGCACACCGAATTCTCGGAAACACCCTGAAAACGACTATGAAATTCGCGCTGTGCCCATAAGTTAAAGCAGTTTTATCTATCTGCTTGGCAAACAAGACGTAACAGTTTTTCAATGGAGGTTTTGTTTACCCTGACCACGTTGATGGGAGTGCAAGCAACCTCGCCGAACACGCCACAGATAAAATACGAATAACTAACATTTCTCCATTTTCATTCCGCACAGTCGGAGCAACCCGTTTAATTGGATTGCCGTTAACATACAATACAGTTAAACAGTAAAAACGTGACTGCGTACACTCACCAGAAACAAACCTCACTCACACAGACAGCGCCGATGAAGCAGCCATGTTTTACCGTAATGAACCGTGTACACGGCCACTAAGATATCATAATCACTCGTCGGTTTGTTTTGATTGTATAATTCATTTATGACATTCTTGTATTAGTCTGGGATAGGCTCCAGCTCAAAAGGATGTATTTCTTCCGATGGGTATATTTGAATTATTGGGAGTTGCTATCAAGCGATATTTTTCACACATTTAATGCCAAAATGTCTTGACTGTTTTATGCCCTAAATAAAATTTCATGATTTGCAACATGCTTTCTGAAGATGACAATTACCCATTTTAATATATAGAAATGTTCTCCTCTTGCTTAATTTGCGTTTTCCATGAAAACTAACACAAATGCACCTTGGGACCACACATAAGGGTTTCTCAAATATTGCAACATTTCTTATTTAGGATGGACCCCACACATAAAGATAGAAAATCAGGCATGTCACAGTTTTGGTCATATTGTATTTGGTCTGCTCTGATAATTCCAACACAAAACAGCAACGGAATGCTTCTTTGATTGGCAACATTACTCCGTGTCCGTGCCCATGGAGTGAAAACAGCTCAAGAGTAGCTCATCTTTCCCCATAAATTGAGTTGAGTAAAGTTGGCAATATAAATGAGGGGTTTTGGTCGTAAATATTGAGCATGTTTTATATTTAAAATTGTCAGCACAACCCGTTTTGGACCCTATTATCAGGGCAAATACACTCTTAACATACATCAAACCAAAGATAATGTTATAGGACAATCTTTTCAGATATATGATATTCGGCGTTTGACATCCTTAGTCGGTAAGGGGCAAAATTGGGACAAAAACACTTCAATTGCCTTTACGTGTGTATTCAGCCTTAGTGCCACGACTCACAAGAGTTCCTTTCTTTTTGTTCTTTTACAAATGGTCCTTATTTGTCACTCCAGCAGGGTTTACTGTTACTGTCAGTGGAGGGAGGAGCCTCATTATGTTGTTGCAGTACACCAGAGGGATATGTGATCTGAAGCGCCAGGATGTGGCAGCCATTTTGCATTTACACAACAGCAGACGGCAAAATACAAGTAGAAGGTGTTATTTCTGAGGTCTGTATGAATTTGTGAACGTTTCAGAATAATTGTACCATTATTAATGTTCTGCCTGATGCTCATTTATGCACTTGTAGCTGCGGGATTTCAAGGGCAACTGGAATAGTTGCTATGAAGTTGTTTATGATACTGTTACACACTTTTATCTTCACTATTATGCAACAAGTGTATTCCAATGGGCTACCAAAATGTAACTGTCAATTTGAGTTCTATCAAAAAAGCTGTTGAAGAAAATATTATTGTTCGGATTACATTTGCATTGAACTGCTTTGAAATTCGTTTACAGTCTTAAACTTTTGACTGTCTTTACTATTTTACATAATTATGGACAGGTATATGAAAAATCAAATGACCCTTATATATTTTGAAATGGTATTAACCATTGTTGCGGTAATACGCCATTATTTACGGTAAAGTTGGAGAGACCACGCCCCCGCGGTGTAACCCTCAATGGGTTGTGAGAAAGTGTCCTCTTCGCTCTCCATCATCATCATGAGCAGCGGCGATTTCCAAGCGGGGATACGCAACAAAATGTCAACTCTTGCTACTCTCCCTCAACCGCAGACAACATGAACAGAGTCCGGTGTGCTCATTCCCCCCGGAACAAGTCGATCTCGCCATGCGGATCCACTGTAAAGTAATTGTGATCACCGTGTGTTTCGGAGTTTTCCTACTTTTCTACTTTTGGGGAGGCAATGTCGCGGACGGTCCGCTGCTGAAAGAAGTTGCGGTGGAGGGGAGCAGGAACTCTTCCCCGTCGTCGCTCAAGCGCGATCGCGATGTTGGTTCAAAGTTGGCGAGGAAATCTCCCACGGTGGACGGGATGCGTGCGGAAGATCCCCCCAAAGGACGAAGAAAGGGGAAAGTGACCAAGCGAGCGGGCAATATGAATGCGAAGAGGTGAGAGCAGATTTTCTTTCTCCTAGCGGTTCTTCCTTCGACGTGTACATGTGAGCGCACACAAAAACATCGACCACTTTCAAATGAAAGGGTTTAGGCATGTTCCACGAGCACACGACAGTCTACACTGCAACCAATGTCTGCTTGCTGTACTGTATCTGAGAATCCCAATGTTGTAATAAAATGTCTGACGAGAATGTAGTAGAATAGTAGACGATTAATAAGTGTAGGGGCTGGCAGAGGGCACGGTGATGTAGGCTATGACCTCGAAGCCTTGCTCAAATCACCTTTTGGCATTTAAATCTATACTTGGAGGGAAACTTTTCTTATTTCTGTATTTTTAAAAAGAAAGAATATATATATATATATATATATATATATATATATATATATATATATATATATTAATATCTTTAAGATCTTTAGAATACTGTAGATATGTTTAATATTTTTTGTATCTTGTAGTATTACGAGTATTTCAGCATACCTGCTTTGCCCCGTGTTGTCTGTCTGTCTGTCTGTCTGTATATATATAAAGCGTACCTTGATTACACCTGCACAATCTTGTAAATCTACAAGAGCTGTACCAAAAAACTAGGGTTGGGCGATATTTAAAGATATCCGGTTGTTGTAGAGACTGCCGATACTAGACACTGATACTCCAGTAAAAAAAAACAAATCTGACACAGTAAGTCCTCCTTGGCAGTAGTTGGCGCCATACTGAGACAGTTTGACAATCAGCAAATCATCATCTGCGTCAGAAAGAGGGCTTTGTTTACGAATGACCAGTGGCGTGGAAATGGGGTGGCCAACGACCAACATTTTGAAGGGGTTTCAGGAATGGTCTCAGACAGAAGGGCATAAAGCCCATCGGATGGCGCATATACAATATATAAACCCCCTCCCATCGACTAAAATTCCTTGGGGCATCCGTATAAACAAGAGGGCATACAGCGCAATATTACTTAAGTAAAATCCTCCATTCCCCCCTCAGTGCACCAAATATACCAGCACCAAAATATTTTTAGGGGGCATCATAATCATGTGCTCACCCCAGGCAGCCACTGTGAATGACATGTATGAATATTAATTATGCTTATCGTTGTAGTTGCAGCGTTGAAAATCTGCACTGCATCAGTATAGTGAGCTGACTCTGGCGTTTTGCCCTCACAACTACAACCATAAAATGAACCCTAAAATGTCCTTGACAAGAATATGTTCTATGCAGGCCCACTAGTATAAACACGGCATTCTGATTAATATTACGTTTGGGGAATATGAGTTAAGCAGTAAAATCCACACTTTTGTGTCCATCTCAGGGGGCAGCCATTTTGCTACTTGCTGTCGACTGAAAATGACATCACAGTTTCTCACTGCTCAGATAACGACCAATCATGGCTTAGCTTCGGAAAACAGATGAGCCGTGATTGGTCGTTACCTAAACCCTGAGTAACTGTGATGTCATTTTCCGGTTACAGAAGTGAGAAAATGGCCGCCCTCTGACATGGCTAAAAACGGTTGGATTTTGCTGCTTAACTTATATTCCACAAACACAATACCAAATAGAATGCTATGTTTAGACTAATGAAGAATTATTCCTACTGTTATAATTATGTTGTGTTAATCACTCACACTCACCAGAGTTACATCACACTGAGAATGATCTTTTTCAAGGCATCCATGGCATTAGATCGTGCATATTCAGGAATACTACCCATGATGTGAGAGTTCTGTGTTGTCAGCTATGTTTGGTTGAAAATACAGTACAGGAAATCACACTGCATCCGCTCAGAATTTGTCCATTTGAGCAGTTCAAGGGTGGAGTCATTGAATTGTATACCTCTCATAGCTCACCACCCCCAGCTTCTTACTGCATATAGCAGCTATAGGCTCCTTAAAAGCCCACAGACCCCTACTTTGCCATCAGGCTATATGTATTCTCCTCCAAAGCCAGACTGCAGGTTGGAGACGCTGCTGGTGAGATAAAAGCCATCAAGGCGTTTCGCTGAGAAAGGACCTTTGTGTCCGCCCAGAAGCCACGCTCCTCCGTGTGTGCTCGCCACTGATAAGGGAAATGGGGTGGAGGAGGTGTCATTTGGTGCCGTGAAGAGAAAAAAAATGCTAACAGGTTTGGAAAACACATCAGAATGACTTCTGTGGTTGAGGGACACACGCAGAGCACTAAGTCAAAGCATTTAAAGCTTTATTGTCTGACTGAATAAAACGCAAATAATTATTTTTCCGAGTATAAGCACTAGGGTTGTTTTTTAAGTGGATCATTATTGTAGGTCAAAAGGGATACATGAATACTTAAGGTGTATTTTCAATCTACCGTGTTTCTCACACTGATTTACATTTCATCTTTAAAAGTGAGCAGACCTATTTCCTGGCAATATGCTCAATCGACAAACATTCCTGTTTTTGCAAGCCCTATCATTTCCTCTTGACACATCACACGGCTTCCTCTGGCTATAAATACAGAGTGTAGCGCCAGCTGTCCAGCCAATACATTGCACGTCTCTTGTCATCAATCACACAATCACTCAGTATGTGAAATGGTTCAACGGAAAACTTTGCCATCAACAAATTTGCCAATACAAATGCTCGCTCTGTTGAGGGAGTCCATAGAGAGCTGGTCTCACAAATCGAGCGGGTATTGTTTTGGTGCAGAAATGTTCACAGGCATTTACAAGGGGGCCCTCCGTTTACAATTACGCCATGGCAACGTAACACGATTTTGTACTGGAATGAGCTGTAGCGGCTAACGCTGTAGTAAAGTCATAACTGGAGTAAATATTTTGTAAAAAAAAAAAACAACAACTTCTATGCCATAAACCAAAAAAAAACAACCCAAACAATAAAAAACAGTTAACAGGTAGTATCGATTGTGCTTTATGACGACCTATTCTTAAGCCACGTGCCATTCATAACTTTAATTTACCAAATATTGAAACTGTCATCATAAACTGATGAGCGCTTTATATTATTACTCTTTTGTTCTTATATTTCACAAACAAATCTAATTCATCATACATATCTCTTGTCCCTGCAGTACATGAAGAACATTTAACTAATTACATTATAAACGTTTACGTTATACGTTTTTGCATTCTTTAAATATTTCATACAGACGACAACTTTTTCAAAATGATGGCTGTTCAAAAAAAAAACACCGTAATATGCAGGGCCCGACCAATTAATCGGCCAGCCGATTTAAATTGGCCTATTATGGCCCTTTAAACATTTACCATTATGTACTGTCTCATTATTTATTACACAGAATTCTGTACCATAACCTTGTATCCTTCAATATATCAAATGAAATTTGTTGATAAGGTCATTCTATGGAGCTGTCATTCAAAACAAAGTAAATCTCAATTTTTACAAGTAATGCGTAGAGTTGAATAGCCACAGTGTTCTGGGTTCAGTTTTCAATCAGTTTTTGCAAAGGGGGTGACAGGAGTAATGGATTACACCAAAGGTGTTCTTTTGCATGGCTTTATAATGGTTTTTTTTGCCTTTTTTTTTCACTGTGCCTGCTGTGAAACATTGGTTGTGCTGACTTGAGGCAGACCCCAGTTTTATGCTTGCTCCGCAGAAGGCATTTGAATTCATTCCTTTTGTTCCTCTGCTGAACTTTTCGACAACTTCCAGATGTTCGGAACTATGCCATGAAACAAACTGTCACGTGTACTTCGTTAGTGAAACCCTTGGAAGAAAACAGCAGATTTTGTGTGCGTGCGTATTTGGTTTAGTACAATAACCGGTTTTAAGCATGGCTATTCCATGTTGTTGTTGTTTTTTTTTTGCTTGCCCTCGTGCAACATCGCTTCCTAATAGTTGACAGAAGATGGGATTTAAATCATCTTGGTGGAGAATAGGAATGTGTTTTGTTCACGCTTGTCAAGGCATCAGCCTTTAAAGGTGTGGAAGACAGATTTCCCAACTCCTTCACATTAATCCTAAACTGCACTTCATCATTGCGCCTCAGGCATACAGAATGGTCTCACGCTTGGAGGCTACCCTGCAACTTTTTCTCTTATCATCTCATTTTAGCCTGATGTTTGCTTTTGAGGTAAAATGATTTGTAATATTGTCTTGAAAACATAATCAAGATGAATTTAAAAAAAATTAAGGCATTGAAGCATAGACGTGCAAATGTCTTTGTGTTGTAGTGGGAGCTATTTTATATTTCCAAGATTGTATGACTGCAGTGCAGTCATACTGTGTAGTGCTACAATGAAGAAGCAATGAGGGACGTGGATTGTTTAAAATTTGGCACAAAGGAAGCATCACATTTGTTATTTTTACTGTTCTTGTTAATCTCATTATTGCAACTTCAGTGAAAATAATCACATTAAACTACAGACTAGTCACATTTCATCTAATTTATTTCGCTATGAGCATGCCCTTCACTGTTCAGTACACATTAGATTTGTCAGCCTGTCGGCTTTTTGGTCAAGCACAATGGAGAATTTTTATACTGCTATATGCCGGAAATGTTTTTTTTTCCGTGCAACAGGGGAGTTTGATATTGTCCCTCTGTGGTGACTACAAAATTGTTACATAGAAGTCAGGTTCGCTCTATATTATATCGTCTAGAAAGTAGTGCTAGACCCTTTGAGCGGGAATGAAAAGAGTAACAAGGATAGGACAGAACAGGGTAGGACAGGGGTAATGAGTCAGGTAGTGAAATGATGGAAATGAAGAAACAGTCCTCAAAAGTTATCAAAATATTGGCTTGTTACATCTCTCTTATTTATTTGTGTATTTTTAGCAAAACAGGACGGGCTGTGGCCAGGCGCTCCCGCGTAGAGGAATTCATGCACTTGGCCATGGTGACATGTGGAAATCGTCTTGAGGAGACCTTAATGCTCGTCAAATCAGCTGTCCTGTTTAGCCTGAAGAAGATCAAGGTTCACATTTTTGCTGAGGACCTTTTAATCCCACAGTTTAAAGAAAAGGTAGGATGATTCAGGCACCTGTTACTTAATATTCACTTGGATTTGGCTTGGCAGAAAACCATAGACAAAAATAGGAGAAAATGTTTTTAAAATCTTGCGCCTTGCAGGGAGCTTGCATTCGGACCTCTCGGTGGCATCAAGTTCAGAGCATTTTTAATGATGCTTTCAGAGGCTCTAATAATGACACATAACCCTTTTATCTCGGCTCTTGGATGTAATCTATCACCTGACACCCTGCTGTGCTCCAGCACCGTGCATCATTTCAAAGTCACCTTTAGAGAGGGGCTACAAAGGATTCTAGACCTAATAGTGACAAAGCTTTTGGGACATACCTCTCTAAATTCCAATTAATGGCTGGTGTGACGCAGGTTTTGACCCTTAACCTCAAAAGAGTTATTCATCTTACAATGTTTTGGACAATTATGTGCTTTCATCTTTGTTGGACCAGTTAAATTTTAGGTCTATGGTTGATGGCTTTCTTGTGGACAAACTGGAAAGCCTTGATTTCGTTTTTTTTTTTTTTTAACTCATTCACTGCCATTGACATATTTATTTGTCTTGTCACAGTCCAGCCATTCAGTCCCAGGAATTTATTTATATTGTTTTCATTTTTTTTCAAACATTAGGGTAAAAGAGGGTCTAAAAATGTCTGGCAGTGAATGAGTTAAATATGTTCATCCAACTATGACTTTATCGACCTAGCTTTATGCACAGGGACTCGATCCTGCTAGGACAGAAAAGGGTCTCAACTGTTCAGACAAAGATGGAAGGAAATAATTGTTGAAATGTCTCAGCAGGCGAAATAATTAAGACTCAAAGGTAACCAGTTCATTAGGTGCTAAATTCATTATATATACAGTATGTATACAGATTTGATGGGACTAAACTGTTCATTAGTTGACAGGACACTTCATGTTGTCACAAAACGTGTACAATGTGCATGCATAAATTGACCAAGAATCTGCATCTCTTCCAGTTCACCCAGTGGCCTGGATTTATCACAGCCAAGTTCAAGTACAACCTGTACCCAATCACCTTCTCAGTGGGGAACGCAGACGAATGGAAGAAGCTTTTCAAGCCCTGCGCCGCTCAGAGACTCTTTCTTCCTGTAAGGCTGCAACACATATTTCTGCTGCTATTTATTACTCTGTGCATAATGTGATTTAATCATTTTAACTTAATGGTCTTTTGAGGGGTTTTTTTTCACCCCAAGCGCATCACTCCAAAAAAAAATGTTGTGCTTATTGATAAGCTTGCACATTGTCTGCAGGATTTTTATTTATTTATTTGTTTATTTATTCATTCTTTTACTTTAAATAAACAGTCTCATGGTTCTGGATTCAGTTATTTCATCAAGTGGAAAGCTGTGCCGTGTATTGATTTTCCCTTACAGCTGGTGTTCATTGAAATAACAACACCATCGCATAATGAATATATTGCAGGACAGACAAATCCATAAGTGTTTTTCTCTTCCTACAAACAAGTCGATATACTGTATGGCTATTATCTACTTAATCAGCAAAGCCTAATCATGAATGTTATAGGTTTTTGAATGATTTGTGTACAAAAAAAAATCACATTATGAGTTCTTTGAAAGCAGAATAAGCCAATCCAACCAGAATATGACCTTATGGATAGGGTTTGTTAAAACCATGTTCGAACTGCTAACAGCTTTCTTATATTCATGTAGGCAACAAACACAGCTCACATTATACTAGAACTAGAACTAGCTAAGAACTACAGTTGAGTGTTAATGAGAAGATCTGGGATATGTGTTTTGCTTAGTCTTCAATTTTCCATATGTCTTGTCCTCATTTGTGTCACGGGTGAGCTAGAGCCTAACCCAGCTAACCACGTACTTCCAAACCAGATTTATGGAAAAATTTCATTTTTAAATAAGAACAAAATATGTGTTTTTTAATTGAACCAATCTACAGAAGAGTATTTAATATATTTGAATGCTGAAATGTGTGTATAAATGATCCACTCCTCATACAATACAATACAAAGAATAACCACTACTGTAGTTTATCACCTTGTGAAAAGGGCTGTCTTGCATAAAAAATCCCTATGAGAGGTTTCACAAAATTGCTGTACAGCAAAACAGCATCAAGTGCAAGAATTAATTTTATGTACGTTTTCACAAAAATCAACTTACTCAAAGATTTTAATGTCATACACCTGTAGGTTTGTCCAGGATTTGATTAGAAATCCCCAAATTAATAGTCTGTCTCACTCACCTATGTGAACAGAATTCAGGAGAGGACAGTAAAGTTCGTCCCTGATGCGCCCCTTTTGTACCGATCTTGGATGTGCCATCTGTCACAACAGCCGTTTGTCCAATTAAGCCACCATACACGTTTGTTCATTTCTCTGATGCAGAAGTACAGTCTTGGGGTTGGAGGCGCTCTTGAGCGACGTCTGCCATCTAGTGGTGAACACTGTTATTACAACCTAACACTTCTCAGCTACGGTACGGGAAAACATTTTTACTTTGAAAAATTAATTGAGGGCACCTCCGAGTCCACCAGTTGCCTATCCCTGCCCTACATTGTAGATCATAAATCAAACAAAGAGCTATGACCTCCTCTTGACCTTAATTCACTCGTCAAACAAAAACTCTTCCGTTCCACCAGCAAAATCTAATAATATATGCGCTGCACTGCATCGCACTGGGAGCTGTTTGTAATATTTTCTTCTGTTCAATAAGAAGTGCAAAATATTAGATCATTTATCATTTTCACAGCGATGCATCTAGAAAGATGCAGTGAATGTAGATTTTTAATAAAAGGTATGCTAGACAAAGTAGTGTTTTTTTCACATAAAGAAAAAATACTTTGGTCCGGACGAATATTGCTCAAAAACATCTTATACATTTTAGCTCATTCTAGGCTACCAACAATGGCTCAGACTGCCCCTTGTGGTGTTTACATTTTTTTTACTCACCGTAACTATGCCGCAGGTCATCCTGAAGGACGTTGACTCATTGCTGTACGTGGACACTGATGTGCTGTTCCTGCGACCCATGGATGATATCTGGAGAATGCTGAAGTCCTTCAACAGCACCCAGCTGGCAGCAATGGCTCCGGAGCACGAGGTCCCCAAGATTGGCTGGTACAGCCGCTTTGCACGTCACCCTTTCTACGGAATCTCAGGGGTCAACTCGGGTGTCATGCTGATGAATCTCACAAGGATCCGCAGCACATTGTTCAAGGTTAGGCTACAATATTGGCATTTGATTGCTCTCAACAACAGAAAGCTTAAGTGAGCTGTTTTTTTATGGGGGTGGGGGGGGGCATTCTTAATGTTATTTTATTTCGCTCAAATTGCAGGCTCAGAGTTGCGTGAGTGGGTCTGCCTGAAGCTTTGTGATTATGCCAGTATTGCAGATGGGTTTTCTATCAGAACTCAGTTTAGCAGCTCTTCAATTTGCTACTGGAAGCTGGAATGCAAATGTACCCCTTCTTTGATCATTTGTTTTGTGGTAGAAAAAAAAAAAAAAAGCAGCTCTTGAGTTGTGTGTGAGTGGACTATGTTGATATTTCAGAACAGCATGATTGCCGGTGGCCTATCCTGGGAGGACCTTTTGCACCCACTTTATCAGAAGTACAAGAACCACATCACATGGGGAGATCAGGATCTCCTCAACATTATTTTTCACTACAATCCAGGTAGAGTCACAAATATAATATAAATATAAACATAATATAAGTCATAGACATAATTAATCTAATGAAAATTAAACTAAATTTAGCTGGTCACACTGGTCAACCGCAATTTTTATCAGAGATTAATCCCTAAATGTACTTTTGGCGCTGATATCAAAAATGTGTTTACTTTGTTTCTTGCACAACAGGTTTTTAAGATATTTTCATTTTTTGTTTGACCTAAAAAAGCTTGCGCAATACGGATTTTACCACGCGTTGTAATTGATAGCTATGACGTTTCAGAAAAAAAATCCAACTGTTGCTGAACCTAACCCATAAATATTGCTCAATATACGATTAAATGTTGTATTTATTTTTATTATATTATTGTTATTCATATCAAAATCCGATGTGCTAGAGGGGGAAAAAAGGGCGGATTTGGAATCAGTGCCAAAAAAATAATTAAGAAAAGTTTAATGTCATCTCTGATTAAAAAAAAAAAAAATGTTAAAAAAAAAATTGGTGACGATTACCATTATTAGTTTAGGATGTACCAGGTTTTTTTTTTTTTTTTGCAATATACAGTCTATTTTTCTGTTCAGTGTTGAATTATGCATTGTTTCTATATGGTTTAATTTAGACAAATGCTTTATACAATTATTTAAAAAATGTCAGCCTGTTCAGTGTAATGATTTTTTTTGTTGGTCTTTCCAGAATGTCTATTAATCTTCCCTTGCCAGTGGAACTACAGGCCTGATCACTGTATGTATGGGAGCAACTGCAAAGGAGCTGAAGAAGATGGCGTGTCCATTCTCCACGGCAACCGTGGAGTCTATCATGATGAGAAGCAGCCGGCCTTCAAAGTAGTTTATGATGGAATTCGTGACGTGAGTACCTTTCAGGATGTACGTTTTACTGTTTTGGGACCCCAAACATACTCAAAAGTGCATAACCATTACTGAATAACACAAACAGAATCAGTAATACCAGACAAGACTGGCACTGAATCTTAATATTCAGTCCAGCAACACTCCCTTTGTAAGGGTGATTTGTTTTATTGAAATTGGTTTCTAGTTGATGCAATTCAACTTTTTAGTGGGAAATTTTCACCTCCTTAGTTTTACAGTCGACACACTATCCCACCCCCAACCCCTCAATTAAATTGTAAAGGTATTTAGTGTGATTTAGTGTAGCTAGCTTTAAAAAAAAAAAAAACTGTGTTATCAGGCGTGTGTTCACTTTCTGTATCTACTGTAATTTTTATTTCCCCAAGGCCTATTTTTACTTAAACATTATAGAGTCCAACACGTTCACAAGTGTTATGTTAATTTGGTACTGCATGCATAATATAATAAGATAATTACATTTCTTTGACCTAAGCTGCTAAACATATGCAGCATACCGTGATGCAACTTGTTTCCGCTCTCATAAAAGAATCTGTTTGTGTGACTGGAGTGTTATGTCTTCCTACCCTGCTGAGATAAGACACTTGAACTCTGGCAAGCACATAATTAGAGTACCAATTCCGTCATGCTGATGGAATCTGTAAATAGCATATTTGTTTGTGGTATTAATTAAAAGAAACAGCTTTGTTTGATGAAAAGTAACACCGTGTTATGTTGTTGCAGTTTCCCTTTGAGGACAACATGTTCCAGTCGCTGTTCTATCCCATCCAGGCCAAATTCCTGGACACGGTGAACACCCTGTGTGGTCGGATACCACAAGTCTTCCTCAAGCAGATAGAAAAGACCATGAGGAAGGTGTTTGAGGAGAACGTAATCCAACATATCAGGCCACACAACTGACTGTCGGTCGGTGCAACGCACTTCCTGTTGTGACTATGAGACCGTGGACCACTCTGTAACAGGTTGTGTGGCATGCCAGCCTCCCTTTGTGTGAACTTACTGCACGTACGAAAAGGAATGATATTTCCTAAGTGGTCTATATGTACGGTAATGGTCCATGGATGGTTGTGATATTCCGACATTGTCATGTTTAGTACACATCAGTGATGTGGTCGAACAGATTTTGGCGAATGATTACACTCTTTTCATGCACAACCATTTGCATGTGACAAAATATTTTTTTCCAAGCATTCACCTCAGCAAGGACACTTGACTGTTGGGTAAAAAGTTGTTTTTCTCCTCATAAACTTGATTAAAAAAAAAAAATCCATTCATTTGCTAGCAGAGAGCAATACTCTAAAAGAAGTCCACTTTTGAAATTGGAAGGTTTTTTTTGCCATGTAATGAACCCTAGACTATAATGTGAATGTTGTACTAAAACAAATAACTTGAAAGTTCAGCCTGTGGGTTTGGTTACCTCATCACGTCTTCACATTTCACCTTACAGCAGTGGTCTCGGCAGTTTATGCACTGCTGTTTCATTCACTACCAGGATGACACAACAAAATACAGAAGTTACAACAGGTGATTTATTATGCAGAATCTGGGTACCCTGTACTTGTTTCTCTGCAACCAGATGTGGGGATGACTGGAGAAAGCGATACTGACAGCTTGGTCCTTGTTTATATTACACCCCTTACTATTTCAAATATTTTGGTTAACACTACTTCGCAAAATTTGAATGCTGGAAATGGAAGCAGGGTTTTTAGTGCTTTAGTGGCCATTTCAGGACATTCTGCCTCGACTTCCATATGTTTTATGCGGGCCCATTAGTTGAAACAAGGCATTCTCTGATAGATTTTGCGTTTATGGAATAAGAGTTAACCCACCCGTTTTTAGCCCTCTGTGGGGGCGGCCGTTTTGTCACTTTTGTCGACTGAAAATGACATCACAGATGCTCAGGGCTCAGCTAACGACTAATCATGGCTCAGTTTAAAAAAAAACAAGTGAGCTGTGATTGGTCGTTACCTGAACCCTGAGCAACTGTGATGTCACTTTCAGTCGACAGAAGTGACGATATGGCCGCCCACTGAAATGGCTATAAACGGGTGGATTTTGCTGCTTAGCTCATATTCAACAAAGACAATGTTCATCAGAATGCCGTGTTTCAACTAGTGGGCCTGCATAGAACATATTCTTGAAAAAAATATATTTCGGTTGACTTCCACTTTAACGCCAGCATCATTTGCAGTCTAGCAAAGACAGAAGTCGTTTCAACTGACTTGTTCATGTAGGTGGGGATCAAGGATCTATTGCTTCTCAGTTGGAATGTCTTTTGTGGGTAGTAAATAATGCTCGTGAAGCTCTTTTGAAGTTAAAGCAGAAAGGACAAATGTCAGCTGCACTGTTTGAAACATGTCAAATATCCCCATGATTATTTCTTGTCTCCATGCAGCTCTTATCTGTTGAGTTGGAGACAGTTGTCAGTCACTCTCCAACATGGAAAAACTGCGACAGGTCACAAAGAAAGTGTCGAGAATGAAAGAAGTCATTCTTAAAAAATAAAAAAAATTCTGTACAGATGCATATAAATAAAACTGCACTTTCTGAAAATGTATACTTTCTGTGCTGCCCGGTACCAAATTACCTGAGGCCTGGAAATGGGCTGCACCCCTGTGGTTGGTGACCCTGCTCTGACCCTCGTATTAAACGACAGCACAAATGGAAGCCTAGAGTTTTATGTTACATGTGGAATATTGAAATGCACTTTCATTATGTTTCAGCTAAGGAGTAAGTAACAAAAGTCCACACTAGATCAGCACTCTGTGATTTTTTTTTTTTTTTTTGTCTGAAGTCAGCTGGGATAGGCTCCAGCTCCCTGCACCTCTGAACAGGATAAGCGGTATGGAAATTGGATGGCTAGATGCTACAGCATTGTGTCCAAATGGATCAAAACCCAAAGTGCAAGTGTTTGAAATAACTGCGTCAGAGGTGCGAATAGAATATTGTCTGTCAAGTTTACTGTCAACAAAATGAACTCTTCAGATACTGTATTTGTCTTTGAAAGGGTCTTTGTTTTATTTGTTGTGCTGTACTTTTCATTGTGGTGCGATGATCGGCTGTACAGTATATTTAATCATTCAAACTGGAACCTGATCATGGTTGGACAACCAAAATGTGTTTTTGAATAAAACAATGCAACGGAATGAGCCTCAGTTATGTGATTTATTGGAATGCAAATGAAAGAATATTGACCCAGGTGACTTACGCAGTTAGTTGATCAATGGCTGTATAAATGTTCAAGAAATACAACTATTATCTATCCAAATGCTTGGTCATGTTAACCAAAATGCAAAATTAATTCTTAATACATTACAATACAACCTCTAACAATGTGCATTGTATTAAATGACCAATACTAAAAAACTGTTCAACTACAAACTTTATACAAAATCTATGCTAAATCAAAGCATGGTCACATCTTGAATTGAGGGATTTTGACACAGCTAAAAAGTCACCTAAAATGGGTAAAACGTTTAATAATCAACATTAAACATCCCTACAATTTTTAGTGTGTTGGTTTCATTAATTTTTCAGTATTTATTTCATTTCACACCTTATGGGTTGGCATCCAGTCCACATCAGTATGATTTCCAGAATATGTCGGACCGTTATAAATGGATCAGGAACCAAAAGATTACTGCTTTTTGGAACGAGGCCTGTTTGCGTCCTGACTGTAGCTTGGACAAATTTGAGGAGGGAACTGCATGTTGTTGCACTGCCTTCACAGTTTAGAATGAAAGGCTAAATTGTGGGCAGCTTTGTGGTTAATTGATTAGCACATCTGCATCACAGTTTTGAGGTCATGGGTTTGAACCTCGGCTCCTCGGAACCTCGTGAGGTTTGCATGTTCTACCTGTGTGTGCTTGCATCCATCCTAAACGATGCCCAAAGTCAGCCGGGATACAGTCAAGCATGCCTGTGTGGTAGAGAAAATGGATAGATGGGTTAAAATGGGATACTACTGATGTAGTTAGTTCATTGAGTACAACAAATGTAAATGTATTAATTAATTTGATGAACTCGTGTACATTATGTAATTCATAGATGCGTTGTTGGTTATTTCACGTACATGAGCATAACAGCACTCTTTTGTTATTAGGATTTTATTTTTTCGTACTGTTGCCTTCCACTGTGTGGTTTCCAGGCAGTCTGACCTCACGGCGCCATATTAATATGCTCCCTCCTCCTTCGCCTGCTCGATGTTAGCTTAGCAGTTAGCACTAGCAGCTCGCTGCCAGTCTGCTTCTCACATCCACTGGACTGACAGACGGCAACGGCGTGATGGAAATTGACTCGCTTCAAGAGGCGCTCAGAGGTTCGTTCGGTGTATGGAGGATATTGTGGTGCTTTCTTCTCCGTGTGCTCGCGTGATGTTCATATCGCTGAACGACCAAGTGATTGGAGCGCACAGGCTAATGTCGTTGGCTAGCCGCTGCTCGTCACTAGCTAACATTTGAAGCTGTTCCACGGAAATGGTTCGTTCTCTGCCGACTACTCGGGAAAGCTCACTGTCATATTTTTCGTTTAGATCACACTTAAGCTCGAATGCTTTTTCTCCCGGCAGGTCAGGGCTTGTTCGCTTAATAAATGAAAGAAGAAGCCAAGATGAAGTTATTCAATAATGTCGATGGCTACTGTGAGTCTGGCTACTAGTTTGCCGGCTACGCTGTTAGAGCATTTAACTTAATCTACTGAGCTATCTTGAATTATGATTCATTGACTTACTACAGTACATAACCACCACTGAAGGAAACGGTTGTAGTTGGACACCCAAGCAGTTCGATATTACCTATGGATGAATTAGTAATTAGTTATCACAGGCTATTGAAGGGCATTTTCCTCAGGCTGTTTTGTGACGCACATGTACAGTACACTTATTTACTCAATTGTCCCATTTCCTCTTCCAGACTTTGAGAAGAAAACGAAAAGGGAGCCATGTCCTATATTGGAGCAGTTTTTATGTCACATCGCCAAGACTGGAGAAACCATGTAAAGGAACATTACAAGCCTCGCTGTTATACAACGTGCTTGTTCTGCTTTGTCACCAGTGTCTAAAGCTACTTTTTCATGTTTCCTAATAGGGTCCAATGGTCTCAGTTTAAGAACTACTTTCTTTTTAAATTAGAAAAGGTCATGGATGATTTCAGAGCCTCAGCTCCTGAGCAAAGAGGCCCTGCCAATCCCAATGTGGAATCAATTCCATTTGAAGATATGAAAGAGAGAATCTTGAAGATTGTTGAAGGATATAATGGGTAGGTCACCTTTTAATTAGGCTTTACACATTTCAGATTTTTGGGGGCGATCAGCGAGTTTAAATAAACCGATCCGATCACAAGATGGAGCAATATGTTTCGGGCTAAATGATTAATTGACAAAATGTTATTCGCTAATCGCAAAGGCTGCGACTTGACTGGTTGTTTTGATAATACTTTAGTTTGAACCTTTTCAAATTTAATTTAACCTTGTGGATTTATGAGCCCCAGCTGCATGGCAGAATAAAGTGACAAGATGACACTTTTTAGTAGTCTTAATAATGGTGGACATGGGACTTAAAATTTGTCTATCTACTGTATCTTTATTTGTTTCACAAAGCTAATTTACACAAAGTTAAAACTGTATAATTGTGGACAAAAGCATTATGGAGTTGCACTCTCTAAAATTTGCTTTGGGGTGATCGCTGTGCTCGTTATCCGCCGCTGCATCTTTGATGCACTTCCCGGAATAGTCTTTTGGTGGCGTAATCCTAAACTCAGAAGACCTGGACGACTGAACGTAGTTTTTTTGTTTTTAGCATGAATAGGAAGGTTGTTATCCACTGTTTTCCTCATTTCAGAATTCCCTTCACTATACAACGCTTGTGTGAGTTACTCACAGAACCCAGGAAGAACTACAGAGGAACGGATAAATTTCTTAGAGGTGTGGAGAAGGTCAGTGATGAGCGTGTGAATTACTTTTATGTCTTAACTGGAAACTTGATCTAACTCATTTACTTTTATTTTCATCTAGAACGTAATGGTGGTGAGCTGTGTTCATCCAACATCAGAGTAAGAATAGTCATCCAAACACCTTATATACATGTTGTGAAACCTAACCGTTGTGACTTTAGCGTTGCCCACTTGCTTGCAGAAAAAACGGATGCAGCGCTGTCAATAGAATGAATGGAGTAATGCTTCCTGGAAACACATCTTCCTTCACAGAGAGGTTGGGCTAAAGTCTAGTATAGTTACCGCCGTTTTAACATATCATAATCACGTAGTCAATGGCATTGTATTCCTATCCTTTTGGTATTTTTAGAAAAGTGAATGGTCCGGGAACTCCACGGCCACTCAACCGACCAAAGTTATCTCTAGCCAACTCCCTTGCAGCTAATGGCCTGCCTGACAGCACAGAAAACAAAGACCTCAAATCAGACCAAGAAAGTGTTAAAGATATATCCGGAAGGTATGTCAGAATATGTGCAATACAACTTCCTCGCTCCTCGGTCGGAAGGAATAAATCCACAATACTGTCTAACCTTTTATTTTAGCGAGGTTTCGGCCTCGGGAGATAGCCTGGGGAATTCGGTCAAGAACAAACACTCAGACACAGAAGAGGACATGGAATCTGAGCAGCTGGAGGTGAAGAGACTTAAGTTTGGCGAGGAGGAGGAGGAGGATGAAGATGACGAGGATGAAGAAGAAGAGCAAGAAGTAGAAACGCCAAAGCCTTCAAATGCCACTTGCCTCTCAAAAGAAGCAGAAGCCATGGTCCAAGAGGAAGAGGAGAAAGTCAGTTTCAAGGAAGCCTCTTGCAGTGCTACAGCTGTTGAAGACCAAGGTTGGTGTGTCCTGAATTTTACATGGCACGTCATACAGTTTGGAGGTTGACCAAATATTGCACAAAAACTCAAAGGTTGACCAGTATATGGCTTGTGTTCGACTTTAAGCCAATCATTTTCACAATTTAAGATTCTGTATTTGAGTATAAGCCAACACATTTGGGAAAACCTTGCATTTTCTTTCAGAATCAATATTTTCTGTGGCATAATTTTACAAAATACTCTCACAATTGTGGACCACTGAAGAAAGAAAGCGACTTTACCATTTATGGAGGGGCGCACACGGAAATGTGTTTCTTCTAACAAGTTCATTTAATGATTGTATTGTATGAAAAAATAAGTCGACACTAGTGATGGGACAAATTGTGTCAAGGTATCGAAGCGTGTGTGGAGAATTCCCGGAAGTAATTTATGAAAGCGCGCGTCAAATTGCGATTAAATTATAGGCAAATGACGTCACTCATGACGTACAGTGTGAAGTTGCGCTGTTTTGAGAAGTGGTTTAATATTTTAGCGTGATCAATGAAAGGATGAGGGAAGAAAAAGCATAATGGATGTCTGGAATTTATGCGCGTTAGTTGTCATGTTGGAGCTAGGCCTATTTTCCTTGACAAATAAAATTGTTTATTCTTGGAGCCTGCATAGTGTCATATGCTACCATTCACCCTATATGTATGTACGTATGCCGTATTCCGACAAGCGTTAGGACAGTAACGATGCAGTGTCATCAACTGTCACGGTTTATGTGCGCGTTGTCCTACAAATCCAATGTTGAGTAAAGTTCTTATTTGCACACATTAGTGGATTTAATAATCTGGTGACTATGTGACACTTCGCGACTGCAACCGTGTAATTTTTAAAATGATTTTTATTTATTTACGGTATTATTTCGTTTGGTTTTTGTGGTTTTTTTGGCCATGGTTTTCTCATTTTTGGCTTTGGCCATGAATTTCAGTTCGGTTCGTGCCTAATTCCTTTATTTTAAATGAGATTATTACATAGTCATGAATGCTATATGGACTGGACACAAGTACATACAAATGCGTCTTTGGCACAGAGTGATTTGAGGACTGAAAAGTACATGACTTCACATTGTCCTACTCCGTGTTACAGAGCCAACAAGCAGCACTCAGGCCGAAACATGTCCAGACTCGGGCCCGGATGAAGATCAGGCCGAAAGGGAGGTGCCGTGCGAATCGCAGCATGACGTCAGCAACATGGATCAGACCGAGCAGCCGGCATCGGCTTCTGTTGCCACAAGTCCAGAGACCAGCGCAGACAGTGAGGAGAGTCACAGTGACCCAGTCAGCAGCAGCAGCTGTAGCAGCAGCAGCAGCAGCAGCAGCAGCAATAGTAGCAGTTGTAGCATAGACGAGAGTGTAGAAGGGGCCCCTGAAGATGTTTCACCCACTCCATCCAGTAGTACGAATGAGCCACCCACACAGGGCGCCATGGAAAGCGCCAGTGTGGACATGGCAATCACCGACGAGCCCATGGAGCAGGACTAGACTGAAAACCCCCACCCTGCAGTCATGTGACACCACAAACCAGCTTGTCCTTGAATCCAGCTTGACTGTCACTGGGAATGAGGATAACTTCACCTCATACACAAACACCTCGTCCGCTTTTGGACGCTCCTCCAAAATGGCTACCTGGCATTGATGTGATCAAACTATTAATTGAACTTTTTTTTTTTTTTTAACTGGAATATGTTATTGATCTTTTTTTTTTTTTTTTTTTTTCCTTTTGCTAGATTTGGTTTTGGCGGGCTTCTTCACTGTTGGATTTTTTTTTTTGTGTGTGTTCGTTGGAATGTTTGGTGGGCTGTGATGGTCATTTTCTTTTTGATGCCACTCATTCCATTTGAGGCGGGATTAATATGTTGTGTCTCCTTGAAGCCACAAGCACCAGACTACTGGAGTCAACTATCGCAGTTAGTGTTTTTCATTGCGAAGCACACCTTGAAGGTGCTAGAGTTGCGCATTAACCTGATCCCAATCCCCCACCACTTCTATCCTGTTTGGACACCAGGCTGAAGGGAACATGTTTTTTTTTTTTTTTTTTTTATTTACTTCTCCATCCTTGTGAATGAGGATATTGTCACAGTCCGTGCCATGAGTGAAACCTAATTTTTGCTTGATACACTACCAATCTCACAGGATTATACGGTCACAATGCTACGATGCAGAGGCGTCCTCTGGAAAATGGCACGTGGAGGCATAAAGCCACCATTATTTATATGATAATTTCAATCCTATTGGTTATGTTTGGATTTTTTTTTTGTCTGCCGGTTGTAGTTTCCAAAGCCAGCTGTAAGTACAAAGATGACGTCTGCTTTCTTTGTATTGTGATGTCACATTCGTTTCACCGACTGATTTCAAAGCAGTCACTGGTTGCAGTTCTCCACCTACTTCTGCAGCTATACTTTTTGATATTTAGGATTTTAAATTTCTGTAAAGTAGATTTTTGTAGATTGTAATACAGTATGTGTTCACTGCCTTTGTGAAACCATATATAATTGTATAATTTCTGTGTATACTCTGAATGCTTTTGCTTTCAAATGGGGTATTCAGAAACAGCAATAAATGTTAACATTTGTATGTGTTGGTCCAACTTATATTTATTGTACAGTATATTATTGTTCCCCTTTGCTTCATCAATACAGAAATATAGTGAATATGCGTAAACTAATTTACTTATACATTGCATTTTCACAGATAAACACTGTGCAACCAGCAATGATTTTCACTTTTATATTTGTTTTAAAAAAGTTCCAGGAGTGGTGTCAAAAGATATTTTAATAATGAAGTTCTCCAAAAACACACCTATTCCACCTAGTGTATACTCGCTGTAAAATACATTGTCCTACAAGCACAATGACAGCTGTGCCACTTAATAATGGGCATCACTTACACAGTGGTACCTTGAGATATGAATTAAATTCATTCCATGGCCATGCTCTTACTCAAATCACACAAATGATCTTTTCCCATTAAAATGAATGGAATTGTCACTAATTCATTCCAGCTTTAGCCCCGAAAAAAACTAAAAAATTGAAACGTGTTTAATGTGAAAAAATAGTCATCCGTAATACTGCACTTAGTCACATGGCATCAATGAAATGCTCCTCCTCCATGCATGCAGCAGCCAATCAAATGACCTCGACTTAAAACGGGATTCATAATACCAAAACTTCAATAGTACAGAGCTAATTATAGTCATTCTATGCAACGAAAGGTTAAAGGTTAACTCAGTGCAACGATAGGTGCGAGTGGACTGAAATGTATTGAAAGGTATTGTTGCATTAAATGCACAAAGTGTAATTGTCTTAGTTTCATGTGGATTTAACTTCAATCGGGAGCACCAAACGTATCAAAGGCTCTTTATATATAAGGGGGGGGGTTCACTATCTGCCAAAGTGCTGCTATTGAGAAGTGAGTTGAGTCAACTGGCCAACATAATGAACAATGCTCATATCTCAACTTTGAACTTGCAAGTCAACAAAATGACATCGGAAACAATTCAACTATTTTTTTCTTTTGCCTTTCTGGCCGCATTGGTACTGCTGCTAAGTTGCTGTCTCACATCAGTTTGGAGGGGATGTTTGTTTAGCAAACCGCTCTATAAGAAACCCATACGACCATTTTGCTGACTGTAGAGGATTCAAATTCACAACATAATGGCCCTTTGTCCAAGTGAAGAATAACCTTATTTGCCCTCTGAGGAAACACGAGTAAAAATATGAATACAAGCTACTGTTTGAACATAGGGTCCTTGTCTCCAGGGATACCAATACAAGTCAGGGTTATATTAAAACCAGCTTGACACCAAACGAACTTTGGACCAAACTTTCATTTGATGGGTCCCCTTCTTACAACCTTCTTTTTTTTCATTTTTTATCAGGCCTTCCATTGATCTTCTTTCTTTCTCAAAAAGAGAACTTGAAAATGGACTCAAGGTCACTGAGAGGGTATAACAAATCATGTTGACTGTTTTGGGACATACCGTAAGTGTGAACTTGGGCACTGGATATGCTGACATGATTAAAATAAATGTCATCATAATAGGAGTGTTTTCTTATGATTTAAGTGCACACTGTTCTCATAGTTCAAATCAGTGGTGAGATGACACAGGTTTGGAATTGTTCTTTCAGACAGGTTATTCTCTGTGTCATCCAATAGAGGACGCTGTGTCGTTTCCAAACCAGACCAAGAAGCACGACCTGTAATCAAAATCAGAATGCAAACAGCGCTCCTCTGCTTGGGAATGTTGTGACACACATTCACTATGCTTCCAAAGGAGCTTCCTTGAAAAGCCTGAAAAAGCACAAACAAGACATCATGCTCTTTTCAGTTCCATCCAGTTCCGTCCGCAACATGAACCCGGGCTCTAGCTCCTATGCCCACATCTCCAAAGCATGTGGCCTGTGAATGAAAGGGGAGTTGACAAACATTTTCTTCACAATTCAAATCCCAATCAGCCGGATGGATTCTGTGAGTGTTGGGTTGAGGTTGCAAACGCATTCATACGCTTCAAAACCACAGATATCAGTTCTACTCCTACACACCTAGACAAATTAGTTGGCACGCCTCTGGTTAAAGGAAGAAAAACAGAAAATGGCCACTGAAATAATTTGAAACTGACGATGGTAGGCTAATAATACATTAAAATGTACTGAAAATGAATGAGGTACTGCTTTGTTTTTGTGATTTTATAGATAAAAAAAAAACCTGTACCACTTTATCTGAAATTGAAATTCAATTATCCTGACATTTCTATAGCACTCAAAAGTGGTGACAGGCTCAGCAAGATCTGACCTCAGCTGCTGTTTGAATTTTCACTTTTCTGCCACAGTGTCATCATTACTGGGAAGAGACAGAAAGTGGAAGACTTCTTTGGTTAGTATTTGTGTCAGCGTCAATTATTTTCCCCCTCCAGTTTGGCTTCATGCATCTCACATCAAATATACTCAGGTAGAGAATTTCAAAGACTTTGCACATTGTGTGGTGATGATTCTGATTGGGGATAATATGTGTGCTGCGAGGCTGTTCAACTGTGAAAAATTATGCAGGAATATATTTGATGCCTACAGAATACAGTACCTCTATTCCAAGTATTCCAATGCGTATCACAGAATCCATCCATTAAGCTAATTTTGGCTCCATTTGGAATTTTATGATTTTGCCTTGATACATCACCACCACAAAGCAGTTGTAATTTAAATGGTTTGAAATGGCATTTGCAATTTAGGGTTTACAACCATTCTATGGCGAGTGCCCATGAGTATTTGGGCAATTCACATATAATAATTGTAAATACAACAAATAACTTTTATTAATTTCTCTGCTGGCACTATGCAGGAAAAAGTGGCAAAAGGAGACCTTGTCACGACAAAGACAGTACAAACTGTAACAAAGTTTTGTGAGTTGACAATCACAATGACGCTACTCACACTGACCTTGAAAAAAAACAAAGGAAAATTGTATAATGTACATGTCAATCAAGTGGTGATGACAAACAAAACAAAACCTGCCCAACAACTGGAAATCTAAACTCAATTTGATGTCAGAACAATACACACAATTCCTGTTTCGCTGAGAGCTTCATCGCTGCAAATTTGTATTAGTGCCAAATATAGTCTGGTCATATACTGCAGAAATTAACGAAATGATATATTACCAATGGTTAGGTTGTAGTTTTTAAGTAAGGTTTACCACACACTAATGAAGTGCAATTATTCATTTTACTCAACATGGTGCCCTGGTGAGCCCCTCCCCACAACCACTCTGTGTAATGGCACTGAAGGGGCTTGTTTATAACAGCCCGATGCTTTTAGAGGCCATTAGGAGAGATATGATCTGGTCTTTGCGCCGGGTTGTAAAAAGTGTGAACGTGAGACTAATAAAGGTGCAATTACCCCAGCTGAGTGTACATGTGGTGATATTGGTGACTGGTGTGTGGATATATTGTGTACGAGGAGCCTGCAGCTGAGGAGCTGGGCTCCTTGGATGTTTTATGATGATCATAATGGATTGTTTGGCCACACCAGAGAGAAACACACATGATTTGGGAAAGCTTTTCCTCCGTGTGCTAATTCATAGACATATGTTCAAGATGACGTGTGTCACATATGTACTGTGTAGCAGTGCTGGGCACACTGCCTATGTGATGGACCGGTCCACCTGTCCACCTATGATGGACGCCCATTTTGTAGACGATAAACGGTAAATGGATGGATTAATCATAAACGAAAGTGGATTTTCGTCCGTCTATCTAGCGGTAACCGTCTATTTTCGCATTTTCCAAACGTGTCACGCATCCTAATAACTGCAGTGTGAATTCTTAGACTGTTTATCTTTGGAGACTTTTTCTAAGATGTTTTGATTTCACAACAATCAGTGATGTATGGCTCAAAAATAACAATGAAATGCAGCACCAACGTGCATTGATGAACCGGGGTACTTGACATTGTTTTAGGTAGCATTAAACGAATGTGAATGTTTTCCTTAGTCATGGTACCTCTGCTTAGTCTCCCTTTGGACCAATGTGCAAAAATAGTGCTTTATCAAGTAGTTCGTGTTCATTAATCAAAAAAAGGCAGTATGCCGAGTCTCTAGCCATGTAAAATGTACTAGATTGATGAGGTACCTTCAATCTCCTCGGTGAAATAGCATCCCAGTCGGCAGTAGCAGACTATCCACCTTCTTATCTGTTAATGGATGAGGCGGCTGCAATGCAGCCAGTTCTTATGATGACTTTTAAAGAGACATATCAAACAGGGGTTGATATAAATGCTCAATTCCGAAATCAACATTCCCGGAGGTCTTCTCGTCATGCAGCTGCCTGGCAGCACCATCCTCATTGCCCTTCTGTTGCTCTGACGAGCTAATTTCGAATCCTATCAAACCTGGTCACTTGTAGAGAGAACCTTAACATCTCTGCCTTCACTCAGCTCTTCAGTGTCACTGTCTCTGAGTCGTACATCATGACCGGCCTCACCATGGTCGTATAAACCCTTCCCTTCATCCTAGCAGAGACTCTTCTGTCATGTAATACATCTTTCACTTTCCTCTGTGAAGTTCTGTCCAAACATCTGCAGGCGCTTTTTGTCTTTGATGCTCTCTATACTCTGAATGACTAGGCGGAGGACTGCGGGCCAAAGTCTAACAGGTTTAATATCACATGAGATGAATACCAGCATGTAGTGATGGGAAAACGAAACTTCAGATTTTCTTCATAAACCAGTTGTTGTATTTTTTGACTCCTGTAGATGGCACTCTATGTTCAACATTGGGTTGAAAGCACATTGACTTGCCATTTCTTAAATCATTTTTTCAAACCAACAGTGCCATCCAAAATACAACAACTGGTTCATGAAGCAAATTTGAAGCTTCATTTTCCCAGCATTACCAGAATGATACCTGAAAGATCGCCACACGGCCATGGAGCCTCATTAACCACACAGATGCGGAAGAATGTCCAACCCGTCCAAAATGCTTCATTGTAATATTCAGATACTGTCTCAATCATGCCCACACAGGGCTTGACATAGCCTAACCAATGTTGACGATTTGTACCAAGCTTATTCTTAACTACCGTAGTCTAAACTAAGTGCACGTGCAATAGATAGGAAAAGGGGTGGAGCGTTCAGCTAGGGAAGGTCACAGGCAGCGATTAAAAAGTCTATCTCAAGTCACTACACTAAATTCGATTGTAACACCTCCACCCGTTCCGATCTGCTTGTATGCAATTTTTCACCTCCTTGCCACACTCACCATTGCTCTGGCCCGTTGACACGATTTCAAGTCATCAACCCTTGCTTTCTCTTCTCCCTGTAGCCCAACCCTCTAATACATGCATGTATTCTGTTTTACTTCGGCTAATCTTCATCCTGCAACTGCTCAGTGCTGTCACTGCAGATTTTCAATGTTACATGTGCAGTAGACTCATTTCCCCAAAGTATGTGACGGTGTTCAGAAAGCCTCAGAATTATTATCAGAATTAAGTCACCAAGCGTTATCACTAATTTTATTGTGTGTACAAAGGTTTGGCCATAAATCTAAAGGCTTGACACTGGATCAAACAAATACTTATTCATTACACTGGATCAGGTTTTTAAGTGATGCAGATTCACACATAGAGATGAGAGATTAATTGATCAACTGAAAGCCTTGACAACTTCTACACAACAGGAGGCAGTGCTTTTACAGTTATACAAAATTTTGGATGTGCTCTTTTGAATAACTCATACAGTATAGTGTGTAGTTTGTGAATTTCAAGTAAGTCACGAGGAACGTATAATGCATGGTGGCATCTCCATGTAAATTATATGAGTGGAACACATGGAGTGTTGTACAGCCAGCAATTTAGCAAAATCGTTAAATATTAATGAGGATGTAGTCAAAATTGCACTCTAACTAAACGACAAAAGCATTAATTTGGTTTTAATGTCATTGTCATCAGTAATAAGGCACATAGCTGCTAATTAAAGACTCAAATGGGACTGAGTGTCCAAGGTCCATCACACTGATGGAATTCAGATAAAAAAAACATGAGTTATTTTCCATTAAATGAAATGCAAAATAAGATTTGAAATTATTTATAGTACATACAGTACTGTATATACAGTATACTCTATGTATTCTACTTTCATATGCTCCATCTGCAACTGGGTGAGGAAAACTGAAAGTTATTACCTGTTGCCAAATTCTTAACCGTTTCCTCCGCATTCCACTTATGTGCTATGACCACCAAACCTAAGACAAAAACCATGAAAACACAACTACAGTATATTTGACACAGGCCGGTCCTAACATACATTTTGTAAGTGGTTCATTGTGTGTTTTATTTTAGTTCTGAGTATAAGAATATTGGACAATTCTAACAAACAATCCCAACCAAGTCTGCTGATCATATATAAAACAATAATTTATTTCTGTCATTTTACAGGATGTCAAATTTTGTGACAAACTAAGGATTTACTAAGCTGTTATTGACTTTAGTACATAACGACCTAAGAGAGCAAAAGCGACTATAAAGTGTGCTTAAACACAAACATAATTATATATGAAATGCCTTTTTTCTAAACATCGGCACATAAATGGTATAATGAGCTCTGCATTATGTAACAGATGTCGCTGATGGTAATAACTTTGGGGAATCAGCATCTTTATAAGGAAATTACATTTAAAACTTTGACATTTTCTGCAAACATTTATTTACAAAAGACCTTTTGAAAAGGATTATGCTTTATACTTTGCAGGAAAAACAAACAAACACTCGTTTCCGTAAAAGAAGAGTATGCAAAGCAGAATACTGATAAAAACGTTATAAACAGTTATATTAAGAACAAAATATCGTAAAATAGTGTAAATGCTGGCTGTTTATGTATGGCACATTTCATACATCCAATAAAAAGTATGCTTCCAAGATTATCCAAAAGAGCAAGCACAAAGGTAGAAAAAGTAACTGTATTAATTTGGTAAAAGTTTCAAGCCATGGACAAATCTAGCCCAATCAAACAGTCACTGAACCAATCCCGTGGAAACTCTCCATAAAACAGTCTTCTCTCCTATTTACTACAGTTTGCCACATTGAACGAGGCAGACATCTCTACCTCAACTGGTAGAGTCGTATTTACAGTTCACCCACCACCCTCTCATTTGTCCTCTGGTAGAATCGAGAGCAACACTTAGACTGTGGTCACAGACAAGAGTGAGGTGTAAACTTTAGTGCCATCTGGTGACTTGGTACCATGGGTCAGCAGTTCCTGAATGGTCATCCAGTTGTCGAATATTTTCTTATTTCTCTTTTTCATCATCTTTTTGTTGCTGAGTTCAATAATGTTGGGCTCCTTTTTGTCCTCCGGGCTGACTTGCTCCTTCAGGCAATCGGCCCGGCTTTGCTTCATGAACTCGCGACGTTGCCTCTGCTCCTTGGAACGGACGGCGTGCTGCTTCCTCTCTTCCTTGCTCCAGTAGCGGCCCATCTTCAGCTCGCTAATGGCGTCGTCGTCCGTGGTCATGCCGCTGCGCTCCTCGTGGATGCGCAGGGCGCGCTCCCTCAGCAGCTTGTCCCGAATGGGCCGCTTGGTAATATAGCGGGTACCATCGCTGCGTACCTTAACCTTCCACTCCATCTTGTGGCCCAGCTCACTTGGGTCCCGACACATACTGACCAGGCTCATCTGACTTTGGGCATACTCAACAGCGGATTTCTGCTGGATCAACTGCATGTAGCTCTGGTAGTGCTGGGCGTGGGCGGGGATGTGTGCATGCTTGTAAGGCGAGCGTGGCTGAGCAAAGCTCCTGGCTGGTTTGCCGGACTCTCCCGGTTTCCTCTCCTTGCTTTCACCCTGCAGGGAATCCGGATCCTTTGATACCGCTTTGCTCCTACCGGGGTCACAAACTTCTTGGAGAGGGGACAGGAGAGATTTCAGCGCCCTTCCATCGGAGCTTGACGGCCCAGCTTGGCTCTCTGGCCCACGGCGCAGAGAGTTGTCTGGAGAAAGCTCCAACGTAAGAGGGGTGCTGCGGCAGCTCTCGCCGGTGTTGTAGGCACTGGAGCTGTCTTTGTCCGATTTCTCCGGCATCTCCGTAATGTCTGACAGCTCATGGCGACGCGCATCTATGCTAGTATTGTAGTTGCGGAAGCCACTGTTGTGGAGCATCCAGGATTCGCGGCACTGCTCCCGAAGCTGCTGCATCTTGTGGGCACGCACGATATTAAGGCACTCCAGCTCGATGCTACGCAGCTCTTCATTGAGCAGCTCCAGCTCTTTGTCCACAACTTCTTGGTCTTGGCCTTCTGCCCCGCCACCTTGGCTACACAAGCCCTGAATTCCTCCATTCCTCATTAGGCACTTGAGCTCCAGGAGTTCTCTGAAGCGCTCGCATTCATCCGCGGGGATACTGAGAAAGTCGGTGTCGGCGTAGTCTGCGGAGATGAAGGACTCGCTGCTGAAAGGCAGGTCAGTACTGCCGAGGGTGTCCTGGCTGTAGGTCAGTTTTCGGTAGCTGCTCAGTGTGTTGGATGCTGTTGTATGGTCATCAGCGATGTTCTCGTGTTCCGAACTCTCATCGTTGCGTGTGCTCTCGTCGGTACGGCCAACTCCGCTGTCCTTTTCGTGGTGATTGGAAAGAAGCGTGGCCGTGTCAGTGGTGACTCCATCTTCCTCATGCTTTTTCTGCAACAAAACAGACTTTGGCATTAGTTGGGACAAATGTAGAACTGAAACACCATGCTTCAAGAACACAATGTTTTTTAAATGTTGATGACTACAACTAAAACTTTGCTTCCATTTTAAGATAAGCTCAATGCACTTAATTGTCATTTTACAATCACCAATTGACCCCTCAGCGCAAATATCATTAATAATAATAATAATAATAATAATCAAATAAATAATAAATAAATAATTGTTTACTCCTGTAGTTTGCACTCTTGGTTTAAAGATGCAGTGGAAATTTAAGCCTAGCCTTTATCTTTAAACCAAGACCACCATCTCGAGGCGTCAAAAAATATCACAAATGCTTCATGAAGCTTCATTTTCCCATCACTAGTTCTTGGCACATGTTGCGACGTGTATTAACAATGTAATGAAAATCCAAAACTGTCTGTTTATTTTTGTGCTTGTCACCCATGTGGGCAGGCAGACAGAGAGATAAACCTGCACACAGCATTCCCAAAATGTAATACAATCAGAAAAGTCAATAAACTATCATTATGTATTGTGAGTAAAGACAAACGACTTTTCAGTTGACAATTGAACATCTGGACCATCAGCAGGGTTGGCTCTGGCAAAGCAAAGTACAGTAGATCATATGTGCTATTGCTGATTAATAGATCTTTGCATCTCACGCTGAGTCTGTGTGCGCGTGTGTCTGTAGTGTGTGTGTCAGAGAAGCACCTGCTGTAGCATGCTGGCAGTGAACTGCATAGCCTGATGGTGCTGCTGCTCCAGCATGTCCATGTGGAGGTCATCGAGGAAGTCATTCCTGTCGTCATCCATCCAGCCCTCATCCAACTGAGACACAGTAGAGAGAAGGTATGCTTTACCGAATATTCATTGGAATCACCACTTTATGATTTGGTTTAGAAAGAGACTAAATTGTCGTCAAACACCAAACGCTACTTATCCTTTACCGAATTAGCATCTGCAATGATCCTTATTACCTGGATCTGTGGTCTGGCAACCAATAGAGAGATATTTGGGTTCCCTTCACTGGTCAGCAGCACAACTGCATCTTCACGGTTTTGGATCTCGATGCCATTGATCTTCAGGGACATGAAGAAAATAGTAATTTAAAAGGTCCGCCAAGTAGAGATACCAAACAGATGTGTATAGGCCTAGACTATGAGCTCTCACCTGGACGATTTTGTCACCTTCTCTAATTCTGCCATCTTTAGCGGCAATGCTGTTTGGATCAATCTAAAGAATACATGAAATTGACATTAATTTCCTATCGTAACCTCACAGCATTTTTTCTTCCAAAACAGGGACCCTTTTAATTCCTCTGACATTTAGGGCTACAAACGGTAGTTATTCTTAGTTACGATTAATCGGGGGTCCTCAGAAAAAAAACTCTCCCCAGGAAGGTAAATTTGAGAATTTCTAGAGATGCAGTGGAGCTGGAGTTTGCCTCTCTGACTTTGACTATGTCATATCATGGACTGGTTTCCAGTCAATTGCTGGGAACATGTTGACAAACAATATTCACACTCTCAATTTAGCGTCTTCAAGAGAAAGAGAATTGGAATCCAAGCAGGCAATGGGACAGCACGCAAAACTCCACACTGGAGAAACTGGAAGGTCATAGTCACTATACCACTGTAGCCCATGTTTCAATGAGATATGAACATGTATCAAATGATCACGTAATTCAGAAAAAAAACAATGGAAGTATACCTCACTAATGTAGATCCCAGCTTCATCCTCGTCGTCAGTCCTGTAACAGATTGTCAGGCCGAGCTTGTCTTGGATGTTGGCTCTGTAAAGATCTACCTCCTGTTGAGATGCATATATATATATATATATATATGTAGATATATGTATGATACATGCGTACAAATAAATATTCGTATAAAGGCAAAAATTGTTCTTGTGAAGACATCAGAATAAAAATGCTGCATTTGTTTTGATGAATGTTTAGAATGGCGGTCGATAACCTGATAACTGAGGAAAAAATTACATATGAATCACTAATTATCTAATCTCGCAGCTGGGCAGCTATTTCCTTTCTAAGGGCCCTGACAGAATGAGAAACGATGCAGTGAACAGCAGGTAGAAGCAGCCCGCTTCCACGTGTCAACACCTGTAATCTCATAGTTAGAGGTACAGATAGTAGCTTTGTTATCAGGGATCAGGAAACACATCTGTGAGGGTTCAACTCCCAAAACTGGGTTAAAGATGAAAGATGTCCTATCTTCAAGATACAGCTTTGGGAAATGTATGTTAAATGAACAAAAGCAAAATTGTCCACATTTTTTGGTCAACTAAGGAAAAAAAAAAATCAACAAGGACTGGGGGACCTGAGGCACTAATTGCCTAATCAAGTTGTGTGTCCCAAGAAAACGCTTGGGTGGGTCTGGCAAAACAAGACAAGACGAGCTACAAGCAGTCCTCACTATTAGTCCTTTAAATCGATTTTCTCGCTAAACATGCTATAATATTTCACCATAATGTACATTTCTCTACAATTCACAAATCACAAATTAGGCTAGGACCTTTCCAAAATTAGAAACATACTAGATTTATCGGGCTGATCCTGCCATAACTAAAGTAGCACTCCATTGTTGTTGGTGGCCTTCCATTGATGGAGTCTTGCAAATAAAAGATGCTACAGGGAAGGTCGACGTAAAGCTGCATCACACCTGCTATTGGCCGACCCTCTCTTCAACTTCCTACGCTTCCTCTCATAGCCCCTCCATGGATATTATTCCTTTTTTGAGCTAAGTGACTGGAGTGTGGCAGGAAACGGGGTGGATAGAGGTCACAGATGAATCACAAAATAGTCTGGGCAATCTCTGACCCAACAACTACATTATGGCCTCATCCTGGCATTGTTAACGGACATCAACAGATCCATCACGGCCAATCTATTAGCTACTCTATCTAATTATCTGACATCCACTCATGTCTACGGCACAGAGCTTAGGGAAGACTTATTAAGCCTTATGACAAGTAAGTAATGACTCCTGTCTGGACTACACATCAGCGTTTGTAGGTGGGGGAGAGAGATAATCAATATCAACTAGGATATATTAGTACTATGGTGTCTTGAAAGGGCATTGACTGGAGACACAAAGGCGCTTCAGAAAGGCGAGGCCAAGTCGGCTTATGGAAAAATAGCATATTTGTTCATATTGTGCCCATTTGAACTCAAATTTCTTCAGAAGATTTTTAGGTGATTTTTTACATTTCGTTGAATGGGTGTCTTTGATCGGAAATGTACACACGGAATTTTTCAAAAGACTGTTCAAAAGAGGTTGACAGAACAAGCTCAACGGGTTGTACAACTAGCTGCTCATCACGTATTTTTGGTTTGCTGAGATGGTAAAGCGCTTGCAGCAATAGATGAGAGTGCTGAATGAAATTAGTCCGTCACCTAAACTGATTGCATTCTATTTGGTAAATGAGGGAGAACCATTTAAGGGATAATAAAGGCATGTTCAGGATTTTGAGAAAAATGTTGTCCCACACTATCAAAGTGGAAAGAGCGTGAAATTATTCCACCTCATACAAAGAAGTCTGTGATTATTTGCAAACACTACAAATTCTCACTATGCAGAACTCGCTGCTGTGGTAAACTCAGAATAAGGACAGAGTTCCGTTTAGGCCAAGTTATGCAAATGTTGCCTGGCTGTCCCAGCGGCAAGAGAGAGGATTTTTCTCTTCTGGTTGGTAATACATGCGGCAGCATTGTTAATGCATTCTAACGTGCATTTTGAGAATTTTTTTTCCTCATTCATTCAAAACAGAAGAAAAACTATGCTTACTTCATATTCCAGCTCTTCACGTTCAATGTCCTGATTAATACCATCCAGGAAATCATTGGGGTCAAAGTATTCATGCCCAGGAGGATGCCTGAAAAAAAAAGACAGATTGATTGACAAACTAAAAAAGGGAATACTAGCAAAGTAAAATGAACTTTATCCATAAAGTCCACTACATTTTTGAACTGCAGTGCTACCCAGAGGCCCATCACAAATTAATATGCTCTGTGATTAATTTGATGAGGATATCAATTAAAGAGGAGAGCAAGATGAAATCACAATCTCCTAGCTTAAAGGCCTGACGCAGTAAGAAACAAAGGGAACATGCAAATATCCACTGACAGAACTCTCGGTTTAATTTGCCTCATTTGCCCATGGGAGTTGTCGGCTCCTGCGAGAGGTACGTGTTCCCATCCACGCTCCAACATGTCCTGTGTTATTACAGCATTGCGATAAGGTGTCGTGCTCCCAATTAACTGCCAGTGTGAAAGGTTTGTCTATCTGTGTTTGAGTGAACCCCGGAATCCACCCCCCCCCCCCCCTCACCCTGAAAAAAAAAATCATACCACAGTTGTAATTTGTTTGACCAAAAGAGAAAAACTGTGGAGGATCAAGATGCCGTAAAATACCATTGATTACTTACAGCAGAATTATGAGAGCGCTCAGATCATGCATACAGTAGTTTTAGTTTGTTTTATTACATGACAGCAGATAGAATTGTCACAGGCATTTATTTTTTATGTCATTGCGACTTTAAATCTAATTGCAGCAAGGAACAGTTTCTAAAAGGAGTACAGGAGTTCCCTTAAAATGCATCAACCATCAATTACATGAATAAAACTAAATAAGTTGTTGTTATCCTTTCGGCTTTTCCCCTAGTCAGTTCAGTAAATTGGCAAGTTACACATCATATTGACTTGGGAGCTACACATACTGTACACCAAGCAGAGTAAGACAAAAAACATTACATTACATAGAATTTTTATTAGACAGTTTGCGCTTACTCCTCTGGAAGCAGGTACTCCTCAAGCACTGTCACAGGCGGTGATGGTGGTGGCAACTTGGCAAGGGGCATAATGTGTTGGAGGGTTATTTCAGTCTGGGTGCTGCTATCTGACAGTTGGGTGTCAGCGATGGGGGAGAGTAGTTTGGGCAGAGGGGCCCGGCGCAAAACTTGGACCATAATGGGATCATTGGCGGTACGGAAAGCCTCCACTGCTTGGTCATGGGTTGCTTTTGAGAGGTCTTTGCCATTAACCTGAAGAAAGAGAGAAGAGACAAAAAATCACTAATAGATGACAACTGAACCACCACTGCAAGAAACCATCCATCCATTCATAAATCCATCATCCATCTTCAAATAAATATCTTGATCATGTTAACAGGGAAGCTGAAGCCTATCCGAGTTGACTTTGGGGAAGAGGCAGGGTATACCCTGGCCTGAGCAACAGTCAATATTATGGCCATTAAACTCATGAATTAATGAATGGTGAGCACAGACCCTCAAAATCTGATGGCATTGGATTCCATACATGTATTCATGTCTAATACCGAACAAACAACGCTCATATCTGAACAAAAATTAAAGTCTGTTAGGTAACACTTTTGTCCAAAATAAGTGATAGCCAGGGTGAAGTGACAGCGTCCATCCATTCAAATCTTCCTTCGAGTTTGGTTACTTTTCAGCAGAAGCATGTGGTGCTGCAGGTCATATGGTTTGACATAAATCTTCAATGTCCATAAATCTGCCATAAATCTTCAATGTCTCTTAAAAGTCTGTTTTTGAGGACTAAATATTTCTGGGATAATAGTAAAAAAAATGTTTTTCTGTGAAACAGGGCAAATGCAAACCAAAGGCACTGTGCTTTCGTGTATGTCTAAGCCTGAAGAAGAATGATGAATATAACGGGAAAAATATGTAACTTCAAGCAGCAATCAGGGAGAGGATATGTGCCAGCTAACAAGCAGTACGGATTAATGTTAATCCTGAGCTTCAAGGATAATTGGATCATCTCAGCAGACTTAAACGTCTAATTCCTGGACACCAAAACATTGCCAAAATGTTGCTATTAATGTGTGCCTCTAGTGAGTTATCAGTATCACACCACTGAACACAAATGTAACAAAAATTTGATCATTGATGAACCAAAAACACCAGATTAAAATTGATATAATGACAAATAAACAGCTGTTGTTTTGCAGGAAATCGACAATAAACCATCCCAAAATCAAACAATACTTCTAATAGTCACTTATGCCCAACAGCGAGTCCCGATGTTGCACATCAGCTGATAAATACAAGCTCCTTTGTGTTTTCTTCATGCTGCATGTCGTCTCCAGCAGTCAACCTGGTTGCCAGGAATCCTGGGGCTACTTGAAAGCAGTGAACCAGAGACAAAGCCTTTAGCCCCCTTCTTCTGTTGAGCCGAGAGCATTCTGCTCCAGTGCTCTGAATTGGGGGAGTCTCCTCCCAGCTGTGGAGGGGGTCCCACCGCCTCTATTCACTACTCTCACCTCTGACACTGAGTGGCCCTTTGCGGCACACTGGGAAAAAACAC
Source organism: Filicampus tigris (assembly GCF_054856515.1). NCBI lineage: Eukaryota > Metazoa > Chordata > Actinopteri > Syngnathiformes > Syngnathidae > Filicampus > Filicampus tigris. The sequence continues at coordinate 21,339,716 of NC_141225.1, read as the reverse complement.
ACAACACTTTCCGGACAATACACGTTGCTTCACAACTTGGGAGATCTCAGATTTTGCTATCATAACCCTGTAATTTAACAGGGTTAAATATTAACAGTTTGAAAATCTATATATTTAAAACTAAAACATGTTGCATTGATCCAAAGTAAAATCCTTTGTTTCACTGATTGTCTTCAGTTTATCTACGGTCGGATTTGCCTCTGTCGATGAACTTGAGTCATTGTCCATGTTGACATAACGAACCGTGACTGTCATGCAGAAATGACTCTGACAACCCCCGGTGCATCCTCTGAGAGAAGTCGCTGTTAAATCCATTTAATGACAAGAGAAAAGCAGCACTTAAAGGAATACTAATTAGTTCTAAATCACGTCTGTTTTGTTAGTGGTCGGTGAGGAATTTGCACAGCTGTGGTTTTGGGAATTCACTGCCGAAGGCACTGTGTAACAGAACTTCACCCCTTTTCACCAGTCTAGTATCCATGTAACACACTTGTATCCCCATATAAAACACCTTTAATCATTGACAACGTTCCTGCATCCAGTGTTATTACGCAACCCACCTGTATACCATTAGTGTTCTCATAGAACAAAATTGTATCCCCATCTGATAGACATGTAACCGTTTTGCAAGCGACTTTAAATCCTTTAGCAACAGATTCGTACGTAACATTTGCCAACACGCCTTTCTCATCACTACAAAAACGAAAACAGTGATATTTTAATTGTAAGTGGTGTCATGAATAACTGAATTAGGTTCTAACACAGCAAGACATCACCCATATTAATACAATACAATCCAATTTACTTATAAACACTTTAGCACGTCTTGTCATACAAATAATGTGACAAGGTGTTGTACGGGACAATGTGAACCTGGAGTGACAAACTCAACTATAAAGAAATAGATTTCCCCGTGCTCTTATAGAGGACGCACACAACAGAATGAAAGGTGGCGTTTACAGAGCAACGTATTAGTGACCCAGAGACATGTCATGTGTCATGAACACCGTTATCCTACTCTGCTGCCCAGAACTCTCCCCATTCAATTTGGCCTCCACATACTGTATGTGGATCTTGAGAAAAACAAGCACCTTTCCCCACTGAGGAGTTATATTGCATTTAATTCCATGAAATGTCAATTTGGCTCCAAAAGCCACCAACAGAGCTGGACAGTGATGGTACCCAGCTGGAAAACAAGGAATGGAATTTTGAACATGAAGCTTAGCTAACTAAGGTAGCTACTGAGCTAGTTCAGTGGGAGGGAAAGTATGTTATTTACCTAAACACTTCAGAAGACTACATTTTAGAGTTGTAATTGCAATACTGTGAAACCGCAATAATATTTTTGCTCACGGTTATGATACCATCAGAATCTGATACCGGCCCATGCCTACGGTAGTCACATGCTGATGACTGACTCAGGGCTGAGGTGGGCCATAGATCAAATCTGCAAGCTTTAAAATGAGAGATTACATTTACCTGGCACCTAATCTACCGTTGCTCATTGTGTACTTAATCTACAGTAGTAATTCACAATTAGCAAAGTGTTTCTGCAGTCAACCTGAGCCATGACTCTACACTTGCACCCAATCAAGCAATGTGATCAGGTAACAGAGATGTATTGCATCCTCAAATTATGACTTCATATGTACAGTGTGAAAATGGTTAGTTTACTGTAGATTTGTTTGATTCTTCTAATTTGAATGTATTGGCCATTCTATGTGTCTGTTGGGACTTTAATTCTTTGTCTTTATTCTGTGTTTTACAATCAAAGTATATGCACTTCCATGAGCACTCCCCAGTGACAGCAGCCACCTGCTGCAGAGTCTAACAGATGTGATAGCACAACGGGGTTGATCAGAGCTGTTATTAAGAATCCACCATGTCAGGCTTCAGTAGCACAGCGACGGGCCTTGTGAGCCCTTGTCACTCGACACCGTTGGTGTCAAGCCTCATTACAGAGTCGTGTGTGTTTTGGTAACTGCTTTGATGGCAGTCGTCTCTGATGGTTGGGCAGAGAGGCAGATGGCTGACTGTGCCTTATACAAATGTCCCCATCTCATTTGGCCAAGCGGACCGTTCAGAAGAAGTCGTACTGATATCATCTGGCAAAGTGACTGCTTGGCTTCTTGACCAGAGTAAGACATCTCTGCAAACTTCACTCAGAAATACGGATAATTAGGTACTGGCACCGGGGAAGCCTCGAAGAGGAAGCTTCTTGCAGGCAGATCAATCGTTTCTGGTTAAAACGATGTTCCCAAGCGGGGAAGTAGGGAGGGTGGAAGTTGGCTGAGTAGATTTGAGAAGAAAGCAAAGAACTTAGCAGACAAACAATAGTCCGACTCAGTTCAGTGTGGATCAGAACCTCAAAAGCCATCTTGTACTGAGGGCTCTAATTAAGCTCTGGGTCCTCAGCATGGCGCCACAGCCATTACAGGGTGCTTATGGATAAATTAAGCGCACTTGGACTGTCAGACTGAGTTTCCAAGACCTGTACCGCCAAGTCCCCGACAAAGCAGCTAAACTTACATCTCCACATGGCACTTACCTTGTGCTTTGAAGAGAGGACACAGGGCTTCCCCGCTGCCAGAAGGGTCAAGTTTAAAAAGGAGCCCTGTGGCGATATAAGGCTCAGGTTTTTTATAGTAATTATGAAAAGAGAAAACAATTCTCTTGAACACTGAGCACTGTTTAATAGAGCTTGATAATATTTGGACTGTAGACTGTCTGTAGAAGTGGTATTTCCGTTCTAACTATGCCCATTGGTCTTATCATTAAGAGAGTTGTGAAGAGTTGTTAAGGGCATATCAAACTGACTTCATAAAGGATTCGTTCTGGAATCTGTGCCTTTGCATTTAATAATTTTAATGAACACTCGTACATAGGCAGGTGCCGAGAGACAAAGGCTGAGCTGATCCATCTGGTTAAAACCGATGAATCCCAATGGTCTCTTGTATGGTGGGTCAATTAAGCTTTTCTGTTTAAGTGTGTCTCTGTGAGTGTTGTCTTGATGGATCATTTTGGTGCCATTGGCTAATGGCTATTTCGAAAGGTCAATGTAGTTTTGCCATTAAATGAGACACACTTTGCACCAATTACATATTGACACTGTCGGGTGAAAGCATCCAATGTCCAAGTTTGATCAACTTATATTTGTTCACAAATCAATACTACTGGTCAGTCCCCTTGTGGGTCTGTCACTTTGACAAATTAATGACCAATCTATAGTATTGAAAATAACTTGCTGTATTTGACGATGCAATGCTAATGAGTCAACAGACATGCAGTCACAGAGCACTGCACAAAACCGAGAAAGCACTTTGCCGTTGGCTGCCAATCATATAAATTAAGGATTTCTCCATATAGGAATGTGGACTAACATCTATATGTAAGTCAGACCACAAGGTGTAAAGCAGCAGTGTCTAAAGCCAGGCCCTCTTCTCGGTACGAACCAAAAAATACGAAGCTTAACTTGGCCCATATTGTACTTTTTACACTCGACATTGTCCGTAAGTTATGTACGTTACTATTTTCACTCCTGATTACATTAGAGATTGATTTTACTTTGGATGGGTTACTTCTGTGATTCCTTCAAAACAATCGTTGAAAGGTTTCTATGTACAGTACATCACACAAGTCGGTCAGTTCCACGTATTTTGACGAGTAGCTACAGTACAAAGGACTATTAATCCATAGAATTCACCAAAGGATGTCATGACCGAAAAAGAAAAATAATAAAGCACCATATTAGGAGTTGTTCTAGCATTAAAAATAAATGACACTGAAAATGACGTGTTCAGGGACCCTATGTTAAAGATGCATTACAAGATCACTGCTTCATTTAAAAAAACATGTGCAGAACAAGCACCCCAGTGTTAACTATAAACTTTAGCAAAAGTCAAACCGGGGTTAAAAACAGAACGCACAGAGTCAGCATTGGAGTAACAATGAGGAGGTGGGCACAGGTCGGCGCACACTAGTAGACACATTGAGAGAGCTGTCACCTCTTCATCATCCTCTCCCTTTAAGCAAAGCGCACCACCTCACAATGACCCCTGCAGCCAGAGTTCAGGCCGCTCAGCTGCGCGAGCTCCAGTCGGCAACAACCCCACTTCATTTTTTTTTTGTAACTCACTTAACAAGTACCGGAGTTTCTGCTGCAGACTGGTGTCAAAACAAAACTCGAAGAAACAACTCGTGACACCTTTCGAGCCCTTACTGTATAAGCTTGGTTACAGTACCTGGCAGACTTCATAGAGAAGTTTATAATGTTCCTCAGGCTTCTGCAGGGTACAGAGACTGCATCCCATGATGGAGGAGGTCAGACCATGCAGGCTCCCCCTGCGGCCGCTCAGGCGGCAAGAGACACGAAGCAGATATCTTCCTCTCTCTCTGGAATGATTCCTTCTCTGTTTGCTCTCTGTCTTTGACTGACAAGACTGTACGCCCCCAGATAGTGGCTGTGTCTCACCCCGGTCTCTCACACAGTCCCCCCTCCCCTCCTCACCTCACCTCACATGCTCCCTCTCTGTCCAAACTCCCTGCTACCCCTCTGCTGAACTACTGGTGGCCAGAGCCAGCGTGGGGCTATATACACCCCCTCATGTTTATTAAACAGCCGCCCATTGTATATTCATGACGAAGGCTACTCGTGAATTAATGTGATTCACCACGGGGCTGATATACAATAATTCAAGCGGATGGATGGCTGCCCAATTAATGCTGAGCAAGCGATGGGGGGTTTATATTAATCACGACATGACCACATCGCCCTTTTGCAACTGAAGCTTTTTGCTTTACTTACATTTAGCCTCATGTTTGACATGTTTAAACACCAAATATTACAGGGTTGGCAACGGTGCATTTTTGTTACGGAAAATATTTGACATTACAATTACAATATTATTACATTACATACATTATAGCTGCACAGCCGCACTCATATCACACTAACGCCTGTTTCTAACTTTCTACATGGGAGGGGTATTTAATTTTATTCTCTTATTTTTACCCCTTTAACTAAATAAGATCAGAAAACAACATGGTGAAACAGTTCTCCATCAATTATTTATTATAAAGACCTCTCATTATCAGGCAAAATCTGACCTTATTATAATAGTAGAGTTGAATTTTCGTATTGGATCCTGAAACTATTGTGGGTTCTTAGCGTACACTGAAAATAGTTTTGGTATAACTTACTCAATTTTATTTCGTCAATTGGTTGCAGGATATAAATATATATCTGGATCCAGATACATTTTCCAAGTAGACTACGCATCTACTTAAAAAATGTATATGGATCCTGATGATTTTATTTTGTGCAACCACTTGACAAAATAAAGTAAAATTGAGTAAATTCATCCGACCATATTTTTTCAGTCCTTCATAACTCTGCCAATGGGTTGGAAAACATGCATGGACCTCTTTTGCCTTTGGTGGCTCTCTGTTTGTGGGTACTGTTTGATACTTGGCCAAACTCTGTGGATTCTAGTGGACTAATCTATCAAAAGCAAACAATTCATTCGGAGTGCATTTTCTGTAAACATGAATCCAAAGCCAACAAATAAATCAGATAAATATTGCTGCTCGAGCTCTCCAGCTTAGCCAGACAAACTTCACCCAGTGGAGCATCCAATGCGTTGTGACACACTGTTCTTCACACTGTCCGACGCCGTGTGTGTGGACAACTTGTCTGGCGGCATAAGCCAGACCTGGCATCAATCCTGCAGTTTCCCCATGGTGCCATTTTGCCAACCAAAGATAAATGTGCAGCCGAGACAGCCGCAGCAATTCCTATTCATGTTTGAATTAATCGGAATTGGGCGTGTGAAACTTGAAACTTTCAACAAGGTTAAAGAATGGTAATATCCCTGCAATATTTGATCATGTTTTCTTTCCCCAAGAGTCTTATCCTTATACAGGGTGGAGCGTTTCAATTTATTCTGTACCAGTGGGATAGGCCTGATTTCTGATGATAGTGGCCTGTCATCCAGCCAGGCAAAGTTCATTCACGCTTTCTCCAAGGACCCGGTTTACATTAGTTGGTTGTACATTAGCCCTTAGTCTAATATGTCTGCCTCCACGATACTCCAACTTTTAGAGAGGCGATGATCATCATATTGAAGTGTTTAGGTGAGCTGCGTTTCAATCACGTTGATATTACGTTAACACAGAACAGTCGTTCAGCTTCATTTCTATAAAGCGGTGATGTAAAAACAACAATATGGGCACGTGACAAGAAATAACCTTATATTGCACTTTTGGTGGTATCTTCCCATTCAATGTGCTCGTGATTCCCGTTTTTCTTTGGTTGTCTTTCTATCCCACGTAGCAAAAAGCTGCCTTTGAATACATCGCCTCTTCCCACAGCCAACAGAGTATTGGACAACAACACCAACAGAAATCTTATAATAATACACTTAAGACACAAATCATGCTGACAAAAAGTTGCTTAGGGCAATGTAAAAGGTATCCGTGTGAATTTCGCAATTATTCTTAATTAGTGCAGGATTCGGTTGTCTGGGTGCAGGGCTAAAACTTTCATCCAGTGCACCATGAAAAGCAATTCTATGCTCACATTAGTCGTACTGTTGCGCCTGGGGCTGGGATCAGTGGAGAGTTGTAGCTGGCGCTCTCGTCCCACTAATCTTTCTTTCACACTGAGATTATCCCATTTGGAACGGAGACAACGCTCTGATATGAACAAGTGCGCTAAGGGTGTTATGCTACAGCTGCACAAAAATGTGCATATTAAAGAATAATCTGCAGCCCTACAGGATGGACAAAGAAAGTCAAGTGAGGGCCACTTCTAAGTACAAACAGCAGGTGAATGAACCGCACACTGTCCTTCATTGTGTTCGGACATTTAATTTGGACACTGCTTATATTTACAGATTTTTCTGGTGACAAGACCTTTTTGGCCCATGCTGTGTGGATTGATCTGAAGGTTAAACAAACACACACATGCATGCTGCTCATTCTCTGCAGGTTTTATTCATTACTGGTCTAGACACAGACTCGGTATCAAAGCGGATTTGATCTCAGCAGGAGAGACCAAACAATAATAAAGGAACGTAGCATGGTTAGTTATCAGAAACATTAACACTTCACACTTGAGTTCATACCGAATCTCTTCTTCATCAATGTTGCGGTTCTCCTGTGCATTTGATCGGGATCATTCATATTCATGGTGGCTGTTGGGTCAGTGTCCCACAGGGCCTGTTTAATAGCTGTGGTTTTACTTTGGCTTGGGATCAGGTGGCCCTTGCTGTATAGAATCTTTGTATGGTTTTAATAATTCTTTGTCTTGGTTGAACATCTGGTCATTAATGTTACACATGAACAGAACATGTATAATGCAATTTACTTTACTGACCGTCACCTCACACATTCATCTGCAATTTCAGATCTGTTTTACTTGGCTTGCTTTTTTTTTTTTTCAAACAAACTACTGTATATACTTATTGTGGTCCAGAACTGACCTCTGTGTTTGGATTAAAAAGAACATGGTAAATGAGTGTCATTGCGGAATTTTAAGCATGTCTGCAAATGCTTATCTTAAAATGGTTTAGAACTAAGATTGACTTTATACACAGGCACCAAGTGCAACAATAACTGATACATTTGGTTTGGTGACCAACAAATACAAAACCGACAAATATTCCATCCACAATGAAATCACTTAAACCAAATTCAAAAAATGATGGTATCATGCACTTTTGCCTCACATTTCACTAAAGGTGAATGAAGAAGGGGTCACGAATAAATGATCATCTTTGTCCACAAACCAGAAAATTAATGACTGCACATCTGTGGAATCGGCATAACCTGACCTCAATAATTCAGACGGCCTTGTGGAAAATCCAATAGCTCCACATCGCTGAACTTAGACATTAGTGATCACGGCAGAGATAAGATTTTTTTTAATGTGGACTTTACAGGATGTGGCGAGAAAGTAAGCAGAAGGGGATGAGGTGGTAGACATAGGACACTGATGACTATAACTGATAAAAAAAAATAAGTCCCACCCTGTACTTAATACACTGTCCAGACAGCAGGATGAAGGAAAGGAGCAAAAGAAAGGCTAGATGATTGGACGATGATAAAATGAAAGGAAAAGGAAAACTCACACTGGCTCTATATTAAAAGTCCAGAAAGACTATGGGCTCTATTTCCATAGACAGCACACATGTGCTCGAGCTTGATTTTTGTGCAGGTGCAAGCCTCCTTTAGCGTGTTTGGGAATTTGGCAGAATTACCGCAGACCTAAGGCATTTTCTTTTACATATCCGCGGCACACCTGACTCGAATTTGGTGGCTGAAAGTAGTGTAAACATTAGACCATCTGAAAGCAGGTCTCAGTTGTTGTGCAATGTGATTTTGGTGAAGTTTACCGAGGTGCGGCTCCTATGACCTCCTATGCCCAAAATTGATCAATCTAAAGGACTGAAAATGGCTTGCGCTTGACAATGCAATGCCAGTGGCTTAAAAAAAAAAAAAAATCATTTTTTCATTTTCCAAAAAACAGAGATGCAAGAATTCTGCCCTTTGCCAGCGACGTATTGTAAATGATACTTAGGGCACAATTCATCAGTGGTATCAGATGTTTTTTTTTGGGGGGGCGAGTCGTCACTTCAGGCAAATTGACCGTGATGGCGTGAACTTGTAATATATATGCTCATGGTTATCATCATACCATCAGAATCGGATACCGGCCCATGCCCAATTGGAAGCCAACAGGTTTGCTCTGTGAACAGGGAAGGAAGCAGTGCCAATAAAGGACAGATTAGACGATTTGCTCCAAGTTGATTCTGATCATATTTTAGTTACCTTTTATTTCGCATGGGGGTAAGCCCATTAGCCTTCTAATCTGTAGAGGATATGAGAGGAAAAGAGAATTTACAATGCTAGCACTAGAATGGAAATGCCAGGAGAGAGAATAGGATCGGCACAGGATATGCTGTGAGGAAAGCATGTGATACTAACTAAATAGGTGAAGTAGTTAAATAAGTTCCTCTCCACTGTATTGCTGGGGTAAGACTGTGTGTAGGCGTGTGTGTATGGTCTTCTCTGAAACACTGTGCTGTGCATAATTCATTAGACAGCTGTCAGCTTTGTACTTATACTTATCTTATGAGCTAATAAGTCTTGTGCCAGTAGGGACTGTGGCCAGTCGCAATGTCAGCCACTGAGACGACTTAATTGAATGCTACAACATGTGATGACACAACCATTATGCTCGGGTACTGTTATGTACTGAAGACCGTTTAGCTACAATGCCCTTAGCAACATAAACTCAATGTAAATGCGCAGTGTCATTAACAGTGAATAGCATATCCATCAAAGGTTAAGCACCATTTTTTGTTCAAATCTGTTGAAGTTTTTCCAACACTACGAGCAACACTGCAAGACCTCAACACGCACAGACAATCCTGAGATATTGCCAACATAGTACAATTAAACCGCATACATCAACAATAATGCTACATTTTGCCATAAATATATTATAATTAAGCCATGTGACTCTGTAGTGGTGTGGGAAAAGTATATTTGTTGGTAAAGTGTTATTATCTAGACTAGATTTGTGGTTATGATGTACTTGCACATTCCCTGTTGAACGTTTCACATGCATGCAGTTTTCAATGTTTTTGAGACACTCTTATCGTTTGTGTGTTCGTCAAAATAAAACTATTTTGGTGTCTGTTTTTAGTTCAGAATAGTGTCATTTATAGCGCCCCTTATAGTGAATAGCATAAATTGTTTAGGTCACAGCCCTGGCCTTTCGCTGACGGAGCTAGGGTTGCCAACTTTCTCACTCAGAAATAAGGGACAGGTGCACGGTGCCACGGTGGTGTGAGCATGATGTATGATTTTTTTTTTCTCTCTAATTTTCATGTTAATGCTGAAACCACTTTCACATAAAAGAAAAATGGAAAAAAATGGACAATCTTTTTCGCAGGACAGCGACTATGTCACCTCATATGAAACCTCATATATGAAACCACAATTTGGCTCTTTTCATCAAAAAACGCGGGTAAGGAATCTGAAATGTAAAAGAGGAGTGTGACTCACCAAATGTATTTTTTCCATGGATATTTCTGGCTGCTTTTGACTGACTCAAGCAGTCTTCTGTCATTTTGCGCAGCCAGAGAGAAGTCCTTACGTGACAGGTGGAGTGATTACCGCTTGTTCTGAGATTAACGCTTTATCTGATCTAGGATCTGTCATGTATAGTACCGAGAATCTCCATTACGAGCGCTGTAATGTGCTATCACTGATTAAGAACCAGCAATGTATGTTCGAGCAAGTATACAAGTAAAAGACATTGAGCTGCCAACCTGTCTGTGTCCGTCGTTATTGACAATCGATCGCCATCAAAAGCTTTACTAAAAGCATCTTGTATTACAGGATCGGTAGATTGCAGTTTTCATAGTCAATATACGGGACATTTTAGGTCCCGTATGGGACAAACCAAATTAGCCCAAAATACGGGACGTCCCGGCTAATACGGGACAGTTGGCAACCCAAGACGGACCTTACACAAACATTATACCGCTGAAGTGTACCACTTTTCCAAAGAGCAGTCGATCAAGTTTGCTAAATAACAAACAATACCACTGCTCGCAGCGTAGAGGGATGGTTTCTAAGCGATTAAGTGAGCCAATATCTAAGCCAAGTGAAAGCACACAATGAGAGGATGGCTTTACGGGTGAATGTGTAGGTCTTGATGTAGAGAGACAAGCTCAGTAATTCTTGTGTGTCTGGTCTGAAACCTATCAACAGCTAGATGTATTCACAGCTAGTAAAAATAATAATAAAAATAGGGCTGAATACGCTGATAGGGCTAGTAAAATATCCAACTAACCTTTGTGACTATAAAACAACAGGTCACATCTGAATGATGAGGATGTCATATAAAACACTATTTACAGCCTATTATCCAAATGCCGTGACATTCCTGCAAAAGGTAATTTGTGTGCTTGTCAACAGAATAATAAAGCAGGACATTAAAATAGACAAAATAGATGGTATTGACAGGATCCGCACGGATATAAATATATTCCAAAGGTTCATTAAGCCCGGCTTTGGAACTGGAGGGTCCAGTCGGTTCCAGTCCTGCTGCAGATAAAAGAAATTGCGGCGAGTTGGCCGAGAGATTCTGGTCCAGGCTGTTGCCAGGGTGCCCTTGAGTAACCTTACTCATCAAAAGACTCCAACTATGCTGTGTGCCATTTTTTTCTATAGTAGAGGAATGAATAAACCTGTTTCTGAAAGGTGCTATAGAGTGTGGAATGGCCAAAGGCGTTTTCTCATGACGTAACAGTGCTTCTATTTGTTTTGGTTGAGTGAGGTCATTTACTACGTTTACGTGCAGCCAATATTCGGGGAGAAGTCAAAATTCCGATTTCTGAAACATTTGGAAAAACCCGTTTATATGCGTGGGTGGACAAAGGAACGGCCGCATTTGAATAAACCTGTAGAAACGCAAATAGACGACTTTTCCGCTTGTTATTTGCTACCGTCAATAAAACGTTAGATTCATGACAGTCACCAGGAATAAACCAGTCAGTTCCTTCCGTGTTCCAAATGTGTGCCACTGCGTTATGCCTCTGGGTTTCGCCATGATTGTTTACCTCTCGGCTTGTGTATTTCCGGCGAGTTGGGCGCCCGACATACGGGCTTATACACACGTATAAGTCTATATAAACAATATGTAATTTTTGCCGTAGAGACTGAAAATACTGTGAAAAACACCGCAAAGGAATCACTGTATTCAAGTAAGACTCGCTAAGGATGCCACGCTTACTAGCACTTCCTGTACTACAAAGATCAAGATTCAATACAAGCACTTCCTCTAAATCAAAGATCAAGATTCCTTGCGGTTGAGCATGCACAGAGTGTGCCGTGCATTTGGGATAGCATGTTATTCGGAATTTTAAAAACCCGAATAAGTGCATACTCTGGTTATTGCGTGTGTTTGCCATGGCTTTAGAAAATCCGAATACTGCCAATATTCGGGTTTTAAAAGGTTTATTGGCTGCATGTAATCATCGCCATTGAGAAACAAGTGACAGATATTGTGGTTAACATCCGTCAAATATCTCAATACAATACCGAGAGTCTGGCTTAACTGCTCAAAATCAAGTGTGATTAATAAAACCAACCTCGAATGAAGAATTTTTACACTCATGCCCTTTAGACTGTCACAAGAATTCAATTAAAGTGCTAGAAATGCTACCAGATGTTTCAACGAGTCAGTAAATCTCCGTATTATGTGAATCTGGGCCTATTAGTCAAACCAAGGCAGTGACCTCGGAGCTCTAATGGGTGACTGATTTTCCGCCGTTTTTTTTTTTTTTTTTTTTTGTTGCTCTGCCAGTGAGCAGTTCGAAAGAGAGATGCTGCCGAACCCTCAGTCATGATCCAGAAGATGCCAGAAACTCACTCTGAACGTAATATTTTAGATGATTTTTATCCAATCTTGACCTATTGAGAGTGGCTTCAAAGTCAAAGTTCTTTGATACTTTGAACGTCATTATCGAAGCCCCTGTACAAATCATTCACTTCCAAATAGAATGGGAGAAAAAAAAAAAAAGCGTGCTTTTAACAAAATATGGCCTGTCATTTTACAATAATAGAAGTTTGGGCACTTTATGGAGGAAAATGCCATGGTTAGGGTCAAGAGGAGCTTGTCCGTGGCCAGCTCTCCAAGATGAGAAACAGCATAATGCTATAGGTGGGCAAAGACCAAACAGGAACAGACATAAGAGAGTGTAGATGGAGGGGTGGTTGGGCTATTTGTCAATCAGAAATCCAAGGAAAAGGGGGAACAGATGCGAAAGATGTCGATAAGAATAGTTTAATGAGGAGACAATGATTTTAGGGGTGAGCAGGGGGATGGTTTGATCTCTGACCTCTCAGATCCTTTGATGCATGTGACAGGCCCCAGTTCAGACAGGGGATTAGGATAATCAGGGAAAGTAATGAGCACAGAGAACACATTCATGAGGCCAGACGCTCTCTGAAAGAAACAATTACTCACCTTAACCACCTCTTTTAAGAAAGTGTCTGTACCGAAACATAATCTTTATCTGTGGTCTTCTACTTCAGTAAGGCAGGCAGTCACATTAGGCCAATAAATATGCGGACAGGAATGTCCCAGATTGACCCCAATCACAATTAATAGGATAGAATTTGTTTCTCTCTTATAAACACGCATCTTTGGGATGATAAAACAACCGTTTGTATTTAAGGCTTGAGCTATCAGGAGCTGAATTCGGGATTTAAAAAGTAGGACCGGTGAGCAGAACTTGAATTGAAACAGTAAATTACACAGCAACAATTTGTAAAACAATAATGATTTCATGCTTGATGACTAAAGCGTCGTGTCACCGTCTCGAAGGTAGAGTGGATTTATTTTATTTTTTTATAGATGGCTCCTTCTTTTTTTTTTTTTAATCGCTCCGCCATGTTGGCCCAAATCAAATTAGCTTGCATGCTGACTTTGGGTGTGCACGTGAGAAGCACAAGATCACACGGAAATAATTAAATCAGCGGAAAATCACAAGATTAAAGGAGAATACAGGCCTCTCAGTGGAAACAGTATCAAAGTCCATTTTGCATTGTTGCCAATATTTGACACAGATTACAGACACCAAAGGTTTTTTGAGCTATAACATGGTCAGACCAATATGGTGGACAATACATACATAAAGAAGAAACATCCATTTTGTTTCAAACACACACACTAGGGGTTGAACCGACTAGTTGATGAGTCAACTTTACCACTGTGCAGTGCTGATTATAGTTTGAATTTGATTAATCACCAATGTCGTGTTTTGGGATTAACAACATGGACAACTCGCTGACATCAATCGGTGGTCAGTTGGAACAGCAGTGTGTTGCCTCATTTGAATGTGATTGGATGATCAAGTGTCTGAATGGGATTGGATGAACAAGCGTCTGAATGTGATTGGACCAATGAGCCAGTGCAACCAAGGACAACGGGGAAAGTGAATGAGAAAGCTTGTGCTGAGGCAAAGGCGCCCATAGCAAGTTCCCCAAAAAACATCGATAAAGTCATCGATTAATTGTAGTTAACTCAACTATCGTCAACTTATTGCCAACTACCCAAACGATGGTACTGGGGGAAATCAGTGATTTGCTCAAGGGCACCCCAGTGGTCCTCGAGAAGCAGTTTTGCTTATCGCACATTTTGAACATGTTCAAAATTTATTTTCTCTTCCTTTTTTTTCACATGCCATTTTCAGCTTTTGCGCGTATGCACAGTTTTAATTTGAATCCTACACTTTGATATGTGAGACCTCAGGTCCGTACTGAAAAGACACTACCGCGCCAAACTCCCAAATATACGTAGTACTTCAATCCACATATGTTGCCTGTACAAAGGCATACAAAGTTAATTTTGAAGTCACTGTTGCTTGGTGTAGAAGCAAACAGAAAGGTCCTCTGTACTCCAGTAGATGCTTCATAGTACAAGAGCTCCGATAAGGACCTACAGTGTCTAGTGCAGAATGCTGGAACGGAAACGTAATTAGGCACAATCATCTAAAGGCGTCTAAAATCTATGTTCTCTGCACCTACATAGGATTTGTTTAAATCCTTATAATGATGCTGCCGCACGACGATAGCATCTTTCACAGGATCTCTGACCGTTGCTCCTGTCAGACGGAGTCATGTTCACTGGTGCGCATTCCTGCATCTCTTTAATCCCGCGTTTTTCAATTACTCAAGTGAGTGCACCCACCCAACATGTGTTGCAATTCAATAAAGACAAGACACTCTGATCCACTGGGTGCAACAATCCAGCATTGTTCTGGGACAGCTGAGTGACAGGGGGGAGTTTAGAACCCCAAAACGCATTGGGGCTACTTTGTACCTGTCAATCAAGCCGTGTGTGTCATAGCTGGCAGGCTGTCCAAGTGCTGGTAGGACGCCTCAATAAGCAAGTGAGGTGAGAGGTCCTTGACCACAGGGCAGTCAAGCCCAGAATCTCTCACCGTGTGCCTTGAAAAACGCACCATATGAGAGACACAGCAGCGGACTGCTGTGACCCAAATGAAGAGCAATGCACTATGGGCCCTGCAAAACCGTCAGGCCACTACATGTAGATGATATTTTACAAAGAACCACTGCACCAGCAAATGCTTGTTCTCCCTGACATCTTTTGAGTCACCCTTTGACACCATTAGCAGTATTTTGTAACTAATGTGACTGGAAAAGATAGCATCATTACTGTTATACTCACAAATGGACATGCATTTTCAGTTTCTATGATTCTGCTGTCATAAAAATGAGTGATCAGTTAGTTTTGTGTAAATGGTCCCCTAAGAACAGCATTGACAACACAAGTATTGGTAGAAAATAAGGACCTTTCCACCGTGATGGGAAATTGAAGCTTCAAGATGCTTCATGAACCAGTTGTTGCATTGTTTTGACTCTTCTAGATGGTACTATTGTTTTAAAGAAAGGGGTTTAAGAAATGGGAAGTCAGTGTGTTTTCAGCTCTGTTGAACAGAAAGTGCCATCTAGAGGAGTAAAAAAAAAAAAAAAAATACAAAAGTTCATGAAGCATCTTGAAGCTTCATTTTCCCATCACTACTTTGCCCCCACAAAAGTGGAGAAAGTGAAACATTATTGTGTTATATTTACATACAAAAGCCAAGTAAAATACCAATACTAATTATAAAAACATAAGTATATGATAATTATACAGTACTGATGGTGTAATCCTTATGATGTAGACACATATTACAAATAGAAACCAGGCAACCCAATTTCTTAGCTTCATCTATCAAGGGCCGATTCCTGAATTCAGGCTGACTACTGTGTTATCAACCACTCTCAGTTACCACACCATCTTTCAAGTTGTTTCCAAACAAGTAAGTAACTTATCAATCATACAAAAATTCAATAAAAAATGATTTTTCCCTCTTAGAGTTGAAGTGAGGAAGAATTGGTAAATGTGCCAGTCATGGCCGACTGCCAACTGGACAGAATGTTTGTGGACAATTTTCCAAGCAGTTTGAGGCCAACAAATGACAACAAAGCTAAAAGAGTGGCAATGAAAATGAAAGGCTAAATGCCAGGCATGCCTGGCTGATTTAATGCTGCTATTGGTGTAACATGAAAAATGATAAGAGTTGACTTATCAGTCCCCTTTAACAGCCTTGAGAAAGCTCCATTGCAGATCACCCCTGACTCCTTACAGTAACTCAGCAGAAGACAGTAAGATCAATATGAGCTCGTAACGCAAACATTGTATACACCTAGTGTGTATGTGTGCGTGTACATGCGTGCATGCATGTTTGGGTTAGGGGGTGCAATGACTGTCAGTAACACAGATTTCAAGAAGAGAGCAACAATGCTCTCAGTGCTGGACAGAACCCCAGTCGTCAAGGAAACACAACCTGGCCATCACTATGGCAACATAAAAGTGGGGGGCTCCCTTCTAGAGGTAATGTGCTGTTATTCAGTTTTCTCTCATCTTTAAATGTTAACTATTAAGAGCGCACAAACAAGGTTTGGAAAATAGCAGAAGGAAGGCAATTTATGAGAAGATATCAAATTCTGGCTTTGAACATGAAAGGCTTTCTCCTTGAGACCACTTTTGTCCTGCCTAGAGGACATCAAAGACTGGATGTCTCTAAATTTCCTAAATTTCAACGAAAAGAAAACAGAAATTATGGTGTTCGGTCCCAGTGGCTCGTCTCCGTCCCACCCTGTTGACCTGGGCCCCCTGTCTTCACATCTAAAGCCAACAGTCTCAAACTTGGGTTTAAAAATGGACAGTGATCTTAAATTGGACCAGCAAATCAACGCTGTTGTAAAGTCGAGCTTCTTTCACCTTAGACAGCTGGCTAAGGTAAAGCCCCTCCTTTCCCATCAGCACTTAGAAACAGTCATCCATACCTTTGTTACATCTCGGCTAGATTACAGCAATTTTTTTTTTTTTGGAGTCAGCCAGTCCTCCCACAAACGTCTCCAGTTGGTCCAAAATGCTGCTGCCCGCCTACTAACTGGAACTCGGAAGATCGCGCACATAACACCAATTCTGGCCTCGCTTCATCGGCTCCCACTGCATTTCAAGGTTCAATTTACGATTCTCCTATTTGTCTTTAAATCGTTAAATGGGGCGTGGCGCCCGGCGTACCTCTCCGAGCTCCTCCACTCCTACGCACCTTCCCGCAGCCTCAGGTCTGCGGACCAGGCGCTGCTCGGGGTGCCGAGGACCAAGCGGAGCCTCAGAGGGGATCGAGCCTTTTCTGTCGCTGGTCCTTCCCTCTGGAATGACCTCCCATTGGTTGGTAGGCAAGCCCCCTCTCTGTCCATTTTTAAAACCCAGTTGAAGACACATTTCTTTTCTCCGGCTTTGGATCAGACCTGAATTTTTCGGCTCTTTTCCCGTGTCAATTGTATATAGTGTTTTATGTTAATTTATTGCCTTTATTTATTTATATTTTATTTATATTTTACATATTATTTATATCTATATTTATTAATACATGTACCACAGCCTTTTATTGTTGTTGTTTTATTTATTTTATTGTAAAGTGCTTTGTTACAGCCCTAGCTGTTATGAAATGCAGCATATAAATAAAATTGTACTGTATTGTATTGTATGAAATACATCAATACGCCTCCTGAGGCAATACAATAGCCTCAAATAATCCTCACCAAAATCAGCAAAGAAAGAATTCATAAATTCAAATCCCACTCAAACACAAACTATTTTTCTTTTGAGGCCTTCCTGCCAAAGTTTGAGGCTGTAAAGTGGATGATCATTGGCTGCTGAGTCCAAACACTTTCTAAATGGCGAGCTGGTCCAAGATGGAGCTCAACAGCTCAACTTCACACAGTCCTGTTATGCAACCTGAGCTTGGCCGGGAATGTTATTACTCCATCTAGTGTGTTGTAATACTGCTCTTTATGCGATTATTTCCCTTTCACCGAACTCACTTTGTTAACAAGATTATGGCTGAAATGCGGACTGGAGGCCATACTACTAATATGAGGATTTGGCGTGTGTATGCATTGTATGTGAAAATATGTTATTGAGAGTGAGGTTCACATGTGCAGGCTGACTGCCCCCAGTGTCTAAATAGTAAGCGCCAGAGCAGAGATTAAACCCCGATTATATCACAAATCTGACCAATTCTGACAATACACGCTTGCACTGAGAATTCTATTGTTGACTCCACCTCCAATGGCGTTCAAACAAAACACACAAACAAACTCTGGTATGCACGCTCGCTCACAATCGGCAGCCAATAGGGAAACAAACAGAGAAAACAATTCCTCAAAGAGAGGACTATTTACTCCTGAGAGGTGACACGACTAAGAGTCACACACTTGAGCGCTGTGACAGTTTATTCACTGAAAATGAGGTCATTATTTGAGGGTGAGAATGACTTGAATGACTAAAGATCAACTCCTCCATTCATAAAAGATACACGAAGAATAGCAATAGAGAATATGTTTCAATGTACCGGTAAATGTTTTACTTAATTTTGGGCATTTTAATGAACTGTAATCCTATATTTGACTGAAGTTTAGTGTTATTCCAATCTCACATTTGGTCACAAGCACACTTGATAGTTAAAAAAAAAAAAAAATATATATATATATATATATATATATATATATATATATATATATATATATATATATATATATATATATATATATATATATATATATATAATTTATTTATTTATCTTAGAAAACTGGTGTAATACATCGTTTTACTTACAGAATTGGGGCGCAAGTTAGTCCTTGTGGGAGATTGGTGTGGTTAATTATTAACTCGAGTGCGCTTGTGCTGGGTCATATCGCCACCTACTGGTGATGTTAAAAAGTCTGAGTGTAATCACAGTGATGCTGAGCTGCAAATTCATTTTTACAACCGTTAAAGCAAATAAAATGAAGGAGGGAATAAAAAGGTTAGCACGGCGGTATGGGTTTCATTTACAGTACGGACAATACCAGTGAAGCGTCCTTTGGGGGAGGAGGGACCACAATGGTGTTTACATGCTAGATTCTACAGCGGTACATCAATCTCAATGTGGGCTTGACACCACCCACCCAATTTCTCCATCTTCTGGCATTTTATCATCATTCCTCCAATCCCTCTGGTGTGTGTGCATGTGTGTCTTCGGTTTCAGGAGCCCAGCTGGTTTATACCGTGGAAGGAGAGAAAAACAAAAGGGAAAGGGATCTTAGGGAGTTAGAGCCATGGCTCCAGTCTAGCATGACTCAGTTTAAGAGCGCCCATGCCCCAGGGGGAAACATAGAAAACATACTTCTGCTCCCCCTACTCAAGCCTCTGTAATCAGCACATTCAGATACTTATTTCCCCCCCCCCCCTTTAACATGCATCTCAGTGTCTCTTGGCCCATCTGCTCAGAGCAATAAAAACAGCAATGATTGGCGGGTGACTGAAAAAGCATTAGCGAAGAGTCTGTTTGGGCTGCTGCTATTCTTGTGCACTAGCCCTGATGTGCAGTCATAACACACCGTACATAGGCCCGGCTGCGCTGCGGACTGGAGGACGACCAAGAGCGAGAGCCGACTGCATGGGCCGCATGAGAAAGGCCGAAATATTTGAAGCAGCGTCGGTGGGGGGCTTGCACGGCCCACCTGTTCAAAAGTCCAAGCTATCCCAATAAAATGAAAAAAAAAAGCAGATCCTGCACACTAAACCCCTTTCAGTACCTCACGGAATCACTATTCTGCCAACTTGTACATGTAGATATTCAACAGAACCAAAGCAACAAGGTGAAGAAAATACGTGTTGTTACATGGTAACTGTTCTGCAGTGTGTCACAAATAAGTACATAAATGTTATAGAATGCAGGCCAAGTTGAAAATGAGTTACAGTTACCGGACCCGGTCCAGACATAATCATTCACAGCTTGTTTCCACTTCTATTGAATGAACTGAACCGGCTGAACCTTTGCTGTGCATGAAACGTCAAAGTTCCAAAAACAAAAACAAAAAAACAAGTGCCATGGATGGCTGGCAGAATGAGCATGTGAACTGCGATGACTGCATCCTCCTTTGTACCTTTCCAAATATTTTGACAATCCTGTGTAGCTAAATTAACATAGCAACATTTTAGAAATGTGATCATTACAGTTCAGTAAACACCCGCAAGTGTCATTGGAGAATTTGCATATTTGCAGATTTTTTGAGGGGAACCTATACTCCGTTATGCACTGAAAATCTCATCTATTCTGTTTTTTTACTCGGGCCAAAATAATAAAAGTACAATTTTGGTGCCCCCCGCACCCCCAATTTGTATTCCCTAACATGTATTATTGTATGTAAATCCCAGATGGTGAGTTTAATGATTTCACACCGTTAGTGTTACGTGCTGGTGTGCACATTTGTTTGCCCATGAGTGATGTCACATCAGTTTATGCTAGCATGTTATAGGCTAGTAGGCAAGCTAATATTAATGATGAGCCTCATGTAAAGTGGCGTGTTTGTTATGAATAATGAATGAATACAGTCGTTTATGAAACATGGGTTTATCATTTTGCTCATTCTAGTTGCGTGGTGATGATGTTTTTTCCTTTACTTTATTGAAATATTTTGACTATTTGCGGCAGGGAAAGGCGGAAGCTCTCTATACTGCACTTTGCAACCGCAATAATAAATAGTGTACCCTGTTAATATTCAGAACTATATAATTTTTATATAGCTTCATCAGATCTCATTGATTTTACATCTATTGAAGTGACCGTGAAGTCAATAATAAGACAATGGACAAAAGGTGATGGTGATTTAGTCTGCTTTTTCTATCACAATACAACTCAAATAGGTGGAGGGAGATTCAGAATGAACCTATATAACACTTGCTACTTAAAACCTCTATTGCACAACTTTACCCTAAAGCATAAGCAAAAGAACCCCAGACTATTAACCTTGAATTCCTGTCTCCTCGCAGTCAGTTTCGGTCTTATCAGCGGACACACAATCTTGGCGTCAGACTGGGCTGACTGCTGTACCTGTAGGTAAACACTACATCAACTTTAACTATTGTCATGGAGACAGGAGGGGCCGGGGTAATCGCATGCATGACAATAGAACAGCAGCCTGCCAAGCAAGTCGACATTGTTTATGCAATTATGTACTCACATATCTCTGTCAGGTGGCTTCACTATATTACAATAACTTACTTGAATCAGACCGACTCTATCGATGAGTCGTGCACTAAGCCGGAGATGAGAACTTTTGATGTCATTCATCACTTCATCAGAAAGGCAATAAACAAGAATGTATTTGGTATAAAACGAAAGCCTTTGGCAGGTGAAGTCAGCTAAATAAAATGAAAGCAACGAATGTTATTTCAAACTAAAACTTCACAACAACCACCAGCGGGCATACTAATTTTTTCAGACAAGCTCATTCTTTTTTTAACCTGCTTTGAAAAGCCTTAACTTGTACTGCAGGTGCGTGCCTGGGCCACTAGGGGTTGCTCCAGCCCTCATGTCTAGCATTTTCAGCGGGGGTGGTAGTGAGGTGGGTGGGACTAGCTGGAGTGGAGACAAAAATGAGCCTCATAGCAGAACAAAAATAAGAGGGCAGCTCTTGAACACTGACTCATACTATTTTACCAGACAACTCTTCAGATGTATAATATGCATAGTTTAAGAAGCATATCAGTACTTTATGGAATTGCCACAGCTGGAACTTTAACCCATAAACCTTCCTTATTTTTTGTAGAGGAGCTGCCAGAATATTTTTATTACTGTACTTCTCTGAATTGCAACTTCAGCGATACTGCATCCTCACCTGAAAAATTGTATCAATTTCTTACTGCCAAGTGAAATTAGCATTTAAAAGCAACCTGCATATTTTCCAGAACACAAGGCCACACCTGAGAAGAGATCAATTGGGTGTTACAATGAACTCTGCTCTCTCTTTTGTTAAAACAGTATCGAAGTCAGGGTGAAAAGAGTGGGTGTTGGAAAACTACACTGGGGATAAATACAAGGATGTTAAAAGGTCTAGTGCTACTTCTGCAGTCGCAACAATGGTCCAAGGTTCATGTTTGACTCTGCCTGAAGGAAAAGTGCAAGTGCATCCATTATGTGCCGACAGGAAGGACCTGGTTCCACAAGCCAAAGAACACAAAAGGCCCCGTGCAACCCCAAACTTAACACATCATCAGCTCACCTAGAAGGATCATGTGCAGAGAAGGGCTGCTCGATTAGGAAAAAAATATGAATCACGATTATTTTGGTAATAACTGAAATCACGATTATTCAAATGATCTTTTTTTTTTTGGTCCAAAACAAGAATGTTAAAACGTAAACAATATAAAGAGGAATAAAAGTTCCTTTTGGACCAACCAATTTATAAAATCCGTTATTATAAAATAAAAAAAAAGGTGCAAATATATAAATTCAAGTATGATTTCCTTGCGTAAACCGTGCGTTGGATATAAATGCATATTAATAATCTGTTTTACGATTATGCCAATTTTGTAATTGTGTAGCCATAGTGCAGAGCCCGCAACTCCAAACACCACTTGCTAACAACTGCCTGTTCAACTCCGAGAAATATTCTCTGGAAAATGAATCGCACTCAAGTCGTGCTGCAGCTTTCTATACAGTAAAACTTTGGAATGGTGCTCCCTTGACTGCTGCCAGGATAACCCAAACCGTATGTCAAAGAAGACAAAGCTTGGTGAGCTTTTGGGCGGAGCACACGACACAGCTGGGTGGGAGTCCGGGTCAGCTCGGGCTCGGGGGCATTGGGTCAGCGAGACTTTTCGGTGACTGTGGGCTTGCTCCTTTGCACGGCTCAGTGGGGGATGACAGTCTCCACAGCAGCCAGAGGCGAGTGGCCCAATGTAAACAGCCCATTCATGGTGGGGCTGAGGAGCTGCCGGAATTACTGTTGGTCATGAGAGGATGACTCCAGATTTGGAGGAGGAAATGTCGTACATGAGGGGGAGGGAGGAAAATACAGGGAATGAGAGATGGAGCTAAAGGTCGGTGCACAGGCTGGGCTTGCATGGCTCCAAACTTCACATCGACGGTTCTATCTTTCACAGACTCCCAGGGAAAGATTTACACAAGAATCGGCCCGAGGCAGAGAAAGAAGTTCACACCAGTGCCGCACTGTGTATGCAAACACATCTTGTTGTTGCCTTCTTTGCTCTAGAGGCCTTTGGCATATCAAGTAATCGGCTAGTGTAAGCATTTTAGCAGAGTGTGGAAAATGAAGAGATTGAAATGTATTCCCTGCTATGACGCAATGTTAGACTGGGCAATAAAGCAAAGTGCGAAGTGAAAATGTCTTAAATGAAGCCCTCTGAGCTTACATCTTGCAGAATTTCCCAAACGCTTAACGGCGGAAAATAAAATAAACCTTTAAGGGAATAGATGCAAACGTGACAGGACTGTATTGTTTGCTGCAGTCAGACAAAGCCATTTTTGCTGCATGCAGAACTTTCTCTAAAGTGGGAAACAAGTGAAACGATCCCAGAGGGATACATTAGGGGGTTACTATTTAACTCGGCGCTACAAAGTACAACTTGTGTTTAATGACACGAGAGACATTTTGTCAAACATTTCACTGGGAGCCTCATATCTGGAGTGCATTTACACAACAACAACAGGGAAGACAGCATTGACTTTTTCTTTGCTCTTTTGGAGGTTCACATATAAACGACAATGCCGTCGAAACGATCCACACTCACTCACACAAAGATGTTTTGCGATGTAAAGAGAAAGTAAGCGCTTGTGCTCCAATTGCTTTTCCTCATGAATGAAAGAGGTTTTTTTTCTTTTACCCTTTTCCCTTTTCAATTCAACGTTAAAAAAAAAACAATCCTTTATGTCTCCGAGGGTACGATTACACAAGAAGTTGGTTGCGTTTATGCAATGTTCCGTGTGCGGATGACAGCACTTTTAAAATGATCCTCATTCAGATGAGAAAACAATGTCATTTGCCGTCATACGGTGACGGTACCACTGCTTGCTTGCACCCTCCACATCCCAAATCCAGAAGTATATTCTAAATTATTTGACTGGAAATCAAATTCTTCTCGATTAAACATTATTATCGATTAAACATTAGTTTCCTACTAATGCCTATGTGTTAGTAGTTGTTCATAACAATACTAAATAATAATAATGATAAAATGAAATAAAAACCGAATCTGTTTTTGCAGGCCCATAACAATTAAAAATAGCACCAACAAAAAAACACACAGTATAATAGTTCTTAACTGTATCTCTTGTGACCCTAATTTAAAAAAATGTAAATATTTTAAGAGAGTGCAAAGACCATCCGCAAGAAGTTGTGTACTGCATTCTGTGAACAAATCTTATCTAGTCAAGTAAGAATGCACATATTTAGCCAATGTCACAAACGTGTCCTGGATGATGGTGGCTTGCACAGCCAGTAGGCTTACTGGATGTTTTCAAATAGTCCGAGCAAGACATCAGAATATAAAATCCACTCACACTGTACAAAACCAGCCTTTACTTTTGATCAGCACACAAAAAATCATTGAGTGCCTTCGTAGAAAGGAGCAAACGTATTGTGTTGAGATATTCCAAAAGCCTTTCAGCACCACCGTAACCACAAGAGTCAAGGATGACCTCCTTTGTCCAACAAAAAAAAAAAATAGAGAGCTGTAGCATTTTTGCCACTGGGCTTGTACCAGTTACAGTAGCAAGTAGTGAACACTTCCTCTCTCTAAATATCTCTCATGGTTGAAGCTGAATGGAGAATCATTAGCCATCTAGCATTCAGAGGCAGCGTGGAGGGCAGAGCACGTTTTGGCCAAAGATCAAATCCAACTCATTACGTGTAAAGTGGGACTTCACAGGGAAGTGTGGACTGATCTGCAGTATGTCAATAACCTGATTGATGTGGGCATATACTGTCAACATTTGATGTGAGGAAAGACTGCACTCAATCTGAGCATAATATGAGGTTCAGATCTTCCTTAGACAACCACAATTTTGCCATTCTTTATGTTCAATAAAATAAAAAACACAACAAAACACAAATTCAAAAATAATTTAATAATAATTTACCACAAATTTTAAAGTATATATTTTTTCATGAATCTCACTGGGTGGGCAGTCTGTCAATCTGGGTGGGTCTGTGCACACCCAGGCCCACCCATGGCTCCGCCCCTGCTTGCTGGCAGGTAGAATTCAAGGGGGATGCATTTCAGTGGTGGAAGTGGAAAATGGTGTCAGGTGTGTCATCGCAAGCACTTTTCACACTTCACTGCCCGTAAATGGGCGCATCCAAGGCATTACAGTGGAGCCAGGATTTATTTTCCTGTGCCTTTCACACACAACTGAGGTGCCAACTTGCTGCGCATGAAGTCTGTTTCTCACACTGCAGCTACGCTTCGCCTCTTTGGAATAATCAGAAGTGCGGCAATGCCAGCATGACAGACAGAACTGCTTGCAACACAATGGGGCATGGACAGTGAGTTTCAGGTGCGTGACTTCACACCCTAGTCCAGCTGGAAAATTCTCAGGTTGACTTCAACCCACTCAAAACCTAATCAGTACTTAGACAGAAAAGCGAGCTGGGAAAAGCTGGTCGATAAAAGGCTAAAACGATGAAGACCTCATGAGCTGACCTCAAGTTCTTCTGTCATTCGACCCAATAATTGTTTTCACATTGCAGAAGAAGTTAAAAGTTAAAAATCACACGAGCCAGGATTGCGTAATTTCGTAACAGCTAAGAAATAAAGAATGCCGCAATGTGTGTTGTGAAACAGCTCAGCTTGGCAAAGTAAAGCAAAGTTGGAAGAATTAAAGAAAGAGGGAAATAATCTTTGCTTTAAAAAAAAAACACACACACACACCGAAAACAGGAAGTCTGAGCACAGAGGCTTAAATTGAGGTTGAGAATGAACAGATGTCCCTCATGCACGTCTCACAATGAACGACTGGAACAAGGAGCCCGCAGAAAGCACAGCACACACATATAATCGTATTTTTAAACACAGGCAAACTTTACACGGTACACGGTTGCCATTATTTGTGAAAAATAAACACTGGGTATGGGGAAAATAGTCGATATGTGTTACTTCATCCTCAGAATGATTTCAGATGCCATTGATGACTGAATTGAGAAACTGTCGTGGATTGAAATTGAGAATTTGACGCAATACGTAAATACAATTTTCTCTCTAATGATATTAAAAACCCTCTACCTTTCATAAATAGAATTGTGACAATCATTTCTGCCCGGGAATTTCCATTCATGATTGTTTCATCCTCTGTTGCACTCCAAATTACACGGTTGATTAAATCCTGCTCATTACATTAAATCACAGCAGTGATTTAGTCTCCATTACAATGTAAATGCCAACAAATGAATGAATGGATGAACGAATGCTTAATTGGCAAGGTGTTGCATAAATCTGATGGCTTTTTTGATGTTGATGTTTTTTGTAATTGCAAATTTTATTCCTGAAGCTCAGAAAAGAAAACAAGATAGATTGCTTTTGACATTTGGTGTCTTTTAAACTCGTGCCGGCTGGGCGTAGTAATTGTATGCATAAAACAATAGTAAATATGTCATTCATTCATGTATTCATTTGTTGCATAACTCTCCAAAATAAGCTGAAAGGCACAGCTTGGTGGGCTCATTCTTCTTGATGAACAATCACTTCATCTGTTTGGTTTAGACTCTTCTTAATTATGAATCCACCGCTCATCAGCAAAGCACAAATTTGATTTGATTACTCATCCTGCGAGTGGCTCATGAAGAGGATTTGGTGAACACGAAAACAACTGCTTTTCTAGTTGTTTTCATCTGTCCGCAACAAAAAAACAACCCAGATTGTTATTGGAAGTGCAGATGAAGGCCAGTAAGAGCAACAGATGGTGGCGTTGGTGGCGTGTTTGTAGTGTTTGGCAGGGTGAGACAAGGCTCATTATCACCTCTCTCTGCATCACCAGACTCATCAGTCATCCCATCCAATACCACCCTGATTTTATCTCATATCACTGCACTGCACCCACAATGGACTCTCCTAGTGATGGGAAAATGAGGCTTCAAGATGATTCATGAACCAGTGGTTGTGTTTATAGAGCCCTCTAGATGGCGCTCTCTGTTCAACATGGGGCACACTGACTACGTTTACATGCAGTTAATGAACCTTTTAAAACCTGAATATTGTCAGTATTCGGGTTTTTAAAAGCCATGTAAATACACGCAATAACCCGAATATGAGCTTATTTTTTAAATTTTAAAGTTAAAGTTTTTTTTTAAATTATGAATATCATGCCCCGGTTGCTCTTTTTCTAATGTACAAAATCACTATTTGTGTTGCTCAGCAGATATGATTGCAAGACAGGCATCTCAACAGTGCACAACCTCTCCATCAACTGTTGCAAAATGGAACTTTGTTAACGGCGCAGTCAACCCAAACATATTTTCTCAAGAATATTTTCGAGGCAGGCCCACTAGTTGAAACAAGGCATTCTGATAATGATGATAGTTTGTAGAATAAGAGTTAATCCACCCGTTTTTAGCCATCTTAGCCACAGCTCTCCTGTTTTCTGAAGCTGAGCCACGATTGGTCGTTACCTGAGCCCTGAGCATCTGTGATGTCATTTTCAGTCAACAGAAGTGACAAAATGGCTGCCCTTAACTCATATTCCACAAATGCAACATTAATTAGAATGCCTTGTTTCAACTAGCGGGCCTGCCTCGAAAATATTCTTGAAAAAATATGTTTGGGTTGACTTCCTCTTTCAGCACCTGGATACTGTTCACAACACTTCCAAACAGGCCTGAATGCACCGTGCAAAAGGAGCAGCCCGTGTGTGCCAGCAGCTGCTGATGTTTTATTGCTCCGTTGAAGCCATTTGTAACCTCGTACTCAAGTCATTATGCATTTTTACAGGCATCCCAGATAGCACTCAACCACAACTATGTCATTTCCGTAAAGCATGACGGTACACTTTGAATTCATTTGACACATATGTTGCCGTTAACCTTCAACATAAAGACAATTTCGGATTATATCACTGAGAAAATGTGGTCATCACTGTTTATAAATACTGAGGCATACCTCAAACACTGCAAAGCTGTAACCCTAAATGTAATTGAGGGTAGTTAGCAGTGAAGCAGGACTGAATACGAGCCCAATCTGAGGTCACAACTGCATGGCTGCGTGCGAGGCTGAATATGAGCAGGCCAGCAGAACTATCGACAGCTAAGGATGTGTGGTCTCGCCAAAGTGGATGACGGTTTGGAAAGAAAATGAGGTTGAACGTGAGAGCGTACAACATGCTCCGTTCCCCCAAACTGACAGTTGGGCTGGTTGGCCAAATCAAGTAGTGAGTTTAAATGTGTGTGTTTAAGCAAGGAGCCTAAATACACCCTGGGCATGATCCTTGAGTGAGGTCGCTGAGAGAAGAAACTATAGGCGATGATTTCAACCAGGCTAGTATTTACACGCCAGAATGGTTCTGGGCTTTAAATGTGGTAAGAATAATGGTCAAAATGATTGCGTATTAAGCTCAGATTCCTCTAATAGGCATCTCTGCCTTGAAAAAAGCATGCCGTGGTGAACTGTAAATTTTGCTTATGCTCTTGCGGTTACATCTTACTTTATTACATGTGGCACACCGCTTACTAATGTGTTCGATGGGGCGCAGGAAGAATATATCATCTACTCTATACTATCATTTACCTCTAGCGTGAATAATATTTTTGAACAGGCACTTTCCTTATGTTCCCATGTTTGTAGTAAATGCATACTGTTTGCGGCTCCATAACTTTCACGACCAACCCAGGCTAACCTAGCCCCCCCCCTGACATAATGATCACTCCCTCAGTCAAGATGTATCACTTCAACAACACTTCCTTGACACCAATGACTATTTCCAATAAGCCACAAGAGTAGGTAAATGTGTCAATAGAGAACTGCTAATAGGCGGGAGTTAAAAAATATACGTGTCTTGCCATGTTTGAGTTCATTTTTTATGTTTTACAGTACTTTGCCCGGTTTCTTGAATAAAACTGAACCCGAGAGAAGACTCATTGGCAATGTAAGCAAGACTTGTGGGTTTACAGGCAAGTTTGTCAATGTGTCTACATGAGAAGGTGGTGATGTGGGCGTATTCTCCGCGGTCTTTCCAAAACCAACTATTTCCCATTAGCGGGGATCCATGTTTCCTCTGGACATCAACCCCAAAATAAATCTCAATATCGAATGTTCAGCAAAACAAACTGACAGTATTTAATCAAAATTAAATCATACAAGTTTAAACTCTGCCGTGCGCTTGGCTGGCGACCAAGCTCGGCTCTTACACCGCCCATGCCTAGAGTCAGATGGAGCTCCAGCACAACCACAACTTGTGAGGATAAGTGGCATAAAATATGGGTGGAAGTTGAAACACAGTAGGAAAATTTAACATACCGCTCAGCGACTCTTTTTTCAGAGGGACCAGCATCTCTCCAACAAGTTCGAATTTTGTGTGCAAAGGAATTTACAGATGTGACCATCTTTTGTGGATGAATCGATTGAAAGTTTAACGTTGGAGTTAACACTACATTTTTTGTGTGAAATTAAGTTTCAGCTTCACTATACAGCTTGATATCTTCATTAATGACAACAAGGGACATTGGCTCCTCTACCATTCTACACTATTAATATTTTATATTCAAATCTATATGCAGCTAATTTTGTTATTCGAGAACAATGACAATTTGAGAAAAAAAAAAAACATTTGTCATTTTTTTCAACGTTTTTGCTTAATTACATAATTCTTCCTTTTCTCTGACTCTGAGCCTCACCACACGGCGCCTCGGAAAACATTAAAGCCGCTGTCACTCACCTGTTTACCTCTGCATTCTTAACTTGTAATAATTACACGCTCCTGCCTGCAAGTTACTCTTAAGCACAAGCTTAAGGATTATGCAAAAAGGGCAAGTCAATTTGGGTTAAGTCCCTATTAACAGGGCCAGTATTCCCCTCCTGGTAACCAATTGTCTTTGGTAAGTGGTTACCTTTGTGGTATCTGGACAATGGAAGGAGGAGACAGCATCGGTTTGTGTCTCTAATCAGTGTCCATGCTTGATTGACATGCAGCATTCTTAGCATGACACGAGCCACGGAATGGGAGCTCCCAGATAACAACTCGGGGTACATATCTTGGAAAGTGAAGCACCTGCCACAACAATAGGTACCCCGGGGATAAGTCTCGTGCTGAGTCGTAAGATTTAGATCTCAGAGAGAACTAAGTATAAGTCTAATTTCTATTACTACAAGTTGTCATAAGCATCACGTCGCAGTTCCATAAATGCATCTACACTTCCCAGATAACACAGCAAGTTCCGGTTGGCCGGATCAAACGTAAGAAGGAAATGTTGTATATGCTCCAGCTGTCGTCCAACCATCTCGCCTCCACCTGCGAGTTGAGCTCAGCTGTCAAATGCTTGCAACGTTTCAACACAGATTAAATTGTTTGTACATCAAATATTTCTTCCATCCAATGTGCCAGGATAATATAGAGCGACGCTGCTACTACCTTCTTTCACCGTCAATTAGATGTTAGCTTTTAATCACTTTTATATCTTTTTGTTATTTCTCAAAATATTTACAATAATCTTGAATGATTCCATGTCCAATAAAAAAAGAAAAATCCCGATGGTGGAAGAACCCCTGCTGGGGAGCAATAATGTAAAAAAAAAAATTGTTGGTATTGTCTTTGCATTGTTTACCATTTGTAGTTGTCTGATGTTATGATTTTCTTTTCCTAAAGCGTACAAGAGGCAGTGCGAGGTACTTTTGCCTCTTCTTAATTCCGTGTCTAATTACTTGTCCTCCGGCTCACCCCGGGTCAAAGACCCTGCAGGTCCCACTCTAATCCGTCATGACGGCTCGCTTCAAAGAGTCCTGATTACAGAGAGCAGAGGAATGAAGAGAGCAGAGAATGGTCTTGGAAGGAAGGAATGACACAAGGAAGGGGGGAAGAAAGGCTGATGGGTCCACAATGGAAACATCTCGGCCGTCTGTGAGCAGTCTGGCTTGTGGGGTCTCTTCAGTAGGAAGAGTCAAAGCAAGCAGGGTCCAGATTTGCTGCAATTAAGGAAATACTATGAGGCCTGTGAGCACATCAATCTCTTTTTCCATTGTCAAATGACGGCAGACTAATTTTCAGTGCAGCTATACAGGGAACGTGTCGTGCAGTATAACCATCCCGTTTGTTCGAATGTTACATGCTCACATTTCCATAGAGACTGCCTTAAGTCTCTCGTTTTGTTATGTGATTTGAGGAGTCAAATTATTTTGTGGATAGATAGAGCAAGGCTTCGCGACAAAGGGAGGTTGAGTCAACATTTTCCAGAACAACAGCCACTATTATTCTAACCCCAAACAGGACGATCCAGTACGGTCTGCAGGTCAGCCTCAGCTGAATCATCAACTTACTCACAAGGAAAAGATTTCATTAATTCACCCGACGGAACATATTTTATGAATCTAATCACATCTGCTTTTTATTACCTCCTGCTGGGGTCAGCTGGGTGACACTTCGCATTGTTTTAGCTTCATATTTGTTTTACTGCCTTTCTAAACAAACCAATGAGAAACCGAGGCATGTTAGGAGTTTCTTTATGGAAAACATCCTCCCAGATGCCCATCGCACCAAATGGAAACAGCTGTTGTGCTAATTGAGTCATTGTTGTGTTAGAGCCACGTGCAGGCAAAGAGGTCGGACATACAGAATTTGTAGGGAAATATATTCTAAACGATGACACCCAAAAGCTAATACAAACATCTGAGAGGGCAGAACTGTGAATCACAATGATACATTGTGAAAACAATTTAGCGCATTTCTCCCGAGTCTGAAGCCTCGTAAAACCCATCAGAACCCTTTGTACATTATTTATCATTTCATAATAGGTGTTTAAAGAAAACGCAAGGGAGAGAACAGATGATGGAGGTGAAATAGCAGAGGCGGCAGTGTGAAGAGGAAGCTTTTAAAGCCTGGGGCGCTCTCTCTCTCTCTCTCCAGAGGCTGGAATGAGGTTGGCTGCTGGCAAGACTTGTCTGTCTACAGGTTTAAATTTAAACTGGAACAGACCCCCTCAGACCTCAGTCAGTTGGTGAGTTACTTGTGGTGACCACGTCACACCAAGCCATCATTTCTGCTGGGCTCTCATCGAGGAGAACAGGCCACCCACTGTTCATTTCGACTGTGACACACAGCGTGAAAATAATGTCTGCAGCAGTCACTTCATAGAAAATCACGGTCAAAAGATCATGAAGATATTTTTTATGAAGTTTGTAGACCGCTTGTTTGTGGTATTGCACAACAATATCGAATTTCTTAGTTTTTTTGGTTTGTTCGTTTGTTGGGAAGACTGACAACTACACTGGGAAAAAAAAGGCATTTGGATTTACTTCATTTGAACATGTATATCAGTTGCACATGATTAAAATGTTTTAAACTGACATATATTTTATTATGTGCAAGGATAAGAGCGGTAAACTGCATCAGTTAACCACATTTTAATCATGAACGTGTATTAAACACTTTTTCACCTGTTCAGTTTTCATGATTTTTTGTAGGGGGTGTGGGTAGAACGGCGCTGTCTTTGTCGGCCACGAGTGCGCTCCCATCACATAGAGAAAGATGGAAGAGTGAGGAGGCGGAGAAAAAAGTCCAACTTGACAGCCAACGTGTGGGCAGGCGTGGCAACTTTAGAGCGCCTTGTTGTCAACCGTAAATGGGCGTGTCACAATGAGAAAAATGGAAGGGTGAGGAGAGGGGACTTATATAAATATATATATAAATATATATATATATATATATATATATATATACATATACAGTATATCTTTTTTAAGGCTGACTTGACAACCAGCTTGTGGACCTGGGTTTAGCGCCTCATTTTCGCGGTGAGGTAAAGCCCCATAATGGGTCAGTGGGATATATTCCAGCCAACAGACACTTTAATGGGATATATTTTCATGGCTCAAACATGCAGTTATGTGTAGGCATGAAAAAGATGCTGGACAAGGTAGAATCCATTTTTCAAGGACGAGTAGTGGTATTTCCTTACTGTAATTTCTGGAGATTAACAGGCAGCTGTGTATATTAACCCCCGCAATTTCCACCCCAAAACATTGCCCTTCAAAAATATTTTTTTCTTTGGAGTCCCCTTATTTGCCGATGCTCAAAAATTTAAGTGTTATCCACATGGTACTTTGATTGATTGGGATTTCTTGTGTTCAGACACACGTTTTTTTGTGTAAAGAGAAGTACAAAATCATAATTTGGATTGAGTTCTCGTACTCTGCTGACAGTTTTGGCTTTCAACACTCGAGCCTCCGTCGGAGCTGTCACCCTGTTCCTAGCGTGATTAGCTCTTGCGTGATCACATGACATTTCACAAAACCCGAGAGCAGTAGAATGTCCCTGATATGTGCCGAAGTTTATGAAGTGGCGGGAGCATTGTGAAATAATGATGAGCCGAAAAAGACCTTTGGCCGAAAATACTTCTTGCCATCTGGGGAACTCACTTTTATACAAAACACAACACAGCTCGTTTCATACATACACATTTCCATCAAGCGGACCAGTTCATTTCTGTTAGCCATGGTAGAGCTCAGGCATGATCAGACTTGCATTTACAGTAGGCAGAATGCCGATAGCTCTGTCAGCTATGGAAATGGCGTGAGAAGCTCGCAGCCAGTACATAACTTGCGAAAAACAACAAAAACGTGACACCGAGGAGTGCTGACGTGACCACAATTGAGCAAAACAACCAAGTAAATTCCTCTCTCCATTGTTATTCGCAGAAAGTTCACTTTTTGTTTTCTTTCTTAGATTCTCCTGAAATACATACGTGACAATTCTTTGTTGACCAATCAACAGACGGTGCATCTGCACCATACACAAAGGAACTGTACTTCTACGACAAGTTACCCGAGAAAAGATTGTTTATATGATTTGGATATTTTAGGACTCTTTATAATAGTAATGCAGATAGTACCCTTCATCTGACTGGGTTTGCGTTTAAACAAAAGCTCAAGCAAAAGTAATGGAAATAATAGGATATGATGAAGAAAGAATGTTTGACCAGCAGTCAAATAAGCACACAAACGTATTTTCCCCATCAAAGAATACAGACTGGCAAATATCTTTTAACACGTGATTATTCACTTCCATCTCCAGTTGGCTTATTGTCCACATTGTCTATCTTTTCTGTAATTGCGCCTCATTTTGCTGGCGTGATAAGGCTGCGAGGAAACAGGGCCTCCCAAGTAAACATATGGTTGCTTTTTTGGCTGGGGCTGTCTTCGCTGCTCTCGCCAAAGTGTGTGTCTCTGTGACTGTGTGTGAATGTTGTGTGCACATCAGGATGTGTGGGGTTGTAAAAGCCTGACATGAGCCCTGCTCTTCTCTCCGAGGCACAACGCTGACAACAACTGAGAACAGACAGCATGGAGTCTGCGCAGCTTTTTTTTTTTCCACGGCCGCAGAGGAGACCTTTCAACTCACTGTGAACGTGACTTGCAAAGACTTTTAATTTGGCCTTGGCTGGAAAGATACACACTTGAGGTGGGGTAAAAAGCACCGCCTGCTAGCCCCCTTTGGCTCACACATCACACAACTAATTGGTAGCCATGGGAAAGCTGGGAACACAACAAGATTTCGCAAGAACAACAAGCGATTATGATGTGCAAAGACCAACATCCGCTGAGGTTGACATCATCAAATCGGGGAGTGCAGACAAAGGACGAGTTGTATTCTGGCAAATCAAGCAAAGTGGTGGACAGTGATGGCTGTGTGATTGGAAGGTGGGGAGGAGACTGTCGTCAGTGCTTGTCGGCTACTTCACACGGGCCTTCTATGTATTTGAACAGCTGTATTGTGTGATCTCCACCGGGCGGGCGTGGGCGATGAGAAGTCATATTTTTGTTCTCAGCCCTTCCTCAATGTTTTATGTAGGGCTGTCCGCCTGAGGAAGTCTAAGAATTGGGGAATTCTATAATACACTAATTGCCAGAGGCGGGCATTCCGTCAGACTGACGGACCGGTCCTTCAGTCCGTCACTGACGGACGCTCGTTTTGCTGACGATTGATTAATGACGGGACACGGTTGAAAAATGACACAAGTGGGTTTTCATCTGTCAGTGTAGTCGTCACTAACCATCTCGGTCAGTGAGGATACGTCGGTCCGTCGCGGACCGTTAAGTCCGTCACTGGCGGACACCCGTTTTTGTGATGTTTTTTGTGGGGGACCGACTGACGGACCAACAGACTTCTGACGGACTAACTGACGGACTTATCTGACGGACTTATGCGACGGCCTGACGATTACAATTCAGTTTGTCACGAAAAATGCCGGATTGACAAATGACGGACGGGTACCCTGGCTGCTGACGGATGACAAATGACGGACCAGCAAAATTTAGTAAAATGCCCACCTCTGCTAATCACAATGATCCTTCATCTTAGTCTACTTAGAAAGGAAGTAAGTTATAGGCGCTGCCTTCAAGTACTTGACTGACTTACAGTACATACACTCACGTGGAACAAAAAATTGAAACCTAAAATATGGGACTGCTTAGTGTTGCTGATGAGCCCAATTTTTTGTAGAGCAATCGAAATATATGCGCACACGGAAAACCGCACAATCACAATCAGAAAGACCGAAGGAATGCAAGCCTGCCTTGGGTGTCCAGCCTTTACAAGCACAGTCTCAGTGTGCCTCCATACCACCGGGATCTGACACAGAGCGCCTTTCAGCACACGGCACTAAAGCGTGGCTCTGTCGTTAAACCGCCCCAGGCCATGGCAGTGGTGCAACGGCCAAAGGCATGTAAACACCATACGACAATGAGCAGACAGACCAGAGTGCACGCTTCTGTCGTCGAAGGCGTCTTTATAACCCCGTTCCCACAAGCCGCAGAGCCACACTGGAAAACAATATGCTTGCTTGCCTCTGATTCTGCTAAGTTAGTCTCCACTTTGGCCAAGCCGAGAGGATAGCAGGCTATGCTTTCCGACTGGGGCTGGGGGAAAAAAAGAAATCGGAGTCTTAACTTAACTTAATGGAATGTTGTTGTTTTCACCAAAGACAGGCCTTTGGTGTCATCAAAACATGATGCATTAGTCTTTTACAGATAAAAAATGTTATCTTAAAAGCCGCACGAGCCATTTATTTGGAACTATGTAAAATTACATCTGGATATATTTATATGTCATTAAATTGTGCGCTGGCTGAATGACGGGCTCAAATTACAGCCTCAAAAGGGAGAGAGAAACATGCCAGCCTAACATTCAAATATTCATCACAAACACATTTATGCCAATGAATTCTATGCTGGTGAGAAAACAGGTTGAATATGAAATCAGATATTCACTTTTTTCCTGTGAATTTATTAAGAAAAGAGAAGAGTAGCAGCAGAGGGAGTTTGGGATCGGGGGAAAGGAGGTAGCGATGGTGGGTGGAAATGGTCAGGAGCCTCAGCTCCATGCGAGTGTCTGTGTGCGGTCCTTGCCAAGAAAAACAAGGCCTTCGCATCGTTGGGATCTGATTTCAACATGGAGGCATGGCAGGAAACGGGTTCTCTGGGGGTGGGATGGGGTGTTATATTCATGTCTTGCCAGAGTGGAGAAAAGAGATCTCAAGACAGAACAACCATTTTCTGATGGTCGACTGTAAACCATACGCTGTGTCATCTTGTGTAGTGGCTGCCAGTCACACTTGCACAATAAACAGCCGAGCTGGCCAGAGCTTGTGCAGAATACAAAGGTCATATCAGTTCAGAGCCATTTATTAACATTTGGACCACCAGTTTTACTGCTACAGGACCAGAGGGACACCACTCACAACATGTGTAAGGCATTAGCTCTAGCTACACTGTATACAAAGGTTTAAAAAACATTTGAGCCCTTCCATTTAACACAATCTGACTACTATGTGTACAACAAACAGTTTTGTACTAGTTTGTCGGCAGTTGTGACTGCCTCTAGGAGATTTTAGAAAGAAAAAAGCCATGCATCTTCAGTAGCGTCACTGCATGGGTCGACTATAATTGCAACTGGCATAAGGGAGAACTAAGGAAATTGGAAAAGAAAAAAAAACAAAACACAAATACATGTTAGGTTGTTTAGGTTCCAGAAAGACCCTCTTGATGTAAGGCCTTGCAAAATAAAGGTTATGTAAGGTTAAGTAGTCTGAGTTAACTATAAAACTTCTGTCAAAATATTTCAAGGAGATCACAAATTGGTGTAACATGCTGTTGCTACAAGACCCATTTTTCATTGTTAAATTACACTAGAGAATCAAGGTTGACAGGTGATTTCAATTGCCCAAGACAGCATGGAAACACTGCAAAAGTGCAACACTTTGTCGACCATGTTGTTTTAAATAACAATAATTTGAACATATTAAAATACTAAAGGGTAGGACGGATCCCATGTGCAGGATTACCAAAATATAAAATCGATTTGCATGAAAGCCAAAGAACCCATTACCGTATATTGCGGTGCGGATCAGGACTGCACAATATAGCTAAAAAATATCAATATTATGATAATCGCCTATGCAATATGCATATCGCAAAGAAATACAATAACGTTCTTATGGAATTGCATGCTTTTATCTGAATTCGACCAGTCTGATGTAAACTTAAATGTGCATCGCCACCCAATAGTTGGACATTATCTAGGGGAATTACAGTTAATTACCCAAACATACATTGTGCTTGCTTTTGCCGCATGAAAAAAAAAAGTACTTCTTTCATTCAATAATGAAAATGTAATTTCTTTAGGTACATATTAAATATCGCAAGAATATCGATATCGCTATAGTCAACATCCATATCACATATCGCATATTTTTCCAATATCGTGCTGCCCTAATATATGTATATATATATATATATATATATCACTCTCTCTCTCTCTCTCTCTCTCTCTCTCTCTCTCTCTCTCTCTCTCTTTATATATATATATATATATATATATATATATGTATATATATATATAGAGAGAGAGAGAGAGAGTGAGAGAGCGACAGAGAGACCTGTCTACCTCTCTGCGGTATAAAGGCTGGAGGCCCAAATGCACTGCCCGTCTTTATTATATACATATATACTGGCTTCAGTGTCTTCAAATTGTCTAAAAGGTCTGCAAACTAGACAATTCTGTGCATTGGATCCAAGACAAAAGAGTATTACATATGAATAAAAACATCTTCAGGTCAAAAGGGCAGAAGCGTATCCATGAGGTGGGGCCCTGTCAGCAAACTTAAAACAAAGCTTTGCTCCTTCAAGCCTAACATCCTGACTCCCTGGCGCAACTCACCAATACCGATAACTTGTGCCATCCCCCAACCCCCACCAAGGTAGAATACCGGCAGATGTGACCAATCAGGCTGATAAAGAGCAAGTCTGCCGTGGACTGACGCACAGCTGTGGGTGCAGCTGTGTGCTGTTGTCACGACAGAAAGCCAGAGAAAAGATAGCACCAAAGAAAAACAACGGATGAGCCCAAGAGGGAGGCGAAGATGCGGCTACATTCTCCTGAGATAATCTAATGGGATCAAAGCGTCGTCATCTCGGAGACACTCTCTCTCAAAACAAACTTGGACTATTTCTCAGGCTGCCTTTAAAAATCATGTACTCCTTTTTTTTTTTTTGCTCTTTCTCACGCCAGGAAAGGGTCTGTGTAACACATTAGGAAGCTATCCCTTTCTGATGGCAGCCTCAGCCTAAATCCAACCATTATGAAAAATTACAGTGAATGACTGCATCAAGCAGTACATTTTGGCAATATAATCCAAGTCAAACCAAGAGGCCCAAGGAAGGGAGGAAGAATATGAAAAACGGATCTAGTAAAAACAGCAACAACTCGAATGTTTGCATGTTTGTAAATCCGACCAAATTGTCTCCCATCGGATGTTTCTTGATCATCGTTCAACCAAACGGATACTTTTAAACATACAAACATAATCACATCTATCAAAAAACTGCAATTCTGCCTTTATAAAGGTAGAAACCAACCGTTTTGTATTTCTTAAGAGGAAGAATTCTAAATTGGAGGTTGACCATTGCCAACAAACCGTTTTCAAAGATCTGGCCCATACATTTGTTTGAGCCTCAGGGCTAGTAACAAGCATGTTAGCATATATAAGCGTGCATATTGGCGACATCCTTGAAAAATGTTTGCAATGTGGGATTTCTCAAGGGCGTCAGCTTTCTATCGAGACATTTGACTTTGTACTCGAGGAGCCGTTTCTCCAGTGCTCACATCTTTCTTTAAACAGAAAAGTAGCAAGTAAGGCTTGTTTTCTTTTCCTCCACTGTTTATTTTCATCCGACTTCCAACAATCGCACCTCCTGCTTTGCTTTCCTCGCCTCCTAGTTCAGTCATGTTCGGAACAAAATGACCATATTAAGCTGTAGCAGACTGGCATCGAGGCTTGTGCTACTTTGTAAAAAAAATCATCTCTTCATGTGGATTAGAATGTTTTCATAGAGCCTCTTTGAAAGTGGTCCCATTATTTTAATGATGATTTGGGTGGTGTTCATACGCAGGGTTGTTCTGGGAATTGTTTCTGCAAGTGATGGTGATTTCTTATTTGTGGGAATTGGATGAGCAAAGCATTATAGATTTGGATGAATCAAAAACTCTCTGGAAAATGGAACTAACTGGATGAGTGATTCAGTTGAACATTCCCTTAAGTCCAAATCGGCTCTCTGTGTACTCTGTAAAAATGAAGTGTGTGTTTTGAGGAGGCCTGATGTGTTTTCATCACAAATTGGCAAGACTTTTGAGAGTTGTGTGCTTTTTATGTGTCCAAATGAGATTACTTTAGATTGCTAAAGGGGTCCTTTTAGAAAATTGGTGTCAGGTTTTTTGTGTCAGGATGTGGGTAGGGTTTTAATAGTTACAATGCTCTCTTGTTTTTTAAAACAATGCATTTCTTCTAAACCAGCATCAACCTTTGTTACCAAGACAACAGGCTAGTCTGGACAATCATAATTTAAATTAAGCATGACTACAATATTCCAGACTTTGGGATGACTGATACTTGCATAATGCATAGAGAAATCAAATTAACGACCAGTGCATTTTTTTCCCCATATTTTTTCCCCCCAAAGAGCTGATACAGCCCTGTCTACACAACAGACGCTCTGTTGTATGCTCGGCAAGCTGCTGGCTAACACCGGGCCTCACTGGATGAATGTGTACCTTCAAGAGTAACCAAACAACATGTCTCCTCCACTGTACAGGACACAAAATACCGCTGCCATTTACACAGAGCCTTCTTACACTTTCAGCTGGCTGCTAAAAGCAGGCCTCCAAGGCTTTAAGGACACAAATGACCTAATGCAGAATAAACATAGTTGGCCAGTGGAGGAGAGGGTTTAAATGTCAGCAAGCATGGAGTGAACAGCAGAGCAGTGTTATGGAGACAAACTACTGGTTTCTCAATGCGCAAATGGGACTTCTAAAGGCTTGCGTTATTAATAAAGACTGTTTATGAGTCTTCACCCCGCTGCTTTGATTTTTAATAACACCCTCAGAATTAGTTTATGCAGTTATCAGTACCGCACATTCACATGACATGAACATGGCAAGAGATGAGGTTCCATAGTCGTGTACTCATCAGCACTATTTGTTTCAACCTACCTCCCTCCCTCCCCGACAATGACTGCTTGACGCACCATGCGGTTTCTTCACAATGATACAGTAAATTCCATTATACTCGTGCCAGTCAAAATACCGATACCAAGCTCTTGTTTCTAATTCAGGCGTATCAATGCCAAGAAAAGATATAAACAAGCTGCAATATCACAATTAGAGGACAACAACACACCCAGACACAGATCTAGTGCTCTGTTGTAACTTTCAAGAGGCGGGGCTGGTGAATTCTAGACTCCGAATGCATTTTTTGAACCATTTGAGTCACCAGGGCACCAATGGAAACATCAATAGCTTCTCCTGTAAAATTATGGAAATGCTAATGCAACAAATCTAACAATGTACTGTATTATATTTTACTGCATATTTGCCAGACGCACACCATGACAGTATGTACTGCATACAGCTTGATCTTTGATTTTTTTTTTTTTAAAGCTCAGATTTGACTCAAATGAGTGGGTCCTAAAGATGATATGCTACTTTTATTAATTGTACAGTGCATAGATAAAAGAAATATGCAGAATGTCATGTATGTTGTTTCCAGATGATGGCCAACGTGCTCATAAATTGAGAATGGGATGTCTGTGTGGAAAAAAATTAATAAAAACGCAGCCACAGTGAACACAGTGAGCTCGGAAAGCTGCCTGTTCTCTGTCTGTGGCGGCTTAAGGCAGATTTATGATTGTCCGGAGGGGGGAAGAGGGGAATTTTTGTTCCAGATCTAAATCATGACTGAAAGTAAGAGCTGGTGATTGGGAGAGCAGTTGAGCATCGGGCTCTGATTTGTGTGGTTTAAAGGAAGCCCACCACCACCACCGAGCATTGTCCAATGTGCTTTGTATGGCAATGTAAAGTGACCATGCTGAGCTTTCAACTCAAGCACTGAGCTATGTCACGACATGTTAGATTTTTCTGGTGGTAGGCAAGACGCTCTAACCTGACAACCCAAAACCACTACACAAATGATTTTTGCATGCAGGATTTAGTAAATTGTATATAGTGTTTTATGTCAATTTATTGGCTGTATTTATTTATATTTTTATTTATATTTTATATATTATTTATACCTATATTTATTAATACATGTATCACAGCCTTTTATTGTTTTTGTTCTATTTATTGTATTGTTTGTAAAGTGCTTTGTTACAGCTCTAGTTGTTATGAAATGTACTATATAAATAAAATTGTATTGTATTGTATAAATGTATTTCTGTTTTTTTTTTTGCACATTTCTCTATCTATTAATATGGTGGCTATAAGTACCAGTTTTCCATTAGAGCATAAGTAAAAGAAGGCTCTTCTCACTTGATGAAATGCGCGGGGGTAGTCCAA
Source organism: Filicampus tigris (assembly GCF_054856515.1). Classification (NCBI taxonomy): domain Eukaryota; kingdom Metazoa; phylum Chordata; class Actinopteri; order Syngnathiformes; family Syngnathidae; genus Filicampus; species Filicampus tigris. Next base: position 21,297,687 of record NC_141225.1, on the reverse strand, counting down.
TGTCTTGCAAAAGGAATGAAAACACTGCACATTGAAAAATATTTTCCCATTAACATACGTAACACAAATGAGTTCGTCATGATAAAGATGTCGTACAAAAGCAGCGGTTAAAAAGCAACGAGAGTGCTGTAAAGCAGTTACTTGAAGCTTCTGGTGTCACTGAAGTCCAAGTAACATCTCCATGTAGGATCCAAAGGCTTATACCCATGCTTAAAACTTGCCTTTTGGAACTCCTAAACTTTCTCAAAATGAGAAATGAATGCAGTAAAAAATATGTAAAGATACTTTTTTTTATCTGCTTGTGCACTTCAAATAGTCCAGACAGATGGACTTCTACATGGCTGGTGGACACCCAACATGTCCTGACAAGGCAATATGTGATCTTTTGGGCTGGAATAATGGGGAGTAAGAGGGTAGGCCCTTTTAGGGTGCCTGAAGTTGTCAAAATGACCTCTGCAAAGAGGTGGCGTGACAATGTCCTACTATGATATAAAAAGAACAATATTGCCTTTCCGCAGTGAAATAATTACCATGCAAGACAACGCACTATCCCACCATGCAAAAGATAGCATTGAAGCTTCCTGCTGTGGTCACCATCATCTCCTAACCTCAACTATTTTGAGAACCTGTGGAGTATTCTTAAAGGGAAGATTTATGAGGGTGCATGGCAGTATAGTGCACCTCGAAATCACTTACTATGGGAGGCAATTCTTACATCCTGAAATGATATACAGGCAAAAACTATTTATGGACGTGTAATTTCAATAGATGGGAAAGTTGTTCAAGTCATATCAAAGTGGGGCTGTCATGGTTTGGAGCGCAGTGTTGAAAACCCAATTGCAGGGAAGCATGAAGGAAAGGCAAGATGTACTGAAAAACTAAATGTATTTACCATATTTTCCAAAAGAAGAAAACACATTAGGTAATCGGATTATCAAAAACACAAAATTAACAAAAGCAAAAAATAAATAAAACCGGAAAAAGACACGAAAGACAAACAATCAACCGACAAAAACAGAAAGAAACCAGGAAAGCTAATGACAAGCAATTGACGAGACAATGAGGAACACCTGGACAAGACACATGTAGCTGAAAGAGCTGATTGGTAGACACAAGGGACCGGCTGGACCTGCACAAGTGGACACAAAAACCTAGCAAGAAGAAGACATGGAAAACATGACACCCCTGAAAATTACGGTCGAAAAAGCATTTGATGTATGGAATGACATCAATATGACAATTCTTTACAAGTTTTTTTTCAGTAGTTTGCAAAAAAATAAAATAAACTGTTGTAATCATGGTGGCTTTGTTCAATATGTATTTGTTGAAACAAAGACCGTACAGCATATTGCAACGACTAGAAAAATGAACAAAAAAAAATCATATGCCTCATAATTTGTAACAGTGGAGCACAGCACATCTCAGCATAAAGTTCATTGTGGTCTGCACTGAGGCAGATCTTGCAAAATGACTTTCAAAACCGCTAATTTTCTGAGGTAATCAATTACCCTTCAGGATGATTTATAAGACTGGCAGCACAACAGTGAATGGCAAGCCTGAACAGTTAGAGCAATAAAACACAAATATAAATATTGATTGCATGCCAGCACATCATATTCCTCCAACTGTGCACCACTCCCAAAGCTAAATAGACACAATGTGTTGGTAATTTGAATGATGTAAAGGATTTGACTGATGAAGTCTCAGCTGTATGCAAGTGTGCACTTTCAGGAATTAGCCCTGTGGCGTTTAACTGTGAGGCTTTAGGTCTCTAGAAGTTATGTGCAAAGGATTGCAAGGATTTACTCAGACACTTGAACACATCCACAGAGCCAGCTCATGATGTGCTCAGCATATTGTGCTCTTTCCTAAAGAGGCGCTAAACTGCTGTAACTTGCCCCCATTGACATAAAATAAGAAATCACAACAGCAAAATCGCTGGGAGTATGACACCAGACAAAAACAACACAGATGCTTGTGTGACCAGTTCTATTGCCTCCATTGCATTGTGTCAACGGCAGTTAAAATGCATTTATATAGATAACAATAAGCAATGATTTTTTTCAGTCACCATTAAAACATAACTGTTTGACAATATACTTTAATTCTGCAACGTTAAGATGCAAAGCCAGTATAAAATACTATTAAATATCTTGGCAGTGCGCTGTTCAATTTAAGACGGCAATCATTTTTCATCACCACACCAGCATTTTGAGTATCTGAACCACCCGCAGCTTGTGTTTCGGGACAATAAAGAGAAATCATTTCGCTTTCAGCAACATAAGGTTGATATTTGTGGCTGGAAAGAAATGTCTGCACCTTTGCACTCACTGAACGAAATACCAAAATCTCAGGGGCAGACATGAGGTAATAACACCAATGATCCCTGAAGTTTGCACTATAGCAATGACATGTGCCAGTTGGGTTTGTGACTAAATAATGCCAAATGCTATTCTCATCAGTGATTTTGACTCCACCCTTCTCATTTAACTCATTCAGTACCAGACTTTTTCAGACCCTCTGTGAAATGACATATAAATACGTCATTGGGATAGAATGAGTTAAGTGTGAACGACTGCGCATACTGTATGACAGTGGTATGCAGTCAGGGCCTTCAAGGCCCAAACATTATCAGAAGCACAGACCTACATTTGTCTTATTCACATAAAATGGCAATAATTTATTTCCAATACAATAATATAATATTCATATATGTTTTTTTTTTTTTTTTTTTTTTGTCCAGTCAGATTTCAGCTTCTGCGTTGCCACGCAAATGTAATCTGCCCAATGCTTCCGACACAGAGCTATCATTTATGATGTATCTGCTCAGGCACACAGATTATGCAGTGAACGTGCAGTAGCACAAAAGAGCCAGTCAACATATCACACTCGAGAATTAAAACTCAAATTTAAAGCCAGTAGCTGGTCTCACCACCTCAATCCAGATCCAAATTACTTAGCGACAGTAATACTTTTGAGGCTTGTCTGTTGGACAAATGCAATTTAGAATTAACCTTCTAAAATGATGGAATTACTTCCTTGTGTCAGGTTGACATTTGAAAAATAGCAAAGTGCAAACCTAAAGTTGACAGTAGCCAAGATTCTGCTCCAGTCTGATGTGATTTCACATTCGCAGGGCCACTAAAACCATCACACTTTGCTCTAGATGTCATCATCATCATCAATCATTATTGCCACTTTAACAGAACTATGATATCATCCACACAGTCATTTGTTTATCTAACAGTCTGGGTTACCAGGCAGGCATACTTAATCTTATTTAATAGTCAAAAGTATCCATTCTTACAAAACATACAGCGCAGACTTTCCCACTCCAAAAGTCTCCGGCTCAAGCTGGCTGTCAGAGTTGGCAAATCATGACCACACACAGATCCAAACCACACATATAAAGCATTAACATAAAAAAAAAAAGCGAGAGACAAAATACAACAGAGCCAGTTCTATGGGTTCTCGACACAAACCAGCAATCAAGACTAATCATTTGCAGTGTGTGTGTGTGAGTGTGTAAATGTGGGTGTGTGTGGGCGTGTGTAAACCAGCTGCCTCGTCAGACTAGGATGGAAGGAGTTACCAGGGGAAAGCGCCCAGAGATCTACACACAAGTGTTATTAATATGGAACCCCAGAATATGATGAAAGTTTCCAAGACAAACTATAGTATATAAATTCATGGACGCTGCATGATAATGGTGCCATCGTGACATTGGACTCAAAAACTGGAATTTTCAACCACTAGCACCTTCTTACTCCTCCACTTTGTTCTCTCCCCAGCAGACAAGCTCTGATGGAGAGATAAGTTGAAGGTCATGCTGAAAGAACAGAGATTCCACTCAGGAATGTGCGGAATGACACGCTTGTTTCGTGCACAAAAAGCATATTGGATGCTCCTGGCGTGGAGTCATGTGGGCCGTGTCATCACTGGGGTCAACGTGAGCTGAGGAATGATAGTTTGCTTTCGAAAAGCATGGGAGCTTGATGTGCCCACTCATCAGCTAGATAACAGGCACAATTTTATGTGACTATTCTCTTTAATCAAGTCTAATGGTTTAAACTGCGGCTTGACTGAGACGAAACAATGTTATTGGCAAACCATAAGCCCAAACTGAATTTGTGAAAAAATGGTGCTCTTTTCCACTTATTCAGAGCCAGTGCAGCTAATTAGCAACAAGTTTAAAAGGGGTAGTCAAATTGTTTTCTTTGCAATAATATGTTCTCTGCACCTTCACGAATCTAAAGACAGAATTCTGATTAATATGGTGTTTTTGGAACACTTTAAGAGTCAAGCAGCAAAAGCCACCTGTTTTTTGCCATCACAGGGGGCGGCCATTTTGTCACTTTCTGTCAAATGAAAATGACATCGCAGTTGCTCAGCGCTCAGGTAACAACCAATCACCTGTTTTCTGAAGCTGAGCCATGATTGGTCGTTATCTGAGCCCTGAGCAACTGTGATGTCATTTTCAGTCGACAGCAAGTGACAAAATGGCCATACCCTGAGATGGACAAATACGGGTGGCTTTTGCTACTTAACTCATCTTCCACAAACACAGTATCAATCAGAATGCTGTGTTTTGACTAGTGGGGCTGCATACAACATATTCTTGTAAAGATTTTATTTTTGGGCCGACTTTGCTTTAAACATTTTTGAAGGGAAAAAAAAAAGGTTAGTTAGATTTAGTTTTGTCTCTGTCTCCCTTTTTTCATGTCTGTCTCGTTAGGTTTTCGTGTCCGTACTGCATTTTTAGTCGGCCCGGTCCCTTGTGTCCCATTTTTGTCTCTATGATTTTATGTGAATACAGTTCTGTGGCTGTCTTTCTGTAGAAGGAACGTTTTCTAAGGCCCCTATTATGCAATAACCACCCATTGTCCCATCTCGTTTTACATCATAAAACTCTTTTTTTCCCCTACCTAAAAACAAAGTTTTACAGACTTGACAAGTTTGATATGCCACACTTTCTACTTGCTCGTATGGCAAATCCATTGGATATGTCATACATTGATTCGGATATACAGCCAATATTGTGAACCAGCACACTGGATAACCACTTGCACGAGTGGAAGCTCAACAAATAATGCATCCTGTGTTGACAATGAAATGTAAGCGTGGACTGGCAAGAAAACAAAAAGCGATACTTAAATCAATATTGTGGATCACGATGGAAGGTGGCTATAAAACCGTATTTCTTGTTTACTGTTAATGTCAACGCTCTGCACTGTTTATTTTCTTTGTTTAATTAAGTGACAAATTACTTTTACATTGTTTGGTTTACGTAAGTGAAGCATCTATTGATGTCCTGCCTTTACACCCCGTGGTGGAAACACATTTGCTGATCTGACCAGTACGTTGATGTTGTGAAGTTAACTGTACTTGGTGAAAGCTTACGTCTGCACTGATCACTATCTCTGGGCATGGTCATCCCCTCATCCATCTTTTAAAATTATCTTGTTTACGATTTACAGATTACATTTTCAAATGACAAGATACCCTTGAAAGATGATCAAATATTTGACTGAAATTAATCATGCATTAATGGGAGTCAGTTCCTCCTCTGGTTCCAACTGAAAGACTCCTGTTCTCGTGATGAGGGGAGGGCCATTTTCCTCTTCATGTTGACTTTTGCTTTCTGAATAGGAGCTTGACAAACAGCTCAGTCAGATGGGAAAGCCTGTGTGCGATGGTTGCTCGGGAAGAGCCGGGACACACCACGACGAGGCGATTCTAGGCTTCCTTGATCCCTCTGGGTGAAGTAAATTATATCCTCTCAAGTGGTGTTCCTCCATTACTCACAAACACATGCTCCACTTCAACATCAAATAAAGTATATTGTATTCTTTAGACTCCATGTCATGTTTGAGTGAAGGATTACAATTGCCTTGTAAATGTTGCCGACTTACCTCCAAACATTCCATATTTGGTCATAGAAACAAGCAATGAAGGACGAGAACCACAAAGCTACATTTTTTCCTTGGAGAGTCATACTTGATTAATCAGAACTTGGAGAGCAAAAGTGAATAAATGTGGGATCAAGATGAGGAAAGGAGAGACAGTGAGATGAGAGTGTGTCATGCTTTCAATGTCGAGAGCGACGACTAGTAATTTCAGCAATCTTCCTGGGAAAGGCAAAGCTGCAGCCTTCTGTCAACGAGAGTGGAGTCTTTAGTCTGCCCCCCTAGACTTTCTGCATGGCGCAACATAATTCACGGGTGGCCAAACAGCTTAGTGTGGCTGAAACAGAACGAAGAAATATAACCACAGTAGCATTTATGAATGATGCTGATTGTGTGTCTTTTCACTGGCCCAACAAACCAGTGCAAAGCCAAGCATTCTAACTACCTCAAACAGTTCAGTTCATCTATTTTTTTTTCTACTCTGCAAAAAGAAAATACTCCAATGTGTGCTTGCTGTGAGCACACCGGTGCCAACGGTGACAGTTTAATGGCCATTGACTTTTAGTTGCATAAATGGACAGTAGTTGCATAAATGCATCGTTTCAATTTGAGAAGCACAAAAAGAACTTGAACTGCAGAAACGTGCAACATTCAGCCAGACATGCAGGGAAAATACAATTCTACTGACTCATTGATTTGGAAACACATCTCGGTCAGATGAAAAAAAAAGTCTGAAGTGGTGAGCTTTGACAAATGAGAATGGATCAATAGACTCCTCTGTCGATTAACCGTGGCTGTTTCTTACTGACGTAATCTTGTGGAAGAGTGTGAAAACATATTATGGCTCCAATTCACCATTTGTGCTCTGTAGGGTTTAGCATAAAGGTTGCAATTTCCAGCACATTTGGTTCAAATTAGGAAGGTCGTGCCCCACACTGGGTTTATTTGTACCACCACACCAAAATAATCACAAGGCTCTGAATGCGATGTGACAAATATTACGAGTCTGGAACGCGTTCAGCTTCTGGGCTAACTGAAAAGCGAACGCAAGTCCATTTCTTATTGTGTGAAATATCCGATTTTTGGAAATGGAAATTTGGCATGTAGGATGTGAAAATGCTTTTTGTTTCTGAAGGCAGGGCAGTGTGTCAGGATTATGTGCTACATTTGTGGTCTGGTGTGCAGAAGCAAACTAGTCTCTTGGAGGTACCGAACTCGGAGGGGGTCCGGTTGAGACAGAGAGGCTTTCATTTTGCCTAACCTCTACAGGCAAAAGAAATGCCAGGCAGGGTTTGTGTTTTCATAGCGGGTATCAAATGTGGTGAAAACGCTGAAAACATTATTGCAACCAACAACTATGTGAGCTGCTAAGACATGCAGGCATATCCTAGCATGCCAACAAAAAGAAAGAGAACACGGGGCAACCAAACGTTGACAGGCCTAACCAAAACCAGGTTGTAGATTGCATGACAGATGTTTGAGTTTGTACTGGGCAGCTGTCCCGGTTTTGTTCTTTAAGGAGGTCGTTGACGGAGGTGCAGTCGCACTACCCGAAGAGACCCAAAGCCACAATCAGTTAAATCATATAAAAGGCCTTGTTTTGATCTGCTCTCTTGCTTTCAGCTCAAGGAATGTCAGTCAAGAAACAAACAAAAAAACACTAAAAGAGTTGCAAAGGAAGACAGCTGTGAAGCACAAAAACATGAACAAATGATACAAAAGAGGACAACAGACATATTACACGGTGTTTATGTACTAGAGAGATAAAATAGAGTGTTTGCGTTTTCTTTATTTTCCAAGTCGTAGTCCCAAAAGTAAAGGGCCATGTGTTAGATCAAGTGTGAGGGGAAGTCAGCATGCCTTTGCTGAGAGGTAGCAGCTGTTGGCCTGATATAGAAGACTTGCTGTTGCACACAGACTCCCTTTCCAGAAAAGACCGCAAAGTGTATAAGATAGTAAAATTCACATTTTCACTTATGCCATGAGAAAATAAATCAGAGCTTCTGTAATTGAATTCAATAATGGTGTCAAATTTCCAACAGAATATTAAGGCTAGGCTTGTGGCTTTATCTACTTCAGTATGTCTTGAGGTGGAATCCTGAGCTCACATGCTCTCATATTTTCCATGTTTTGTATGCACTTATCAGCAAAATGTGTCCTGGTAGGATAAGGCTATATGCCATTATGAAATCAAACTGGAAAATATCTGTTTTGAATCGGCTCCAGCTCTGTTGAAGGTTTATGACGTTGTATGTGACTTTGTGACGAGGGAAATCAGTGAACTAAGAATGTAACATGTAAAAAAAAAAAAAAAAAAAAAAAGACTTTGCACTTGAAATAATAGCAAAATAAAGGCTTCCCTGCTGCCTCCCTTGATCATTTTCCATCGCTCCACTGACATAGAGGAGGGTGTGTGAAAACTACAGTGACAAAAGGTTTAATTTTCTGGAGTTTAAAAGTCTGCCCAAGGCAGCTGGGCGGATGGCGCAGCACTAAAAAGCCTATTGTCCTGCCAGGATAGGCATGACGTTAGAGACATTAGATGTTATATTACACTTCTTGTTCTTTTCATGGCCCGCTTTAGCTTTGTGCTTTGAGGCTACTGTTTTCATAAGACGGCAATGAGAGAAAAATATTCCCTTTCAACTGAGCTGGGAACGCTTCCTCAGAAAGATACTTTACCACCTGCACATATCAATCAACCATTTGGCCTTTGCAATATGGAGACGAAAGGCTGCCTCAGCACGTCGGGCAGTGTATTTGTACTGCTAAACGCTACATACAGCATTCTGTATATTCTGCATATGAGCAGGCAATGAAGATATCGTTCTTGACACCTTGGCGTTGATCTTGGCACAGGTCTCTGCAGGCTCACTTGGTGGTCCTGAGCGTCTCCTGAACCTGACAGTTATTTTCTCTGCTAAAGCACTATCGTATGACAGAATTGAAAGCAATTGATGGGCTCAAACTTTTCTGCCCCAGGTGCAAGATGCACTGATGTAAGAACACAACGAATAAAAGCAACTGTTAAAAAAAAATGTCCGTCTGAATAAATTGTCAAACAACAGTGCAAAATAAGATAAGATAAGATAAGATAAGAATGCCTTTATTGATCCCACAGTGGGGAAATTTTCGTTGTTACAGTAGCAAAGATATAGGTCACACAGGGGCGGCGGCATAATGTGGCCATTAATGTATAACATTGACGGCAAACATTTAGAATCAAACCTATGTAGATATACGCAGTAACATGTGTATATACACATGTGTATACACACCAACCTACATCTACATCTAAAAGACATCATAACAATGTTTTGTAACAATGTAAAATGCTCTCCATAGAGAATATAAACCACCATGAATGTATAAGAGGACTCTTAAGACAGGGAAATATGCCTTGCAGCAGGACCACTTGTGTATTTTAGGGGGCGGGGGGTGGGGGGCATTGAGAAAGAGCTCACTGTAGAGGTACTTTTCCAACTAGGAGAGGAAGAGGGGCGGGGGGGGGGAATACAACATGAGCCACTCGCTAGCTCCTGGCTGTTCGTCAAAAAAGGAAAGAGGAAGTCTTGAATGAGGCAAAACTTAAAAAGAAACATCTCTCTCAAGGGAGCAAGAGAAAGGCCAATGCAAAGCGGCAAGGCAGAGGCGTCGAGCCACGCTAACAGACAGCGCTCTCTATCTATTTGCACACATTTGCATGAGAAAAGGCAGCACAGCGGGCACCAGTTCCACTAGTTGGCGGGTAAATGGAAGTGACCTCTCCACCTCCTCGAGAGAGTCTTGGAAGAATACGAGCGGTGGCAGCTTCAAACAGGCAGCTTTAGCACATGTATCACTGGGAAAGGAGTTGATGTAGTCCAATTAGCTGAGATATTGCTGAACATCTGTCTTGTACAGGAGAGCCAATTATGTTCAGAGATTCTTTACATCTGTGAAGTCCTAGCGGAATGTTACAAAATGAAACTCAACATCTGTTGGTGGCAGTGCTGGCCATTGCCCCAGTATAGCAGGTATGAAGTAGTGAAAGGGTTGAATGTATCGATATACTGGTCCTATTCATTTTACATAATGGAAACATGTCCCAGCACATTTTTTTTTATCATTGTGTGACTCAAATGTGGACCAAAATGTGTGTGTTAAGTGCAGCAGAAAGCATGCAGCAGTACTCTGACCTTTAATCTCTAACTAGGTAGAAAGTAAGGAGGTTGTAAAAAAAAAGTAATAATAAAAAAATAAATAAATAAATAAATTTTCGGGTAAACAAGTCAAGTTATTTTCCGGAATTAAAATGGTTGAAGCAACAGATGAAGGACAAGTAGAGATTAAAGTCACACACTGCGGTGGGAACAAAAAGATGAAGTCATTTTAAGCAATAACATTTTAAGCAGTTTCTCTAAGATGTTTTGACTGATGTGGAAATTAGTGAGGGTTGAAAGCCCAACTCTTGAACAAAAACATATTTGATTCACTGTCAGCCTGAATCATAATTTTAATATAATTAAACTCATTGGAGTGTTGGAGATCTTATCTGTAAAGGGTATACACCCGACTGCAGTGTACTATCAAGATGTTGGCACAAACTGAGTCAAATTTGAAGAGAAATATACAACTTTGGCCTTGAATCATGAATTGAATGCTTAGACTATTTTGATTTATTCCGAACATCGCCTCTGTGGTTTGGCAGCCCGTTTCTTCATTTAATAGATAGCCTTCCACTTTTCAGGCCATCCATTGCCAATCCCCATTCATTTTCTGTGCTTGGCAAGAATTTGTTCTAAGTGGAATCATACATAAAAATAACAAACCAACATGATGAAGATCATTACCATGTTGCAATACTTAAGTTTCATATTTTGGGGTAAAACAGCGCTAACCTGCTGTCGAAAGGAAGCTTGTCAAACATACTACATTTTATAAGAGAGCTACCATTTGTGAGTTGGAATGGCAAAAACTGATAGTAAGACCATCATTTTACTACAATTTCAGGTCAGATGAAAACTCAATTGCCGTCTGGCTGTTGTAAATTATGTCCACTTCAAATTTGGGAATGTGCTGGATACGTTCTTTTTCTTGAAGTCTGCATTACAAAATGCCTTAGAACCCACAGGAATTCAACAGGATGGGGATATGATTGTACCCGCTCCATGCTAAAACCATCTTGACCCAGATAGAGCCAGAGATAAGGAAGGTAGAAAGAGCCATCGAGCCTGGTGGTGGTTTCAGTAGAGCGCCGGGAGGGAAGGAAACAGCCATTACAGCCAGTCTGTTAATCAGCCTATTAGGGTTTAATTGAGGGTAGTTAATTAGGAGTCAGTGGGCAGTCTGTGCTCGGGGGTCAGAGGCTGACATGAGAAGCAGCTGGCTGAGCAACCTGAGCCGATTGTTGCCGATCTGTTTTGCACAAGGCCAGTGACTGACTGGCAAGAAAATTTTCTTTAATTACACTTGTCTATTTCTGCTACCTTTTTAAGGCGTTTAGGTGTCATAAATGAACCCACTACCCCCTAAGAACTAGGAGCCAGCCAATGGCTGTGTCGCAGCCGAGCAAACACATTTACAGTAGACCCAGACTGGATGTCTCCACAGAAATCAAGCGCCGGCTTGCCTTTGAAGACCCCGCCGGTTTAAAGTGAGTGGAAAATACGATATTGTGTGTGTGTGTGGTGTGGGACACAGACAAAAACTGCAGTCTGGCTGGAGTGAGGCGTAAGCTCACCTCACACCATCTCCACACTGAAACGACTACACATCTTATAAATCCCCCCTCGCCCCCATAAGGAGCACTAGAAAACAAAGATGTGCTTGTCCTCACTCCCTAAAACTAGCTCTGCGTAGAGCCACTAACACCAGAAGCGGAGTATAGCCTCTTTAAAGTTAAATTTGATTTAATGTCCTCTTCCTGCCTCATCTGGACCATGGGACACTGGAATGTGATGTGGCTACCGACAAGGCTTGGATTGCTTAGTCTGGGATGGATTCATCCTGTCTGGGTCCAGAGTGGAGCAAGACCGCATTCAGGTTGTTCATCAGGGGAGTAAACACATAGCGTGCAAAGAGCCTAAAATCCAATAAAAGGTTTGACAAAGAACTGCCTCTTGCCTCGGAATACCAAACAACATGTGATCCTCCTTAGGGAAATAACTTGCTTGTCTGTTCCGCTTAGCCCCACAGCTCCAAAATAATGGAGGAAAGACCTGCTGAGGATGCCATGTGCGGCGTCAAATTATGTCACGTTCTTACGCCAAAGGAATGCTATATAGACTCATAAGAAACGCAACTGCAAAACTCTGCACTTGGCATTTATTTCCGGAGCATCTTTACACCTAATTACGAAAGAATTGCAATCTAGATGTATCATAATCGATCCTCCCATCAACTAATAAGGACATACATAAAACAACGAGTCAGCAGTATTGTTTGAACAAAAAGGGATTTTCCCGGAACTGTTCAGTTAGAGGTATGGAACTGTCCAAGATGTCTTGGTTAGTTGAAAATGTAATTTAAGGAGCTATTTAAAATATATTCGAAATATAATCTTCCAAAAACTCGAGGCATCACTTGTAAAGAAAATGAATAATGTGGCATTACAGAGTGAAAAAAAAACAAAACATCTGGAATGTCCAAAAGAAAAAACGTGAGGTTGCTAACGCGGCATTTAGTTTCAACATCTCCACAAACTCGCCATAACTTAACCCTTGCACAATGAAAACAAATGAAAAATAAAGCCGTAGGGGCTTGCATACCTACGACAAAGCTCAATTTACATTTCTGTCAGGAACTGTTAAGTGCGGCCTGGCCTGGCTGACGTGCTTTAAAAGCTGTCTCCTGCACGGTGACTTGATACTTAAGGAACTGCAGGGAAGTTTAGGGTGTTTAGTGGCGCACTGTGGGTAAGTTCGGAACTCGGAGCACAAGTGACAAGTAAGAAACTGCAGCTGTGTGGTGGTTAAAAATTGGAGTCCACAGTAGAGACATCATTCAACTTCAAAGGCACTCTTTTGCAGCACTAATGAGGTAAGGCCGAGCGCGCACATGAAGACAATTGGGATGTTTTTGTCCCGGTTTGCCCCTTCTTGACCAAGGATATCAAACACCCGACTATCTTATACCTAATTTATAAGATCGTCCTATAAGATTATCTTTATGTCTTAGCTGTGTTAAGAGTAGATTTGTACACAATAAGTCCTGATGTGTGGGGACAATTAATGACAGGAAACGGTGGTAAATAAAATATGCCCTCCTCGATGTCTTTTTTTCGGGTTTAAAAGTATTTTCTTGCCAACATTGCCATTGTACAACACTCCCGCTTTCAGTCTTTTTTAAGAAACACTCAGATAATATTGCCGGAAATTTGGGAGTTTTTGTTCCTGGTTTTGGAGAGCTCAAGTGTGAGACTTTGTTTCAAGATCAGTGATGCAGTATCTGAATGTGTGTGTTGCTCTATGTTGAGATTTTGGCTAGATTTAGTTTTGGTATGTTTTCCTTGTGTGCCGTGTGTCTCGTTAGGTTGTTTTGCGTTCACCTGTGCTCGTCAAGCCGGTCCCTTGCGTATTCCAATCAGCTCTGTCAGTCACTTGTGCCTTGTCCAGGTGTTTTTCGTTGTGTGGTCAGTTGGTTTGTATTTTGTTCCCTGCTTTCTTTCAGTCCTTGTAGGTTCATTGTTTGATTGTTGTCTCTGTCCTTCCATGCTGAGTGTTTTTGTTTTGGTACTTTGAACCTTACTCTGGACTTTATTTGGGTTTTTTTTTATTAATCCAAGCACCTTGTTGACCTTTTTGTTCTTTTGAAATGATTTTTTTTTTTTTTGTAGTAAACACCTACCTCACCTCACTGCTTCCCTGAAATAGGGTCTTTAACACTGCCAAACTGTAACACAGATCACACAACACGACCAAAACAGTTCAATACCTGATTTTCTGTCTTAGTGTGGGGTCTATCACTGATTAAAAAAATAGCTTTTGAGATTTGGAAAATTCTCCCGCGTGTACCAGGCCTAAGCAGTTCATTTCAGTGCAACGTGTACATTTTGCCCCCATACCATCTGATTTTGGGAATGAGTTGTGGCAAATTAGGCAAAAACATAGTAACATAGTAAATCATGATGAATATATATTCTGTAGTTTAGCTGGATTGTGTTTTACATCACCAGATGCGGTCAACCGTTTTAAACATATATTCATTATGCTAGAGTAAGGCGCTAAGAGGGGCTGAGCTATGATACAAACACGTTATTTACACATTTATACACATTATTTTGGAGACCAAACAGTGGCTAAAAGAGAAACCATCATTTGTAACAAACCGGAGCTTTGCAGACACGAACACGACTGCAACCTTTGGACAGTGCTTTTCGACAATTTGCCTCACGGCCTTGTTAAGACTGAAATAAAAGGTTCTTTTGTGGAATTGTGCCCCTCCATTCTGCACTCAGCAGTTCAGAAGTGTATACATTTATATAAATATTGTCTTAGCTGGAACACATTCCTGCTGGCTGGCCCCCCCTCCTTCTCCTCTAAAAGACATGCATACACATAAAGCCATACCTGCCATATTAGAATTGGCGTTTCACTGTGTCCGTTTATTTTAAAGTAGTTGTTGCTGTTTGCCCTTTGTGACCCAAGAATGTTTGCTGAGGATTTACAAGGTGACATTTACAACGGCAGTCCAGGTGTCACCATTCTCTTCCTATTTTCACACTCTTTCAAACGCTTTGCCTACGTAGAACTCTTCCCCTTCATCATGAAGAGCTCAGGCACACACACTGTTGGACTGCGACGCACGTTGCTCATTTTATAGTTGGAAAAATCAAAAAGGTCATTTTTATGACAAAAGTCTGAATTGGGATAAAATATATTGCTTTAAAATAAAAACCTTGTAAGGTGTGTCCACTTTCAAGTTTGACTTGTTAATGTGTGAATTTGTGTATCCTGCTCCACCTACTGTCAACACTGCAAAGCTGACTGCATACAGTAACTACAAATAAAAACATGTTCTTTATTTTCTTTTTTTTTCAGGAGCAAGAAAATTAGATATTTGATTAAAAAAAAAAACAATATGTCATTTTAGTATATTTAGCTTTTGTAACTATTATTGCATGTCGTAACTTTTGTGTTTTATCATGTTTAAGTGGACTTACACTGTACAGAATGAATGCATAACAAACATGGAGAAGGCTACAAAGATTTCTAATTAAGTACTTGGACATCGGATAGCCGTGGTATGGCACACGATGACATGACGATTTTGATATTCTTTCCCACCCCTGTTTTGTGTTTTGGGGTAATGAAATTATACTGCTCATCGGTCTCTATTTACAATGTCTGGGAGCGTGCTATGAGTCCACCTTACCTACACACTAGTTAAGAGAATAGCAAATTGGTGCTAGCTGTACTTGTTTTGATTAACCAAATAACACCATATTTGAATAATAAACATTATATATTGAAGTGATGATTGGCAATCAAGGTTTAATTTGGCTTGTCTAATTGATGTACAGTAGGCAGGTCACAATTAGGTGGCTAAATTAGCCTTTGAAAAGCAGTATGCTGATTTCCATGTAAAACCTCACAGTAATACTTTCTATTAAAAGCCTAAAGGGAAACACCGTGTTTTAACTTGCAAATCAAAAAAGAAAACTTTAAAGAAGTGAAAACGGACAAAAAAAAATCTGGCTACCCGATGGCTAATATTTTTCATCTTGTGAAGGTCTTTAGAAAATGTGAACGTCGCTCAAGCTTTTCTGCCTGAACAAGGGTGCATTCATGTGCTGATTCATAACAGCTCCGTTTGAGGAAAGCCATCTGCTATCACACCCCGTCGCTAAGAGCCTCTTGTAGAAGTACGAGCCGTGGCTCATCATGTACATGTTACATCCATATAGACTTACTGGAATTAACACTTCCACTCCAGTGCTGGTGTTTCTGCCTCATCAGGTGTTACGTGCTGTAGGCTGTTTCTTGTTGTTTTACTTGACACTTAATGCCAATGAAAGGGTTGCTTTGTGCCTGTAATTGCTACAATTATTGCTTGCAGTCTTTCATAGACACATACTGTAGGTTATTTTTATTACTGTGAAGAGAAACCAGAAAGGCAAGCCTATATTGTTTGGGCAATATGGATTCAGTTTCTTCAATAAAGCAAACATAGCAAACCGGAGTTCACCTTCCGTCAACCGTACAACCAATACAATTGCAAGCTTGTCATGATGTGTTTGAAGTGACTTTTAAAAGTATATGTCATTGAAGTATTTTCTCAAGCAAGCCAAAAAGAGAATACTCGAAACAGGACCCACCACTACTATCAGCAAAGGTGGGAATTCCCTCCCTGGGAAGATGGTAGGACGGAGGACGAGAACTCTTTTAAAAAGGACGGACAAAGCAAGGACGGAGGTAGGTTTTCATCCGTCCCTCTAATCGTCCCTAGTCGACGAGGGAAAAAAAAACTCACTGAACACTGCACTGGTAGTATAGTAGTACATACTACTGCCTTGCAGAAATCTGCCACCATTGCTGAACAAATGGCAGTCCCTCAGGGAGGGTATCAGGCGTAAAAACTGTGCCAAATGGATCATACGAGTGATTCGCTGATGGGAGGAGACAAAAGTCAATGACATTGTCCTGAGCCCCTCAAAGAATTGACACTTCATGGGGCTCTTTACCACATTCTGAGGCTCAGGTCCCAAGCCTCAGTTCCTTGTGACGGATAGATTATTGTACTTCTGCAAACATCATTTTAATTACGTACACAGCTGACAAGTGAGCACAAACATCATTGTTATGGACTTGAAAACAACATTCTCTCCATCATCATTTGAGTCCCGCGACCTCTATGTAAGCATGTAGTTTTCTAGCACAGGAATGACAGACAGGGGAGTATTTTCTTCTAAGCGTTTCCCACAAACATCTTTATCGGAGCATTGGTCAAAATGCTTGGGGCAATTTCATCGAGGTTTGACATCAAAGTCTGTGACAAACCATATTTGTCATCTTGCGGCGTGCGGAAATCCACACTTGTAATCCACAGTAATTCCTTTGTTCAGTAAAGCCATTGTGTAAAATTGGGACTGACAACGCTTCCATGAAAGCAAGCTTTGTGTTAGTTGAGTTTTTGAACGCACAAGTTGACCTTAGGGTTAGAGGGCCTTTTGACACAGGATTTTGCTAAGAAGCGAGTAGGATCTCACTCTGTCAATCTTTCGTAAGCATCATTGCAGTGAGAGAGCTGACACTGGACTCTTTCTCACTGAGAAGAGTCAACTTGTTGTGCCCAGAGGTGGATGGAGTACCCAAAATTTTTACTCAAGTGCACTGTTATTTTACAATAACATGACTCAAGTAAAAGTCAAAGGTAGTACTTCAAATAATTACTTGGGTAAGATTTAGTAAGTATCCAGTGAAATTACTGCTAAAGTATTCAAGTGTGAGTCACTTTTATGTATTAATTTTCAAGCATGACGGACTAATAGACATTAGGAATGTGCAAATTAGGATCTTGCCAAACAATATCACTGTAATTAAAACATAAATAACATAAAATTAACACAAATTTCGCCTGAAGAAATAGTCTTAAATGAACTTTCGATGTTTACACTCTTGAAACAGCACAATAGACTCACTTGGCAGCAATTACACAGGCAAATCAACGCAACAAAGTTGGTCGACGGAAACGCACACGGAAGCCCGTTTAAAATGATAGACGGACCGACCTATAGGCGATTACTATTTGCAGGGCATTGAGCTGGGCATTTTACTACAAATTGAGCGTCCGTTATCTGTCTTCTGTCTGCAGCGTGGGTACACTTCCGTCGTCCGTCATTCGCCATATTTTTTCCGGGGTGAAAAATATAGAACCCGTCTAAAGGCTGGTCCGCTTCTAATTATAAAAGGGCCTCTATCTGCGATCCTAAACTTTTCACGAGCAGCCCCCTGGCTCTCTATGATTGGCCAAGTGGAGTCAAACATCGTAAATGGTTACTTTGGATTAGTGAAACAAAGTCATGTGACAGTGCCCGAGGTACAATCTCTCTGTAGATTGTGCAAGAATGACACGGTAGATAGATTTAAAAAATCCTTAATGGAACGGAGTGAAAATATCTTTTGGTTTTCACAAAAATACTCAGGTAAAAGTAAAACCACTCTGGCAAGTAAAATGTAATCTTGGTCTAGCTGCAATGTCTGCAGCGTTGAACTGAAGAACTCAATGTTAGAACGCTTTGCCGCTGCACACCGGACTCATATTCTTGGCAACAGTTAAATCCCAAAATGCTGATTTGAGGTGTCATGTTGTCATTTTGATGTGATTTGTGCGCTCACTGAGACATAAATATTCAGTGAGTGTTGATAGGCATGATACATCATCCAACTTCCCATCTGCAATATCATTTGCAATTTTCCCTTTTGCATGACTGGAGCGGGAGTCACATACCTCAATAATCCGGTCGTGGATTTGAAGGCCGTCTTCCTTGTCGGCTGGTCCACTCTCAATGATTTTGGACACAAAGATCCCCTCATTTGAAGTGCTGTCATTATCATCCTATGGAGGAAATTACATACATCACACTCAGAAGTGATCATGACATATGCAGACTGTGAAATTTACAGCTCGTAGGCTATGTTTGAAAAAAAAAAAAATAGTTTTGGGGGTTAGGAACATGCAATTAAACTCCTACTGTGCCGCCATTAAAATGGGCCCACATCAAATGATCTCATTTTGTAAGGCTACTAGTTACAAATTACTAGTTCAAAAAACACGATGAATGAATGAAAGTTACCGGTACTTGTTTTCAAAATTATAAGAACGGAACGGAAGTATATTTAATGTTAAACCCTTTAATTAGCCGTGCATTTAAGTTTGTGATATAACACATCCACGCTGTGGCATGATTATCTGCAAAACCATAACAGGCAGGGCATGAGAAAACTCAGAAGGAACATCATGAAGTGCACATGCTGTGTGCACCACAGTGCAAGCGCATTTTCATTGAAGTCCTCATGTGCCAAATTATAACTAACAATTAAGAATCTGCTTTCTTCCTCGTACACTGCAGCATACAGTCGCAGTGTTGACACTGCTCCACTGCAAATTACTCTACAAACTCTTTGCCCTACGACTAACCCATGACATGTGCAGACAAACAAGGTCGAGTGGAGACCACAAAATCTGGCAGCTGATTGCTGGTAGCAGCCATTCCTAAACGACAGCCACATGAAAAACGTATGTCAGAAGCTAAATGGACATTAGCTCTCCCTATCTTAATGAATAGCCTCTTCCACAGACTGTTGGTTTTTGAGGTTGGTAGAAAAAGCAAAGGCCAAGTATTATGTCAGCTCTTTTATAGGCTCGATGCGTGGGCCTTTCATGACAGCAAGTAGCGTTGGCAAAAAGGAGACTTTTATGCTTCAATCTCTTTATAGTTTCCTGTCATAAAAAGTTTCAATGTCATAATCTTTGTCGCCACAGAAAATGGCGTCTCCGTGGCTATGGAAAGCTAGTTAAGACTTGAGTGGAGTCCGAGTGAAACAGATAGCGATAGCACCACTTTGCTTCCGCAGCAGCACAAACAATTCGCGTGTTAACGGGTTTTATTCCAAGTGTGTGGCATCATATTCAAATTCAGACCTGAATTAGAATACATAACAGCGCGGGAAATTACAGACCAGACAAAGCAACCTTTGGTTTTTACCTCACCGCCAAAATTTCCTCAATTACAGGCACAAGTCAGGTTACAGACATGACCCCGTATTTAACGCTCATAAAAGTAATTATAGTATTTTTTTAATCTGTAATGTGCCTAAACCTCAACTGAACCGAATATCAGCACAATGAAACGTAATAACGCAGTCCAATTCATTCACAGGCAGAAAACATGCCGGACCATCTTAACTCAGTCTTCCACGGGAGGATTGCGGTGCTTCAAGTGTGTGCTTTACATTCCTGGGTTGACATATGACACTTGTCTGATCACTAGGGGGGAGATGAAACCTCCAAGACGGTCTGCTTTTAACCTACCGCACATGGCTTTCCTCCCATGATGTTAAACCCCAGCGATCCGCCCTCACGAAGAAGGACAACTGCCACACTTTTAGTGTCTCTTTCCTACGGACACATAGAGGAGAGACACGTGGATAAATGCAGCAGGTGACTTCGAATATTCCAGCATTGGCTCACATTCACTTAGAGAACATATCTACAGAATAGGAAAATGAAGATCTTCTGAAGTGGAAACTACATCTTAGGGAAAAATAGAACACCAATACGTAACAAAAACCTAGAGGTCGACGCGACATTGTGCATGATGTCAAGCAAGTCATTGGGGTTGATTTTGATAAATGACTTCATCATATCATCTCAAACTTCAACTTCGTTAGCATCTGAAAGATTAAATCCACAATTTGTATTTTCTTTTGTCATGAACATAGTCTGACTGCTATGTTTTATGACCATTCAGGAGACAATATCTCCTCCTCCTGGTTGGTGGTCTGATATGCCCCGAAAAAGTAGCAATTGCGTGAAAATGTAAACTAACCAAAACACGCAAGTGGAAAACACACAATTACAACACGTTATCGATTGTTACTTTCCACTCTGGAAATGACAGAGAATGAATTCTACTTTTTTTAAACGTCTGAATGTGGACTCAACATTTTACACAACCAGACAATATTGGACAATTGTGTACGAAGCTTTAATAAGCTGATCTTTACAGAGCAACTGGGTTGCTCCCAAGCTAACACTCCATACATATTACGCTGACTAAATATAAAGCACAGATATTATCGGCATGTACAGTGCCCTGACTGCCAAAGACTCAAAAAAGGCCATCATGTGCTGTCAGGCCGTTGAGGAATGCGCAGCCCTGCATTGTATCACGCCACCATTAGCAACACGTGCTTTCACCTCGGCAAGGCAGGCACTTCAGCAAAAAGTGCAGAGGGCAAGAAGTTCAAAAATAAGACAAAGCTGTCCTGTGCAACTCGGCTACAAGTATCTGCCAAAAGCCCTGAAACAAATTGGATGGATTTTGTAGGTGCTTTAACGTTTAGTCGGCGAGACATTAGAATGAACTCGGAGTAATTAAGGAGCATTTTCTTGCACATCTGCAAACACTCTCGCAAAGGTTGCATCCCTAAATGAGAAGAATGTCTTCAGGAGGTTGTGTTTCCTAAAGCATCAGGTATGTCCAGGTGCTAGAAATAAAAGGGAACTTCCAGCCACACATTGAAGTACTGTACTGTACTGTAGTCTTGAATAAACTCTTTGTCCAAGTACAAAAACATTGATTCAGTTGGTTATCTACTGTATATATATTGGAAACTAACACAGGTGTGTTTCATTCTTTTGAACTATAAAACCATAACTGATAAAGTACAGGGCAAACTAATACAAGGCAATAAATAGGGACAGGATAGGGCCTGCATCTTTAATTAAATCAATGACCGTGCAGGTCAATTTTTGTCAACACTATTACATTACATTAAAATGTCATTCCTAGTTCAGTCCTGTACATACTGTACAGTCAGTCAACAGTTTGACAAAAAAATTGTGCAGATAAATGTTTCATACTCTAACACGTTGCTAATTTGGACCAGACTAAGATCTGCACATGCTTTATAGTTCCATCCCCCAACCTTTGACTAAGTAATTGAACACATGAAGCCACATTACCACATTTTCAAAATGAATGGCCTGATTTTAATTTGTAATAGGAAAAAAAGCATATGAAACGTACAAAATGTACTGCTCTGCAATGCGGTTTGCTTTGGGGCAACTGTGATGTAATAGGGTTAGGGTCAACTGGAAAAGGGTTCATACACCCAATAAAAAGAGGCTGAATCATGTTGTTCCATCACTCCTGTCCAGAGCAGCTGGGTGACCGTGGCAGATTTTGGCCAACATTGCCCCTGCATCTGCCCCCCAACAACCGACAACCCCCCCTTCATTGACCTGCACTTATAGAAGGTGTTCCATCGCTTCATTATTCCACGCTAATTCTGTTTTCTAATGTACAAAGTGGAGGTGAAAAATTCCAATATAAATGTGAACATATACAGTATATATATATGCTCTTAAAAACACAGGTCAAATACAAAGTCATATTGCGTCACCATAAATGTAACTGATACATTTTTAAACGTGATCAGTGACAATTACAAAAACGAAGGTGTCTTCTGAGAGCGTTCTCGGCTTTACTGTTCCCCATAAACGTCTATTTAAAAGAAAAGAAAAGAAAAACAATTGGCTGTCTCTTGTGGCTCACTTCCAGAGCAATTGTCGTTTCTTTTTATGCTTGTTCAAGGCCTGCCAGAACAGGGGACTACACTGGAACTGATGTGATGAATGTATATCTCAGTGGAACTGTGACACGCTGTCAAAGGAAGGATAACAAGCAGCTGTGCTAGCAAGCAAGTTGTCTGATACCACCATGAGCAAGTCCATCCATGCCTTACATCAGTGCATCTGATGTGCAATTACCAGTCTACTAGGACACATCACAGACAGCTACACCCACACTGCATGAATAAAAACCTAAAATAAAAAGGGATACGAATGGGTGGTTGAAAATGGACGCACTTATTTAGAACGGTTTGAACTGAACATGGAAGCGAATATTGAGTCTGTCTCCCCCTGAACGCCAGCAGCAAAAAAGAAAATGGTGTTAGTATGGAGTGTCCAGTTAGTGTTAGAGGAGAATAGTGCTGCTGTTAGCTGACTCAAGGCTGCTATTGAACTTTGCATTTTCTAAACCACTGATTTAGGGTCGCAGGTGTTGCCCTGCAATTCATACCCAAAACACTGACAAACATACAAGACATGGAAATTGGGTGGGTGGGGACTTGTGAGGGCCTGACCCCCCAAAAACAAACAAAAAAACGAATCCAAATATACCTATATACACTGTATACACTTTGTGCAATCTTTATTTGGTGGTGGGCCATGAGCTTTTGATAACGTAAACTACGAGCGTTGGGGAAAAACTGCTCTAATCTTTCCCAAAGTCTCCCGCCTGAAGCTGAAAGTGTTGTTCTTAGATTCAGCAATTTAGTTTGTTATGACTGTCGCACTGAAAGGTCACCCTGGGATGACAGGACCCCAAACAAGCATGCTGCCAGGAGCCGACATAAGTGGAACCTGGCTCTTGTTGTGTACAGACCTGCAGTAAATATTTGGCCCTCCCCCCTTGACTGCCAGCTGGCCAGAGGCACAGCTGACAACCATGTCTCAAAGAAGACAGCACGGAGCATTGCAACCGCTGACCTCTAACAAAGACCTCAGGTTAATCAGGTTAGGACTCAATAGCAACTCCAAAATACGTTTGTTTTGGAGACTTTAAAAGTTGCGACTCAAGTCTACCCCATGTTGAGGGCTGCTTGTCGTTCCCCTCTTACCTTGCAGGAGAAAGTCACAGTTCTGGTGAGAGAGTCGATCCTCTCGCTGTACTCCGCGAATTTCTTCTGGTATTTCACCGCCGTCATCTGCAGCTCAGCGTGAGCGGCGGAAAGTTGCGCCAGAAGTGCTTTCTCCCTCTTGTTGGCTTCGATCGTCTGCTTCTTGAACTCGCTATCCAGACACATCATTTTGTATTGCAGCACGCCGTTGTGCGCCTTCAGGGCTCTCACGCAGCAGTGGTCGTTGAGTCGCTGCTCTTTCAGCGTGAGCGTCAAGCCGCAACCGCGCTCGCAGATGCCGGCCGCTCGAAAGTCGCACGTTTCCCGCATGTGAGCATCCACGTCCCGTAGGCTGAGCACCTCGTTGCATCCTTTATTCCCGCACTTGGCCGGAGAGTAGTCGCACATCCCTGCGTGCTCGGCCAGGTGCTGGAGCTTCACCACCGCATCGCAGCCCCGCACATGGTTGTCACATTTGATCTCCAGCTTCAGGATGAGGTTTTTCAAAGGCAGGACGTGGTTCAGCTCTTTGGAGGAGATCCGCTGGCATTTGACGGGGCAGCTGCTCTGCTGGACGACCCAAGGTAGAACGCAGCCCGAGCAGAAGACGTGGCCGCACGGAGTAGTCAGCGGGTCTTCCAGAACTTTATTGCACAGATTGCATTTCAAATCCGGGTCGACTGTTCCATTGAAGCGGTCCAGCTCGAATCCCATGTTTGACCGAGGCCGAGTCCAAACTTCTGGGCTCCCCACCCCCGCGGCGTGAGACGGAGCAGTGGGCCGTTCTCAGCTGGTCATTGGAGGAGCGCTCGCACCCACCAACTAGTGCTTCTAGGGGCTTCGCAGTCTAACTCAAGTCTTAACTCAACTCCAGTAATTGACAGAGTTTTTGGTGCGTTTAAGTGCAGCTCGGAAGTTTGTGAATCAAGAAAAGAATCGCAATTTTAGTTTAAGTTAACCTTCAGAACTGTTAAACGTAAAGAAGTGAAAACTAAGAACGCTATTTAAAATAAACAATTTTCCAGATTTGTAATCAATGTCTTTCTGTTCTTCAAACTGATGCAATGTTGTTGTTGTTTTTAATGCTGATGAAACTGACATCAGCGCTGCCATTGTCATGCATACGAATAACCAGAGGCAAAAGTAGCCTACTCATAGTCTCTATTGAAGTACAGATACTTGTGTACAAATTTACTGATAAAAGTATTAGTTTAATGAAGCTACTGATTGAACTCCTTAGGTAAAGTGAAATGTACTTACAAGTAGGTACAAAAGTCCTTAAGTCAGTTATAAACAATAGCCAACGGGGAAAAAATGTCCTAATGAGAACAGATGAGACATCTTTTTTTTTAAACTCTTTCAAAAAATTATCTAAAATACGGTGTAAGAATCTGTTTTATCATAATTGCTCTCTTGACATAACTCCATGTCACCCCGTCTATAATTTCCCACCTGACATTTTTTAGTACCCTGTATATCAATCAACCAATCAATCAATCAATTTGAAAAATAGGCAATATCTCTATAAAGCAGGAAAAGGCTATTTTATTGTAGCGTTCGTTATTAAGGCGAAAATGACCGTTTTCACCTGATGAGTGTTCAAAAAGACACAACATATACAGAATGTAAACATGAGCTACTTTAGAAGGACACTTAGAGAACCATCACAAACAGGACTCACGTTTCAACAAAACTTGCTTGAGGAGAAATGCATTTAAAATCTGAAAAAAATGTACCTGGATTGTAATGATTGCCATGAATATGATATAACACCAAAGTTTCTGTGTGAGAGCAGCTTCTAATATATCCCACACTTCTTTCATGATGTTTCAGAAAACCTTTGAGACTGTGATCACAACTGCATGTTCCCATAGTTTATCATGACGTTCAGTGAAGCACAGTGCTTTACAAATTTATTAGCCCACTAAAAGGTTTATGCTGCAGCTGTCTTGATTTACCAGCATTTGAAATTGCCAGATTAATGTACAGTATGTTTCTGTAAAGGTTAATAGAAACTATTTAACTGATACGATATGTGATTTGAGATTTGTTTTATATTTGTTTTGCAAAAAAGGAAATAAATAGATTTTTTTATTTTTATTTTTTTCAAGATGTCAATGTAGTGATTTACTTGTTCTTCAATAGTCTTAGTGACTCTGTATGTTATTTCTGATTCATTTTTGGCTTCTCTGGGAAGTCCGCAGTAATGAGCTGGCTCGAATTTAGGTATGCAAAGGGGATGTTTAAAATTCCTCATACCTGTTCAAAATGGCAAAATGTCGAGAGCTCTCTGACATTGTGCGAGTGTGTGTGTGTACCCTTAACAATCAACAAATAAATACATGTATATGCCAAAAGAATGCTGGCTCCGTTAGATATGGCTACTTTTAGTTGCTATTATTGAACTTCTACCAGACATCTTTGTTGCAATGTGCAGGACAGGTCTTTGCATCAGCTATGTGGGTACTTTGTAAGGCTTTGGAGTTGGGCCATCTCAAAATCATCACCCTTTTTTAGATATGACAAAAGCATGAGGGTCATGTTGGAAACTGCCAGATAAGTTATTGCCATTCCAAATGCCGTTTCATGTTGTGAAAAAACATGATGTAGGCTGCTTCAGACAACACATTTGATCTCGCCTTGCGGTTTCTCTTGCACCTGTAACTCCCACATAATTAAGCCATATTGTTGAAGTTATTAACAGCACTGCATCATTTATAATAAGATACGCCACATTTGGCGAAGGCATGATTTGATTATTGTTAAAATCGTTGTCATTGTCAGTTATGGTAGGCTACTTTTGGTGGTAGTGGAAATTGGAGTTTTGTGGCTCGGGTTTTGTGGCTTGTGAATGAGTAACTGGTTGTTTGGAAAGGTCTCACAGGAATCAACGAGGCTTCAGTGGGCTCATCAATGACACTGACAGATGGTGCGAACTAACTACTCAGGCACTGCCAGGTTTTACGGATGGAGCATCTTGTTGCATCTTCGAATTGCATAAGCATAATCACTGTATTCGTGGATCTAAAGTAGCATGACCCAATCACATCAACATATTAGTTACCAAATACAGTGGATTTATTATTACATTTTATTAATATTATTACAATTGGCTGTGCAATCAAGAAAAAGGTTGCTCCTCAGTTAACCGTCATGAGGTCTCTCTGGGAGGCTCGGAGCAAAAAAAAAATCATAATTACAGAAAACTCCATTTAATAGGAAGTAGGTCAAAGTATAAAAACATGAAATCTAACCTAGATCTTAAGTCACATACTGGGGCTAATTAGATCTTCGTGGAAGAGAAGGGCATATATGGCTTACACTGCACCTTGGCAGGCTTAAATGGTTTACTGGCCAAGGCAAGAATTTCAATTATTATTGTTGCTGCTCCTACTACTACTTGTTTGCTGTTGTTTTCATAGAAATAAAGGAAAGTGAAGATTAAAAAAAAAAACAACAACAATTCCCTGGAACCAATTGCAGCACATACTGTATCTTATGACACCACAAACACAATATGTATTGTAATGAGTTGAAATGCTAAAAATAAACAAGTTGAATAGATAAAACTGACGCAAACCGTGCAGTATCAGACTTCCTGTTCCAATGCTGACGATTTTTTCTACCTGAGGGATCTGTCTTGAAAAAGCCTTGGTATTTTATGCTGGACTAGCACACTCAAATGCATTAGTTACAGAGATTTCAAAGGCACAAGTGTGTAATATTAGGAACAGATGAGTGTCCAACTCCCACCATTGCTGTGGTGGGGGTCACTTGAGAATCTCCAATCATAAGTTCCTTTCTGCAGCCTATGAAGTACTGCTGATTTTCTGGAAGCTCTGTTCCCACTGGGTCTATAAATAACATACATAGTGCCATGGGCTCCCTTTATCTCTGAGGCTTATTCGAGAGAAGGAAAAAAGAAAAGAGCATTCCAAAGTTTGCTTTCATGTTGATATGAAGCACATTTGATTACGTTACATTAACACGAGTTATATAGATTGACCATCCATCGTGCTATGCGCGTGCTTATCATTAAATGTCCTTCGGCACACCCATGAGAGCCAAACCAATTTGGCCTTGCCCAGTAGGAAAATGTAACTTCCTGTGGCAGTCCTCCATTTCCTTTCTTGCTATCTTTCATTGCCTAATCCATCACAAGGACAAAGTCTGACTATAGCCAATTAAGAGAAAGCTACGGCGGATATCAGTGGCAGGATTAAAAATAATAAGTCTTAAAGATCAGTTAGTCATATTTAAAAGGTGTGCCAATAGTGGCAACGCTCTTCTTGTTCAAGCCTGTCACCTGAAGTCGAGTGACAGCAGGACTGGAGCGTCAGATAAAAAGGTGCTCTGCTGAAAGCTCGCTGATAATGAGAACAGCCACCGTGAACCAGCAAGCTGTGACATCAGTGTTGACAGGTAGTGCAACAAGCGTAGTTCACACTTGCACACACTCCCACCGACTTCTTCATGGCTGCTGAGCATGTGCATGATACCAGCAGGGCTTGATTACCTTTACTCTTTTGTAATACAATACACAACGCGTTTTGTTGGAATCGTTTTGGAAGGTCAGGTTTGAAAACATTCAACCAGTCAACGTGATTCGTCATCATTGATCAATTAGCCCCTCCACCAATGCCCTGTATATAAAGTCATCTGGGAAAAGACAGTCAAAGAAACAAACAAAAAAGTAGTAACATGGCGTATTATTTTGTATTCTTTCAAAAAGAAAAGCAACCGGCCTGATTAGTACCAGCAGTGATTTCAGCCAAGCGACATGGAGTTGAGTTCAGTGAGGGATAACTCAATATACACGGAAACAAGGCAATGGTCTGTGTAAGTAACATTACGAGCTAATCGGAAACAAGTCCCTTCTAATTAGCCATTACCAAAATAACAGACTGAGGTCATAGTTGTTGCTTTCCCTTCAGGGGAAGACAAAACTGGATTTGACAGAAGCTGAAAGAAAATACACTTGCTGATCCTATCATAAAAGGAGACAATTGAGAAAATGTTACGATGTTTTTCTTATGTCAAAGAAATTGTCAGTCTTTGTGCATACATAGTAATGGGGATAGATTTTTTTTTTTTTTTTTTTGGTACGTGACTTTATAAATGAGTTGGGGTCCGCTCAGATGTTTGCAAGGCTTCCAGGCTAATAATTCAGATGCCTGAGAGGCAAATACCTTAACTCGACTTTGTCCAAAAGAGCCTTTGCCTGACTGTTCTACCTGGCCAGATCAGATGGGAATGGAGATAGCCTTTATGCTTATATTCTTTAGCACAGTGTGAAAATAAACACACTTCCACTCCGCGGTTTCCTGTAAACATCACCCAGAAGGGAAAAAAAGCCCACCCTCTTTTATTTGTGCTATTTTAGATGCTGGTTGTTCTTCTGCTGATTGCAATGCAAGATAAATCCCACAAAGGAACAGTGTGTGGGCAAAATAACATTCGGAGGCTTTGGTTAAAAATATTGTGTGCAAAAGTTTGCTAATTTTTGTAGGAAGAAAAAAAACAAACATCTTATTAGCATTTCATTTCCTGGCCTACTTGTGTGAGCCAAATGAGCAAAGAATGAATAACTTGTAAGAACACAGAAAAAAGACTGACCTTGAAGAAATACTTGGTTTTGTCCCAGAATGTTTTGTTGAGCTTTATTGCTATAAAATTAGCATTTTATGTTACTGCAACAGTAATAAGGAAAGTTTACAATATTTGTAGAGCACAATTTATGCGCGAGGCAAATCAAAGTGCTTCACAGTCACATAGAATTACAAGGCAAATAAAATCATTCCCTAAAATATAAAAACACTTTTTGTGAATTAAACTTAAAAGCAAGTAGTAGCCGGATTTAAACATTGTCTGAATTGAGGCCTGTATTTCATCTTCTGGACAACTGTTCCAGACTTTTGCAATATAAAACTGAAACACAGCCTCGCCGTGTTTAGTCTTGACCAGCAAGACACCGCTCTCTGCAGTTCTCAGCGTCTGAGAAGTTCACATGGCTCTAAAAGGTCAGAGATGTACTTTGGCGCCAGAGCAGAAGACCAGTCGAGACTTGTGCACAAACAGAGCTGTTTTGAAGTCTTTTTACAAAGTGACAGGAAGCCAGTGCAAAGTATTCCAGATAAAAGTAGTGTTCTTAAACAACCACTTGAGACTTGCAACCTATAGAGTGAAGACTCAAAGTCACCATTAATTGTGATGGTGCAAATGGTCTACTTCAAATGTAGGGTTACTGTGACTTAAAGGGAAGTCAACCCAAACATGTTTTTTTCAAGAATATGTTCTATGCAGACCCATTAGTTGAAACAAGGCATTCTGATAAATATTGCATTTGTGGAATAAGATTTAATCTATCCGTTTTTAGCCATGTCTGCTGGCGGCCATTTTACCCTGTCGACTGAAAATGACATCACAACTACTCAGGGCTCAGGTAACGGCTTTGAGCACTGAGCTTTTGTGATGTCATTTTCAGTCGACAGAAGTGACAAAATGGCCGCCCCCTGACATGGCTAAAAACGGATAGATTAAGTCTTATTCCACAAATGCAATGTTAATCAGAGTGTCATGTTTCAATTAATGGGCCTGCATAGAACATATTCTTGAAAAAATATGATGGGTTGACTTCACTTTAAAATAAGGTGTATGTTCCATTTTTTTTTTGTATTTACCTATTGACCTCAGGTTGTCACGTCTGTCAAAATGTATTGCGCAGCAAATGTCCATTGCCTTGAATAGAAAAAGGACATAAGTCTAAGGGAAAAATTATTTTCCTAAATTGTACTGGCAAACAAAAACAGGATAGAAAAACAAACGACAAGAACAGCATCATTGTTTGTTTCAGAGGTGGGATTAGGTGGAGCTCATCTCAAGTAGAACGACCCTCACAAAAGCAGTCCTTCAGATGTTCACAAACTGTGAGAATGACAGCTGTGATCAACAGTTTTTTTGCACGAGTGTTAAAAATATTCGGGTGCATTGAAAGGCGATGTATTAAAAGTTACAGGCCTGCAATTAGCAAGATAATGATCACGCTGTAAACAAATTCTGAAGGTGTCGTCGCACTTGGCACCCCTCAGTGCTTGAAATTAAAGTTCCGTCTGACTTCTTCTTCTCTTCTCAACAACCCTATCTGCACAAATGTATTCATGACTCTTTCCCCTAAAAAAAATACATTTTTTCATTTCTGTATACAAGTCCAAGGCCTGTTTTTGAAATCGTGTAATTGCTTCGCGTGGTGAGAGGACCTGGACTGAGGACACAGAGGTACAGATAGCAACATGAATGGCATACACCTTAATTGTACCTTCTGCTTCCCAGTGAACGAACATTTCATTGTTCTGCCTGCCACTACTCTATATGTCGCTGGCATAGATAGATAGAAGATACATTCAATACATTATTTCGAGTAAAACAGACCTTTCTGTGTTAGTCATATTTACACATCATTCTGGGGGGGGCAAAAACTGTCTGATTTCTTTTCTTTTGCCAGATTTCATAAAGACTGATCACAAAGTCCTCACACCAGATGGGCTTAGTTATGTTGCATATTGTGTAATTTCCCCCCTGGATTTTCTGCAGCATTTGTTAAAGTTACCCTATGATGTCATGTTTCTCAGTGTTGTGGCCAGACCGATATTTTTGTTGTTGTTATTCTGAAAAAAGAAGTTAATAAGCTCTTTTAATACGGGTGGTCATGATAACTCAAGAAAACTTAACAAAATGATTATTATGAAATACAACGGAAATAAAAGCATTTTTGCACTGTAACTACTTCAGACATGGACTTTGCTACGCCGCTAGCGACAAGTTAACGCAACAAGTGAGGCCTGCCTGGATTAATACGTTGCCGAGGACGACAAGGATCGGGCCGGAGCCGCACGGCGTTGTGAACTGGGAGGATTTGACTGACATTGTGTGTTGGACATGGAATCTCATCTCTTTCCTTGTTCCTGCCGTTTGTACCACAGAAGTGGTACAAACCGGCTTAATTGAAAGGTACCTATGTTTATTTTTGCCTTCAGGTGAAGGAGCCATTTTGTTTTAGGCTACTACGTACACAAGCATCGATCGACCTGGCCAGCAACGTTACGTGACACTGGATTATGTGATTTTAGTGGTTGCTGGCTGTAGGGAAAATTGATTGGGCCATTACATTAATCTTGTGTATGTGGAATATTTGTGTTAAATATTGGATCAGTTAAAAAAAGATTTACTTGTGAAAATAAAGCGACTTGAGAGAACAATTTATTTTCTACATTTTTCTATTTATATAATTAAATGTTCCATATTTTTATAAGTGTGTTTATTGCCTACTTGGAAATTTGTGTTATATGTACTATTGATAATTTTGAAGTCCAATAATTTTATCAAAGATATTAGTGCCCTCGAAGAGTAAGAGTAGTTTTAGAGGCATTATTACTGTTATACTTGAGAAGCAAATAGCACAGCTTATCAATGGTTGAATAATTAAATTGCAATTCGGTAGGTTTGGACAAACCTTAAATAGATGCACATACTATAATCACATGGACTTTGTTTGTTCAAAATTGGCATATTCTTTATAGAAGTAAAGAACTCAGGTTAGCCACCTCTCATTATAGTTACATACGCTAGAGAGGCGCTACATACAGAACCAGAGATGGGAAATTAGCATAAAATGAGGAGCAGACAATAGCGCAGTGATCTTTTACCTCGCGGCCATCTTGCAATCAGTGCGCCAGCTGCATGTTCAGTGTCGCTGCTGAAAATCATTCAAGCATTAAACCTCAGAGGACTTGTAGGAAAGATGCAAAGTCCCTTTGGTGCAAGTGTCATGATCCATGTGGAACAGTAGCAACTACAGCAGGAGTAGTGTTGCTTAGTTATGGCCGGGCAATGGCATTCACCAGTAAATGTTTGACTCAGGGGCTTTATTACAAAGACGTCTTTTTAATCATCTGTAACAACTTAGTCCAGTATGATGAACACTGGTTACCATGGCTGTTGTGGAAAAAATGGTGCCCTGTGTGTACAAAATGCAACAAATGAGAGGCTTCTTCCTAACAGTGGAGACGAGTCTGGCTGCAGACCCCTCCTCCTCTCGTCTCAATCCGCCACGCTTGGACTGTAAATAGTCAAGAAAAGCTCATTATTGAAAGACGAGACACTTCAACAAGTGCTCTTGAGTGTATCTATTCTGGGGTTAACCAATCTAGTGAAAACACCAAACCTTTAGCCAAAGAGTGTGTAAACTATCCTAACCACACGTGTTGCTGAATATCAAGAACAGAAGTGTTGGCCTTTCCGTCTGTTAAGCCCCTTTCGTCCAATTAAATTGTGACATATTGCTCAAAATATCGTCTGCACATCCAGGAAGGAAAAAAAAAACATAGTGCAGAGATGAGGAGAAATGTTTTGGCTACTTATGTCACGTGTTATACTCTTGCTGAAGGAGCAGGCACTTCTGCAGCTTGACATATGTCTTCCATTACAGTTCATTTCTGCAGGACTTGTGGCTTCACAGTCTGCTTGAGAAGGAGGATTAGACCTTCCTGAGATTGATTGATTTCTGCTCTCGAACTTTTTATTCAATATAATTGACCATCAAAGATGTCACATAGAGATGGGGGAAAGGCGAGCTCCCACAAAAGCTGAGCTGTCTTTCAACGAGATACTGAATCTGCACAGAGGGAAAATTAAAATGCTAAAACCCATTCCTTTCTTTTTTTGTACCACTTATCCTCACAAGGACACGGGTGGGCTGCAGCCTTTCCCCCTCGACTTGGTGGCTGGCGGCGTACACCCTGAACTGGTTATGTGTGCTTTATTGTGACAAAAAATAAAGGACATGTGATGGACAGTGTGGACAACATATCCTTTCAAGCCTCTCTTGGTTGGTCTCATGTGGTCAAAACTAGAAATCCCTTTGAGAGTGTCACTTTCCTGAAACCAGAAGGACTTGTAAAAGTATTGACAGCAATGGATGATCAGCATGGTCCACCCTTATCCATCACAATTTGGCACCTTTGTCTTTGGTGGTCGGCCGCCTCCTTTCTTTTAGTGCGCTAAAAGTAAAGGCAATTTAAATGTAACCTGTGACACTGATGAAAGTCCCTCACAAAGCTGACCGACACCCATTTGCTGAAAACACACTCGTATCCAACATCTGGAACAACTGTGCAATGCATAAACAAACTGCTAGGCTGGGTGTTGGGTTTGTTGACATCATCACAAGGGACTCAAAAGGAGAGGCAAGCGGCAAGGGAAGAAGTTGAAAGTGGAATGTAAACAGGACTGACAGATGAACCCGAGGAGGTCTTCTGAAAAGCGTCACGACGCCTAACAGGCCCAGATTACGAGGGAATGGGATTTCTTCTCGAGGGGCGAAATTCCGTTGCTCTCGCTGTGCCCCTACAGTGTATCAAAGTCAAATTCTGCTTGTTTTCCTGTCTGATGTTGTGACCTGTGGGATGCTGGCCTTGCCCGCGATGTGCAAGTCATGTTCAAACAGAGAATTTATTTTTGCAAAGTCAATTTCAAAGCGTAATTCACTTGGCCTTGCAAAGTGGAAGCACCAGGGGACTTGAGTCAGGAGTATACTGAGTAAAGACACATTTCCACTGTTTGCCAAGTTAGAAATGATGGACAGAATATAAGGTGCTACTGAAAAGTAACACCTTACATTTACATGTCATGAATGCAATAAAGAGTGTAGTTTGCAGTACTCTCCGGTGAATCTGTTTTAAACCTCAGATCGGGATCTTGTTTTTGGAAGCGCCCATGATTTTTTGCAAAAATACCTGAAGGCAGTATTTGCAATATGTTACCGGGCCGAGGCATAAACTGCTGCTGCCTCCCAGTCTTATCAAAAAGTGTATTTATAGTACTGTATGAATAATGGGAATGAAGTCACTCCTTAAATCACACTTAAATACACAGAGAAGTATTTTCATGCTCTTTATCTTGAGCAATGCACATACCTACCTCTTTGTTCTCCCATTCATCAATGAACATGGCATACAGAGTTTGCATGCATGTTTTTTTTTTTAATAGACATTTTCAGTATTTTCATGGGAGTACCCTTGTATATTTTTTTTAAATAATCATTAAAATCTCGGGTGTGGATTAACCTTGGTTCTTTGTTGACGACAACAACAAGGGAGTGAAAACATTTGACAGCCTTATTACTGAGTGCAAGGATTGCTTGAAACGCAACGCATTTGATAGGAAACTTTATATTTTTTCTCAATTATTTCTCAGCAAAAGAAAATACAAAACGTGCACCTTCAAAAAATATATACATGACAGCGGGACTTAAAAAAAATGATAAAAGGCTGAATATAAATAGCTACCATCATTTATCCTGAGAAAATCCACAGTGTTAAATATAGACACACTCTCTTTGAGATTGCTTTTGATCATCTTGATTGTGGGAACACGTCATGAGCAACACCCCGAAGGGAGAAATCTCTTGCAGATGTTCTCCAAGATTTTTTGTTCTTCTTAATTTGAATGCTGGAATGGCTTGACTTGATAATGTCACTTCTTTTATTTAGAAATGTTTTTGTTTGACATTATGATAAATCTGTACTTAGTTTATTTCTTTATTTTGTTTGACGATTAAAGACGTGTCTGTTAACGTAAATGTAACTTTTTGAGGGGAAAAAAACAAATGTTCAATAACGAATAGGACTTTTTTTAAATTACTTCATTGGGTGACAGAGAAGGTGTTTTGTTTTGTTTTACTTCCAATGAAAATGTCTCAAAGTCGAATCGCTGTCGAACACTTGGAAATGATTTCAAAAGCCATTTCCAGTAAGGACAGACAAAAACAAGCAAATAGTTACAGTTAAGATTATTATTGCTCGAGTTTAAGGATTTTTTTAAGATGACAGGTTTTTTTTTCAATACAGTCAAACCTTCACAAGATGTATTCGTAGACTTCCATTGATTTCAAAACAATTGTTTCCATATTAATCAAGTATACAGTAGGGAAATTAATTAATTAAGTTATCAATATACTTTCTATGAACATTAAAACCCAGATGCAGAGGGTGTTGGTGCTGCATTTACCAGTGCAAGGTGATGTAACTGATCCGTCACGGGTTAAAATCAGAATGCGCCTGCTTCCCATGTTAGCTCCCCGACCCCTTGGAGGAGCAGCTGGTCCGATTTAGCGTCGGCACTCATACAATATGCCTCTGTCAATTAAATCACGATTGTTGGTTATCTCCAAACTCCTACACTCTTATGTCTTATTTAAGGGTATTCTACACATACTATACTTCTACACCTCTTTCTTTCTTCCAGAAACAATGCTTTTGAAGAGTTAACACTAACACTAATAGTTTTTTTTGGAGAGGAACTATTGTTGCCTTGCCTGCAAATTGGAAAGACTGGACCGAAAATGTCTTGCAGGTTCTCTGAAACCCATATTACTATGTCGTCAAAGGCAATATAAACAGAACGAAGAGACAAAGAACAGAGAGTTCCAAATTTCCTCCTCCTGGCGTTGGAGATGCTGTCAGCATTGATTCACTTCGTCATTCAAACTTCCTCCATGACGTAAACGCCAGAAGAACTGCTACACTGCGTCTCGTCCCCAGAATCCACCTGTCTTGTGTCCTCACTGCCTTTCTGACCTCAAATGGCCTGTTACAACTGTTTTGTTGTGTACATAAAGAATGTTGCGACATAATAAGACGCATTAGGAAGCTAGCAACATTCTTCACCGGCTAAAAGAGACCTGTGAAGAATGTTAACCCCAGAACCCTTTGTAGGGATTTTTCAAACAAGTGAGGCTTAAACAAAGAAGATTTACTGCGGTTGCTCCACCAAAGCTTGCACATAGTCAACCAGGTCAAGTCATTTGCAA
Organism: Filicampus tigris; assembly: GCF_054856515.1. Classification (NCBI taxonomy): domain Eukaryota; kingdom Metazoa; phylum Chordata; class Actinopteri; order Syngnathiformes; family Syngnathidae; genus Filicampus; species Filicampus tigris. The sequence continues at coordinate 21,261,526 of NC_141225.1, read as the reverse complement.
CGTCAAACTCCATCCTCCGCCTCTGAGCTACTCACAAGTAAGCAGGAGATGAAGAGGAAAGATGGAGGGACTTTCCTTTCAGGATAAGCAAAAAAATAAATCAAAGAATCAGATGGAGTACATTAGCAGACCAGAAAGCTAGCGTGGCCAGGGGAAAATTGGCTGCTGATGATGACGATGATTATGATGATGATTCTAACAGGACATACCCTCAGCCACACTCTGATATTGCAACGCTCCTGACTAGGACAGGCTGCAGCCAAGACTAAACTACAGGAGTCATGTTGTCGGTGCACACGCTTTGTACTGTAATTCTTTTCACAGTCAAGATCAAGCCACATTCTGGCAAGACAATGTGACATTGACCGCATTGTTCAACACATTTGCAAGTGTCCAGTTCAGTTGGAACTGGTGACAGACACGATGCAATAGTTTTTCTTTTTCTTTTTGTTTTTTTTTAAATAAGATTCAAATGAGATCTTGTTCTCCTGTCTTGGAAACCTTTCTACGTAATCATCTACTGACCTCAAAGCCCTCATTCTGCCGTCTACGACATCACATGACTCAACCCACAAGGAATCCACAAACCGCTAAATTACATAGAGAATATTCTATCTTGTGGACCGTTGAAAGACAATTTGTAGTATTTACAAATTTAGCAAAAAATTGGTTTTAGATGGGCAAGAACCATATAAGTGTATAAATGTAGTGTATAAATTCCCATGCAGTGAACCCAAAGGACCTTTTCGGTTCGTATACGATTAGTACAGGCAGTTAGACTGGCTTTTTTCTTATGCTCCCAGTGGGACCTGCAGTGCAATACAAGACAATTACAGTTCACTCTACAAAATTAGTTTGGTCGAAACCATTGCGCCTGGAATAAAACAAAACAAATGTGTGTCATTTTTTGCCACTAGCTGTTGCTGAAAAATATGTGCATGCTTTTGCGACCTCAAGGCTGCATTGTAACTCTTTCGTAGCAGGCTCCTCCAGCAAGTTGTTAAAAATTCTCCAGCTGTCCAAAATGCTTAGTCAAAGAACCAAGTAGAAGGAAGAGAAGAGGTTATATTTTACCCACGCTGCCCTAACTTCACTGTCATCCTGTTAAAGTTAGGATTCTGTTTCAAAATCTTTCTCCTTACATATTAAACAGAGAACGGTCAGGTACGGTTTATAGCCTGAAGGCTTGTGGTACCTCATTAATCCACTAGAGCATGACACGCCCAAAGATTCCCAAAGGGGAGGCAGAACATTCAGTGATCAACGTCCTCTCCTATGGAACCACCATCCAGGTTTCGTACAGAACTTAGGGCGGATCCTCCCACTTTTTGAAGAGCAGACTTAAAACCTTCCCCATTTGGCAAAGCTCATAATCAGATTTATAGTCAGAATTGTCCTCAAGACTGTGACGACATCTTCTCGTTGTACTTCTGTAATGATGAACGAATGACTCTCATGGCATTTTTTCTTGGAGATGGTGACGTGATGATGATCAGTTACGAGCTAATGTCACTTTCTTGTTTTACTTCTGTAATGACGTGCAGATTGACAGGTAATAAGACGTGTTTCTCGTTGACTTTTGTGATGACGTATAGCTCAGACAAGACACCATTCTTTAATTTTATCTCCGTGGTGACGGCCAACGTGTTGTTTTTCATCAATCCAGCCAGTCACTGAGGCAGCAGCTTTAATGGAGAAAAATACATGAGGTCCCCGGACATACTGTACTTAAGTCGCCATTTTTTGAATTGAATGATTCAGTTGCCACACCGGCCACCAGTCATGCACGGATCGCCGCATCCTTTTCCGCACACAGATGCTTCCATGTGACTGTTAACCCAGAGAAAACTGACGTAAACATGGGGAGAACTTGTAAAGAGAGTTGAACCTCTGAACTGTGAGACAGACGTGCTCACCACTAGGCACCGTGCTATCTCAAGCCTACCAATCTCAGTTCTGTTGTGAACTGGCGCTCTATAAATAAAATCGACTTGATTTAACAAGTGAGCACAAATTATGGCCCAATAAAGAGCAGTTTATTGCATGGACAAATTACAGCACAATGAAAATGCAAGGATTAGCGCAATTATACGGGGTACGCAACATTTATCTGACCTGAAGTCCGGGCTAAAACACATGGTAACAGGATGGCAGAAAACATAAACGTGGAGGAGGGAAAAGGGAGAATTACGAGGAATGCTGGAATTCCTTAATACACACGTGTGGAGTCCGAAAGTGAGGACGTGTCTGAACAGCCATTCCGGGAACCACAGGTTGCGCTTTAAACACAGTCACCGTCTCTCTCATCTTGCTGTAGGGCCATTGTAGACAAGACATAAACCATAAAACGGGAAGTGGATAATGTTTTTTCCAAAACCAGCATCTGCTTCAAGACTTACTTTGGAGTCAACAAATATGTTTTCGATCTTAGCAATATTTCCAAGTAATTGACCGAAATGGAAAATGGTGTTTTCTTCTAGCTATTTGTGCAACTTGCTTGGAAGGAAGTTTTGCCAACAAAGGATTCTGAGTGATATTCAGGCTTTTGCAGGTAATTCATGATGTTCTGCTATTTGCATGAATATTTTTTTTCCTCCTTTTTTTCAGATTTCAAAAATGATCCGGCAAATCTGCCAAAAGTGACTGAGAAAAACTGTAATGTGCTGTGTCCCAGTATCAGGTGCGGACTGGCCATTTCCAGGTCGGTGGATGCGGAAACCTCCACAGCAATAGCGTTGGCTCCTCCCATTACAAAGCATTTTTGGATAGAAACATAAGAAATGATTTGTGCTGCAATTTTGCCTGTTTTGCATATGCAATCGTGGGTGCATCCTGTTACTAGATCAGCCTCCACATCTGTTTGTGCATAAACCTTTAGTAAGGCAGACCAGCTGTGAACGAGGATCAACTGTGGGATGTAAAATGCACCATTTTCAGATTTTTTTTTTTTTTTGCAGACCAGAGAGTCAAATTATGTGCGAACGCATGCAAAGGATTGACAAAAAGACACACCTGTTATACTGCAGACACAATGTTTTATGTCCAGAACAATGAACATATTCATGCAGGAAAAACATAATGTTGTATTAATGTTTCTCTGAATCAGTGATTGACAGGATGCAATAACCGCTTTTCCCTTCTTGACCCTCTCAGGCTGAGGCATTTAAAATCATGTGTGTCCCTCCGAAGTTCAAAGGAAGGAAAAGTGAAAGGAAACGTGAAGACATGACCCTCTGAAAGGATATGCCTCAACTGATCTTTTGTCGTGGTTTCGCTCGAGAGACACCAGGTGCATAAAGAAACGGAATCTGTTGGAAAAAAAACTCCACCAGGAGAATATAAAGGAACATGGAAAGGTTTAGTTGTTGTAAAGGTGACATCATATGGACATCACCAATATTAAATAGAGCTGCTATTTGAGTCAGATTGGCAGATACACTGAAAAAAAAGGTGTTGAATTTACTCAATTTAATTTCATCAAGTGCCCACATACATTTAAGTGGATGTATTGTCTACTTAAAAACAATCTGGATCCAGATAATCTTAATATTATTATCTTATTTTGTCCAACCACTTGACTCAATAGATTTGAATAAATTCAACAAATACTTTTTTCAGCGCACTGAAAAAAAATTGTATTTACTCAATTTTATTTCATCAGCTGTATTATGCTCCACAATCCCCTTTGTAAAATTTTACAGTGCTTTTAGGATGTTTAAGCAGTGAAGGAAACTGTGGATTATACTGTGATGTATTAAATCGAGTGTGTGTGGTGCAGTTTCGCAAAAGGCACATTTGAATTTGACTTTACCGTATTTTGCTACACAGACGTGGCAGTCTTGACCTTTTTGAAAGCTACTCTACTGCAGTGTCATGATCTGAAAAATGTTTTCAAAGAGACTTTTGGCAACGACTCGACAAAAATACAAAACAAAACCTCACCTACCGTTTTACAGACACTCACGCATGCAGCTCGAACAGGAAATAATGAATTTGGGGTCAACGCCTGGTAATCCTTTACATCTGTGAAAAGCCTTGACATTCGCCAGAAAGTGCCAAACAACATGTCGATACAAAGGTCAACCAATTTCAAAATGAATCGGACTTAAATGACTGAATAGAGTACAACAAAATAGAACTTTTTTTTTTAATATATACATCATCTTTGTTTTACTTGCCATGCCGTGTCTTCAAATGAATATTAAATTCAAGATGTTTGGTTTCTTTTCTCTTGGTAGGCAATGTGGTTGACTCAAAGGACCGATTCCTTGTGGATTATCTACTTCATGTCCATAGCAAAATGATAATGTAAAATTCCTTTGTAGAATAAACTAAGGCCCTTGTGAAAGTGAAATTAAGATGCCACATTAGGACAAACAAGCTTCAATGGATAGAGTCAGTCTTCGGTTTCACTGTTACCGTGATCACCATCCTAATTTCAGGAGAGGGTAATCGTCATCTGGTTTGACCTCAAGTCTAGAAACACAATAACGCCCCCTGCTGTCTAACTGGATGCGCCCCTCCAAGCCTCCTTCCACATCCCAGTATGGCCCATGTGATGCGGTGCTTGATCCTATGACTTTCCTTCATGAGGACCCATTTCATGACCGTGAACTGTTTGACCCTTCGACTTACTCCTTGACATCCAGGTGCTCACAAAAGACTTGCCAGATCCATGCATTCCAAATGGTTTGGCATGCAGAAAGAGAGCGAGCGAGAAAAAACAAATCAAAAAAAGCAACAGTCGACCACATCTGGTTTTGCTTTCCTGCTGGGTTCTCTCCCTCCATTCAACCAGGTCTTAACAATTAGGTTCCAAGTGATAAATGGTGGCTCACTCTGCTTATTTGTACACTGGAATTACAAGGGTTGTAATTGGTTACTTCCATAATTGCACTGAAAGAAAATTATTTAGAAATGCCTTACGGTCACAAAATGAGATAAACTGAAATGATGACAACGGTGAAATAACCAGTAAACTTTGAATGGCTCTTCTCTGAGGATTTCAGCGCAGGGGACATTTGTTAAGCACAACACGTGTTTTGTGTGCATTGGGGCGTGTGTGGGTGTGTGCGTGGGTATGTGTGTGTGAGAGAGAAACAGAAAGAGAGAGTTGGCGAGAGAGAGACTGAACCGTGCTATTATTAGAGAGCCACTGGAGGGCAGTGAAAGAACTACGTGTGGCAGATAGGATCACCCTTGCTCTTGCTCCCGTATGTGCATTTATCATCAGAGTGTGAAACTGAGGCCATGAGTCATCTCAAAACACAAACGTGGAGCTTCCTTGTCTCTCCCACTGTGTCCCTCCTCGGCCCCTCCTTCTCTGTGTGAGAGCGGTGAAATGGTAAACCTGCTTTCTTTTGTTGGACTTAGTTAATGGCTTGTAAAGTCGGTGCTATGGATGGAACGGTTTTCGGTTTGCCGATAAACTGTGAGGACCCGATGAGCCTTGCTGTTGCTAAGAGACAGATATTTGTTGCTGATGCTCTTCATTCCATGCCCGTAAATACATACCTTAATCGGGGTGCCCCCCATCAGGTGGATGTCCGATGTATCTATATATATAACAGTTTGCCTGAATTCAAAACTGTTTCTGGTAACATCAATATTTCTGCTAGACGATATGGAGACTGCAAGTCGCCATGCAAACTATGCTGAATGTTATTTGACTTTTGATCCTGAAAGTAATACCAAAGATGTTGCCCATCTTTGCTCTAAGTCATTCAGATGTTAAAGCAACGTTGAAACAATAACAAAAATAGTAGCAATTCTTCACAGTTCTGTTCCATAGCATTTTTTTGGGGGGGTTAAACCAAATACATCATGTTGGTGGAAGCAGTAGCCTACAAAGGGCAGTGTATGTGCAATTTTCCTGATTATTTGGGGCTCATTTTCAAACGTACCTACGTCTAAATTTTTGTCTGATGATGCACTATTTATATGAACCGCTATCGTGTTAACTGCAACTTGTTTTAGTGCTTTTTCATTTTCTATACCAAGAGGAAGTCAAACTTTCGCCACTGACGTAAAGTGTAGACACTGTACTGTATATACTGTGGATCTATTTGAGATAATAAATATTATAGAGGAACCAATGATAACATACTACTTATGAAATATAGCTTTGTTTTGCATGCGGGCTGAAAATCAACACTGTTTCGAGCATGAGGATGGCTTTTAAGTGCTAGATCACGTTCCATGAAATTGACTTTTCTGTTCTCTGAGAGGACAAAGGTTGTGCCACTGTATTAAACATTAAAGGCTTGCAAGATAAAATTGCATTAGGAGGCTCAGTGTTTTTTGTGACTTGAGAAGCACAGCATGCTGGGTAACCTGAATTCAGACTGTTGGAAACCTTGACTTGAAAAGCTTACGCCTTATGCCTGGTGCTTCAAAAGGATGTCTTTTCGGTGCAAATCACTGCTCTTTGTTTGACTGCTCTGCTCACATGTTTGTTCCCTTATAAGGTCAAGGATAGAGTGACTCTCAGCTTCACAAATATCACACTCTTAACTGCGGTTGACAGCATATCAAGTTGACGCATTTGTTTTCTTGCTTTCATTTTGTTGAGTCACATTACATCAGTTCACAAAGCCTGTGGGACTGCATCACAAACTTGACAGGTAGCATCACTGTTCTCATCCAGCCATTGCTAACCTTGCACATTCTCACTCCGGAACACAATTTGCATCGATTGCTTTTGCGGTATCTTGCGGGATCCAGCGACCCTTCGAAATTGCTCCAGTTGGTGTTTTATTGTTCAGATTATCCAGGCAGCACTGTCGAAGCAATCATCCGTTAACATGTGAGGATCTATGAAGTGACAAATTCGAAACTACTGTAAATTATGTGCAACATCTCTCAAATATGTTGCCAATGATCTATCCATGTGTGGGTTGGGACATTTGTAGCGTTCCTCCTAAAACATGGACCCGGGGACATGTATGATTTTGCCAAAAAGATAAGGCGAAAGAAATACCAAAATAAAAGCTTGCATTCAGTTCAACAAAACAGCAGTTAAGATGCTTTGCTTGAAGGCTGCTCTCACCAAGGGACGCTGATAACTTTTAAAGCACTATGTAGGCATGCAGACCATTTCAAACACCTTGCATAGCTATTAAAAAATACAGAGTCTTTATCTGTAGATACTGGCACAGTTTATTTTTGATGATCAAATTGTCTTCAGGGCCCATAAACATGTTTATGCTGGCGCTGAGAAAGAGACTAGAACATTGTAGACTTTCCCTTTACAAGCTTGAATTTAAAGTTGTGCTAAACAGTTCTGTGCGTATAGCTTCTGCTTTCATGCACACATAAATTGGATTAGAAGCCTGGGACAGCTGGATATCAATGAGAAGTTGTGATTTGATGACACAGAAACTCTCCTGGTGAGGGGAGATGATAGCGGCTTACTAATGCAATTTGATCATGCACTATTTTTTGTTATCGTGCATCTGCCACATTATCTCTCTCATTTCAAGAGCCACAGAGCGCTTGCTAGATCAGCCTGATGGAGTGTACCTGTGTAAACCCTGTATGTTTTGCTAAGAGGTGCCTTGTCTTACCCACTCACTTAGTTTTGAATAATCGCGAATCTTTATTTTAAGATGCGACTGACACACATTTGACAGCAATGTCAAAAAAGGCATGGCAAGTATGTCTTGTGGAGCATTTATATTTTTCTGTCTGTTTTAAAGATGTTTTCATAGCCTGAATTGAATTGAAAGATCCTGAAATTGAAACAGCTGATATAGGAAGGCTTTTCACCCTCTGGCATCTGTGTCAGGGACATGCAGACAGAGTAGGTAAGCGAGGCATTGCCACCCCTGTCGACTATTTTCTGCATGTGAAGAGTAAAAAAGGAGAAAAAAAACATATAACGATGACGTTAAATTGTGTTCCATTTTAGTTATATGGACCATGCTTTACAGAGATTATTGATGTAATGTAAACAGTGTTGGCCTTTATTGAGCACTCTAGATGGCACTTTCTGGCTGATGGCTATAAACAGACAGTGCCATTTAGCGGAGTCCAAAATTCAACAACTGGTTCATGAAGCAAATTTGAAGCTTCATTTGCCATGTGAAATTAAATTGATAATATGCTGCTAAAATTTAAGCATTTTAGGAATTATATTATAAGACTGCACTCTGCAATGTCTCACTTTAGATTGTGAAAACCATATTTACAATAATTCCTATTGAACATGGGTTATATGTTTTTGATATATACTTAAATCACAGCCTTCCTGAGGAGTGTTGTCATTCCAAGTACGGGTTTGTTGTTGCATCAATCCAGCAGAAGTAACCATATCAGAGTCATATGCCAGGAAAATTGAGGACCAAGCAGATGCAAGTATTTATTGACATGGTAGCATGCGCACATAACAAGAGCAGGGCTTTTACGCTTGATAAGGCCCACAGAAAAATGTAGGGCATAGCCTATAACCGCTAGACAAGCTGAGTTCATGCACATCAAACAGACTCCATGGCTGGGAAAAAAAAAAAAGACCTTTTCATAGTTTTGAAATGATCAAATTAGGACAAGGTTAAAAAAACAAGCAAGATTGAAACCTTATAGATTTGGACTGAGAATTGAGAGCGAGTCAGAGAATGCTGAGCTCAGGGACTGTGCTCTGCATCACCTCCTACTCCTTGTCAAGGCACTGTGTGCTGCAAGCCTCCGCGTCCACACACTGTGATGCTGTAAGGCTGAGCGCATGACAGCTGGTCTCCTTTTTTGCCTCCACTCTCCATCCCAGAGCACCTCCACTCCTTGGGTCTCTCATCAGTTCCCGTGAGCCCAAAAAAAACACTTCCATCACTTGACAATTGACAGCTGATGCACCTCTACAGATGCTATTTTGAATGCTTTCAAATTGCCTTCCATTGGTGGAAATCGACCAACTGTCATATTTCTGTTCTTCTTATTTTTATTTATTCTTTTTGAGGAGGGCGGGGGGGGGGAGTCGAGTTTCTGGACTAGTTCATTAGTCAGAGAGTGGTTCTATGATACAGATATGACACAGCGCTCATAAGCCTGATGAAGCCTTGGCTGGAAGCCTTGGCTGAGAGGCTCAGGGAGATTGCCTACTGCAGAGTCATGGGGGCTTTGCTAGTTTCCACATGATTACGGCTCAGCTCAACACACTTGGATTTTCCCTGCAATTTGAAAAAGTGAAAAGTGAAAAGAAATGTAATGAGAAAATCAAATTCATATAGTGTATGATGTAATTGACTCGGCGGAAACATTTTGATATTGGGAGGCTTTTGATATGTGAAACCTAATCACAGTTTAATTAGAAGGCTTAGACGAGCTACTCCGTCCACAGAGGAGTATATGCAATGCAGACACGGAAGGAGCTAAAAGGCAGTGATGTAGATGTCAATGTGTTATCATCTCATCTTTCTGCCGCACTTCTGTTTCAGACAAATCTCACCTGGTTTCACTCGTGTGCAAGACGTGATCTGATTACCCTTATCTGTCTGTGGCAGCACATGCTTTTTAATACGCAGATGCAATTTAATACGCAGATGCAATTATGAAATACATGTGTTTAGAAATAATATGTCTCGTAAGACTCATACAGCAGATGTGTAAGGAAAAATAACAGTAAAAGAAAAACATGGATTACCTATTTGTTTGAAACTCTAGCTCCAATATAAGAAACAAATTAAAAAAACACACAAACCGACAGAAGTTGTTTTTCCTTCTATTTTAAAAGCGAAGTGAGCTCAGGTGAGCTCAGTGGATGATAGGTAATAATAGGCCTTGCCCAGAATTGTGGATTTCCATGGCTGCAGAGTTTTTGTTCATAGTAATTGGATCATGTGACTGATCATAACAGGCTCCTTCATGCCGCTTCGGATGGTTTTGTCCATTTATTTTCGCAATCTTTAGGACTGGTACATCTATATCTTGTGTCAGTCTCTTTTCCATCCAAAACATGAGAATGCAAATCAGTGTCACTGCAAGAAAGTTGTTGTTTTTTTTCCCCCACACTGTGCGTATTCAAATACCAGTGTGCTTCTACTGCTATGCCGTTAACAAGGTTATTGATTTTGGAATTCAGCATGTAAGCATGGTCACCCCTCAGAAAGCAAACTAATTGCTATTTATTCCAAAGTTTCAATGTGGTGTATTGACAGCTTGCACCCAGTGGATCTGCTACATTAATTTAAAGATGAAACAATTCAACAAAAAACAGCGAAGGGTTGTGCAGGTCTATTAAAAAAAATAAAAAATCTTAACTAAGCACTTCTTTGTTTTATTTCCTTGTTAACCCTCTCTATTGGAGGAAGAGCAAAAACAACAACACCGCAATGAGGAGCGGAATTTTATCCCCTGCGAATAACAACTAATATAACTACCGTACCGAGAAGCCGAGAGATGAGCTAAACCGTAAGTAATCCGTGTGATAGTCGTATACTGCCCCCAGGTGGCCAAGGCGCACACACCAGAATGAGCAGCACAGCTTTTATTAAGACATCTGGGAACTGTTTTATTTTAGATGTATTTTTATCCCGGAGATGACATACATAGTTTGGTGTTCGGACACGGTGCGGGATTTTGGTTGAAGAAAAATCTTGAGAAGTTGTACTTTAGCACATATTTCAAACAAGTTTGGTGCTCTGGCCGCAAGTGGCAACACTGTATCATGTATTCTCCTGACACGCAGTCTGTAATTTCATCTGCAAGGGAAGCCATTCTTGCAAAACATGACACAACAAAAGAGACACTGCAGTGACGATTTCCAAGGCAACACAGATCAAATATTGAGTCATATAACGCATATGAATGCAACAGGTTTTTATTTCACCTCATTGTCATTCATCTGCTCTGATGTATATGCAGCATAGCGGCTCAATGTAACAATATGTGGCGCGTGATTCACAGCAGGGATACTCCAGTAAACATTCTTGGCCAGTAAATATAAGTCTGAGTTTTCATGGATATAAGTGTCTATCTCAAGTACCAGCTGTTTGCTCTTGCTAATCCGAGTGCTTGGTTTAAATGTCAATTCCTCCTTCATAAGCGTACAGGCATAAGTCTGCTGTGGGCTGCAGTCACATCATTAGGGGGTAAGAGGTGAATGAATCTCACTGCGTGCTCACTGCAGAGGCACTGATGGAAGAGTGGCAGAAATGGGGAAAAAAGTCCACAGGTTTTAATGCACCTCCTAAGGTAAAATACCAATTGGAAAATTCAGGATGTCCATGGATTAATCACTTGTGGGTCCAATTCCATCCTCCATGATACACCTCGTACCCGAATCCCTAGACAAGAAAAACATTTAACTATGTTGGCTGGCTCTCTCTTTTTTATTTTATTTTTGTTTTTGGAACCTTTTTATCTTTTGCCTTCAGTTGCTCTTGGAACCGTTGTGTTTAATTTTTCATTTTATTTTTATTTTCATGGTAGCTGGTTTCCACTTCCCTGTCGGCATTATTCATCCACCTGAGGCTTTCAACTTGACTTCGATATATCTTCTTTTGCTGGCTTCTCATATTTGATTTAAAGTCGTGTCGTCCTTTTAATTTCTGCTTCCTCTGTGTACATGGTACCTTTGCTTTCCACAGAGGGTAAAGTCTACTTGCAGATGAGGACTATGTTAATTTCGAACTGACTGCTGTTTGTCATGTGTCATGCACGTAATATTGGAACCACTGAACACCAAAGTTTTCATCATGCAGTGGGTCTGCACTGTTACCAGGCCCCCCCATTCAGACTGTCATCAAGTGGCAGCTCCTCTTCTCCGATTGTAGTATCGGCAACAGAGAGTGAGAAGGTTCACCACTGTATTATTTGAATCGTGTCGTATTTGATTTGGAATGTTGCCGTCACTGTCCATAAACATCATAATGATATGGGCCATGAATCCATTTAACAAAAATATTAAATGTACGTATTGACGTATGATCATATGTACGATGTTTCATCTGGATATTTTTTCAATTACTGTCTTAACACCTGTGGCATGCAGTCGGTTCCTTCAAAGCCTTCTCTCTTGGCCTAAACACTATCAGAAAGACTGCCCTGCTCTTTACAATTTGGACAGTATATTTCCAACAGTCCATTTTTTTCGTCGTTTTTTTTCATATTGTGTCTGTGTGTTGGCTTCATGTAGATTCTGCTTCTTCTGCTTAGATGTGTTGCCATTTAAATATAATCTGCCTCAAGGCCTTCAGAATTCCCTGTGCTGTCTCATGCCACATATACACAATAATAACGAGCGTTTCTTTTTTTAACCATTCAGAGTTTACGTACACCACTGTCACGCTTTTGCTTTGGCTCAGAGTGATGCCGGAGAGAATATGATCTTAAAACTGCTGGGAATAACATTCTTAATGGCCAAATGTTAGTTGTGTAAAAAGAATGCTGCTATATATTAGGCCTATTTAACCATTAAAAAAAAAAAACTGTCTGGCTGCTAATTTAAAGGCCGATGTGACATAAATATGTACACATCTGAGACTAATATTAATGCCTCGCGAATGTCACTGTCCCTGAAAACATCTCAAGCTTCAATAACCATACACTGGTACGGTGATTCCGAACCACTGTGCTGTGGCACATTAAGTGTCCTATGAGAGAACATGAAGTGAGCCCCAGGAAATTATCCCATTTTACTTCATTGGTCTAAAAATTATTATTTAAAATCATTGTGTGTCTTTCCTTGATTCCTGAGAGTGTCATCTTTATGGTCAATGAAACAGGTCCAGATTTCCCACACACATTTATGAATAAATTGAGATGGCATAATTATTATTGTAGTATACTTTTTGGGAGGCTTTTGTTAGGTGGTGTGCCATGAGCCTTTTTTTTTTTTTTTTTTTAATAAGGTCAAATACGTGCCTTGGCTCAATAAAGTTTACAAAACACCAACATTGGCTTGAGTCTGCCATCTTCCTTACAGAGTTCACGCACAACTCAGTCACATAAAATAATGGGGAAAAAAAATCCTATAAAGTTGAAAGATAAGCACTGCTTTAAACTGGCAGTGCACATAATTTGTGAACATGTGCACTTTTGACATCTTTTAAATGAGTGAAACTTTCATTCGGAGGAGGAGGCGGATTCATATCAGTGCCATGATTTACACAGAAGACATAAAATTTTAATCCTAGCCAGGCGACTGGGAACATAGTTGTTCGTCTTTAGTGGTTTCCACAGTATTGAATAAGTTGAGGCAGTCTCTTATCCGCCGTGCAACATTACTGGGGAGGCTGATTGGTCTCAAACACACAGCCAAGTATCATCATAGAAAAGTCGAACAAGACGTCTTGCAGCAGACGTAATGAAACCCACAGAGAACGGAGCCCAACATCATCACCATCATCCTCCTCCTCCTGTCAGACTAGGATTACATGAAGACACACAAATGACTGTATCCCTGAATTCAAAACTCTGGCAAGCCCTTAGATATACTGTAGTTGGTGCTGTTTAAAGGCAATAAACCTTACCATAAATTCACAGAATTTTTGCTTCATTCGCAAGCTTTTGGGGAAACCTTTTTTTTTAATTTTTTTATTTTTTTATTTTTTTTTTGGATAGAAAAGTTACCTTAAACCTTTGCACTTGAGCTGTGCATGCACAACAAAATGACTTTGGGTGCAAGGATGCATGCCACATACTTCACTGTGCCACCGTCCTGCACTCACAATTGCAATGCTACAATATCAAATGTACTGGTCTTGAGGTCGGTTTATAAATAAACAAATGACCAAAATGGTGGAGTCCCTTTCAGGGCAATAACGTACAATCGTTTTAAAGTCATAACTTGGCATATTGCAAAGCTAATACAACTCTGAATTGTCTTTAAGTTTGGCTATTGCAAAACATTTACTGCAGTTTAAATTATCTGAAAGGAAAATGTATTGTTCATCATTGTTGTTTGTTTCCCATGATGCAACATTCTTTTTTCTTTTTTGTTGTTGTTATTGTGCGACAAGAAAACACAGGTGTGATAAAGGATCCCATTCTAACACCAGGGGAGAGAAAAACAGCACATCTGTTGTGGGTCACTGTGCTGCCAAGCAGACACAGCATATGGGCCGTTTCCTTTCGGCCCAGCCATATCTCAGGCCCACCAATCTGACAGCAATGACACCCTCCAGAGAGGCTGTGAGCGAGGTTTTAATGAACTCTGTACGTTATTAAGCTCATTATATTGAGACTCCCCTTGCCACTCAGCCTGACTCACCTGCATTGCGTCATGTACATAACAACAGACACAACAACTTTTCGCAACACAGCTTTTGTCACAGTGGCTGATTGCACATCGGGCATGGTTTTCGGCACTTTGAATGCAAATGTTGATATTTGCCTAACGTAGAACTAAACAGACAATATGCAAAGACCTTTAGTATTCACAAGCAGTTGCATGCAAATGCATTTTTCATATCTTGTATGCATGTCATGTCAACCTTGGCTGCTATACTATAGCATAAATCATCTTCTCAGTGTCATTAGCCTTTGAGATATATATGAACATGATCCGAGACAAAAGCTTTCTCTACTGTGTACCGCTGCCCCCAATTGGTTCAATTTGCTTCTGCTTGATGTCATTTGTGGATTTTCAAGTTTGGCTATGTTGTAATTAACGTTGCAAATGAAAAGCCTATTGATCAACAATTATTTTTGGTACGCTGAAAAAAAATCCTTTGGGTTTACTTAATTTGAACATGTACAGCCGTGGAACATGATTAAATTGTGGTAAACCGATGTAATTTTCCCATGTTTTCCTCAAAATTAATATGTTAGTTTAACACATTTTAATCACGTGCAACCAAGAATCAAGTACTTTTTTTCATTGTTAGTTGCAGGGATGTATACTTAATTTAACTCAAAAGAGGCAAATACTATATTACTAAAGATATATGTATATGCTTTTGAACTGTGTTAGCAGGCTCATAAATTGAGGAACAGGCACCATTTCGATGCCATGGCAAGGGAAACGAGGACACAAAGAACAGATTCCTAGAGTGAATTCGTCTATAGGTTCACTTGTACTTACTTCCTTTTCTCTTCGTATTTCCTCACAATGTAATCTGCAAACATCTACATTAGTATATAGTCCGTGGAGACTGCCATTTGACCTCATCTGTCCATCATCACAGCAAAAAAGAAGGGGCTTAGTGCGGATCCTTGATGCATCATGATCCTCAATAACTCTTGCCTTTGCACTTATAAGCACTCATAAGATTTTTATAAATAAACAATACAGTTTGTTCTTACTTTTTCCGTAGTTCTCCATCAGCAATCTCTGAAAAAAATGTTGGTTGATTTTACTCAATTTAATTTCGTCAAGCGGTTGAACAAAATAAAACCATCTGGATCCAAATTCATTTTTTTAAGTAGACTTTTAATATTGGTCTTGATGGTGGTGCTTGGCGCGTTAATTTCTTTGTGGGTGGTATTTGGTGTATAAAGTTTGAAAAACACTCTTCTAAAGTGTAAATTGAAAATTGGCTGATAGTCTTTTAAATGTTTAACATCACATCCAATCAGTTGTGGCCATACGGTTTATTTTGTTCGATGGCATCAACAGACACTGAAACACTGAAAAGGCAGTTAATGACAGTGCAGGTACGATTACTACTCCCACTGTGATTTGGGGTTCGAACTACTTCTACACCTAATGATGTCTAAATTAAAGTAAAATCTTTCTACTCTCCCCTCCTTCACTTCCCCCTCCGCTCCACTTCCCTTCCATCCTGTTCTCTTGATCAAAAATGTGCATGTGTAATCTATGGAGAAAGGCAAGATTAAAATACCCCCCCCCCCCCCCCAAAAAAAAAAAAAAAAAAATCTACAATTGATGTAATTATAATACTTTGGGAGCAAAATACTCTCAACATTGCACATACTTTGATAATTATATTTTAATAGCTAGTAGATTGTTGAAGTTTCCATGCTGTAGTTCGCAGCCCCGACAATGACTGACCATAAGCTAGAGCTGATACAATGCAGAAACAACTGCAGTGCAGTGTGACAAGAGGAATTGGCCATAAAGATATTGATCTGCAGCCAAGGTGAAAGTGCTAAAAATTGGACATTCATTATTGAAGCTTGATTTTTGTAGAAGCTCTAAATGTGATTTATTGCCAAGCTACAGCAAGTAAAATAACCCTTTAAAGGTCAATTCCCTAAAGGTCACAGCTTCTGCATTTCCTACTTGTATTCCCTTGAGTTTAATTGGGATTCAGTCGCAATGACACAAATTAGAATGCGTCACGCATATAATTATTCACTCAAATGTAAATGTTTGTTAAAACGTTATGTGGGTTCATTTTAAACCTTTTTTTTGATAATAGGTGCTTTACAGTACTGTCGCAGTGGTGGCAAGAGTAGACCAAACTGTACTCATGTAAGAGTACGGTTACTTTATATATGTATACTGTATTTTATATGTTCAAGTAAAAATAAAAATTAGCGCTCCAAATAGTTACTCAAGTAATAATAAATAAGTACCCAGTGAAAAAAAATTACTCAGGTACCGAGTAACCGGGTGAGTAACTTTTGGATTTATTTATTTTTTTAATCAATGCATAAATGTCAAACAGAGAGAAATACAAAATAGGAATAGTTACTGGTCAACTGTATGACTTTAATCAAAACAATAATATATTAACTCGTTAGAAAATAACAAAGTTAAGGAAATTTTCTTCACGAGAAATGGTCTTGAATTGTAAATCAATTAATGTGTGTAGGTGCTGTTCTGTTGATGGCGGTTGAATGATTGCTGATCATTTTAATTAAGAAGGGACAAGTTTAATATGAATAAAACACACAAGCAGTATTTGCAGAGATAAGGTACTGAAGTTCATATGACGACAGGCATACAAAATGAAAACGGCAGTGAATGCAAATACAAAAGGAGAGGTCGAGATGCAGTGAGAAATAACGACAGCTGATGTTATGTGAGCGGCTTATTATGCGTTCTATCTTCTGCATGGACATGATGACAATCGCTGCGGCCTGAAAACTGGCAGTCGAGGGAGATGCAAAATCTTACACTCAATAATATGGGGAATAACAGATGGTAATGGGCGGCATACTGTAAATATCACTCTCCATGAGTTAAGAATAAAGTCCTATTTGACGACTATGCACATTGTACAGTCCACTTTGTGACAGTTTCCACATACACGTTATCCATGTTCTCCTGCATGCATTGTCAAAGGTTTGTGAGTTACCAAAAAATAATGTTTTATCATGCCATTTTTTTTTTCTTTTCTGGCTGTCAGAACTGTTCTTCCAACAGATGTGTCTAACCCCATTACTCACACTCATTTTGCTTTGAAGACACAAAAGCCTGCCATGAAGAGAACATGATTGCCCTGGAATTGTTTTTAATAATCAAAGTGTTATTTAACAACTCTCCATTGTGTGGAGGGTGAACATACATGTGTTGTATCATTATTATTATTATTATTACTACATTTTCATTTGCGCTGATTGTCCAGATTTACATGCACCAGATTACTGTACAATATATCCATAATGGATGCACATTCTGCGTGTATTGATTGAATGACTTGATCTCAAACAAGCAGTAGAAAAAAACAGCTGATGGAGAAAAGAAAAAAGGCACAGTTTGATAACGTGAACGTTTGAGAAGGAACAAAATGAATCAAGGCTTATAAGTACCCTTTACATCATAATAACTTCAAGATCCATACAAAAATACATTAAGGAAATCCATAAATTTTAAAAGATTAAAAAAAAGCTTAAGTACAACTCTCATTGTAAACATACAATTATCTAGTAACAAATATAGAATTATAAAATTAGCTTTCCAGATCTTAATGGCTGCCCACTAGTGTTTATTTGTAATTCCTTTTAAATTGTTTTAAGTTCATGCACATTTTAATGTTCTCATTTAGTTTATTCCAGAATTTTACACCACCAACCGAGACGCTCATATTTTTCAGAGTTGAATGGATGGTTTAAAATGACAATTTGTTTCCTCTCTGACCATGAACATCATTTGGATGTTACTTGATCATAAATTATTCCAGGCTTTAAACAGAATTTGACTTGTTAAAGTAGTGAGGCCACAGAATTTTAAAATGCCTGATTTTAAAAACAAGGGATTGTATGGCTAACACACCTGGTTTGATGAATGAATAATCCATGCATAGTACAACATTTTTAATGACTTCCGATCCAAAACATATCTTGTTTTATGCAGTATTCCAATACTTCTTGAGCACATATACTTGAGGTTTGAGGATGTGATTGTAGCTGTGATGCCCTGATTCCCCTAACGGGTTTAATGAATTATATGTGTCTATTCCATCTTGGTAAACATTTTGAAATATTAAACACCCTTACACGCACAACATCACAAGACTCGCGGTGCTCTAGGAGTTAGTAACATACATTTCAAGTGCTTTCTATGAAATAATTTTCAATAAAATTAGCAAACCAAAAACAAGCTGTAGTCTCATATTTTTCTGTGTGCACAATTGAATCCTGTTTTCATCATGGAAGAGGACAAATCTGCTTCTTTGTTCAAACTTTGCTAGAGTCATTGACAATTCCACTGGGAGTTGTCAATGGCTTAACACGAGCTGGCATCATCCAAAACACCCAACTTCAGTCTCACATCCACATCTGGCAGTGTTTTGTCGCTGCTAGTGATGCGTGGTTTGAGATCAACCCCAACGTGGCGATTAGAGATGAAAGCAAAAAAAGCAAGATTCAATATTACAATACACAATAACTTGTATTGAAGCACTTTGTCAAACAGCTGTGAACACTTCCCATTCTTCCTCCAAGTTGGACTCAACCAGGGGGTGGTGGTTGGGGCACAGGTGGACAACTTGTCTACACTCCCGAAATAAAAAAGTAAACATTAACATGTGAGAGATTATCGTGTTTGCATGTTGAAGGTTGGTCAAAGTTTCTCAACAGAAGCAGCAGTAGCAGTTGGTCGACGCGCTGTAATGTAACTCGATTTGCATGAGCGTCAGACAGCGTAAACACCTCCAAATGATTTTGTTTCCTCTGCTAGACACGAGGCAATTAGTAAAGGAAATACATAAAATTATCCCAATTAGGTCAGCGACACAAGGAAGAGGGAATTTGAGGCCAGTAATAAAGATGAATTTTGATATTTAATTCATGGAGCCAAATTTTCAGCAGCTTTTGTGTTGGGAAAACACAAACAGCACCCAGTTCACAAGGAAAAACAAAGATCAGATGCATGTCTCCAAAGCATCAACAACGCATTGTTTAACAGAATAACTGTATAGCCCAAATGAGCCGAACCACTGAGAATTTCAGGATATACAAGGAGAGAATTTTCTCCTGTGCAAGCGTAGTAATCATATTTGGCTTGTATAATAAGGTAGACTGAATGCGTGGCTCCTGGATAATGTAAAAGCTTGCTTAATGAAAGGCCAGTAAAGGGTGGGGTGTGCTCTTTTCTGGCATGAACAAAGAACGGGAGGCATTGTGCAGCAGTAGGAGAGCAAAATGCTTCATACCCCCAGCGGGGGCAAGGGAGTAGAGGGGGTTGGGTTCAGCTAAAAGACACTGCTTAATGAAGGGTGCCTGTGAGGAGTGTTGGCAGTCTATTAGTTTCCACCCAGTCAGCAGCCATCCATACAACCATGAGAGTAGGTGCACTGTAAACGCAACAAGGGGTGTGGTGTAAACAAGAGAAAGCCCCCTAATTAAAGGGAAGTACATATACTTTCACTGGAGTGTACTCAACATGCAGGGGTGGCTGCATCATGTCACGCTGTGCTAATTACTGGCGGTAACAGCGACAGAGAGCATGAAGAGCTAAAATATGATGCGCCAAGTACTGTCCAAAATGCATGGTAGCAGGTACTACTGTCGTGGTAAATGAGTCCACTAGTGCAGGGAAGTAAAAGGATGCCACTTTTTGGCAGGCACCATTCATGTCTTGAGTGTTTAAAATGTGGGTCACATACCAGAGCGGTAACCTTGGAATTTGGGGGGAGAAAATAAAGGTGCCTTTGATGCCGCTTTCACAATCTGCATAAACACAGGGAGCATCTCTTCCTTATGCTTTCGGAATACGTCACCTTTATTATTATTATTATTATTATTGTTATTATTTTTAAAGGATATTTTAAGCAAGTTCTATGATGATTATATTTGAAGGAGTCTAAATTAATATCACACTCTGTTTTAAAGATCATCAGAGTTGTGCTTGAGGTTGTTGAAAAAAAAAAAAAAGAAAGATTAAGAACCACATGCTGCGTAGCAGTTTCACAGCTACTGCAAACTGGGGAGAAATAATTCAGCAATTTTGGCAGCTCCTTCCATGGAATCTAAAAACACATTTTGTTCTCCCAAGGCACAGCGGCCTCAAGACTAAATGTGCACAACAAGATAGTGAATGCACTTCCTTTCAGGCCCCTGTAGCTATATTTTAAGAAGACTTTCCATTTAAAGAAACCACCACTCAGAACACCATGGAAACTGCCAATTTCACCACTTTCAATTTGGGATTGCAAGAAAAAATTTATACTGTTTCAAAAGAAGGGGAAAAAAGAGAAAGAAAAAGTCCAAGGTGTTAAGTAGCAGTGTTGAAACATCTTGGAGTAAACACATGTCCATTTTCCTTTTCAGCGGTAAGGCACATTTATTCTGCAATTTGAACAGAACTTAAAAATAATTATGTGCATTGAACAGCCCCATGCACAGCATAACTCGTACTCTGGCCGCCCGATTACATTATATTCTAAGAATACTTTCTACCGTACTAAAGGGAAAAAAAAGATACAGCCTACAATATTCTGTGTGAGTGTTTCCACTACGGTAAAGCCTTATACATACGTACTTTTTAACATCTTGAACGATTTTTAAAATGTGAGTGACCTCACCCATAATGTTAAAAATGTGAGTTCTTACTGCTTTTTCAAGACTGTGGTATTTGGAATGACAGAAACAGCCCAGCACACACACAACTATATCTCCACCGTGAGTCTCTGCCCCCAAAGTGATGTCTGACTGACCTGTAAAAATCTGCATTGTGCCACAGGGCATCCACACTGCTGGAAAACACAAAGAAGAAAGAGTAGCAAGCAAAAAAAAAGTAAAAAGTTATATTATCTGATTACTGCATTGCACATGCAAACTCTTCTTGTTATTTTTAATGTGGAGACTGACTCGGGAGACTGCCCTGCGATTGGCTGGCAACCCATCAAACTACTTATCGCTAAAACGGCATAAATCAACTAAGAAAGTCCAGCCCACCTATGACGCTAATTAGTACAAGTCGTATTGAGAATGCATTTAGATAAAATGTTATACAACGCTCAACATAACCAGTAATTCCTCCTATTGTGTCCGGCAACAGGTGTCTTCCTAATGGACTACCGTATATGCACAGCAGCACATTAAGCATTACCGATTGTTTTACCTTGTGAATGAAAAATAACCTCATGCTTGAACTGTGTGTTAACCTGGGTTTGTGTATTAGCTACTGTACTGTGAAGTCAAAGTCAAATTTATTTATATAGCCCTTAATCACAGGAAAGTCTCTAAGGGTTTCACATGCCGACAGCATATACACGACATCCCTGATCTCAACGCCCCGTGTGACATATTTCAGCATAATAACATTCTGCTATTCATACAACAGCGAATGGCTCACGAAATCAATGCTTTGATCGCTTGGCAGACACTTTGGCAAATGCAGCAGTTAGAATGGTAATACGTCAGGTACCGTAACCAGGGACGTGTTGGGACCAAAATTTGGTGCGGGAAAATTCGTCGACGGCGGCCATAAGAGAAAATTCACATTTTTTCCAGAATTTCCAATGGCCATCCCGCCCCTGACCATAACTTGATGTCATTCCAGGAAACAGTGATTATAGCAAGTTTAATGCTATCAATATTATCGGTATGAGAAAGACTAGCGACCGGAAGTTAACACGCCGTCGTACCACAGATGCGGAAATTGTGCGTGCATAAAGTCCATTGGCTATTGTTCAAGTTCACGTTATGTGTCCATTGCTCGGATGTCAATCATAAATTCAGTACATGTTTAACTTTCACGATTGGCTGTTTTCTAAGCCGATTGCGCAATCTTAAGAGACATACGATAATTAGGTCTTTGCTGACTTTGATGGATGGGGTGATGGGGATTATCGATATGTGTGTACCCGGTTTAAGCAGAACTACTGTAAATTCATACCGTTTCCGATTCTTTGCCTATCCTATTCTATGTGGTGTATGAAAAAAGTATAACAAACAAAAGTAGTTAACATTCAATGATCTCTAACTCAAAATTGAACAGGCATTACAAAAATTGCTACCTGTTTTCACAACAATATTACTTTGCCTGTTCTGCCTGCCGCTCTTTGGGTTGCTTTCTCAGAAGCGATCTTTGAAACTATTTGACGTGTTTAAAGATTTGACAAGCAAAGCAGATCCATTGAGCAGCTTGGTCAAAATTTAACAGGGAGGACGCGCAGATCCGTACTTAAGTGTAAAAGCACTTTGAGGTCTACTCTTGGTTAATTGGCATTGATAGATTATCACATGAACGCACAGCTTGAGTTGACTGTCTCTTATACAAAGAGACAAGAGAAAAGCGTTGTGAGTTCTAGCCAGAGCCATCCTTCACAGCCAAACAGTTTTCTTTCTGCCAAGGCCTTTTTTTTTTTTTTTGTACGCCACATTGCTATTGCGATTGGCAAGCCAACACTTGGCTCCCCTTTAAAAATTCTGCTCAAGCAGCTTTTCCAATTATTGATCTGTTGTTCTAAAATTTGAAGCTTATCCATTGAGAATATCACACTCACAATCCATTCTCTTATTTGTCATTAATGGCTGCGGTCTATGGTGCTTTAGTGAGACTTGTATGACTGTGAAATAATTATATTTATATTGTTTGTATTTTTTTTTTAAAGTAGCAACCATCTGGTGCGCTGTTCATAATTTTACCACCGTCGAAAAGCCCCAATGAAAAGCAACATTTTTTTCAACTAAATCTGGTAAAAACATAATTAGGCGCAAATACAAAATGCTTTCTGTGTGAGCATTATGTCTGACCGTTGCATTATATGTTTGACATTCCACTGTGCATGGCTCCCCAGCAGGGCAGAGAGAGAAAGCAACGGCTTATTAAGTACTCAGATATTCAGATTGCACCAGCGCTGCCAGTAATGAGATAGAATATCAGCAGCCCTGAGTGACTTTCATTCACATCAAGCCTGGGGAGAAAAAGAGCTGCGGTGACATTTGAATTCTCACTGGAGATACTTTGGTAGTGAACAAAGGAGAATACCAGACATACTTTCTACGTGTGACATATTTCAGCATAATAACATTCTGCTATTCATATTGAAGATAGGAGTCATCAGTTAAGTAACAATGGTGAGCTGTTACAAAAGATGTTAGTATCTGAGTGTTGTGCATTTCTGGTCTGGGCTCTTGCTCAGTTTAATCAGCAGACTCACAATACATAATTCAACCGTTGCCTTCCGTAACAACAAAGGTTTCTCATGTTAAACTGTAAGGGAACTTAGATGGGCAAATCGACTGAGATCAAATATGTATATGATCGTTTACCCATCGTCGCGTTCCGATGACTAAATAAAGCAAACAAACAAATTGAATCTGGTCTGCATGTGAGGCAACTGTGTTTCTTTATAGTGTCATTACTTTCATTGCGAATTGCTGTGTCAAATCACAAGCTGGGTGGCATGGTGGCCATGTCTTTAGCATAGATGCCTCATAAAGTTGTGTGGTGGTATTTTAAAATCTTGGCTCCTTCCTGTTTTTTTTTTTTTTTTTTTTTTTTGCGTAGTTGGATGTTCTTACAAATATTTTCTTCAAGTACTCCAACTTTCTTCTGAATGGTAGATTGATTAAAAAAGCAGGATTTTTTTTAAGGAGTGCAAAGTAAAGAAAAAAGCAGCTTGTCAATTACTGTATTTGGTGAGCTCATCACGCAGGACCTGAAAAAGACGGGTTTGAAAGTTCTGACTGGTGACCAGCTCACTACTGAGCTGCTTTCACACGTGAGGACAAAACACTGATGCTGCAATGCTGGCAGGATTATCAGTAATGAATGAATTACTCAGGAGAACTACAATAAATAACTTGTGGAGGGCAAGAAGATCCGGTATAAAGTTTCTAAGTCATTCTATCTTATCTTCTTTAGAAGTAGGCCAAAGCATTTCTCTGATGTCACTGCACTCTGTATGCAGCATTGCCACACTGCTCATTACATTTTGTTTGTTTTAAAGCTCTCCCTATTCCTCATCAATGCAGCTGTTCCATTTACCGTATGCATTCGTAGGCTGCATATAACACGAAAGGTCTCATATCCGAGGGAGCGCACGCGAAGCATTTTGACTGTCTGTTGAACAAAAGGACACTCAGGTGAAGTGTGCAGCTGTTTGTGACCGTTTCGGCTACTTGAGACGCTTCAAATCATACAAGTGGAGGTGGTGACAATCATGTCACCTTTCAGGCTGAATTACCCTCAAGATACAGAATATTGATTGATTTTTTTTTTTTTTTCCAAAATGTCATGCCACGGCTTTTAAACCGCCTGCTAAATTTGATTAATATTCTATTATCCTTCTATCTCACATACATCAACCTATTTGGGCATTTTAATGACCTTGACTGGTTCGGTTTTCTTTGTCTACTCGCTTGGCACACATGCAAAAAATATTTCATCATTAAAGTATGGTGTATCAATGGAAACATATTGCCAAATATTTGTAAATATAATAATATGATTAATTATTCACATTGCTTAATATTATATTGCAATAAGCAGAAAAAGTAGTTCTGTACGGCTGAACCGCCGCAATTTATCTTGCACTCATGTCAAAAAAGGATTTTTAATTAAACTTGGATTTTCATTTGAATAAACATGTTATTGAGCATATAAAAGCAGGGTTCTTCGCTTGCCTATTAAATACTGTAGTCTAATTAGATGTGGTTGACTTTTCCTAAAACCCTGGCTTTTGAAACCTTGAGAAGAAAAATGACAGATACCAGAGAAATCTTTTTTTATTTATTTTTTTTGCAAAAACCCAATTTGTTTTGCTCACAAATATATGGTTTATTTTAATTTCGCTGAAGAGTACGCACACGCTGGCTGGCCATTATACTTGCATCTCAAAGGCGTCTTTGGAAGGGAATACTCAACCGGTTTCTTCCCTCCTCACAACATATGACATCTGTAAAATGGGATTCTCTATCAGAGTGCACGGTGAAAGCCATTATTCCTGGGGGAAAAAACCCCACACTTTTTTCACATTTTTCTCTGCTCTGAGCCACTGAACTGATAACACTATCCTTTGTTATCTCACCATATATTTTCCACCATGCATCAATGGCTACGGCAAGATCGCATCAATTTGACATCCTGTTCAAGCATTTATAAACCTTTCCACGCCTTATATTTTCTATATTACACTTTCCAGCTCATGCTCCCATTCAGCCATTGTTGCTTCTAAGGCTTGCAGAAGATCTATTTGGACAGTCTGGCAGCCACGTTAATGGCTGGAAATGACAATGAGGCCATTGTTGACTGGACAAAAAGAGCTCCTGCTCTGAAAACCAGTCTTGTTTGTCTGATATGATTTGACATCTGTGGTCAAACACTGAAGAGGACTTCAATCTTTGAATCGTCATATTTCCATTCAAACCAAACTACTGCATTCATGAAGTCACACACAACTCAATGTACTATGAGAACCAAACATTTTGAACTGTTCAACCTGTCGAAACAATAATATGTCACAATAATAACGACTACAGTGTTAAATCTCTAATTTTGGTATGTTGTTTGCTACTCAGTCTCTGACTTGGACAACTCTAACCTGATGAACATGTCACATGGCAAAAATGAGATGCAGTTATGACATGTCAGGCACTGGGGAATCATTAAGTTCTCTACCTAAGTTTCCAGACTGTTATTTCTAAACTCGGCAACCCAGATGTCAAACAGGAGTACAGCCAGAGGAAAAGTCAGAGGAACAATGAAAGTCATCGAGATGCCTCGCCAAGCGAATAGTGTGGAAATTCACTGTGGGTGGCTCGAAAAGGAAAGCCAGGAGGTTGCCTATACGTTGGGCCAAAACAACAATGACAATTCAGCCAAACCACACAGTCCATACAAAGTACTGAGTATACAGAACATAACCGAGCCAATGGATACATGAAGTGTACAGTATGTGAGAGAGGTAACAATAACAAGAGGGGTAAATCATATCATAAAATACGAAGGTCTATCAGAGTTCCAAGTGATTTAGATATCAGCCAGTATGTGCCTGAAGAATAGTAGCATGCATAGATGGAGAATATGTTTGACAGTGGGAGAATGTGTAAGTAGTGTAAAAGGTCACGGCAGTAAGTCTGCGGGCCAAGTGGATGACTTCTGAAAGTATGCTAATTAAACTGCAACTGTAGATGAGACTTTAACACTGCATTTCACATTTCACAGATTAAATTAATAAGGTAATTTGCGAATTCATGTAACATGACCGTTACAGTTCTTTTCTGTTTTGCAGTTCAATAAGTTGCCTTCACAATGGATGTGGTAAATTCCGTCCAAGGCAGGAGCCACTCGGAATTGGACGGCGCCCCCTATTGACGAGCCGCTACTGAAATGGACTTCATCAATTTCACTTGTTGGGCCATATATTTTAATTCCGGGCGCAAGTCTAGCGTAAAGCGCGGTTACGGTGCACATGGATGGAGTTTTCTTTGTTTTGGTATTTTGCTAATATTTGAGCCGGTAGAATTGGGGCTTTTGTCTACCATTGTGGGACGGAACATTGTATTTTCCAGGCCATTCCTTGTAGCTCTCTTTTGCATTAAATTCTTTGTAAGATGATGCTGATTAGAATGTCCATCCATCCATCCATTATCTATACCGCTTATCCTCACAAAGGTTGCGGGCGTGCTGGAGCCAATCCCAGCAGTCATTGGGCAGTAGGTGGGGTACACCCTGAACTGGTTGCTAGCCAATCGCAGGTGATTAGAATGTGTTCAATGAATTGATCCCTACAATACTTCAGAGGGATTGTCCCCGTCTGGTGTCATCTTATAAATGAAAAACAGAATCTATCTGCCTGCGCCTCAATTAAATACACAAAAATCACATTCGACCACCTGCGCTGCAAAAGAGACCACATTTTAGCCAATCTAAAATGTACTTTTTGTCACCAAATTGCGTGATGCACTCGGGGGGTACAGCAGGAACGCCGAGTGAGGCAAATTCACATTGACCATTGCCCCAGCATGAAAATGAAGATGTGCCCGTTTTTACGGCAAGCACAGAATACTTTCGATTACAAAATAATTAGGTGCATCAGGGGCGAGGCTGCTTCCTGCGTTGGCACGTCCAGACAGGCGCATCACGGCCCCAAACATGCTACTTTAGAATTATTGTGGCCCGAACACTAAGTTATGCCCGTTTTTACGCCTAGCACATGGGCGCAAGGCAGTCTTGCTTTTTAAAAGAACCAAACACAACACGTTAGCCAGGACTTCACCCGGTTAGGGACGATTAGAGGGGCGGACGAAAACCTCCTTTCTGTTTTGCTTAGTCTGTCCTTGATAAAAAAGTGCTCGTCCGACCGTCCACAAAATGGACGCCCGTCCCTGGGATGGAATGCCAAGCTCTGCTATTGACTAGTCCAAAATCAGTTGTGGTATACTCGCCCAAACACAGTGAGGAAAAGTGGTATGAAAGTGAATGGAGGTAAGTTTGACTGGAAGGATTGCAATTCCGCTCTCAATATCGCCATAAATGTAATAGGTGTCCTAGCTTTGATGGCATTACCGCTCTCCGTCCCGAGGGTGTATATTAACATGGTATCAAGGGAGTGCTTTGATATGCTCCGATTAACCAACAAAAAAGCTCAGTATTTTTTCTTTGGTATTCCCTCTGAGCTTGTCCCAGCTGTGTGAAAGTTAAGTATGAACCACTTCAGTACTAATGGACCGTAAAGTCAAACAAGTATAAAATGAAAATGAACAAAAAATGAAAAATCAAAACAAAAAACATAATAAAACATTATACACATTTTAACACAACTGCTTTTGTTTTTAAACTATTTATCTATTGTTTTTTAATTGTCCACAATATTCTTCAGTTATGCATTGTTGCCACACGTTGACGCTTGTTGTTCACATGGGGCAGGCAAAATAAGACTTGGTCCATTTCATTCTAGATTGGAGAACATTTGTATTCATATTATATTGTTTTTTCTTCTTTTATAAATGAATGAAATAAATTAAGAACATTTAAGACAAAAAAAGAAAAATGCACTACGCGCACCTGCATGGAGACCAGTGTAAATACAACGTCAGCATGTCAGAGTGCTTGCTTCCTGGTTCTTCCTGGTTCTTCTTACACACATTGTTAAAGCACCCGTCTTTTTGTTAAAGTACTGTGATAGATTGTAAAATGGCCAATGTATCGTTTCGTCCTTGTTACTGATTAGACTTTGATCATCCAATTTTCAGTTCTTCTCATTCTTGCAAATAGGGCATCATTTAAATAACAGGGAAATAGATGGCCTTTGTAATGTAATACATTGGGTAAAAACATAGAAAGAAACACCCACCCACACACACACAAAAGTTTCACATGTAGCTTTATGGAGGATTTCAGGATTCTGTTCTTGTAATAAGCAATAGCAAACAGTTTCGGTGTTTATTAGCCCCCAGGAGAGCATATTTATTTTTCACGGCATTTCTGCACCTTTATTCCAAGGTGGAATTATTTTAACATTCTTAAAATAACATCCGCAATGCCATTTGGGTAGAAAGTAAACACTATGTAAAAGAACAAGACAGGCTCAGTGTGGCAGGCTAATACCTCACAAAGAGCACAGAAAACACAATGCGCCTGTTAAAATTCTTATTTCTCCCTGACGCCTCAGGGATAGAACAACATTTGCAAAGCCTACCCTGGTAGTATGACCTTGGGCCGTGGCCTAGTACTTAGACAGCAAAGGTTAAACAGGTTTTTGCATACCAAGAGAGATGACCTCTTGTTTCCAGTCCTGTGGGCAACCACATAATCATAGGCATGTGATGGTCATTCAATCCCACTCTCTCAGTTCTCCTCTGTTTACTTTGTCCGCAACACCTGCTGCCTCTGAGCCTGCAAATGAAAGGTTGCACACACAGGAGCAGCACACTGGACGTGGGAGTGCTACACACATGAATTAACTGCCAGCACAGTGATAAGAACCCTCATCCCTTCTGTTTCCTCGCTCATCTGAGACTTCAGAACATGGATCTCTGCCAAAAAACAGACACTTCAGAGTTAGAATCTATTACATCTGGTAGAGATGAAGCAAAATTTAAGCCCTCATTTCCCCAATATATCCGTCACTAGGCCTGGCGATTGTTCTCTATAGAGTAAAGTATCCAGGCATGAATGCAGCATTGTACTCCCTCCAAGTTTCTGCCGAGAACACTTTGGGCCCTTTTTTTGATGGACTGGCACCTGTGCACTTGGCAATCGAAAAAAAGAGGGAACTTCATTTTTGTTTCGGTCCAAGTGTAGTCTAGCGTGTTTGGCGGCGTTTTGCCCCTCTCTGGGCATTTTGACGTACTGAGTTGCCTCGCCCTCGACCCATCCGACAATTTGGTGTGAGAAAGTAGTCTGCCGTACACCTTCTTTTCGGTGCCGGTCTAGTTCAGCGTGTGAATTTGGTGGATGAGCCATACCTCACTGAGCGTTCCTGCCGCACCCAGCAGCACATCTCCAAATTTGGTTACAAAAAGTACATTTGATTTTAGACTCACAAAAAGCAGGTCTAACTTACGGCGCAAGTGGCGTAACATGATTTTTGTGTATTTGATCGAGGCGCAGGCAGACAAATTTGGCGCTCCGCGGACGTGTATGGTGGACGTCATTGTATTTCATTCATAAATATGACACCAGCATGGGACAATCCCTCTGAATCATTATAGAAATCAATTCATTGAATTATAGTTATCATTATCATCTTAAAATGATTATAAAACCATCCTTGCCTTGTAACACAATTACTAATGGCGTTACAGCCTCTACTGGGGCAGGAGCGCACACTCAGACGCACGATCAGGGGCAAAAGGCGGTTTCAAATTGCCCATGTCACATGCATGGCCGACTAAATCATCCGCAAGGGGAGATCTTGCAGTTTACCTGCCAATATCATGCACGGACCCCAGCGAGTCTATTTCTGTTTCCGCAATGTCAAGCACAGCTTACTCGTCTTACTGCACCTCCGACTGCCCTCATTTTGATGCAAATGAGGGATTCCCCTAGGATTGGCTGGGGAAAGACTAGTTCCACCCATGCACATAGTTAGACTTGCGCTCAGCACAAAATAAGGCCCTTTATGTTGTAGAACAGTGTTCTCTTAATCTTACTTTTGACATATTCTGCAAAACCCAATTCACACCATCTTTTTTTATTGCTGATAATTAGAAGTTGTTTAACAAAAAATGCTGAAAGCAGAAATAATGAAGCTGCAAGTGTGTTGTTTTAATTAGGCTTTTCATTTGCAGCCGACATCGTTATATCTGTAGCCTTTGTGACGGCCATAAAATGACTTATTCTGCAGTTTGTGCAGCAGGAATACTACGTCCCAAATTTTCCCTATAATGCATGTGATCGCTGTTAACGCCAGAATCATTTGGATTATGCGGTCACTCGTACACATAATTGGAAATGTTCACAAGTGTCACACAAGCCAAATGGAGATGAAGTGTGTGGGATGATAATTATTTGAAGCAGCAATGATAATGTAATAAAACACGGAGCCGGTCAATTGCATTAACATCATTAACTGGTCACGGTCACCAAAGTGCTATTCTGATTGACGCCTAACAATTATATTGTTGCGGTAGCCTTGATTTATCATCTTTAATTTACTGTAGTCATGTCAAATGCTGCCTGGATATTCAAGATAAGGAATGATAACTCTAATTTATTTGTTGTCTGGATTGGCATCGCTTTATTACTTGACCATGAAGTATAGTTTGTGATAGTGTTCAGTCATACAATGAATGATGTATTTTTGACTAATCTTTACAAGCAAAGCATGAAAACATTTCTGAAAGCACATGAATAAAACTCAGATTTATATAACCAAGCTATTTCTATACTTAGATCAAGGACAATAAGGGTTTTGGTCTGATTTCCGCCCCCAAAGAACAATGACATTTAATG
Source organism: Filicampus tigris (assembly GCF_054856515.1). NCBI lineage: Eukaryota > Metazoa > Chordata > Actinopteri > Syngnathiformes > Syngnathidae > Filicampus > Filicampus tigris. The sequence goes on along the minus strand of NC_141225.1, from coordinate 21,230,334 downwards.
TGTCTACTGTCAGGTCTTTTTTTTTTTTGTTTTGTTTTTTTTTTGTAAATGGCATAAATATAAATCTGCAGACGTTGCTCTAATAGGAGCTGCTGCTTTTGCTCTCTGTACAGCTATTCTTCCGTCATTGTTTATCAGCTGGATGTTTTTCATATCTTTTCTTTACCAAAGCGGACTGAAGACTCAGTTTCCTCTTGGGATTAACATACAATCTCACTGTAGCATCTGAATAATAACATTTAACTATGAGGACGTTGCAGTCACTTTAATTCATTCTCTGCATTTACAATACAGTTCTGTTCTTTGTCTTTTTTTGGAGGAGTTTCTCATAGGAAAAGTTCCAATTAAATAAATTACATCAGGACTATAGTTAATTAGTATTAATTAATATATAAAAAATATTCTAGTTAACTTCTGATTCCTCCCATTAGAGGTCACTTGCATGATTTATTTGTCACAGGTTTTGACCGGGTGCCATTCCTGACACAGGTCCCAGAATTCTCAGCTTTGACTCGTACTGGTATACGATCTGTGTATATCCCTGCTTTTGGACCTGGTTTCGGAACTAGTGTCACATTTTGAAATTATATTTTGCACGTCTTTTGATTTGAACAATGCCAAACTCGAGCCACAGCGATGAAGAGTCAGGTTGTTTTGGAATAACGTTTAAATTGCTTGAGCGATGCTATGGCCTTTAAGGGTGATGAATGTGAGCACAAGCATAATTGCAATTTCCATGTTAAATTAGAATGTTGAGAAAACAAGTGATGCATTTGTTCTATGATTGACGTACCATTAACCCCACTGAGTTACGGCAAATAGAAATGAGCCATTTAGTTGCAGAATTAATAAGAAGCCTAAATGCTCCCCTCGTGTGATGGCATTCACACGATACAGTTAAAGTGAATAATAAATAATGCTGATTTCAATTTGTTGTCCCCTTTTCTATGGCAGGCTTTTGAAACATTAACAACAGTACAAGGCAAGCAGCACAGCTATATCAACTGAGGTTTCCATATACTGTATACTTCATTGGTTTCATACTTACTTATAACTTATTGAAGCAAAATTTGCAGTGAAAGTGAGTGTTTATTTGCATGATTATTTAATCAACTAGCAGATTGTTCAAGTGACTTCCAATGCATCCAGATGTATCTCACATGCAGCAGCTAGGGAAACGAATACTAAAAGTAAATGTTAGCTGTGCGTTTGCACATTTTTTCATTCAATAAAAAATGAAGACATGCTGATTTTTATCCATCTGAGGGACAGGCGTGTAAATTAATTGAACAGTCCTGTCCCTTTTATTAAGCTGTGTAATTAAGGGTGAATTAAACAATGCCCAATGTGAATAATGTCTAATCAGATGAATAGATTTTGCCAATTAGAGTGCCCTCCGGTCTCTTGTGTGAGAAAATGTGTTTCAGATTTGCTCATAAATCCAAGTATTGATTGGAACACAGAGGTTGGGTGATTCAATAAATAAAAGCCAGCTTGTTCTTCACAATACACCATCAATCTACAAACGCCTTGAGACAATGGTTTGAAGGTATTCGGACTGAGTGCTGATGGCATCAGAGCCTCAATATATATCGTCTGTCGTGGTTGAAACCAGTGGCATACAATAAATAAATAAATGATTACATTATTTTCCCCTTTTCCACAAATAGTACACATACAATAGTTTCTCAATGTAGGCTGTATGTATCTGAGATGGTGTTCTCTTTCCTGTGAATGACCTCTAACTCCACAACATAGCCAAGATAGTCAATTATTCATGCGGTGTTCATTGTGCCACCCGTCACAGTTCCAACCTTATCTTTAAGATAGTATTGCTCTATATGTTGAAGCAATAATCAAATTAGCTTTTCGTCAATATCAGACCAAAAATGGCTCGGGGACCTAAAGTCAGCTCATTAGGTGCCTTTTCCACATTCAGACATCAATAGAAATCATTTATGCTGAGAGACCAAAGCTATATTTTCAAGGATAAACTCGTACTGGCGTAATTGACAAAGATTTGCATTTTATTATGATGTGACACTTTGTAGTCGTCCCGGTGCTCCTTCAGGACCTGGCTAATTAATCGAATCTCCTCTTCTCTTTATGGGAGACTGTATTTTCATTTTCTACTTGTACTCTTTTTTGAAGAGAAAACACGTGTGTTTTTCAAGTCGAGATCACAAAACGAACGACCCATTGCTGTAATAGACTGTAGTCTAGCTAGTCTATAACACATTGTTTAAATGAAACTTAACATTCCTTTTTAGACGACGTCACCTGGTGTAATGTCTCCTAATTTGACAGGCCTGACTTCAGCCTCTTACTGTTTCTACACAGTCAGCAATGCTTTTCACGTTCTATTTCTGAGTGCACATCCCTTGAGCTGGGTGATTTTTTTTTTTCTTTTGAAACACTATTAGAATATTGGAGAACATTACTACATGTTCTATGATGATGTTGTTGAAGGTGATTTCAGTTGTGACTTGGTAACAGTAGCCACTACAGATGACATTCATCATGAATATGCGGCCTATAATGAAACTGTCCAGTAAGAGCCACTTCGTCTCTATGGTGATGGACTCCCTTTACTGTGTTGAGTGTTTTATCTGCAAATACTGATTTAATGGTTTGTGGTCTACCTCAAGCTGTGCTTCTTGCACATGAAGTGGAGTTCTATTAGATAAAAATGAAGGGGGAGGAGAGGAGGATGGGCGCCTGTGGACAGAGACTTTGCACGGCAGGAATCATGCTGACTGTGCTGTTTTGATAGACAGGCCACGTCTGTTTGTATTTAGGGTTCCTATATGACAGCGGCAGCAGTGTTTGGCAGGGGGGAAAGGCCACGGCAAAACAAATAGGGTCACTGGAAAGGTCTGAGAAGTGGTCTTGTTTGTCTACGTGTTTCTTCAGCACAATCATGAAAGACGAGAATTGAACTGGTCATCAAAATTGCTTTAAAAAATACAACCTTAATACAATATGTATATTAGGTGTTTACTTTTTACTGTTTACCAATTTTTGGTCTCTGCATTGGGGGCCCACCAAACCATAAATCTTTTTTTCCCCATTCATCGTTTTTATGCCTATTCCTGAAAATGTTCCGCACTTTCATCCCACTATATTGCAACAGTGGTTCTAATTCATTGTACAAAGATAACGGCACATTATTGTCATGTGTCGCAAAGTGATGTTTCAAATGTATTTAAATCAAACTTAATCCTTTTATGATGTTCTAGGGTCTGTGGGACCCGTTCAATTTTTATTTAAAAAAAAAAAATACACAAGGCATATCAGAAATCGTCTCCTCATGGTGATAACACACTGTTATGAGATTTTCTTTTTCTTTTTTTCATTACATTTTTTTGTTTTTAAAAGGAAGAGCACATTAATTCATAAATGTGATCTACAGTAACAAAGGGAAATGGCAAATATGAACAACGTTTGCTGTTCATATGACTTGCAATTGGGATGTAGTAAACATCTGTTGAGTATTTTAACAGAAAATTATTTGATTGTGTTGGTTTGAAAACCCCAAACTCTAGCGGGTCCACCAAACCCATCAACGCTGGCTCAGTGACAAAAATACGAACACCATACAAGGGTTGAATATGAAGAACACTGTTTCTCTTGACAACATATACAGAGGAGATTGTGAGTGGGCTCTGCTGAATCCTTGCCCTCGATGCACATTTCAGACAACACCTTCAGCACCTTCCTGCGGCTTCAGCTGCACTATATAATAGCCAGCAGACAGTAATCTGAAGCAAGCGCGGCACAACAGACTCCATCCGCGAACGTTCGCTGTGGTAATTGCAGAAACATTACCACAAACATTCACAACTGAGAATATTTTTAGAGTCTATCAAAGGTATTAATTGAATCGTCTTTTTAAAAAAGAGTTTCTTCTCTTATCAAACACCAGTAAAGAATTCCACATACTGTACATTATGGCTGTCTTTTCCCTATCTCTTTTGACATGTTTGCAGGCCGACTGGGGCCTTTGGTCTCTGACCACCGCAGAGCTCCAATGCAGCCTGAGGCGAACTAACATAGACTCCACCGCCGCCTCTTCTTCTTGGTGATCCAAGAGTTCTCTCCACGAATCACCCTTCTGCGGTGGTGGACCTGTGAAGTAGTCGTCTATAATGAAAGATGATGTTGATGTTATGAGTGTCACGTGGTGCTACGGTGAGTCGTACTAGGTCCAAAGGTCCGAAATGCTGAGAAAATAGTGAACACAGAGCACGGGGAACAGATTAATTACCGCGCTACGGGTAAAAAATGATAAGAAAGAAAAACGGAAAACAATAACCACGATGAAAGCGCACAAAAAATAGGGCAAGGTACACCAGGACAAGACGGGGGCAGATGGAGAGAGCTGATTGGCTGAAACGAGGAGTAGGGATGACGAAACCAGGTAGAGACAGGAGACGGGAAAACAAAAACAAATTCTAGCTAATGAAAGAAAATGAAATCAGATCCAGATGCAAATCCTGCAGTCAAGGTCATGATTGTGTGAAGTACTAAGCAACAGACGTGCCACTGTTACAACAAATGTAATTAGTAATAATTTAACAGGAAGTTTGAAGGACTTTAGACGTATATTGTGCTAGTTTGATAGAGGGGTGCTCGGACCAGGAAATCACAATCAATTCAGTAATACGTTCTTACCGGAGCAGCAATTCAATTTAGCATTTAAAACCTATACATGCACACAGACCATCCAGGGCACAAATCACATTAGCTTTCAGCGCTAAGAAACACTTAATTCAAATTCCAGTCAGCCATAAATGTTCACAAAAATGCATTTCATTTGTGCAACAATATACATTTCGATACTGGAACATGTTGCCTCGGTGACTGGAAAACAAAGCGTGCCTGTAAAAAAAAAAATCAATCATAACCTTCATTCGAGTCAAGCAAAGATGAGTATCGACACATTTAAAAGTACACCAGCGAAAGTGAGACATTCAGCAACAACACAGTGTGTGTGAGGTTGTTAAATGTGTGGGTGTGTTAATGTTAAGACAACTTATCAGCAGAGACGACGGATGTTTGGAAGTCTAATTCGATTAGCTGAGAGCATTAGTGCAAGAGGATAGTCTCAGACGCACACTCTCCGCATACTGGTCAGATTCTTTTTCAGGTGTGGTGTGTCTTTCAAATTCTTACTTAGTTAATCCTCATTTAATTAGACATGTTTTTTTTTCTTTTTCTTTCGATTGGATGACTACAATTGTGTGAGGAAAATGTTGGAGTGTGTAATATTTTTGGCAAGCAGTTCCTCAAATGGTGGTGTGTGGAGGGGTGATATCTTGCGGGGGGTGGGGTGGAGGCTGTTGGCACTGGAGTGCTTCTGTGTGGGCATGTGAACTTGGCGAAGACATGATATGAGCGAAATTCAATTCTTTTGTTTTTGGGAGATTGTAAATCACTGTTCAGCCTGTGCGGTGTGTCCAAGAGAAGGATTAGTGAGGAACATGCAAGAGGCTTTATCCTCTTTTCTGGAATGGCTCAATTTTCTTTTTTTTTTCCTTCACGAGGGACTCCCGCTATGCTTCAGTGACATCTAAATAACATGATTTTTTATTTTTATGCATGCATGTTTTCCTATTGAGACTTGCCTCTCTATTGAATGTTTTAATTCATTATTTACAAAGATTTCTGCCTCAAAAAATTCTATATCAATTCAGATGATAAATGTGCTTTAGCAGAGGTGCTCAAGTCCGGCCCTAGAGAGGCCGTATCCAGCTTCCTTTAGATGCCCCCCACTTTGCGCACACATTGGGCTTGGTGAAAATGTTGATATTTTAAAGTTGTCATACACGAGAACAAAAAATGGGTCTGCAGTGCCCCCTACAGAGGCTTTTACGTTTAACCGAGATCTACGGAAATTGGGAGGCATATGAAACAACCCAAGACGTGAAAACTTTTTCTGGAGCCATATGCTAAAACTAACAGGACGTGCGCCATTTTGATTCACTTTGGAATTTGCGCTACTTAAATTTTAATCAACTCCTGCTTGAGAATTTATCCATGTTTCATCTAGAAATTTTAATTTCTGGGGGGGAATGAAAGCTACCAGATGATCCATCCATCCATCTAGGAGAAAAAAACTAAAGAAATTATTTGTGTATAGCGTGTAACAAAAAACAAATTTGGAGCAGCTCACTGGTGCACGAAGGTCCATTACCTCCATGATCTTGCCGGTCTATGAAATTGTACGGAGGCACAGCTGGGTCAGTGGAACCTTTGGAGAGGATTAATAGAAGTCGGGGTCTGCTGATGCATGCTCATGCTTCTTCGGGCCTCCATAATTCACATTGTCAGCTGAAGAGTCGGAGCCCAGCGCCAACCCGGACCTGTCTCTCATCATAACACGCAGTCAAGAGCCTGTCAGAACAGATGAAGCCACCGGCTCAGCACTGTCTAGGAACATTGAGCTGTAATTCACATTCTTGTGCCCCGACAGGCCTCACTAAATCCAGGTCTCGCCATGATACGCTGGCATCTGATCAAGAAAGTTCTGCTCTCAGAGAACAGGAGGCCACTGCTTCAAGAACCAAATTCATAGTGAATGACTCACCAAGCCTCCCCATCACATGACAACGTATTTCGTTCCTCTCATACCATACAAATAACATAACATACCAATGCACAAATTACCGTGAAAACTCTTTTGAAGACACTAATTACATTCTATTTGTTGAACTCCACCAGCTGCCCGCTGGTCAGATCATTTTTCACCGTACTTGCATTTTTGTCAACAGTTGAGGGTAGAGGACAGCTAGGTGGACTTTTGGTTTGCACTTCTGCCTGAGTTGAGAGGTCCTGGGTTCAAATATCGGCTCAAGCCCTCCTGTGTGGAGTATACATGTTTTAGCATTGATTGTGCGGCACATGCCAAAGTATTCATGTTAAGATTATTGATGATTACAAATTGTCCACAGTGAATGTGAGAGTGAATGGTTCTGCTACATATTGTAGGCTCCAGCTCACTCGCAACACTAATAAGGACAAAATAAAGAAAAATGGACGGATTTGATAGTAGAGTGTTGTTTATCATTATCGCCTATATAACAACAACAAAGGGTGTAAGCAAGACACGGTGCTATCTGTTGATTGGTCGACTGAGAATTGTTTTTGCATCGGGAGTGTAATAATTAGCAGTTTCTATTTGTTTGTATTCTTTTTCTGTCGATAATGTGTTAATTTAGTTGGAGGCAACTCAATTTCAGAGTGAAGTTAGTGTCATTGTTTTTATGAACAGTCAGAAAGCCCCTGAATATGACATTGTGGTAAAGTCAATCCTGGCATTCTGTTCAGAAGTAGGACACTTTCAGTGTTTTTTTCTGTCTGTGATTATTGTGTCCACCTGTGTGCATTCCACTCTTTTGTGTTAGCCAATCAGCTCCCTCCTACCTTGTGTTTCTCGTTGTCGCATCAGTATGCCTGTACTTAAGTTCCTAGTTTTCTTTCTGTCATGTTGTTTTATTTCTGCTACTGCTGTGTTTTGATTGCTGGTGTTTCTTTGTTACTTTGCCTTTTGGATTTTTCTGGACTTTGTTTATGCTGTTTTTTGTTGATATATGGTTTTGTTCAGTAAGCCCTGCTTCTCCTGCCTCCCTGCATTTGGGCATCCACCACACAACCATAAAAAAACGCCCAGTTTGTCCTGGCCCTTCATTCAACATGTGTCAATGAGCCAGTAATTTATCTTCAATGGCAACGTGCACCATCAAAATTGTATAAGTAAATGAGGCAAAATTGCAAAAGCGCGTAGAGTACCTTGAAGGTGGAAAGAAAGCATCCCATTGCCATTCATTACATCCGAAACATCTGCAGAATTGAGTCATATAAAAGCTTAGTCAGCTGTGGTTGTTGTTATTATAGCATTTAATAAGTCAATATTGAAAGGGAAAATAGTGATGCACAAGTGAGGTAAAGAAATGTCATATTATGTTTATTATTCCACAGAGCCATACAACTGATTAACATTGGTGACCAAAAATGTATATTGTTAAGGGCATTTGTCATTAGCAGGTTAACCACGAAGCTACGATAAACTGTATTCAAATACTGTATTACATGAAATGTTTTGTTGATGGTGAGCAACATGACAGACTCTTCATTGGATGAAAACCATTATAAAGCGTTGAAAAGGATATCTATCACTGTCTTGATCACCAAGGTGCATCTGCTGTATGGTGCTCCCAGGCAAGCAGCCATAAAAATGGCCCTGAAAATATGAGGGTTCCATTTCAAGGCAACAAGAGAAGGGGCAGAAATGCATGTTATGCATTAGATGCTTGCTTACGCTGATCTTTGTTTGGCACACTTCTATATTAGATAGAAAAAAACCCCCATAACAATAGCTCAATTCTGTTTTGTACCTCTACACGCTCCCTTTCCTCTTCTCTGTAGCGCCTGAATCAAGGCAAATACTTGGGTGCTTCACTTATCATTAGGGGTGGGTGCTGCGTAATTGAAGGGGCCATTGGAATGATTCAAATGATGGACATCTACTCTTTTCAGAGCCTAAGAGGTCAAACCTACATTTGCACTTCAGGTAATAGCAAATGTCTGTTTTCATGTGAGTCTTGAGAATGGCGCTGTGCTGCAGCTCGACAATCATGATCGAGGACATCCCGGAGTATAAATGTGAGCCCCTGGCAGAAAATGAGAGCTCTGGTAATGATACATGGAACAGGCTGGTTCCTTCGACCTAAGACCATGTGCATGTCGCTTAAAAATAGATGCACATGCGTGTGTTTTTTGAAGTCTTTATTTTTCCCTGTAAGGCAATGCAGAAGAGATTATCTTTTTTTTTTGAATGTGCGTGTTTTTTTATCGTGACGCTGCTTGTGTAACTGTGGCCTGAAATCTATGCACAATAAAAAAGTCAAATCTTGCGTCAGACATCCTCACGGCACTTTATTTTGTCTCAAATACAGCAAAATGTGTTCTCTGCATTGACCCTTCCCCGAGGAGCAGTGGGCAGTGACTGTCACGCTAGTGATCCATATCATGTGTCAGCATTTTTTACAATAAGATAAATTACTGGAAATTAACCTTACATTGATTTTGACTGTGGGAAAAAAATTGAGCACCCAGACAAAACTCACACAGGCATGGAGATTATATGTTGAACATAGAAAGCTTTCCATAACCCGTTGCCTTAAGGAAACAGGGCTAACCACCACTAGGATTTATTATTACTAATTGTGTTATTTAGATGTATTCACATTGTAAAATGTAATACAATACTTACATAGATCTAACAAAAATAAATATGATCTGTAAAAGATTTCTTGTTGGAAAATATTTGTACAAAATGGAAAGTGCAGTCTATAAAAGCTACTCATGAGACTCAAATTAATTAACAATAAAGTATTTATTTGGCTACAGTGAAAATGGAAAAACTAGTGGATGCACAACTGAAAAAATTTAAAATTATGCCTCACCAAATGCACAGTCGTCCATCCAAAGGATCTGGGGAGGTGTGCAGCCATATGCAGCACAATGTGTAGGCATTCTTACTTTGTTTTTTTTTGTGCCAAACATGGAATGCTTTCTCACTAGCTCAAAGTGGCATGGCTTATCTACCTTTTTTTATGCCTATTGCGCCAGCCCTAATGATGGGGAATATGTAGCTTCAAATCTGCTTCATGAACCAGTTTTGTATTCTTTGATTCCCCTAGATGGCATTCTTTGTTCAACATTGGGCTGAAAGCACACTAACTTTCCATCTCTTAAACAATTTATTTAAACCAAGATATCCATCGAAAGGAGTAAAAAAAAAAAAACAACACTACAGGTGTTTCACGAAACAAATTTGAAGCTTCATTTTCCCATCACCAGCCAGGCCACCTCAGACTAATAATGCCTTGTTATTGGGTATTTTTTACTTAATTATTTTTTTTACAGCACAGCTCTATTAGAGCAGAGTGATTCTCAGTGCATATGCGCATACAACTGCCCATGGCCTAACCACCCTGCCACCATGCGTCCTACGTGAACTACAAATCAAACACTAAATCAAAATCAATGATTTCGTTTTTGTGTGATTCCAGTGGGTCCGTGACGTGAATATACATTGTATGATTAACATTACATTTTACTGCAGAATTGAAAATACACCTGTCAGACTATGAATGTTCTATCTTGAAGGTCACGCAAAGACATTTATGGTTTGATTTTTAATCCGGATAGTGTTCAAGCCTACTTGAACGGAATGCTTTACAAAAGAGTTGTCAAGCATCAATGTGAGCGCCCAGTATCAGACCTAAATAGCTGTGCTATTTACGATATTAGCTTGTTTGGTGCTTTGGCTTGCCTCTAAGCATTTTCCTTCAGTGTTGTCTGCAGTTTCCAATGTGATGGATGGCGCTTGCCGCTGATCGCTCTCTCACATTGTTCCCTGGCCTCAAAGGGCACAAACGAGCTCATTAATAAACCTCTGTGATTAATTTCCATATCTTCCTCCTGTGTCCCTTCCCTTGTCGTCTTTAGAAAGAGGGAACCTTCTAATTAGTGAACCATAGTACGATGCCAAAGGATAGTGTTCAGTACTACTGTTGACATTGAAAAGAAATTCATGTTACGATGGCAGAATTCCTCATCTGTTGATGGTGAATAACTTCAATACTTCAACAACATCTGCTTAATATTTCCTAGGGATCATTTTGTTTAATTGAATCAATTTACATTTTTACAGCTATTGTCTTCTCAGTCTTTTTTTTTTTTTACCAAATGTAACAAATATGATTTCTGTAAAATGAGAAAATAAAATCTGGTAATTCTCAGTAAAAAAAAAAAAAAAAAAAAAAAGATAGTGAAAATGACAGGTCTTGCTGAAACATTTAGATCATCTTTTCGTTTCTGTCCGTGCAAAGTGAAGTGAGGATAAGCAGTAAGGAGCATGCAGGAAATAGATGAATGAGTTTAGGTTCCATGGCTCGAGTCAGTGGAGATGACCAACTTGGGTCAGACGGACAGAAGCAAAAAGTCTTCCATCCATAGCTGTGAGGTCTATGTGGAGCCGGCGATGGGCCGAATTCACAGATTAGAAGGCTGTGCAAAAGTACTTTGATGAAAAAGCTGATTATACTCTGAATTGCTCCTTTTTCCTCTGCAACACTATTAATCCTGTTTGGACCTCAATGACTAAGGTGGACTGTTTACCCGTGATGTGCAATTCCCACAGTCCGAGGAAGCTCTTCACGAAGGAAGATCAAGCATTGCCATGATGTCACCAGCTCCAAATTCAACCAAATTACATTAAAGGATTAGACAGCTAAACTTTTCAAAGGCCTTTGCACCTCATGTTATCCACTATGCTTTGCGTCTAACATAAGAAACATTTCCATTGCTGGACTTCCAACTTAAAAATAAAGTTGGAAGTCCAGCAATGGACTGTATAGTTTACACTGTATAGTTTTTTTTGTGTAATCATATTGACACTTTTTTGGGGGGAAAATGTAATAAATGAATAGGGTGCTATTATATTTTTCATGATCTAGCAGAAAAACGAAACCTTTTTTATTGCTTTGGGTTTTATTGTGGATCTCAAACATTTCCATCACACGAATAATTTGTCCAACAGAACGCATTGCCATTGTGATTGAACAGGCAGACACTAACAAAACAATGAATAAAAGTGCCAATTACTGGCACTGTCTTTTAATAAAGCAAGCGCCAATGATCTTGCATAATCAACATAATGAGTAAATGATTGGCACAGTATAGCAACACCTGCACCAAGGCTAAAATTTGGTGAATAATGAGTCATTACCCTTTCAATGGTGTTGATTTCAAATGCAAAACTTTGCTGACATTGTGTTTGAATGAATTTTGTCAATTACAGGATTTTCAAAAATCTTTTGAAATGTGAACAAACATTGTAAAATTGAACATGTTCATGTACAATGTAAATTGCTTTCTCTACAGTAATAATGAGCAAGACTGTTTTCATACATTCCTATCAAGTATTTTAACAAGCTGTAGCTTTGATAGGATGCTCATTATTGAGCATTAAGTAATTGAAATTACTTAATTAGGTTCGGATGAATGTGTGTGTGTGTTTTTTTTCTTTAATGCAAGACAGGCTGTTCATCCATCTTAGGTGCATAGTTGCCTTTTTGGGGTCCTAAACCCCATACTCTGTTCATACATAATGTACTGTATATAAGTTAAGTTAAGATGAGGCAACTTTAGTCATTTGGAGCAGAGATATGAGATGAAAGGTTTCTCATAAGAAGGCAAAGGATACCACTGGTGGGAATAAACAATTTTATTAAGTTATATTTTGGAAAAAAAACAACAGGAATTCACAAACAATGATTACCATGCACAATTTTAGTATACAGGACAAAACAGTTACTTTTCAATATGAAAATACAAATCTACATGTCAGTATCTCACAGAGATCATTGATTAATACAGCAGTATTAGGCTGGAGAACACACTATATAAGAGTAATAAGGTTGTCTTGTGTGGCCATATTTGAAAAATATATGCAAATATTTACACTGTCGGAAATACACGTTTAAGCCACAAATACTTCAATATCATCCTTTTGAAAACAAATTGATTTGCTGTTTTTTGAAATCAGGACACTTTCTGTTGATGTTTGGAATCACCTTCTGATTCAAGGCCTACAAGAAACATTCCGTTCTATATAACAACAACACAAAAAAACAAATGTCTTTTCCAGCAGAACAAAGTTCACTCCAAAAATGAACAGACAGTAAAACATGATTGCCTAAGTGTCACATATTGGGAATATACCTCAGATTTTAGTCATACTTCACAAATGGCAAAGGAAGGGAGACAGTAGTACATGATGTTAATAGGTTACCTCATCTTTTTGTATTAAGATTCTCACCTTTGACACATTCATCAAAACCCAAAGACAGATACATAAACCTGTGAATTTGAACAATGGTACGCAATTACAATCACTCAATGCTATACACAAAGCTCTGACCTATGTTAGATAATACATGGAGTCCAGAAAATCAGTTTCAGTCGGCTGTTATGCCCATAATGGCGCAAACCGCCCATTTCAAACTGCGGCAAGCTGCACGTGTCTGCGAAAATACCAACACTTGGTGTCGGTAGACTGTGCTGCGGGCCTGACTCACTTCTGGCAGGAATATAGAGCCCATACAGTGCATTCCTTTGTCAAGGCAGCTGACATCCTAGAAAATTATAGATGTGTTGTTTCATATTTCATGTCAGTAAGATACAGCATTGATTATTTCGATTGGAAGTAGAGATATCTTTTTTTTTTTTTTTTTGCCTTCAGTCATGGTGAAAAACATTGGCACCCTTGTGCTTCTATCAGATAATGCACCACTTCTCCCGTAAAAAATACGCAATTATACATCGAATTGAATTGTCAGAGGATTTGAAAACCCAAATTGTGGAAAGATGTGGAAATCTCAATGCCAAAAGTCTATCTCCAGAGAACGGACTGGCAATTGACTGTGTGCCTTGCATCATGAAATCTGAAGAATCCCACAGAATCTTTATACGCAATATAGGGCTGGGTCACCATCACCGAAATTGTATTGTATTGTATTATATTGTATTGTATTATATTGTATTGTATTGTATTTTAACAGGTAAATGACCCAAAGCACACCTCAAGAGGTACCCAAATGCCTTAAAACAAAGCACTGGAAAGTTCTGTAGTGGCCAGCAATGAGTCCAGATTTAAATCCCATAGAACACCTGCGGAGAGATCTCAAAACAGCAGTTGGGAAGACGAACCCTTCAAATCTGAGACCTGGAGCAATGGGGAAAATAAGAGTGGGCCAAATTTCCAGCAGAGATGTGCAAGGAACTTGTTGATACTGAGAGGATGTGATCAATTTCAGTTAGGCTTTGAGAGTTACAGCCGCCAATACATTTGTCCAATCCATTTTCGGAACTCTGCGAAGAATGAGAAATGACTTTTTCTTAGCTTTTTTGGTGGTCCTCCAATGCAAACAAAATAAATGAACATGAATACGGAATAATTTTTCATATTTGCAGATTTATGGGAGAAGTGTTGCATTACCTGACAGGTGCACAAGGTTGCCAATGTTTTTGGCCATGACCTGGGACAATGTGTATGCACTAGGTGTTTGTGTGGGAATATATATATATATATATATATATATATATATATATATATATATATATATATATATATATATATATATATATATATATATATATATATATATATATATATATATATATATATATACACAGTATTGTTGGAGGATGTGCATTTTAACCTTGTTAGTTTTTTCTTTATAAGATTACTGTATCTGGAATCAAAACATACTGTAACAAGCTCTTTAACAGCCAGTCTCACACCTTAAAGTGTTGCCCAAGCTTCATTAATATGCAGCTGATTAGATTTTATAAGGAAATGACTCCCTCCAAACCTATGTGGTGAACAACTGCAAATTCAGGAATTTCACCATAGAGGTTTGCTTTTTAAGAATACTGATGTGTCCAGGTATGTGGGGTTTTCAAAATAAAGTCACCGCTATGTGATGAAGCACAGTAATCTAATAGCAATGATGTTTAAAGATTTACTTGCGACAATCAATAAACCAGAAAAACTGTAAATCACTGCACTATAACTCATTTTAAAAAATGTTTTAAGAAAACATTTATTGTATAACAAACATTCAGTGCATACACACGCACGCACACAAACATTACATGAGCCAAGTAGTGAACTAGCGAATCATCATTGACGGCAACATAACAAAATGAGTACTTTAAGGAGGCCATCAATCACCCGGGTAACTCAAAAATGACAGCTATAATAATAGAACAGAAAAATCAATATTCCATTGACTAACAAGCACACAGCTTTATGAAGCCAGTCAGGTAGCCGACAGGTCAGACCTTATTATGCCAGCCTTTTTGGACTTTTTATGAGGCCTCTGAGGTCTGCACACCTGTTCAGACGGCTAAGTGGGGACATGCAGTCACCTTGCATCAGCTGCTTGTGCTTTTGTTTGACTTTGGGAGTGGTGGGAGAGTGCAAAACTACAGACAATGACAACCTCCGAGGTGATGACTGTGCACAGTCCCATGTTCAGCAAAGGCACGGTAATGTCTAGCAGTTGGTTGTATTGTTCCACATCCATCTGGGCACTATCAAGACTCCAGTGATCACATTGCAACCCTTTGGTGTCTTTTGAAATGAAGGGAAGAGAAATCCCTTCATGTCGTTTCTCGCTATTTATTCTGGTAGGTTAAAACGACAGTGATGCTTTTTGCTGCACTTGCATTCAGGGCAATGTCAGTTCTGTTACCATAATGGCCCAATATATTTTGTATATATACAGTCACTAAATTGTCATCTTCTTCAATCCCTGCGCACAGTTTTAACAAAGCAACCACTTAGGGCATACATATCTGAGTAAATGTGGTCAATACACATAATACAATTTCCGTTCTCACCATTATTCAATACAATGCCTTGTTCATGATGCTAAATTTGTAAAGTGAACGTCTAGTCCGAGCATCTGATAGAACTTTTAAGTCTGAGCTCAGATGAAGGCACTGTCATTGGTATACTGCAGTCCATTCATGCATTGGGCCAGGCAATCATCCGTGGTTTATGGTGGTAGTTGTTGTGTAATATAGAACATACTGAAGATCATCTCAAAGTAAAAGAAGAACAATACACATGGGATTTGTCTGACATGGTAGCACATCCCTCTGTGAAAACCAACCTTTTTCGCTAGACTGAGAAAGTCGAGTGTGATGGGCATTTATTATTTAAGGGTAAGAGAGAAAGTAGCAACATCTTTCACGGCGTTGTCGAGAGGGCCTGGGGCACACAAGTCTGTAGCTGGACAATAGATTGAAGATTATTGATGCATGCAGAAACAAGTTGGTGTGGGGCATAGCTGATCAATTAGCAACACAGTTGTTACATTTCGAGAAATGGTGATACTTCAGCTATTAAATAGTTTTTCTTTTTCCCAAGTACCAAATAAGAGCTGTCTATTTTTCTTTTCTTTTTTTTGATTGAGTGACATTAATTTGAGACATTGGCTCATAAAGTTGCATTTTGAGATGGTAAAACAGAAGCAGCCAATGACAACGGTTTAATCATTATGGACAGGTTGTCCTTGGGATTTCATTTCCTTCATGATTTTTTGTTAAATGAAACATTTCATCAAGCAAGCATACTCTGTCTAATTTGGTATAGAGTGCATGTGTAAAATTGATTTTAAGGCAGTCATATACTTTACAGTAGTGATGGGAAAATGAAGCTTCAAATTTGTTTCATGAACTAGTTGTTGAACAGAGAGTGCCATCTAGAGCAGTGTTTTTCAAACTGTGTGCCGCGGCACACCAGTGTGCTGTGAGATATTGTCAAGTGTGCCGTGGGAAATTACTCATTTGTGTGTCTGTGCGGTCTATCGCCTGGCAGCGTAATCATGTCTTTGCTACATTGTAGTACTATTCCATACCAGGAAGTAGCAGCAACAGGTAGCTAATTGTCTTTGTTTGGAGACAAACGAATTAGTGACGCATGTTCATCCAAACAGGCCCATGTTTCACACTAAGTATCAATATGAAACATTATAAAATACTTTTTTCTTTGTTTAATTCTAATTCAAGACGTTATAATATAACGTCATTCTTCAATGTTATTATTATGCTTATATAAACAATATAAGACTTATATTGTTGAAGTAAGCTGTTTTTTCACTAGTTCTGCTGGTGGTGTGCCATGGGATTTTTTTCAATGAAATAAATGTGCCTCGACTCAAAAAAGTTTGAAAAACACTGATCTAGAGGATTCAAAAAATCCTTCATGAAGCAGATTTGAAGCTTCAATTTCCCGTCACTACTTTAGAGACACGTTGGTGTGTCTCTAAGTCAAGTCTAAAGTCATGTCGATGTCGTAATAGAAAACAGCATGGTGGCACTTACAGTTCCAAATGAAATATTGGAAGGTATCATGCACTCAAACTCTTAGATCTTTGTCTTATAGTCTTTACCGATATGCACTCCTAAACAGTTGCGCCTTTTAAGGAATTCCAAGACCTATTGCTGAACCCTGGGCCCTCCAGTGGAGGGATAACATTCAGACAGGCAGGCCGAATGGACTGTGGGGAGCACTGAGGGTCTGATTAGACATCACCAGATAAAGTAGAGCAGTGCACTGATGAGTGTTGCAGAGAGGTTGAATGGGTTCAGACAGTATGCTCCTGAGCCCCGTGCTCCCATATCTGTAAAGAAAACCATCAGATTATTGTTTTATGAAAAAACACACATATACTGTAAATAGAAACTATTTTGTGTACATTTCTAACAAGTTATTGTAAAACCAAAGACCAAATTATAGAGACAATTGATAAACTTCTGCACAAGTTCACCTGAAAAATCTCAAGTGTCCTGGATGCTGGATTAACTAAGACAACCTAGAGCTGACCTAAAACATCATGGAAGAGCATTGTGATGGAAATGGGCTTGAAATCAAAATGCAGGAAAGCAGAGCGGACGTGGAGCAAAGTGAAACTCCAAATTTACTTTGACCTGTATAGACAATGTCAATGTCGTAATTTCAACCAAGTGTTAGTAAGGGCGAGACAACAACATTATTCTGAACTCATTAGTAAGAAGCTCAATAATGTAATAAGAATAAAGTGGTTTACAAATTATTGAATTGTTGAGGTCTTCAGTACATTCAAGAAATTCTAATATAAAGGGCTCTGAGGTCTGCAGACTCAGGTCAAATAGTGGAGCCCAGAGTTGAAAGCAAACATGGTGAAGCAGCATGTAGCTGTTATGCTGCACTCAAATGAAACAAGCTGCCAAAAGAAGTGAATTCACCCCCAAGTGTGAATGCTTCTAAATCCAGAATAAAAACTACTTGCACTGTACAGTACACTATTTTAGATTTTTTATAAAATGCCTTTTATTCATATACTTTGTTTTTAAATTCATTTTGTTTTATTTGTTTTTAAAATTTAAATGCTGAACTTTTAATCATGTAAAGCACATTCAGTTACCTTGTGTATGAAATGCACTCTATGAATAAAGTTGCCTTGACTCGACTATAATCACAATAAGCAACAAAGTAGCTGTAATTATTTCTTTCTACTCCCGGGCCCCACTAAAAGTTGAAATATTTGAGCTCTATATTTATAATTACAATTCCCTCTCCTGGCAATTGTCTGTTGCATATATACTGCATGTTGTAGGTAACATTGACAAAACGCCTTTGTGAACTGTTGCGTTCGAAATTAATCACACGCACAGAAGTCATAGCCATTTATCTGCACACTACAGTTTCACTCATTAAAAATTAACTCGGAAGGGAACATCTAAATATCCAATCCTGTGATCCAACTTTAAGGCAAAGAAAATGCTCCCCTTCGGCCTGCCAGAACATTTCGCCAAACCACCAATGCAATATCATGCACAAATAAGTCAAATTTCAAAGTTCTGGTTTATTATTATTATTATTAGTATTATTATTATTATCATTATTACTAATATTATTATTATTACTATTTTAATGCCCTTTTTGTCGGCCCTCTTCAGTCTTTAGTGTCCCCCTAGGGTAGGGGTGTCGAACTCTGGTCCTCGAGGGCCGCTGTCCTGCCTGTTTTCCATCTCTCCCTGCTGCAACACACCCGTTTCAAATGATCAGCTCATCAGCAAGTTCTGCAGGAGTCTGATCCTGATCCCGATCGTTTGAATCAGGTGTGTTGGACGAGAAAACCTCTAAGACATGCAGGGGGGCGGGCCACGAGGACTGGATTTTGACACCCATGCCCTAGGGGGCCCCAGCATTGTTGTGTGACATCTGATTACGCTGTGAAGACTGAGGAACATTGATTTGCCCTTAGGTTGGTGGTGTTGTTTGCTGGTCAGCTATTTCTGCCTTCGATGTTTGTGGATGGCAACAAAAGCTTACAAAGCAAACCATGAACAGTAACAGTAGCATATAAGATCGCGCTAACGAAGCATGAGAGGCCATTCCTTTCAGGCTGAAGTCATTAATATGGTATTTTCTTTAGTTCTTGGTTCAACTGTGTGGAAACAAAAGGTTGTTTGACATGAGCGTGGTAAACTACGCCATTCCTGTTTCCGTGCACAGAAATAGTGGAAGAACAGAACTACCATGAACTCTATGCTGGAGGGCTGACTGGCAAGTCAATAGAGGAAAAATAACCTAATGACAGTGATAGGATGGCAAGGAGCCCACGCTCCTAAAAAGATCAGTTTTACGGTGTACTGAAACACATCTACAAGCCAGGCTTGAAAAAGGACACGTTGAAGCCAAATGTAATGTTCAGTTATTCCCAGACTTCTTGTCAGTCGTCTGAAAGGATAGTGCAAGGAAGACGCAGCTGTAAACTTACTTAATTTGTGGATGTGGATAGGTTCACTGCCTGCACCGTCACCACCCTCACTCGTGGCCTTGATCTGAATGAGATAGTTGTCATTGCTGGACAGGCGGAGCTCCACAGAGGTTTTATTGGTGACAAAATAGTTTATATCATTGTGCCGGTGTCTTTTCAGCAGCACCTATAGCAGAGGAGGGTTGCAGATGAAAGCAAACTAAGGCATGGATCGTCATCTTTTCAGATTGAAGAATGATGATCTTTGCAGGGAAATGAGACCTACCATATATCCCGTGACTTCCGACTCTTTCTCCGTGGCTACAACAGGATCCCAATGCAGTGAGAGTGTGGAGCCAATCATGGACCATTGTACGTTGAGGGGTGCCCGATCAGGCGCTGGGTAAAGATCAGGAGCCTGGTTTATATCACTTTTTATAGATAGTCATTTCTCAACTTCAAAGAATCTCACAAGCATTATATTTTTCAACTGTGTGTAAAACAAATGAAAATGACATAACCACAATGAGATTGGCAGGATAAAAACAAAAGTCAGGCATAAAAAGAGGGACTCTTCTCTCTAGAAACATGAAGATATTACAGGAAGTTTGTTTTAAGGCCTAATGACATAAATCGGGTGGGAAGACCCACAAATGAGAACTATAGGAATTAATCCAGCACCCCCACGGGGTTAGGGTTTACTTACGTGGTTTCTTTGTCGTGATGTTGATAGGCACCGACTGCGGCCCGGGGCCAGCCGTATTGCAGGCAGACACTGCAAGATAGTACGCTGTATTCGCATTCAGCCCCGTGATGTTAACAACGGTGTAGTTTCCCGATAAGCGTACTTTGCCTACAGTGTCAGGCTTGGTGTCGTCCTCCCAGTACATGACCTGTTAAAGGGGGAAAGCCCATGGGGACAGACAGATTTTGAGGAATCTATGCATTAGAAAAAGTAATATTCCACTTGGAAATCTTCACGTGTACAAACAGGACATGATAAATAACAGAGATCTAATAAGTCTCAGATGCGAATCTCCTCCCTCCATATACAGCTGTGGGCATTGGTGCATCATATGATTAGTGTCACAGAAGAAAAGGAAATTCCAACCTAATTTAAATATTAAAATTATGAATTGGTAGTTGTAAGTGATATTGAACCAAATTATTTAAAAAATTAAATCAGCAAATATTTCACTCTGTGCAGTGAAATGAATGAGTGCAGACTTATGAAAGATTGAAAGATAAAAATGTGCTTGTTTTAAGACAACGTGAAGAGTCACATATTTGTATTAAGTGACATAATAATCACATTCAATGAATAGTAAAATTGAGATGTGAAGTCCTCCTTCGGGATGCCTTCAGCTCACATTTATTTAATCTATTAAAGCTGTGTGATCATAGCTGGGATACAGTTTCTAGTAATTGTGTGGGCAGAACGGTAATAAGTAATTAAACTACATTGCATTTCTAAGCTGTGCTAATTAAACGATGAATATCACACATGTGCAATTCAAATCTTTGGATCCCCGCTGTTGGTGGTAGATTAAGATGCAGGATTGAAATATGTTTCAGAGCTATAAAAGAACTCAGTTCTGCAAGGACAATGTTGCCAGTGCTATGGCAACTGGAAATATTTGTGGCCAGGCCACAAAGTGACAAATATTGAAAGAACACCAGGGAAAGAAAAAAATGCTATGCCCAATATTCATTCTTGAAAGGTTGAGGGATTTGTCCTCGAGGGTTTTAAAGGTGGGAAAGAGTGGAGGCTAATTCTTATTAATAAAATAAAGAGGGCATGGCTAAACAAGCCACAACAAACAACTCAATATTCACGTTATTGGACAAAATACTCATTTTTGAGCAAGTTATAACATACCTCATATCCAAGGACTCTTTCAGAGATGGCTGGAACGGCTTCCCAGATCACTTCAATTTGTGTTGCAGACACAATCCTCGGTATAACCCTCTTAGGGGCTACACTGGGGACTAGAGAAAGTGAGCACATAGTGAGAATCTGTGAGGCTCAGCATCTCACAGTCTAACAGCAATAAGTAGAGAGCACGGAACAGACCTGGAGTTTCAGAGAAAAAGCTATTTCCCCTGCTCTTTTAATGGGATCTGTAACTGACGTAAGGGAATAGTGCTACCCTATAAATTCAATTAACACTATACCTCCCTGACAGCATGCTGTGCTAAGTGTCTGCTAGGATTTCCACTAATCTAACAGCTTGATAACTAACACAAGGTAGACATTCCAAGCTTAAGCGGGTAAGGAAACAACAGCGGTGTAAAAATCATCCGAATATTAGCATTCAAGGTCAAGTTGTAAGGAGGTAGCACATCTTTTTGAAGCATCTCTTTTTACTGATTGGCTGTTGGTAGATACTGTACCGTCCTCTGCTGAATACACTGTGGCGATAGAGCTGAAGGGCCCCTCCCCTCGATTGTTGAATGCTCCCACTTTCACATCAAAGGGAGAGAACGGCGGGATGGTGTCATTGTGGAAGACGTAACGTGCAACGCCGGGCGTGGAGATGATGGCTCGTGTCCAGGTAACTGTGCCCACGGGCCTGAGGGCGATGATATAGCCAAACCCCTCACCATTCTGCAATTCCTCGGACACAGGCTGGGAGCAAAACACAAAACTACAGTGATATTAAAATGCATACAGACAGAGAAATAGACAGACCCATCTCTGTGCAACAAATACACAAATCAGATCTTTGGAAATACACCTGAGAACACTTAGCAGCCACCCTTGTATGGCCCTCTATAGCTATGCAATTGTAAAAGCAAATGCTCTCTGTCCCTGCATTTGGAGGGAGTAATGGCACTGAGGCTTTGGGAAGGGAGTATGGCATATGGGACGGGTGTCTCACATTGATGGGTCATAAAACTGCACAGTTCAATCTGCACAATTAAGCTAAGCTGTTATTCAGCGATGGCAAGAACAGTAAAATGTGACTGACGACTTACCTCCCATGTTATCACTAATTCAGACTTTGTTCCTCCTCCACCTCCGATATCAGTGGGAGCTGTATCAGGAACTGCAAGCGCGAAAGCCCAGAAGGGAGCAATTAGAACACAGTTCACAAAATACAACCAACTCTTCAATTGGACACATAACTTCATGACGGGCTGCCTGCAGACGCTTCTATTTTGTACCTCTCACTTCCCTCACATCATCTGAGTCGCCGTGTATACTCAGCATGTGTTGATGTAAAAAAAATGTTTTTAAAAAAAATCATCTATTATACTGAACTTACACTAAATGCAAGTGTCATGTCTGAAAATGACCCTTCCCATGTCAAGAGAAGAACTGACATACATTTTCCCTCGGAACAGTTTTGGAAATTTGGGAATTTTAACCACTGCTGATGAGGCAAATTTTCAATTGCAGTTGGTTAGTTTGTTCTTAGCCTACCCGTGCACTGTATTACATTACAACAATATAATCGTGTTTTAGCTATGTTCACACTGTAGCAAATTGGTGCATTTTAGGTGCAATGGTATTTATTTCCTTTTAAACAGAACTTTCTGAACAGGACATTGTGGTGTACAAACTGCACATGTGCTCTGACGATTTAATATTGGGGGCCAACGTTATATTATAATCGCTTTGATACACAGTGCAGACCAGTCATCAGATGGTGGATAGTGAAGGACATCAGGAAACAAGCGCGTTGTTATGAAAAATTAAGGCAGTTGAACCAACATTCTTCATTATTTAATGTTTAAATCTAAAATAAATTGTAAAATGTGAGTGAGTAGGACTTCTCATTTTCATCAGGTCTTTTTTTTGTTTATTTTTGCTTCAGGCTAATCCACACGAAGCTTGTGAAGGCGCCATGGTATCCATGTTACTGGAACAATATCCAGCTCTGAAAAATTATGGCACTTACATTTTTTTTTTTTTTGCACAATTTACTATATTAGTTACATGAGCATATGATATATTTTGCGGTTGTTCATGTAAAAGACAATTATTCAAACAATACTTTTGGGAACAATAATACAGGAATGAGCGATGATTTCCCCCCAGTGAAGTAGGTCAGAGTTAGACAGTTGTGGTTGTTTTTACTTACTAGTGTCCTCTGTCCTGGTTTTTGCTGAGGCTGGACTGGGCTCTCCAAGGCCCACATTATTGCGTGCCACAACTCTGAACTCATACTCCACCCAAGCGTTCAGCCCCACCACTGTCGCAGTTAGTGTGTTACCATTTACCACTTCAGGCACTGCAATTCAAAAATGACAAAAAGAAATTGGACATTGAAGACCACGTAAAGTGAATGAAGAAATTCGTTTACAATTTCACACAATTTTAGCGCCTCATTTTATATACTTGCTGATTTTTTTTTTTTTCAATCATTCAAATTTGGAAGGGCTGTTAACACTCTTCTCCATGGTGTGTCAAACTTTGAATTTCACTTTACTTTGAATAACACTTCCTTCATAAATACAACATGTGAGTGGGTGACGTTTGATGATACCCGTCTCAACAGCCTGCCAGCCCACAGTAAAAGGCGTCCGACCCTGGATGATGTAACCGGCGATGGGGCTGCCATTGTCCCTTCCAGGAGTCCAGGAAAGCTGTGCCGTGCTGTCTGTGATTTCCTCCACTGTCACTTTGTCTGGAGGGCCCGGTGGACCTAAATCAATGAGACAACGAGCAGGGTGAGCGCCCCTCTCATTCCAAGAAGCCCTCCCATCCAACTCATCAAGGCCACCACGCTATGTTTAATTAAGAGCTCGGTCCTTGATGTGTGCATGAAGGGACTTGTTATGTATGATGTGCTGGCACTAAATGGATTTACCAGCAAGCAAAAGAGATATTGAATGTGGATCATTTCTTAGAAAGTGAATGATTACGAGGCAACGGTGAAGACCAAAATAAGGAGCACAGTGAGACAGTGCTAGTGCGATACTCTCTGGTGTGACAGTGCTCTTGTTGTTTGATGTGCTGCTCCATTATTCAAATGTTTTCCATCATATTGCGCCGGATGTGTAAATGAACCAATTAGGCTCATTTTTTATGATAAACATTACCTCCTCAAAGCACCTGGGACAGCTATTAAGGTTTGTTAAGGGCATGAATACCAATGTAAATCACTAGAGATAGCCCTGCACACATAGCTCATACCAATGAGGCAACCTCAGCTGGGCCTCGAGTCACGCGTGCCGCTTTTTTTTTTTTTTTTTTTCTATTTCAGCAGCACATACATAATGTAAAAAGAAACGAGCATATTTCTGAACTAGCGAGCAACCGTTTTTCATATTTCTGCACTGTACGTTCAGAGGAATTTCCCACCAAACATCCCTCATATAATCTAAAATCAAACAAACAAATAACAGTCAATGGCGGATACCTTTCACAACCAGAATGGCCGAGGTGGACAGATTCTCAACTTCTGTGTCAATAACGCAGACGTATTTCCCGCCATGGTTCAGTTGAATGTTTCGAATCATCAGATCCCCTGATACGCTCTAGAAAGGAGTATGAATATTGAACATGTATTAAGAAAGAGATTATGGTTTATTTCATCATTCCATTTTTGGGATAGGGAATGCTTTAACATTTATGACACTTTGCACAGTCATAGTCTCTTGAGACCACCAATGTTTTCATCTTTTCAAACAACAACAGCAGACACGGCAGCTGTAGCCAGCACACATAATGCTATTGGCTAGCCTTCAGGCTTTATCCCACCACGCAGCTTCTCATCTCCACAAACAGCTACAAGCTCCACACAGGAAACGCAAAACAAACTCAGTGTAGTTAATTGGTAGTCCTAATTAGCTTGTAATTGCATAAGCATAAGCAAGATAAGAGGACAGTGTAAGAAGCAAACATAATTCTACATTAGATGCATGTACTGTATTTTATGGCCACACATAAAATAACGAACTAAAACCTCAATTCCGTAAATATACAAGCAGACTTGTTTATTTGGGCAATGGAAATATAGCACTTGTCTTGCACTGCTTTAGTGAGGTTTTGAACAGTACTATTTCTTATTGTTTTTATAATATTTTAGGGGGTTTATTGTAAAATATGTATACATCTAAGGCTCTCAAATCTAAAGTTGTATATAATGTATGTATATGTATTTTTAATTTTGTGTTAGTAATGTTCTGAGATACACTGAAAAAAATGGTGGTTGAATTTACTTTTTTTATTTGCCATTTCAGATACATTTTAAGTAGATGTATAGTCTATTTGAAAAATATGTCTGGATCCAGGTCTATTTTTTTCATGCAAACACTTGACGGGAAAAAAAAGGAAATAGAGCACAACATTTTTTTCAGTGTACTGTTCTCTTATTGGAAGCATATTATTGTTCAAAGTCCGATAAAAGCATACAATTCCAAAAGTATTAACTTAATTTTCTGATTTTAATAGGCTGTCATTAAAAAAAAAAAAAAAATGTTTTAGGAAAATCTAATAATGTTCTTACAAAATTCCTAACACTTTATAAATCCTACAAAATTCTCATGAGAAATGATTTAACATAAAAAAGGTGAACATTTTTCCCAATAAATTTAACATTTATTTCAAAAGTTGATGTTATGGTGACTGTAAAAAAAACACACCCTTTCTGTGTGCATCTATTGAACTAATTCCATGCTCTTGATTACCCCATGCAATAATTATATGCTCTTTGGATTGCTTTGCATGACACTAAGTTTTCACACCTCTTCTGTCCTCATTTTAATGGACCATCTTGCATTACCATATCAGTCTGGGAAAAAACATTAAAAAAAAAACAGGCTTATTGCTTTGAAAGGGAGTCACCCAGGGGGGCAAGCCCAGTATGGGATCTGTCTATTCATATCAGATGTCATCACCCCCAGCAAGGATCCATCAGAAATGCAACTTCTCTTGAAGACTAGGCAAAATAAACCATAGATCACCACCTCATTGAGCCAAGGAGAATAGTTGTAGGCTAAATCTTCCTCTCTATTTGCTCCTCTTTTTCATCTCATCTTTTTAAGCTGATTCCATCTCTAATGTCAGTCGCCACCTGGCCAACCTCAGAGCTGGTGCTGAAAGCAAAGCATCTCTGCCTTGGCAGGAAGCAAGTGAGACAGATTTGCTTTAATTATGTAAATGAATTCACCAGAAGCTGTTGAGCAACGGTCTGGCAATTTCTCTGGACAGGAGCAACATGAAACTATTAAAAATATCTCATTACGGCCCCATGCCGAACTCCATGTCAATAATAATTGTCATTGGAATTCACAAAGATAGAATCTTGGCAATTCCACAAAAGTGAGTCGTGTAGCACAATTTTGATTGTATGTGAACCCAACACATACTGTATTGTATGTGCCAGTGGTATACGTAACTACTAACACTGGATGATGAAGACAAGGTGTGTAAAGTGTTTTGACCATGCCCTTCCTAAAAAGGAGCAAATATCTAACAATGAATTATGATTTTTCATTTATTATTTCCATACCCCAAGATGTCAAATGAGCTTTTATACATGCCGGGCAAGAGAATGCCAGCAAGCTCATTACTGAAACCCTTTTGGAGCTCAAGATCAATAAATAGAAATGCAAATTCAATTATAGTAAAGGAAGACAATAGGATGCTTTTCTTATGAGTTAAAGAAATACAATATGTTTAAGGATGGAAAGTACACTGAATGAATATTGAGGAAGGAAAATGCAATGGCCAGTCGCAGTTATTGTTCTATTTCTATTTAGTGAGGCATTTCACAAAATATGGAAACTTCATTCAATAACCGCTGTAGCTTGGGTATTATTCACGTCTTAGTAGGCCTCTACGGGGCTGTTGAGCATACCCCTTGCACACTCTACTGTATGTCCCAATTAATCCCGGAATAGCCTGACAGTATCTGAGTTTAATGCTTGGTCTGACTCACCCCGCCCACTCTCTCAAAATGATCGCTGTCTTGCTGGAAGTCGATGAGCTGGCCATTAAATGCCCATGAGAAAGAGACATCCAGAGCTGGATCGTAGGCAATCTGGCACGGCAGCACGATACTCTCGCCAACAATAATCTCAATGTTTGTGGGCCTCACAGTGATTCTGGTTGGCTCTGAGCAGGGAAACAGATGACATTGAAAATGTGTTATCTATGCCGCGGGCACCCTTTAGGACTACTGTGATACCTTCCAACAGGAATCTCACTTTATAGTTCAGAACTAAAGTCATACCCGTTGTTGGGTGCATTCAGTAATAATCTTGAAACTACTTTGCTAAAATGAAAAAGGGATCCAACTATTACATTCCAGGACATAGACATTATAGCTCTGTCAATATGTATCGAAAAACGGTATCAACAATGATATGCAAAGTATAGATTAGAAATGTGAATCAGAGAACAGTTGTCAAAAAAATATATAGGCATGGGATTAATCATTCGGTGGCACTATCATAATGTACATATAGCATAGGAAATGCAGTGGTGTAATTCAAATCTTGACAGGTGAGGGCTAAAGGAGTTCTTTCAAAAAGACTCACCGGTAACAAGCAGTCTTCCGGTGGTGCTTGCTGACCCAAACTGGTTCTTAGCAATGCACGTGTAGCTAGCTGCATCACTTTTGGTAACGTTGGTAATCTTTAATGTTCCACTAGAAAATAGTGTAATTCTGTGGAGCAAACAACAGTCAGAAAGTCAACTGCCGAACTGAGCTTGTTACTTTATACTTCTGTTAATCTAAACCAGGAGTTAGTAACCTTATTGGCTACTGATGAATGCAGCTGGCAACCAGTTTGATACACACTTCGGAAATAACACATTTGCTCTAATGTACTGCATATATATATATATATATATATATATATATATATATATATATATATATATATATATATATATATATGAAACATGCTTTAGTTCCACCATGACTCAAATGTGTTTTTTAGTGTTCAAATTGAAATGTGGATTGGTCGCGTTTTGAAGAGTGGGGCCCAATTTTGGTAATTCAAAGAACAACAAATAGACAACTATAGGAAAGACAAAATGTGTGATCATTTCTAATAGAATGTGTAATGTACTGGTTAAGGCGATAGAAGAGTGATGGAAAACCAACAGCCCGGCTGAAAATCATTTTACCAGTGGGCTAAGTTATCATTCTCTTGCACCATTCAGTCAATCTGGCAGTGCACTGAGTTGAACTCCTCTATGAAGCTCCACCTCTGGTTTGCTGAGGATAATTGGCTATGGTCTGCAGTTTTCTTTGTGTCTGGCTCGGTCCCCAATAAGTCCCAGTAAGGTTCCAATAAGAAGTGAGCTAACCTTTTTTGCTTTGCCATTCAAGTTCATCTAATACGAGAAATACTTCGGCTGACTTTGATGATCAGTGACATCTATGATACTTCAGAGGGACATTACTACTACTTACAGAGCTCCAGCTAGTGTAAGGCACCAAGCTTTTGAACGAGTATTTTCCACCATGTTGATGGAACTGAATACCCATTCATCTTTTGGTATGAGTCAGTTGTGTGTGTTGCCAGCGACAACAAGGATGTGTGTCGGATTGCTGGTGCTAATTTTTAAAACTGTTTTTTTTTTTGGTGTGTGCGGTTGTTTCAAACAGATATCTTAAATGGCACGACTGAAGCATCTATTGAGTCAACGTTGTTTATCTTATCCAGACGCGCTGCTTGTGGTCCAAGTACTGTTTTCGCCCCCGCAGTGCAAGGACCTTTCCTTTTGGAAAACATTTCTCATCCTGTGCCTTCACACCTTTATTGCTATGTACCTCGAAAGACTGCACATGCTTCTTATAGCGTGCTAAATGCCAGTCATCTTGGGGATTGTACCAATTTTCAACATTGGCATCCAATGGAGCCGACAAAAAAAGCATCAGTGCTGTTTTACAAGATGATTTGTTAACATTATTTCAAGTCCATTTAGTAAGTAGCGTGGGATCAATTCAAATAGCACAAAGTTAAGCATTTCCTCTGCTCCATGGAAGTCGAACAGTATATTTGAGTATTCCAAAATCAGCTCTTTCCCTTGTGCGTGCTAGTGTGTGTTTGAATTCTCTGTCTAAAAGTATTTCCCTTCTAATCAAAAGACCCATTTGCATATTCAATTCTTTCACAAGTATTTTCATGTTACTATTCCGGCTTGCTTGTATTTGTCTGCTCCGAGTGACTCTTCACTCCTGTGTGACATTCTTTTAGTTGATCAAATTAAGCTTATCCTGTTTGCAATAAACACTCAGGCAGACTAACAACAAAATAAATCGGGGCCCACGTTATAGTGTTGAGTTCCTGCACAGAGTTTATAGTCTGCCAAGATGCTGCTACTATTATCTACAACAAGGCCTTTGTCTCTGCAACCACTGTGATTATATGCCTCAAACTCTATTTGCATGTCACGATAAAGCAGAACACAATTATGCGTCTAATTACAGGTGCAATAGCTTCAGTCTAACTTTTTAATACTCTAATCTACAAGAGGATGGCATGTATCTGGAGCACCAATTCAATTTGCTTATCTTGTTGGCTATTTCAGGCAGCCCGTGTAGATATGACCAACTTCCCATCCTCATTACACATACCAAGCACTTTTCAAATGGTCACGTGCTGTCGTAAAGTATTAGCAATGAGCAATTTTTCCGTAAGGGCGCCTTGCTCTACCTTTCTCAGTCCTCATTAACTTTCCATTCTTCCTCATTAGTACCTTCCTTATGCATCCGCACAAATGCCAAATATACTATTCAAACATGTCTGCTCACGATGATTGTGAATGAAATATGCAAGGAAGATGCACTATTACCTTACCTTTCATTTCTCTGCAACATCTCGTTGTCCTTTTTCCACAAGCTAATTGCTGGGGGCGAGGCTTGGGGCTTGCATTCAAGAATGACTTCGCTACCTAAGCGGGCTTTTAGCAGGGCCTTTAATGGACTTTTGGAGAAACTGGGAGGTGATGCTGAGTGGGAGGGAAGTGAGTGTGTTATTTGCACCAAAAAAAAAAAAAGGACAACTTGAACCTTTTCACATCAATCATGCCATCATGACGCCATATATATAGTCTATATATAGCTTAGTCCATATATTTTCAAATTTTTCCCATCAACAAAATTGGCCCGTCTCATAGGCGGAGCGCCCAGCTCTGTTTTTGTATATACTTAGACAGAGAGAGATCGAAAAAACAGAATAAAAGTACTCAGTCAGATAAAAGTTATCCAAGCTTGTGTATAAATCATTACGTCATCGATATGCATGTGTTTCTTGTAGTCTCCAAATCAATATGATGAAACGACTGAGATGAATACGAGACACTCTTATAGATTCGTGTTTAGCAGACACTGTCTATAAAATGAGTTGGCAGTCTTGATTGCAGGCGAGCGATGTGGCTGCCTGCTGTTTTTTATCTGAGAAGATGATCAAACACGCAGACAGATAAGCAGCAAAAAAAGCACAAGCCAAGCTTACCTAACACCATTAGTTGGGCAGAGGAATAAATAATACCATGTTTGTTTTCAGCTACACACTGATACATTCCAGAATCTGACAGGTTTAACGCAGCTATGGACAGGGCCCCATTTTCGATTTGTATCCGGCCCTGCAGAGGAAAAACAAACAGTTGAGCATATCCATTGCAGCCAGTCTTTTATGTCCGAAGGCACAAAAGCAATTACTTGTGCACCATAAGGAGAGAGTCAGCGGGAAAGGAGAAATAAAGGCCTAAGGAGCCCTGTGGCATTCCACGTATGTTCATATTGGAAGGCATGAGGACAAAAATTGCTCCCCTGCGTTCTCATTATACATTTGGACACAACTGCTTGTTGGAAAGCAATTTGGGGTTGTTTTAGGTTGAGGTGAAAGTGACTGATGCCACGGAATAATGTGACATGTTTACACTCTACTAAGCAGTGATGTGACATGTTTAGGAGTTTAACCATGCATTTTGTAATGCAGCAAAGAATGCAGTGGAACTTCATACAAATCTGTGCCTTGTAATATTATTTTTAAACATAAAAGCCTGAAAGTCAATGATTTAGAGCACATAGTACTGCAAACAATCACATCATTCATTATGAACAATATTTTGGGAAACAGTGTAATCTTTGGTGATATAATTACGATAAGAAGCAGAACAACATGGTATGGAAATAGAAAGTAAGCTAAAACTCAGTCTTGTTATGACTTACATGAAACAAGAAACTTAACAATGGTTGTCCAATGTAGTGTCTTCATTTAAACTATCATACTTGTTTTTGTACTGTGAGAGGAAGATACCGTAGCTGATATGAAGGAATGTGTTTTTGGTTTTGAGACATGTTTTTTTATTTTTTTTATTGTGAAGACATATTTGCATTAAATGGGTGATCCTTGTTCTGTTAGTACAATATATAACCAGATTAAACCAATCAATTCTTTCACAAGTATTTTCATGTTACTATTCCGGCTTGCTTGTATTTGTCTGCTCCGAGTGACTCTTCACTCCTGTGTGACATTCTTTTCTTCATATAATGAACAGTCAGACAACCCTGATCAAGTCAGCATTGCATAACAATAAAATAGCATGACACAATGGGCTGGCTGAGCTCCTCAAGGAAGTGTAAATGCTTCTTTTAAAAGTCTAAATAAAGTGAAATATTGAAATATGATTCACACCCCATTTCAACCAAATGACAATAATGCATCATTTCTTCAATCATTTTTACCGCGTTTATATCGAGATATATATGAGAATCCCAACCAGTTGTATTACCTCTGTGATCACGTGCTCTCCATTCTTCAGCCAGCTGTACGATGGTTTTGGCTTTCCATTAGCCTTACACTCCCAGAACAGCTTCTGGTGAATGGACAGAACAGTGTCTGCCATTGTCTGGAACCAGTGAGGTTTAGCTTGAAATAAATGAGAAGATTACCTTTTCAAACATGTGTTTACAGTATCAAGGCACTGAATTAGTGGGACAACAACAATCAAAAAGGTATGAAAGCAGACCCTTTGCAGTTGTTGTTGTTTGGCCTACAAATGTTGGCAATAAAAAATGTGCTACAGCAAAACAGTCTGTAAGGTACGCATATTTAAAGTTGCCAGTTATTAGGGATGTCACAATATCGGCAATATCGCGATATTAAAATTGCCACGATATATCGCCGTCGTCATGTCACAATATTAATAGCAGCAAATCTGTTTAAAAGCCCAAGTTGTTTTCCATTTGTGCAGTTCCTGCACCCTCTGGTGGCTAGTTTAATAGTGCAGTTTAATTTGATGCCACCTATGTTTAAGACCCATGCTAATCGCGAATAGGAGCGCATGACTGGCCAAGCCTATTTCTTTGTGAATCCTGTTATTACATACAAAAAACAATATTGTGATGTTAATTTTTGTTTTTTTAAATGAGCTTCTTTTTCTTTTTTTTTACAATATCGTGAGGTTTTATACAGCATCGTGAGATTTTACATATCGCCAACCTCCCCACAATATTGTGATAATTATCACAACGTGAGGTTCATATCGAGATATTATCGTATCGTGACATTTGGATATCGTGAGTTCCCTACCAGTTATATTTTTATGGTAGAAAAAAAAGAACATATTCTTTTTTACACCTATACAATCAGGATGAAAATAACATTAAGGAATATTCTTGCGATTAAGTTATACTTTTTAAAGCTCAACCATAATGCCCTCAAATGCACTGAAGGATGTTGTACAGTGTTTGAGGATCAAACATAAGTTACTTTGCACATCCTTCTTGAGAACTGTAAAAGTTTGCAGAATGCAGTAGGATCTGTTGGTGAATTAAGTTTATATTGTAAGAAGCAGCCTGTTTACTGACCATGGAATGAAATACGACCTCGTGCTGCATTTTTGCCCCGTCGATTTTCCGCAATGCACTCATAGGTTCCTGCATCTTCCTGCTGGAAATTTGCTATTTCCAGAACAGCGTTTGAGTTTTTCATTTTTACTTTACTTGGGAAAGGGACTCCACTTGTTCTTCTCCAGCTGATTTCTGGGACAGGACTGCAGAAGAAGAGAAAAACATTTTTCAAATGACAACTGTTTTTCACTGTGATCAAAATACACTGTATACGTATTATTGTACAGTATATCTCAATATCTGATCAAACCAATTTGACTCTAGGTGATTTTTTGCTAACTTGAACAAGATCATATCAGCTTTCAAAAGCCCTAAAAAGAACTTAAATAGATTGATAAATATGAAAATGAATCCTGTGATGCCTGAGCAACCTTAAATTATCTTGAGTAGTGCTAATCCATGCATGGGTGATTTTATGTCAGAGCCACGATAATGCTGACTTACTTTCCCAGAGCAAAACATTCCAGTTTCACAAGTGATTCCTTTGCGGCTGGAATCGAGTCAGGGAAATGAACCTCTATTTTGGGTTCATATTCTCCCATTACTCCTACAAAAGGGAGAACATTTTTACATCAATAATGAACTGCAGCCATGGATACACACTGGATCAAAGAGAAACCAGGGACACTGGGGGCAGCAAATAAAATCATTATGCGTGCAGAACATAAGTGACCACTGTGGGCTGGTAAAGAAAAATGTGATTTATGAAAGACTCAATGAACATATTAAGAAAATACCTGCTAAGTAATGGTTTAACCCCAGTGAGGACTTTATTTATATATTCTTATATAATCTTTGTTGTAAAGAGAATATTGGAAACAACAGTAGTACTACTCATTGAAATGTGATTGTGGTCAATATATATATATATATATATATATATATATATATATATATATATATATATATATATATAAATATATATATATATATATATATATATATATATATATATAGTAGTAATGAGTGTAAAGTAGATAAGCAGATCAATACAGATTTTACACCATATGCTCCATGTTCAGATACTATTTCAACTGAGAAATGGTATCAATTAGGCAGACATAGCAATATGAGTAGAGAAAGTGCTTAGGCTGAATGAGAAGTATTTTACATCTGTTATTCAAGTACATTTTCTAATGAGAAACTGCTAAGAGTTCGTTTGCTAAAATTTTGCAAGATAACTACCTGATTGCAAAAAAGTGCCATGCACACTCGAAAAACAGTTTGGGTTAAAAGTAACAAATCACAGGTTAAATTTGACTCAATTACAGTGTTAAATAAAAAAGGACCGACCCACACTTGGGTCAATTTAAGCGCTGTAAACATTTTTGCCAATTTGTGCGCTGTAAAAAACATGCCGAATTCCGCTGTAAAAGATACAGGCAGTCAATTAGGACCAATACGGGTTTGTACGCTGTAAAAAAACAGCTTACAAAATAGTATTGAAAAAAAATCCATGAACTAGTGAGTAATCAAACCGTGATATAGATACCACTGTTTTCTGTTTTGCATTTGGAACTGGTGGATGACAAAGTAGTGAAGCCCAATTATTACATTTACCGTCACTTCTTAGGACCAGTGGTGTCGGGGAGCTTAACACCTTCTCCTTTATGATAGTGTTGTTAACCACACAAGTGTAGTTGCCCACATCTGAGGGTTCTACTTTGGCTATATACAGACTTCCAGTTTCCTGTGAGATGAAGCGACGACTGTCTTGTTGGACAAAGTGGGGATATTGATTGAAGATCCATGCAAAAGTCAGCTCTGAAAAACAAAGTAAGAGCCTTAAATTCTATGGAGCATTGTATTTTCAATGTTTTATATAGCCAGTGGAAGGATAAACCTAAAGCTTTCTTCCCTATTCATTTTAGGGTGTCCACGATGGATGGTAATTACTGCCGTGCAAGTCACGTAGAATGCAGCACAATCAACAAGGGGTGTCCAAACGTTTTCATTCAAGGGCCACATACAGAAAAATAGTCATTCAGAAGTGATTATTCTGTGTCAATCAAATAGCGTTAATGTCACCCATTATAACTCAACTTTGTGATTTTATCCCAACGCACAAATCGCATATTTTTTAGAGCATGTACTGTATATGAAACACCAAAGTGATTTGAACTGGAAACACGGATTACGAGGGCGACCTCTACAGTATAGCCCCAAGTGGATCATTAAGAGCTAAGATTGCTCTACACAAAACAGACACTTAACAAATGTAATATGTAATCTTTGCCGAAGGAATTGTCAGCCTAACAAAAGACAGAAAAACAAAGTGGATCGGTTTCATCAAGAGGCATTCCCATGAGTTGTGAGCGCTGAGGCAAAGGTCACTAAGTGATGTTGCTCAGTGGTGGCATGGACGCAGACAAATAAAAGCATCTTTGGTGTGATATAGAGAAGTAGTATTTGTCATGTTTGTTCCCTAACAGTGATTCAATAATAGGCAAAGAGAGATCTGCCATGGTGAATAAGCATATAATTCTGAGAGACTCACACTGAACTGATTTCGAGTGGGTAAGAAAAGTCCTGTGTAGTGTGCCATTTCTGAGGTAAGAGTTTATGAGTCAAAACTGATATGGAATAACTGTCAATCACCTGATGCAATCTCAGGCTCAGTCTCAAAGGTAAAACTATGAAGGGGAGTGAATGTTCCGACCTGGTTGCAGTGAAAATTGCATTGCTGAATGATTTCTTTTCTGATTTTACCTATGCTACCCTGGTACAGCTTTGCTTGCTTTTAATTAATGTGATCGCTGCATGACCAATTGGATCGTTACTCCTTTTCATTGTGCAACAATTGATGCCCGATAAGACTTGAAATGAAAATTCAACAGTGCATCAGCACACTTAAAATCTCATAGCATACCGAGCTTTGTAGGTGTCAAATAAAGTGTACGTTCATGTCACTTCTTTCAAAATGCAAACTAAAAGGAGCAGGCCATGGATGACAAAAGAAAGCAACACCAAGCTCCCACAGCTTGCCTTTTATTCATTTCTAAAAATGTGACAATACAGAATAGTGCTTTGGTTACAGCAGGCAACTGCGCATAAGCCCGTGTCAAAGAAGAAAGCTGTCAAACTGTATTTCACACAGCCTACTCTGCCCCATTATCCCATAGACCAGCTGTACAATGCTAGCGTTCTACAAACGCTTCTCTTGTGTGGGAAATTGGTGTTCCAATGTGCAAGCTACTGTATGAAGCGAGAGACAAACTCAGCAGCAGCCATTGTTCAAGCCGCTCAGATGCCCACAGAGAGGGGGAAAAAAAAAACACTGCATCTTTATTTGGAGTGTCATTTAAGAAAATATTTGCTGGCCTTTTCTTCTAAAAACAACTGTGTAAACATGTTATTGCTGACTTATTCCAGAAGACAAAACCACTGGCAGCAGCCAAAGAGCGAGGTATGACAAATCCAGACGAAGAAAATCTGCTAAGGAATTGCTTTGTCAGTAAGTTTCTGAGAACGGGTGTATGATATGTTTTTTTTTTCCCCGTTTATGGTCGCACAAATAATATTAATAGGAAACAGAACAGCAGGTTGCCGCATGCTTTTTTCATTGTATGGTCTTCCAGATAATATTAATAATATGAAACAAAATATACCTGAGAAGCAGGTTTCTTCATGCTTTTTTCGTTTTATGATCGTACAAATAATAATATGAAACAAAATATAACGGCATATCACAAAATACAGTATGATTCAAAGAAGATATGTGGATTTATGCTCTGAAATTACAAAGGCTAAAAATAACTTGAAAAAGGTTGCAGCAAATTACCTCCAGAATGTGCTGGTGGGCCACATAAAAGAACCACTCCTTGACCTTCTCGGACATTGACTGCACTTCTCACCGTTTGCGTTTTGAAGTTATCAAGATCTGAGGAAATAAGACAAAAATAGATTGAGATTTTAGCGCTGACAAAATGTGAAATCACTAACGCTATTGGACTATCTGTTCGGGATCATGTGCTTTCGCTCCCCAGCTTTCACTTTCTCACTGAGGCATGTATTTGATGTTACACTTTGAGCCATGGGACTTTAATAGGACATCATTGGTTGCCCTGGGACATCTCCTGACAGCCCGTAATGCTTTGAAAGCATCTGGAGTGCTGATGAAAGAGATAGATATCGCTGTGTGACGTTTACTGTTTTGCACAAGGAAAAGATTAGGCAGCGCGCGGACTGAACAAACACTTGGGAGCATGCATGACAAATGAGTTTGCGCTGCCAGCAGCCATAAGAAGCATCATTATTAAATGTGGTGTAATCTTGCACTTAAAAGCATTAGCTTCCCCATCCATACTCACAGCACAATTTATCCCTTTCAAATTAACAAGCACTTTCTGGCGGACAAAACCTAAACCTGGCATGATAAACCACCTCTGACTTGATGAGGGATGGAGGTAAGCTGCTGCTGTCCATTCTCTAATCTGCCTGCACCCTCTGGCTAACAGACTGGTGGAGTAAGCCTTCCAAACATAAACAAAAGAAAAGTCAGTGTGACCGATAAGGGAAATTAGGAGGGAGAAGATTATGGCGAGAAGTGGGACAGAGCATCGGTAAGATTAATGAGCAGCCCTCTGATGACCGCAGTGGAATCAAACAGTGCCAAGTCGCGGCAGGACACGAGGGTCACAGGAGGAGATGGCTGACTTGAAATGGAGACAAAGGTGACTTCCTTGTGATCTCAGCAGTTTGCCTTGATGAGTTCATCACTTGCAGCGTATTAACTTGAAATTCCAACGAATGGTGAGGTTCGCACAACCAGGTGACTTCAAAAGTGTCCCTTGAATTTGAATGATTTGGATGAGATTACAAAACATCCCACTCAGGTGAGGCTTGGCACACAGTCTTGGTTTTAGAATCATACATATTTTAGATGCCGCATTACCTTGATGGCATTTGTACATATTGTACTGCTACGGGTCAAATAGCTTGTGACCATTTAGTAAAAGGGTATTGGACCATAATAAATCAAACCGTCCTGCCTTTTTTTTTTTTTTTTGCCCATGCACAGATTTTTACCTTGCCACAAACGGTCACAGCTGTCTTCAGGCAATGCTTTTGATGTCATGGCTAAGTTATTGCTCAGATATGTTTTAACGGTTTTTGGGCGTTATATTTACAGTTTGTGTGCCTTTGTGAATTATGCCATGATGTATACACCTTTCAAAGATGATCAATTGTAGTTACTACATTTTTGAATTTTGTTCGAGTTACATTTTCAGGGGCATTTTAGCTTTAAGGGCCTTAGCTAATGAATAATATATATATTTATATATATCAGTTTTCCCTATTGCTATTGAAAATTGCTAAAAATTGAGTTGTAATAATTAGGGTGAGGGTTATTTTCAAAATCTCTTTTTCGAATGCTAATATCATTAACCATAACCCTGTCAAACAAAATGCCACACCAGGTAGAGATGTTGCATTACAGGCAAAACCTTTTCTGGGGCTTCGGAGCAGAAAAATATCTGCCTTCACTTGAGTGAACTGATCACACACTGTATATGCTTGAGGCTAACCTCACTGTAGTTGCAGTGATTCATTGAAGAATCTCTTTGCCTTAAAAGGCAAGGGCCCGGAAATTAAAAAAGAAATAAAAATAAAAAATAAGAATTGAAAAAATTGTGACTCAGCATTTAAATTATGTGAGCATAAACAAGGCAGAACATTGGATGGCATACAAACAAATGACAAAAAACTGAATCCTCTTGCTGTAGACTTATCTTTAACTTCAAATTTGCAATATTTTTTATACTTTTTAAAACTACAGACAGATGTAAGATAACCTGCGCATCCAAAGAATATAAACACTTGATGATTTAAACTTACACACCACATTTTATTTCAAATGAGGTGCAAAGTGCTTGTAAATGAAAAGGTTCAACCAAATTTATCATAAAGATCTAAGAGATGCTGATATGCAAATTTCTTTGGGGAATTTGGCTCTCGAAAATGGCTTCAAAGGGACACCAGGTAGAAAGGAGGCACCGCATTTCTACTTTGGAACATTGTCCTCATTATACAGAGAAAGTGCATCAGCCATGCTGATCTCTGCGACCTTCCTTACTGTACATTTGGCAGACAATAAATGTCAAGCAGCATTCCTCTTGACCCAGCAGCCGCATGCGTGATTCATTACAGGTCGACGTGGATAATGGCAGGCCGGCTTGTGAGAGGAAGTTAAAGGGTCTTCATCCCTGGGACATAATCAATAGTCAGAGATCTTGATCAAGAGGAGAGAGCTTCCTTTGCAGTGACCATCAGGAAGTGAGGACTCCACTTTATGGCCTCACTTTCTGACCATCTTGAATGTTTGGCAGTGTAGCAAATAACTCATCTAATTTCTAAGATGTGCCCTCTACAATGCACAGAAAGATGTGACTGCTATTTACGTAGTCAACAAATGCATTACTTACAATTTAAACATTACTCGAGCTGGTCTCCTTTAAAGTACGGATCACAGTGCCTTCCAGATTACTTGGCAAACTATGTGTCAGTTTAGATTGAGCATTGATGCTGTCAGAGCCGGTAGCACTAATTAGAATCAATGGAGTTCAGAAGCTGCTTTTCCCACAATGTTTGTTGCATCTGGCATTTCATTACCATCAGGCCCGGTAAAATCTATTTGGAGTGCAATCTGAATAGTAAATTAAAGAAGATTTCGACCACAAGCACATTACGTGAACGTGAGGTGGACCTACAAGAGATATCCCAGATGAAGTGTGTCGAGAGTCTTGCCAAAGATTTTGATACTCACATGCAAATTGGATGCTGGCCTTACGGCTCAGGATGGACCCCCTCGTGTTGAAGGCTTGACACTGGTATATCCCGGAGTCTTGGTCCTTGTCCAGGTTGCTAATGATCAGGCTGCCCCCAGACATGTGACGCCGGTAGTCATTCTCAAGATCAATGAGTGTTCCGTTTAGTGACCATCTGAAAAAAACGCAAACACAATCAGTAGCTGAGCCCCCAGGAGATGCGCACTCAGTATTTATCACAAAGATCAATATCTTGCTCTGCCCACAGCGAATAGACAAGTTGGGGTAAAACGTAGAGTAGTTTGAAGTTTATGATTTACGGTTTCCAGTCTCATAACTTTTGTCTGAATGATGTTTGTGACTCTTCCTTTTTTTTTTTTTACTTCAATCAAATAAGTAATATTCTTGCACCAATTAGTAGGCTGGTTAGCTAGCCGTGGAAGTTTAAAATATTTTAAACACGTATATTATGTGTCTGAAAGGAAAACTGTCAATCTATGAATCTAAATTTTGGTTCAATCCAAGGTTGTGCATTTCTGACTTTCTTGTTCATATAAATGCCAGTCCATGATCCATCTTGAACTGATAATTGAGTTGAATTACTTTTTATTTAATTTATTTTTTTATAAGAACTGGGAGCTTCAGGTGGTGGGTGTCCAAAAGTAAAAACCGGTGGAATTATTGTTTTTAATAAATTCTGATTGCTTGTTTCAATTTAATCTTTCAAAGCAAACTTTCCACTGCACAGGCCATTACATAAAACGTTTAATTCCACCATGGGGTTAAACACCACATTACATTCCCTCAACTCTGTACTGTCAACATTTTGCACACTAATCATCATGCACCTTATTCAAGACCGTCAGACTGTATTGGAATTATCTATTCATTTCTGTATCTAAAAATAAGAAAGAAAATCTGTCCCTAATAAACATATACACTGATGTACATCTTGAGAATGGTCTCTCATTTAAAATATTTTTATTTTAGCTTGATTTTCATTACATGCACAGTTGAAGACTATTGCATATTGTTTACCAGTATTGTTTTTGTAATTACCACGAATTAACAAATGGAGGTAGCGTTTATATTTGTTAGGAGTTATCTGCCATTTTTTTTTTCGCTAGGAAACATTGCAGGTGATCAGACAGTGCGAGTGACCTTTTTAAATTGCAATGAGAGAAGCATGATTTTGCCATGCACATGTGTTAATAATAAAGACAAAGGTGCTACTGGCTGGCTAATTGGATGCCTAATATCATTCAAACGCCTACATGCACATTTTTGAGCGGTAAAATGTCTCAAAAAAAAAAAGCATGTCACTATATTATTTGTATTATTGTATGTCTTTGAATATGAGAGTAAGAATATGAGGAACATCTTTATTCTTATTTAATCTTTATTCTTGGCAGCATAGTCGATGCCTGGTTGATGCTTCATATCCATAAAATGTCAAATAAACCGAACAGCAAATCAGGGCTAACAATGAAGTGGACTTTCTCCCGAATATCACTTTTGTAAAATCTTCGATTCGTAAGTTTTCACGGTCTTTATTGTTGTATTATTGCTATTTTTGTTAAATGTAAAGTGCTTTTTTACATCTGTAGCTGTTATGAAATCCGCAATATAGATAAAGATGTATTGTATTGTCTTGTATTAAGTAGTGTAAAGTGCATTCATAACAGCAGGTAAGGCCTGAACTCAAACATACTGCATTGTATCTATCGGTATCTATCGCTATGCAGTTTCAGTCCGAGGGGAGCTTACTATAAATCCAACGGTCCTATTTTCTTTGAGCTGTGCTCTAGGCACGGCCAGATCTGAGGCTCCTAAGTGACCTCGCCATAACCTTGGGTTTTCACATACATTTTGCATGAAGTCTCATCAAACACCGGGGACTGTACTGTAGCTGACTGTACCATCTAATCTGGCTTTCCTTTAGGCCAGACATCCACAGAGACCGCACATGCCATAAACTAGACGCACACATCTACACAAAGATTGTGAATTCAAAATGATATTTAAGAGATTATCAGCTCAATGAAACATAGGTAACATGTTTTGAGATAAATCTAGGTCAGTATATGTTCCTGAAAATTAATAACGTATACACTATATTCCTGTCGATGCGGGTTTGAGAACGATCACATATTTCTAATGCAGCGTTATTAAACACAGGTGGGACCAGGTTAACTGCAAATCAAACTATCGTGAAAGTTGGCCATCGAGTCCATTCCAGCATAATAAGGTGAACGGGAACAAAACAAGTTCATTTACACTTAGGATGACAAAAAGTTTCTTGGGAACATCTGTCTTTCATTAATCTCAGCAGACTGAATGATGCGACAGTGATTTGATAGCAACCA
This sequence comes from Filicampus tigris, assembly GCF_054856515.1. NCBI lineage: Eukaryota > Metazoa > Chordata > Actinopteri > Syngnathiformes > Syngnathidae > Filicampus > Filicampus tigris. The sequence goes on along the minus strand of NC_141225.1, from coordinate 21,187,990 downwards.
ATGCTTTTAGCTACTTCCTTTTATTGGTGTGCATATCTGCAAAGGAGCATTGGAGGGTAACTGTATACATCGCATGTATGGATATGCATGTACACGAATGTAGGCAAATCACCAAACATGAACTCATTTTGTGCAGATAAATGCAGGCTCTCGTCTCAAAGGAGCACAGATTATATAATTCTAGTGGCTGTGTTTTCTGCCCAAGTGCTGTGACTGAATTCAGAACAAACATCTTCATCTTTACACACCCTCACTTGTAATTATGCCTGGTGCAGAGCCATGAACACAGCCAAAGCCATAAATCTGCTTGAAGTCACATTCCATGATAGGAGACCATCCAGTGTTTTTTTTTTTTTTCACCACCCCACCTCCCTTTTTTTTTTTTTTTCCAATCACTGCTGTGTCCTTGATCTTGTGTTACAGCAGATTCATAGTAAACACAGTGACAGGTGTATTCATAAAGCCCAGCTCGCAGCTCTGGACTGCGCTGCGATGCTCCACTGGACTATTTATCAAAAGCGACTCTGTCAGGGCTCCTCCATACACTCGCAGTATCGAGTTTGGATAGTGATGGAGTGCTAATTCTTGCAAACCTTAACTCAACATCTTTCAACTAAATATACAGTAATGTCAAAAAGATATCCCACATCCAATTAGAGAGTATTTGTAGCTACATTGTCACATTTGGTAATAGGCTATCGATAAATTAATGCTGTATTTACTAGAGCAATTACACTCACTGTTCCGCTAGTTATTGAAACCTTAATAGCTTTGCGTTCTGATCTGACATAAATTTTTAAAGGACAGTGTTGACTAATCATTCAAAACACCGTTGTGATTTTGTACCTTAAAGGCTGCATATAAAGAAAATTTTCAACGTCTTGTATACAAAAAGTGACACTATAACTCTGGAGTGTCTGCCTTGCCATCAAGCGTGAAATTTAGCAAGCAATTAAATGTTTATTTAACTGCCTATTTCTGAAAATGTGTCTGTGAGTGAGCTACTCTGCACTTCCACCACACTGTTATAAACCACTTATTAACATAATAACCCCTTTCCCCCCACCGTGCTTCAACTTGGTTAGCTGAAAAGAAGCATTTTGAAGTGGCTGCTGAAGCACTATAGCCAAAGCTAAGCAGAGCAGTAGTTTTTCAGTGTTAGCTAACAATGTAACGAGCACTAGCTTCTTATTATATTGATACTCTAAGGTTCAGCGAATATGTCGACATGTGGGTATTGGTTTGGCCTTTTTGCAGCAAATCCCTCCATTAACAGAAAATGCTCTGTCTATCCATTTTCTACAATCGCTTATCGAGGTTGCTTGAAGCTGGGGTCTGACCCAGCTGACTTTGGGCAAAAGGCGAACAGAGTCCAAGACTTGTCTTCAATCAATCACAGGGCTCATTGAGAGACAGACAACCGTTACATTTCTCACCATCGCGAATTAACTCACCAAAAGTGACTACTGAAAAAAGAATGAAGCATAAAGTTTTGTGAGGTCTGCTCTGCTGAGAGATGCTGACGTCCCATAATAATAATAATAATAATAACAATAATAATAATAATAACAAGAACAACAGCATGACAACTGAAAAAACAGTCTGAGATAAAAGAACAAATTATTTCAATGTCTATAACAGTTTATTCATTTCAGTATGAACAATAATGTCACACATTACCAATCCCAGGGACAGTTTTAAAACCATAAGGATCCCCCACAACATAAGAAACTGAATAAGAGAAGCAAATACCACAATCCTTTGAGACGTGGCATGTACCTACATTTTCCTAAAAATGCTATGGTCGCATCTTTGTAGCTGCTCCCCATTTTTTTCTTTCAGCAGAACATTCCTCCGATATGTTTGTGTTTAAAGAAATGTCACTCACAAGGTTACTGCACCCACTCTCCTGCTAGCTATCTACATGGTGCTGACCAAGCACCGAAACACAATCTACCACAACATCACCACCAGATGTCTTTTTAGGCAGAATCCCTATGCAGGGAAAAGCTTGAAAGATAGTACGGGCATGAACATGTGCTGCAAAGCAGACAAATTAAACATTTTCTCTTAAACATATATCATAAGCAGTTCATGTTGATTACGCAATTGCCGCAACCACATTATTCATGAAGTTAATTTCAATGAGTTTCAACGTTTCTGGTAAATTCATCAGTGAAAAGTTTTAGTTGGATTCACTCTATTTTATGACATCAAGTTGCATGAAATATAATCATCCGGATCCAGATATTTTTTTTAAGTAGACTATGCATCAACTTAAAAAATGTATCTGGATTCAGACAATTTTATTTTGTGCAACCACCTAATGAAATAAAATGGAGTAAATTCAACACACCATTTTTTTTCAGTGTGGGAGTCCCTCGCATCACTGAAAATGCGTCAAACTTTAATTTGGGCCAGATGACCTCAAAGGCTATTTTGTCTGCATCTGAAGCCTCATTGTAATAGTAATAATGTTTAAAAAAAAAAAAAAAAAGAAACAAAGAAGAATTGTATGTGTGCAATTGTGGAAAACCGAGAAGATTGGGCTTTGTGGGGGATGTAAATTTGATGAGGTAATTTACCTGTACTGTGGAGTAGGGCTCCCCTCTGCATCACACATAATGGTGGCCTGCTGGTTGGGCGAGTTGATTGGCAAAATGAGGTCAACTGGCTCCGTCCTCAATCTCGGCCCTTGAAATATGACATCATCTGTAAAAACTGCAGACAAAGCCAAAAATTGTGAAACCCACAAAGATTGAGAGGACCAACCCTACATGATAGTGACTGGCACTGCATCTACTTTTTATGTTTGCTTTTCGTTTCTGCCCTTTTTTATTTTTACTATTGCTTCTTTGAACCTGGTTGCGTTTTTTTTTTCTAAGGAGAAATGCACAAGGACTATTCCCATGGTGCGCTGTGTATATTATTTGCTTATCTTGCAGCGAGGAAAATGCATCCCGCTTATCTTGGGCTTTAACTGCATATGCAGACATATTTGCCTCCACAGTATCACCCTGCTTCAAAACCAAAATGCAAATGATTACAAATGTTGGCAATAAGTCATATACTGTGCGTTGCTGTGAAAATACGACACTAGGTAGAATTTAACCAGTGTTGTATACATTTGTATAGCATACAGGAACCCCATGAATAATCACAATAATACAATAGCAAAGGCGAAGGGTGAGGACTGCTGAAGAGGAAGGTTTCCATAATAAATAATTCTTTGTAAGCAATGCAGTTGATAAGTAAAGCAGTGTTAGATAATCTATGTCAGACTCGGCAAGCACATAACTAAGGGCTGTATGGGTGAACACATCTTTCAGAGCTTCAAAGGTAGGCAAGTGGAACAAAATCTGGTGTCAAATGAAGGCAGAGCCAACAGGCGGCCAGAGTATAACTAATTGGTGCCCGACTCCTTACACACTGCCGCATGTGGCTTGTAGTTTTACACATGCTTTAACCAGTTGTATTGGATGAATAGCAAATATTCCATTCCATTCCAAGTGATAGATCGCCTCTGGAGGAGTATAAAAGCGCTGACAAAGAACGTGCATACAAAGCCAAGCAAAGTGAAAGTTTGTGATATTTTTAACATAATGAGCATCATCATCTGTTGTGATTTTCACGGGTTCTGAAGTATTCAGTCACATCACCTCCCAAGACAATGTGAATAAAATGGACTTTCCAAGTCATTTGAACAAAGCTTGTTATTTTGTGCTTGTCTCTCTAGTCCCAAGCGGCCACAAGGGCAGCGAGAGAACCCGTGTTGAATAGAGCTTAAATGACCAACTAGATTCATTGCATGGCTCCCGATAATGATCTGGACAGCCCATGAACAGGAATGGTGATTGGACTCCCAGTTGGCCCTGACAGTTTGGTGCTTATGTTTTCTAGGACAGTCCTCTGGGAAAAGTGAAGGACATCCTACTGTATTTCTATCAGCGTAGTCTCATTGGAGATGTCTTGGGATTGTTTACAGATACACTAATTGGGTTTCTACCTTACTAAGAGCTTTATTTTCCATTTCTACATTTTAAAGTAAGACTTTTAATTGGAAAATCTAACTCAGAGTTACGCAGCACGTACAATAATGAACCAAAAATATGCAATGAAAAGCATCACATGTTTTGAGGTATGAAAAACTACGGCAACAAGGGCAATGTCTCTCAGCACCGATGTTTTGTTTTGGCACAAATTTCTTACCTGCAAGGCATCCTGTGATTGATAGGAGAACAATTTGTTTCCATGGTAACACCATCTTTAGTTGCAGAGGGCTAATGGGACTCTCATCCAATTACTTGTGAATTGAATCCTCTCCTTGTGAATACAAGAGTTTTAATCTGAAGGGAAGCAATTAGAGATGTGATTAAAATATGACATTTTGATAGAACTATAGCAAGCATACAAAAAATGTGATTATAATACTGTAAAACATTATTTTGGAGTCAAAATATGGGAAGCGAGTCTATAGGAAGCCAGACGCAACATTGGAGAAAGTAGCTGAATATATCTGGGGTGCAACCCGTCAGTGCAATTTTCAGGTGGCAGTGAAGAAGAAACAGCTGCTAAATGGGTGTGTTTTCTTCTATATGCTTGTTTCTCATCCTGCCTAACAAGCTCATATCTCCGGCTGAAAAGAGAAGTGAGGAAGGGAATAGAATGACCTCAAAAGATACTTACGCTTCTCCCTATTTGACTATTAATAGGAGCTGGCAGACTGTGTATACCAGCACTCTGCAAAACGCCACTTCACACTTGAACAAAGAGTTTGGTGTTCAAGTCAGTTCAACCAATTTCCATTTATGTCCACATACATTCTATTTCCTATGAACATATAATGCCAAGAGTAATAAACATGGAACAGGAAACTGTAAAGATTGTCAACATTCTGAAAATAAACATTTGTTAACATAAAAGGGCCTTAAAATCAATTACAGACGACTCACATCTGTTCATTCAGAAAAAATGAATGGCTTCCACGACTCTAAGCAGTGATGGACTAATTCATAATAATTTCTTATGATGACACTCTTCATTTAAAGAAGGTGAAAACTGAATACATTTCCATTGCACTAGCCTTTATCTTCAAACCAAGAGCATTAGCTACAGGAGTAAAAAAATATCACACGTGCTTCATGAAGCTTCATTTGGGTTACGAATAAGAAAAGACAAGAATACAAACTCGTCTTAAAATGGTTATTTTGTATTCTTTCTATTTCCCCTCTTTGTAAGGGACTGCACACTGGCCTGTACCTAAAGAAATGAGTTTGGCCATCTTGCTTGGCCAAAGTCTAATCTACTTCCATCTAAAACAAAATAGGTTACACATTTAAAGAGGATAAACATGGTCAAAAATATGTCACTGTGGATAAGTGAATACAAATGCATAAAAATAGAAATGACAAAGAGCTGAGATGAACTGATGCCATGCTAAGTTTACTGACAGTCTACCACGGTATCTGTGACAACCCGTTGGGGAGGGGGGATTTTTGTGGCGACTGAGGTGCGGAGACTCAAAGGCATGCAATGATTCGGCCCACAGTTTACCACGAATGCCGGTCGATTTGTTACGTTCTGTTAAGGCTTTCCATTGTGAAATAGTGGAGGCGGGGCAGCCTTGGAGCACATTCATGGCACCAACACAGCCAAATGAAACTCTGGTTCCAGGGTCAGCATCTGCGCGGGCTGGTTGGAGTTGTGGAGGGTACACAGTACCGCTCAATAAAATGTTAGTTTTCTCTCCATTTTATGTTCCAAATATGCAAAAGAGAATGGTATTCACATACTCATATTATTCATAGATTCCTTACAAACACCAGGAAACTGGACCACATCGCACCTGTCCTCAAATCACTACACTGGCTTCTTGTGAATGAAAAACAGATCTTCACAAACAATAACAATCTTGCTGTTGGTCTATAAAGCTCTAAATGGTCTTGGACCAAAATACATGCAAGATGTACGCGTTACTCATGATATATTTTTTTATATTATTACAGTTACTGAGCCAAGAAAGGCATTTGCAATACCACCTGTCACCAGTGATACTGTGTATCAAAATCAATATTCAAAAGCAATATTTCATCTAAAACATTATTTATCTCAATGAAGTAATCACATTTCAGCTTCTTCACTAATTTACATCAATTTACTGAAATGCTCTGCAAGACATCTATAAGAAGATCTACACTTGTGTCATACCCAGACAGAAGATTCCCCAAATATGGTTAGGACATGACACATTTGTTTTTAACTCAACTGTGAACTCTTCACGCCAACGCCGTACCAAGAATAGTAAAAATTGGTGAAATCTTGCAAAGGACTACGTTTGTGTGAATGAAGCTACTCAAGTCACTTCAAGAGTTCCTTCTCGCCAAGATGCCAGTGCAAAGCAATAATAGTATTGCCTGAGGACGAAAACGGAATAAAGGCATACAGGTTCCAAAATAATTCCACAATTGGGTGAAATGACTTTTTCTTTTAGACTTACAGTCTATCTACCTAAGAGATCAGATCAACTAGATGCCACCCACCAATCAACGACCTAAACAGTCTTTAAAAGTTTTCTGCTGTGTATGTGCATGGGACCTTGACGACTGTAATTGTGGTATCTGTAGCACAGAAGGGGCTTTGCTCAAGCTCTGACCTACATCACAGTAAGTGGGAACCGATATGCCTCTCAGGATTAAGAAACCAACCCAACCCCTCATCCTTACAACATAACCCGGTTGTGGTGATTAACCCGAGGCTATTTTTGGAACTCCTCAAATAGACACAAAATACCATCAGTCTCCTATTTAACAAATTGTAAATTGTGATGTGATTGTGGCTGAGGCTTGACATGAGAAGGCTGACGTCATGAAAAACAGAACGAGGAGGAAAGATTGGACTGCTGAGCAGGCACATACTGTACCGTCAGAGTATATTAAAAGTTCCATCATAATTTGCTGTTGGAACTAAACTACTGGAGTCTGTTCCTATAGTGCGACGTAAATGCAGTCACAGCAAGAGCGGATTTGCTGTATTTCGAAGTTTTGCCACTCTGAAAACCCATCACATTGAATTACACGGTTCTGGATTCTACCAGACAGAAAAAAATGCTGGATTTCTCAGTGGCTCGGTATTAAGTACTGCCATCCGCTTTCTATGGGCTCCACCGCTAGTTTTCCTAACCCATCAGTTCACAAAGCCTCCGGTTCCAGTGAGGAAAAGCTCCCAGAATAACTTTGGCTGCAAGTTCCATGTTTTGTTGTTTTCAGTGGCACAGTGTCTCTGCTGATTTGACACATTTGTGAAGCGCCTCACTTGAAAGCAAAATACGGTGCTGAGAAAATGTGTTAGATCACTTTTTATAAAGAGACTGACCGGTGTCATGACGCACTTTAATGAGGGCTCTTTGAATTTCAATATCAACATTTTACCATTTTGAACAGGAATGAAAAATGTCAAACTGAAAATATATATTTTTTCTGGTATATAAGTCTGTAAATAATCAGGCTATTTTTATTTTTTTTAAGTTCAGGGATGCAAGTCAGCAAATAGAATTTGACTGGACTGATTTGATTATAATTTATTAAAAACACGCTTGATGAACTTTGCCATTTTTTTTATTTCAGCATTAAAAAAGATTTAATTGTTAAAGAGATTCCATTACTAAGCATTGTATTGCGCTAAGTATTAAAAACTCTATAAAGTGACTTCCAAAATTGTGCGCTCATAAAGAATACATTGGATACATAATCAATACAAATTATATTTCTCTAAATTAATTTGGTTTTTGACACGTTAATCATGGGTTGGGGATATTAGTAGCTTTTTTTCTTTTTTTTTTTTATCTTTGCTTTCCAATATACTGAGGAGCACAAAATTGCTGTGCAGAATCTAATGGGATGTTGCACATTCACCTTTGCAGACTTCATTGGAGTCATGGTCTGAAATGCATCTCATAGTAAATTAAATCATTTTTTGATTAGTGAGGCTGTTGTTGTTGGTCACTGCCCGATCATTGTTGCAAAGGAATCTAATAAAGGTGCTGGAAAAGGATAGTGTTTCGATGATGTGGGCAAACAGAACTGCATTCAGATTGCATGCAAGTTAATGCAGTGTTGAATTATCCAAGAATTTGGACCATATACCTGCAAATCACAAAAATACATTCACCACATTATCGAATTACTCATTTTTCAATGACTTGATGTCATTGAAAGGATGCAGCCATCTCTATTAAATCATTCTGTAAAATAACCTGGAAGACAAGCATCCACCAACAAGGGATGCACCGCACAGCAGCTTTGCCTATGAATGAAGATTCACAGTCAGTCGTGCACTGATGCCTCCTAATTTACTCAGACTGAAGACCTGCGCAGCAGCCCATTTCACATAATCCGGGGAGGACAGAAAAATAACTGAAGTGATTAACAAATAAAGGCAGGGTTTAATGTCTATGTTTCACGACTTAGGCTTCAGCAGAAAGCTTGATGAAAAGAAAAGCCAAGAAGTAATTGTTGGATATCGATTGTGCCGTGCTGGTGCTCATTGGCCTGGCGAGTTCTGATATCTACGACTGTTGTGCATCTCAAATATAAAATGATTTCATTGAAGTGCCCCCTACTTCCACCGCGATTTTAGAAGCTCAAATATTAAACTGGCTAAATGCACACTCTTAGTGTAGATTTTCTTGAGTTCACTTTCAGCATAGGCTTGCTGGTTAAAAGTTTAAATGACATGACACATTATTGAGTACATGATAAGCACTACAGGTGTGCAATGAATCAGTCCTGGAAAGATAGTTTTTCTTCATTTCACAGTACAGAGATATGTAGAAAGCCAACAACACATTTTAGCTGGGTTGTGTGGAAATTAAATGAGGTACATTTATTCAGGTAAATGGGAGAACACATACACTATATACTGTGTGTGTGTGTATATATATATATATATATATATATATATAAGGTATGTATTAAGCACAATATATAAAAGAATATTGATATCGTGATAATGGCCTATGCCATATGGATATCTCAAAGACATGCAACACTTTTCTTATGGAATTATGTTTATATCTGAATTTGACCAGTCAGATGCAAACTTAACTGCGCATCGCCACCAAATGGTTGGACATTGGGGAAATTACAATTAACATACAAAACACATTGAGCTTGCTTATTTTGTCACATTAAAAAAGTACGTCTTTCATTAAATTATAAAAATGTCATTTCTTTAGGTACATGTTAAATATCGCAATAAGATCGATATCGCTACAGTCACCATCCATATAACATATTGCATGTTTTTCCAATATCGTATATATGTATATATCTGCCACCTGAGTGAACAATGCACAGATTCGCTCAAAGACAGCCGCATGGCCCAAGTGAGTCCCTCCTGTGTTGAGCGTGGCTGCAGCTTGACACCCAGAATGGGAGTGAGCGCACTTAAAAGGCAGAGAAGCAGTGAACCATTTCTCAACCCCATCATCAGCCAGGCACATCCCCAGACCTTCATCTCAGATACTGCCACAAACACACGACTGGCGGTCAAGGAAGACGAACAAGAAACACATGCGATGTCTTTAACACCTTTCCCCCCGCTATCTTCGGTCTAATTTTTCAAATCATTTTTCAGTTGACAACAAACTCAGACAGAACTAACTGCAGGGGTGCTGTCAGGGATTTGAGGCCCCGTGGGGGGAAAAAAATCACTTTGGGCCCCACCACTTGCTGTAAATGCTGCAAATTGAAAATACTATTTTCTTGAGCCCCTGCCAGTCATGGGCCCTTAGAATCCGCATCACTTTTCTCGTCCTCACACCCTCTCTGACTGGCTGCAATGTATGTGTGCCATTCATATCCTGCCGAATAGTTTTGAAAGTGAATTGTGCTGTAAAAAGACATTCCTGCGGTGCCATGCAGGATTTTGCTGGGCTATGGAATAATTTGCTATATGCCTTCAAAGACATGTTTCACCTCCCATTTAGCTGCTTCTTGATATCCTCAAATTGTGTGCAAAGAAGTATAAATAAACATGAATGTCAAGCAGAAGGATTATAATCCCATCTGAATGATGGGATACTATGAAGATGATGTTTTTTTTTCTCTCAGGTCTGTTCCTGGGTTAAAAGCAAAGTTTGCAGACCAGCATGGGTAAATATTTAGATTTCTAGATGAAATAATTGTAAAGATGACTTGTAATGGCGGTTTAACGCCTCAGGAGCAACTGGAATGTGTTAGCAATAAGAAAGCAAGATGTTGTACAAAAGTAGACAGTATGAGTGTAACGATACACTTTCTGTATCGGCTATACCTGAAGTGTGTGTATGTGTGTGTGGGGGGGGTCACTGTTTCTAAAAACAAAGAAAGTTGGAGGCTTTCTTTTGGCCCTGCTGCTCTCTGTCTGCGTGACTGAGCAGCGTGGCACCATATGGAATCTGTGCTGGATGAAGGAAATGAGCCCCATCCATTTAAATCCCAGCAGGACCATTCAAACCATTTGAGACTTGTCTAGAAACGCAATCATCAGCATCGTGCATGAGTGGCCACTATCAACATGCACACTCTGAATCGATGTCCCTTCCTCTGATTTAAGAACGTTTCATTAAGATACCCTCATCGCCTCAGCCCGCAGGAGTCATTTATTTCCCTGCGTTGATCTCATTAGGTTAAATTACCTGTGATTTCATTTCACTAATGCCAACTTGGATTTTTTTTTTTCCCACCAAACGTGTTAATACATCGAATTAATGCCGGCGAATCGATACTTACTTCTCTTGTGATGCTATTTTTGTTTCCCTCTTTATGAAATTGCTTTGATTGTAATTCCAGTATCCGCTAGAATGCAGAAAACATTGTTCGCAGTAGCGTTTGTGTCTGGAAACCCGAAGATGTTATTCCGTGCTCCGTGCGCTCTTTACTTTATCGTGTTCCCTCTAGGTGCGCGTCCACTTCCACAAATCCCCCACGCCGTGATTTCACAGTCGGTGGGTGACAGGCGCAGTTTCGCGGGGCGTTCCTCGATCCTCTCCTTCAATTGCCACTCCACGAGATGCGGCCAGCAAGCAAGGAGGACAGCGGTGCCACTGAGCGGCGATTCTTGATGTGCGCATCCCACAGCGGGGTCTGCTCTCTTTGTGCGAGGAGCAGGAGCATGCGCCCACTGGTGACGCGTGGAAATGCGCTGCTGTGTGTGTGCTGCGGCACCGTAATGCGCCACCAGCACCTGCCTCTCCTCACACTCACTCAATTGAGCGCAAGCCTGATGATTTGGAATTTGAGGACTTTGCTCAAAAAATGTCTCAGACAAAAGTGGCACGAGAAAGGCATTAGTTTAATCAGTCTTATTTCATTAGGGAAAATAAATACAAACATTATCAAATGGCTTGTGTTCATTTATGCCAACATACACCAACTTGTGGATTCTTGGCATCCATTTGAATCTGAGACTAAAAGCCCCGATGCCCAAGTTGTAAGTAATTGCACCTTGGGCCTTTTTTATTTTGATTATTATTTATAGCCGGCACACTCCCCTAATTGCTCCCATATCCACTACCCAACGTGCCACTGCATGCTCAGTATAGGCTACTGAGCACAATTTAAATACAAAGGTCAAATACAATGAAAGCCACATTAAAATGCGTTGATGACAATAAAAGGGTCTTAAATTAAGTGGAAATATTTTTCCAATGAGAACAGGTGAACAGGACTTGCTCTAAAGTGAGAATGGGACAACATAGGAGCTGAATTCACTCCCATTGTGTCGCCTAATTTCAGTTTAATTGTTTTCATGATGCAAGCAACTGAAACCCTTTGAAAGCTTCATTTTACTGCTCCTTGCTGGGTCTCAAAACAGACGTTCTTCAAATGCACACCCCTCCACACTATTAAGTATTAAGTACTGAGCGTTAGTTAAGTCTGCTCATTAAAACGCAATCAGTCTCTTGTGTACTAACACGTTCACACATACAATGGAAATCGAACACAATCCATTCATGACATTGCAATGGTCAACTTCAAATTCGATTACATTTCAAAGCAATTCCTCACATCGACAATAATTCTGAAAAAAGAAATCTGTCCAAGGGTCAAACTGCTGCCATTAGCTGCAATATGCTTGAAACAGAATGTTTTAAGCAGAATTTTAGCATGGCGGCATGTCAAAAGTCACAAGATTTGTCGCATGTCGCTTTTTTTGTCCTGAAAAAAAAAGACTCTAGAGGGGAAGGAAACAATGCTGAATACAGGGATAAAGTCGCTATAAGTTGGCAACACTGCTGCCACCCACACTGGAGGCTACTGTTTTGACCTGCGGTCAAATTACGTGTGGGGTGTACCCCGCCTGCCGCCTGTAGGCAGCTGGGATAACCTAGGGCACACCCACGAGTGGTACAGAGAATGAAAGGTGAATGGTTGAACAGTTTTAGAGTTATCTTCTGTCGATTCACGTGTACCCACTTTTAATGTTTCCAAAGGGAAGTTGTCCCCCTTTTCCACCGTACTGGTTCTACCCCGAAACAACTTCGTTCGACCCTGTATGATTGCTTTTCTTTTACACTTTTCGGAGGCTGGGCAGTCAAAATCTCCAATCTGGTTTCAGAATTCAGACTGAGGAGGGCCTTTGTCGTCGCTGTCATCTGATTGACCCACAGATGTAGGCATTTCTTTAAGTGATGCGGCCAAGAACAAAAATGAGCTCATACTGAAAACTGGGGATACATTGAGGGGCACGGCTGAGTCTCGCTCGCTTAACCTGGAAATGGATTTTTCGTCTGAGTGAAAGCTTCTGAGCATTTGATGGGCTGCAATTTGCGTTGTCAGCACATCACGCAATGGCGAGTCATATTTTGAATTGCCGCAAAACCAGTGGGTGGGACTCAGCCACCCGTGAAATCTTGTGCCAGAACCAAGCACACTGCAACGGTGCAGTGAAGGCTTCCACTATTCAAATGATCCCGCCCCAATTTGTTGGTAGCTGTTGCAATGGAAACACGATGGAGACCAGGCCAAGCGAGGCCGGGGGCAGAGCGGTGCCAGGCGGTTCTGGATCCTGTAATGGAAAAGCGCCTTTAGTGGGAAGTATAAACAAAAATTACTGTGATAATTCCATTCTGGGAGAGCGCCATTTGTTCCGAATTTTCTCTTCCTTTATCATTTTCCGAACTTTCTCCCTTTCTTGTCTCTACGCTGAGTCTTCCCCCCTGCTCTCGCCTGCTATTACAGTTGCAGCTGTTGTGAAAGTGCTATATAAATAAAGTTGAATTGATTTACAATAAGTGGAATTTAATCTACCAGCGTAAAACAAAAAAAACAAAACAAATCAAAACAATAATACTTTAATCCACATGTGTGGTTATTTAAATAGAAATAGAAAAATAATATGCATGCCTCAATCATGCCAAGCAATTACCAAACTTGAGGACACAATCAGAACATACTGAAAATTAGTTGTCAAATGTGCTCAAGCTTTGCCTTCTCTCCTCTTGGAAGAGTCTGGCCAGGGCAAGACACAGCGGCCCATATACACACCAATGTGGGTAGAATGCAAAATCTGTGTCAGATAAGTCAAGATTGGCAAACTGAACTTGCCAGATATAGAGCATTCCAAATGTAATTATGTATAATAGTGCATTAAAAAACATTTTGCCATAAAGGCTATTATATCATATCTGGGAGGAATTTGAATGAATGCCATTTGGCCTACTTTTACATAAGGCAATACAAATGCATACAACTGTACAGAGTCCAGCTCTTTCAATACTGTGAGATGAACTTGTTCTTGGAAAACTGTATGAGAAGAAAAGTGAGTGGAAGAAAAGGCAGGTGCACAGTGATCAGAAAGAGGAAATTCACCTCAAGCTGTGGTGTGCTCCCCTGTGAGATATCGCTTTGACTGAGAGAATGGTGAGATTTTTTTTTTTTTTTTCTGCTTCAGGCTTGGCAGCATACTGTCCTGCTCTCATAGTTGTTACTGCCAGTTCTCTCAAGTTAGGGAGTATAACAACATCTACAGGCAAGAAGAGCGTTTTATTTATTTTATGTGTCATTGGGCCACTTGGTTTATGTGGTCCAATGTAAAATAAAACAAGATATTATGCTGAGAGTGGATAACGCCAGGCAAAGGACTTGACAGCAGGTGAAAGTGGAAAAAGTCAAAAGAAAAAAATAACTGCAAACAAACAAAATGTCTTGCATAAAACAATATGGCTGTAGTCCCAAATATCCCTCCTATCTAGGAAATGACACAAGGCTAGTGGAGTTCAATTATTCCGGAAGAGAGGAGGTGGATGAAACTTATCATCAATGCCCCATTAACCTTTAGCTGGTGTTGTATTTTCAAGACAAAGCTCTTCGCAAACTGCCCTTCCCAGAAAACATTGCCTTTCTCCTGGCTCACCTTGTCAACAAGAATGTTACTGTTCATTGTTAGACTGATGAATAAAAATCCCTAAGCTGTGAAGCTTATCTAGAGCGCCCAAGGTGAGATTTTAGTTGGAGGACCCTCATTCATTTTCAATTTACATACACTTAAACATAAAATGAATAGCATTGTTTTTAACATTGGCTTTGAAATAAATTAGTAATAAGAAAGACATTCTTTTTTAAAAATGTGGCTAATTTAATTGTCTGCAATTGGCTGTCGGCCAGTCCAGGGTGCACGCCGCCGATCCCTAGGGGCTCCACACAAGAAGGACCCCCCTTTAGAGGGTTGCTGTTGTTGTCTAGTTTTCAGCACCTTAAAGAAGCAAGAAAAGGGCATACTATATTTTATCTTTGCTTTAATATGTTCATGCAAGTGTATAATTGTGCAGGCCAATTAAAACAGACATCTGTATGGAATAATTGATGAATAGCCAATAAAAACGTCAGTACTTCATGTTAACATTTTGTTCAATGTAAAATGTAATACTCTAAAGAGGTTAATGTTGGATGCAGGACCCAAGAGCAGACACAGAAAAAAAGGTAGGTTAGTGCGCAGAATGTTTATTGAAGGTTCAAAAATGACCAGGGGGTTGGAATCTCGGCAGGGTAAGAAGGAGTTCACAGATGCGGGGTTCCGGCCGGCAGGTGATGAGGCAAAACCAGCAGGTGCATCTTTTTTTAGGTGGAAAGAAAGAAAATGCAGATTTGGATTTTGGATTAGGCAAAAAGACCTAAACCTGAGCTGGTTGCGTCTGACTACATGACAGCATAAGTCGATCAAGCGATGAGGTGGTGTTCAGGACTGGCATAGTATGCAACTTCCACAAGACCCCCCAGGGGTCACTGTCAAACACCTTCTCCAAATCTACAAAGCACTTTTAGACAGGTTGGATGACCCTCGGGGACTCTGCTGAAGAGTCTGTCCACTGTTCTGAGATTTGAACCACTGAATAGACTGTACCCGGGAGTCTGAGGAATATCACTCCATTGTAGTTGGAACACACTACTATCCCCCTTCTTAAAAAAGGGGAACACCACCGCGGTCTGCCAATCAAAAGGCACTGTCCCTGATGTCCACATG
Source organism: Filicampus tigris (assembly GCF_054856515.1). Classification (NCBI taxonomy): domain Eukaryota; kingdom Metazoa; phylum Chordata; class Actinopteri; order Syngnathiformes; family Syngnathidae; genus Filicampus; species Filicampus tigris. Next base: position 21,172,489 of record NC_141225.1, on the reverse strand, counting down.
CTGTTGCAGAGGAGTGTCAACATAGACAGCCCCAAAACAAGCACATCCTGTGGGCGGATTGGATCCTGCCAACAAGGAGTTTTTTTCACCATCTCAGTCACCTCAACCCCAGAGAGGTAAGAGTCCACCTCAAAGTCCCGTGACTCAGCTTCTTCATAGGAAAGCATGTCGATGGAATATAGGAAGCGTTGATGGTGCACTGTTCCCCCCTCATGGACCAGAATTCATTTGAAGCCTGTCAACCCAAACAATTTAACTTTAGTAAATAAAACAAAGATTTGGGGGTATGGATCACATCATCAGTAATCAACTACTGACATACAATCAGAATTGGATACTTAGACCTAGAGTATAATCGCAAGTAAAGCGTCCGTGTTAAGGTTATCATTTGTAAATTTTAAATCTGTGCTGTGGTCCATTCATACATCCATCCATTCATTTTCTATACTATGCATTCTGTTCAAGGTCTTTGGGGAGGTGGAGCGGATAAACCTTGGACTCATTACCAGTCCATGCAAGTGATTACAAGTGATTGGTTATAACTAACCCTCTTGCGATTTCATTATATGTTATTGCGGATCGTCCAATCAAATGGGATCATCCAAACCTTGTTACGCATCAAACAAGCGGTTGACTGATTCCATTTGAAGAGGCAGGTTGCGGTAACAATGCAGTATATAGTACGGTAAAACCCAAATGACTGCAACTAAATCATCTGTCGTAAAACAAGGACTTCAGGCTGTCAAGGAATACATAAATATAAACTGTGCTTGCATCATGGCAAGAAATATATAGAGGGTGGTGTGGCAGATTCCAATATCTGTGAATGAGTAGATCTGAAGGTGATTCTCATATCTCCTTTCTGACAGGCTCAACAAACTTCCCCCCTTGAGATTACACACCAGTCAGCCCTGATAGCACACAATTCACGTCTCCCCTTATGTGCACACACTAACAGACACACAAATACATACACGTACACACACTCGTCCAGACCTGGCCTTTTTATTTAAATGCATTAATATTAATATTAATATTAATGTTTAATTTTTGAACATGTTGCGAAAGCTCACATGAGCACGTACAAAGGACCCCTCGATGAATATGCAACCATCTCATAAATATTTCAGCATTCCAATTCCCCATCCGATGGTTGAGTCACCGGAAATGTGAGTTGATTATGATGAGAATGAAAAAAAAAAAGTCTTTACAATATTTATTCTTAAAAGAAAAAGTACGGTATACACTCATGCTCGCAGTGATATAGTAACTTTTATTCATGTAGGTAAGTAGCACTTGACCGACGAACCCAATAATCGATTACAGTAGATCCATCCATATACATAAAGGAGGCGCTACGAGTGGTCACCTTGGTATTGAGTATGCTTTTTTTTTTGTCGGGCCTATGCATTTATTTACACAAGTGAAGACTTGCTAAACATTGGACATTCTACTTTGGGTCATTTTTTTTTGCCAACTTTCAGTGGAGTGGCAGGTGTCCTGGTGTAGAAAGCACAACCTGGAGCTGAAGATGCTCAAAACTGTAGCGATGATTGTGGACTTGAGGAAATGTCCTATCCTCCATGTGTCAACCGTTAAGACCTTCAAGGTCCTGGGACAATTATGACGAGAGGATTTTTGGTACCCATTTACCAATGCTCGAAGACTTGCATGCTGTTAGACAAGAAAAGTAAAATTCTTTAGGACTCACCACACCTCGAAAACCACAACTTCCAGTTCCTTTGCTCTGGCAAGTGCTATCGAGCAATGTACTTTAAAACCAGTCGACATTTCAATGGTTTCTTAACCCCCTACCATTGTCTAAATGGCAGACTGTCCATCTCTTGTGTGTTGAATGTAAAGGAAATGAGAATGAATAGACCGTGTTTGATTTTTTAAAAATGTTTTGTTGTCATTACTGTATTGTAGATTCGAAAACTCTCGCACTAAAATTGTTTCATCTATTTGTTGATAACAAATACATCTAAAGCGGCATTTCATTTCTCATGATGCTTCAGTGAACTTGATTTTCACATAGGCACACATAAAAGGGATATTGGCCCCTTACACACTTGCGCCAGTTATCAGGAATTTGATCATTATTCTCTCGGTGCAGCAAGGTAAAGTGGCCTGAATTAAATCTGCAGGACCGTGCACCCGTTTTGCCCATTTCAAAGCCAGGTTCAGGAGATGTCTGCTAAACAAGCATTTGCACTAATGTGTGAAATTCAAGCAGTATGGCAAGAACCATATAGTAGACACACACGGATTACAAAAATGCACAGCAAATGAAGGCTGATTCTTCTTCTTACATTCACTCGTGGTGTGATCCTTTGTAACTACACTACTATTGTATTTGCTGACAGATCAGGGTGTGAAAGTTCATCTCTCTCCCACACTTTACACATCTCATAACTGCGGTATCAATCATTTGACAAAGTTGTTCGGATCGAAATTTTATTGTCAGGCACAGTGCATACAATATGCATCGTGCAGGCCTGACACAACTCGTGAAAAATTCAACACTTGTAGTGCTTTTTCCTCGAGCCAAATCTATTTCACTGACACGTGTGACATGTTCATGACGGTTAAATACTGGCTCACATATTCAAGATTTATTGTATCATTTGAATGAGACAGCCTCGGTCGGCATGTTTGACTAAAATACCTCCGAGGGATGAATCACATGCGCACTACAAAAGTCGTCTTTGCTGTGAGATTTGAAGAAGTCACACCCACACAAAATTCCAAGTGAATATTTCCGAGCCCACACACTTCTGATCAAGTGTTATAGTAATTCAGTCTTTGTGGTCAAAATGCTGCTTTAATTGTAACACGTTTCTTATGTATGACATACATCGTGTTCCTGCCGTTTTAGGCTATAGGTTATAAATCATAGAACTATTCGAGAATAACCTAATTCAGCAGTCAGATAAATAAAAACAAAGATGGTCAAATGTAAACTAATCTGCTGAAAATTATAAATATTTTGTCTACATTGTAATTGTATCTGAACATGAGTTAATATGCAATCACCCTCAATCAGGGGCTGTAGGCCAGAATTTGAGTTGAGATTTTTTTGGCCCACTCGTACAAACCCTAATTCCACTTAAATTGGGAAGTGCTGTAAAATGTAAATAAAAACAGAATACAATGATTTGCAGGTCCTTTTCAACCAATATTCAATGGAATACACAACAAAGGCGAGAAGCCTGACCCTCGTTCCAAAAATGCTGGGAGAAAAAACACTGTTTGGAACTTGCCATCGGTGAGTACCGGTAGGTTCATTAGAAACAGGTGAGTTTCATGATTGGGTGTAAAACGAGCATTCCTGAAAGGCTTTAGCCGTGTATTGGTGCGGTTAGGCTGAACGCGAGTTGAATGCTTCCCATGGCGCGATTGCTGTTTGTGCGGATATTATTGAGTTTAATCTAGTTCAAGTCTATAACCAATATTTTTGACAACCTACAATGTGGTGTTTCATTACAAATAATTTCAGTAATAATGTTCTCAGTCTATGTTATGTATCTGATCCAGATATAAATACCTGGAAATAACAGCTGAACTGTTAATGTTCTCATAATTATTTTTTTTATGTCAATCCCAATTGTTCATTGGACAGTTCAATTTCTGTACCTGGTAAGTCATGGCTTCAAAACTGGGCAAGAATCCTACACTGCTAGAATTTGGTACAACCTCTGCAACTACCGTGCTTCTGTAGCCTCTCCGGCATTGTCACTAATTAATGTTGTATTGATATTCTATTTACCCTTAACGTCACAATTGAATATCATACAGCCTATTTCAGGAAGGGCATCAGCACACCCACAATGTTTATTTCTTTGTGATTAACTTCATGCTGGGGAGGAATGTAGAGAGAAGAGGAGAGAAAAAGATGTAGCAGAACCTTTAAAATGACCTTTGGAGACAGACACTGTGGAATCACAGCCATGGCATTTCAACTAAGCCAAATTATATTTAGAAATGAAACAACTAATTGCAAGAGAGAGCGTCAATTCCCAACCCTCATTATTTATTTTGCTAAATCATTATTTAAAATAGACTATTAATTGAGAATGCATCATTCATTTTCCCTCCTTTCAGATACAGTCTCTCCAATTTATATGCCATTGTGGTAGGTTATTATTCCTTTAATGGTTCCACTGATGTTCGATTTGTTTCTGCTTGCTTTGTTACACTATATACAGACCATGGTAAGGTGAATAATGTATTTTCAACTATACCAACATAGTTACAATTCAGACTTTTTGCAGTGCAGTTAATCCCGAAGGAAAATATATTTTTTATGACCCTTCTTTATGCTTTTAAAAGCATAGATAGGCAAAAAGCTTTAGTGGTTGCTTTTGTTTGCGTTTGTTTCACTCATGAGTGTTCCACTCTCATGATTGTGTTTCCCACCCAGCCTGGAAGCTTTTGACCCAGTGCCTGCCAAATGTTCTGCTAATGGAGCCGTAAAAATTGTACACTATTGAACGGATGACAGAAGTTTCACATGTGAAATGACCTCTCAGACCAACAAATGGCAAATATTCCTCAACATTACGAGGCCCTAAGAGAAGCACTGGAGCACTCCGGTCGTAGCGAGCAGATAATTTCTTTCTCAAAGCTTTAACCTTTCCATCACTTTGGCAAAGGTTCTTTTTTTTTTAGGCAGGTCTCTGTAATTATTGGCAAATTCCAGCCTGGATTTGCTATCAATCTCGTTAATGTGTGGTTTGGATCTTCTGTACTTTTGTGGTTATGTTCGTGAACCTTCACTCTTGCCCTTCAGGAGGTGGTTGTTGATATCACTAAGAGTTATTTTAGGGCTTTTCTTTATAGCACTCAAAATATTTCTCTCATAAAAAGATGTTCTTTTTCTGTGTCTACTCATTCATTGTGTTAATTAGTTGACCAAATGGTTGTATTTCTTACGGTTAATGCTTGTGCAATGGCTGTGGTTCATTTTCCGTCTTTTCTCAGCTACACAATTGCTTCATTTTCACCCATACATGCATTTCACCATGGGTGGTTTACAACCAAAAGGGGCTGTATTCGACTACAAGTTGCGTATCTGATCCAGATGTAAATCACCTGGAAATGAAGGCTCGGATCTTAACATACACTGCATTCGGTGTCAAGCCAAAATGTTTTCAGTCTACCGCAAGGATAGGTTCTCGTAAAAAAAAAAAAAAAAGTCAGATTAATTAGGACTTCTTTGTTGACACCTCTACCTAACTCAACAGTGTGCCAGATGCTCCTAATTAGAATAGGTAACACCTGCTGTCTTACGCACAACGAAGTACTTGCACAAAGAGAACTCTTGACTTCCCTTTTGAGAGCGTGTCAAACTGGGCACTTACTTTGCTGCCTCAAACCAGATTCTGAGTCATCCAACTGACTTTTGAATCAGAGCCAATTTCAAGTTTCATTGAGAGTCGTGAGCTGTGCAGGGAATGAGTGAACGTTCGGTTTGCCGCAATTGTAAACGTACACATAAGTGCCATTCAACTGAAGACGATCAATAAATTACCTCCATACCTGCCCACCGATGGTAAAATAGCTATGACTAAAGCTTCTAGAGGAAACATTTGCAAACTGCTTCAAGCAGAAAATGCAAATAGCCTTTGCAAAGTGAAGTGACCCCAATGAAAACGTTTCATCTTTGTGACGGATCAGTCTGGCTAAAGTATTTCTAGTTCCTTCCAATCCTAAGCAATATTCTAAAGACTCTCTTTTCAGAAACAGGCACGTAATGAGCCCCTTTGAATGTCAGCAGGCTTTTGCTATTGTGGCACAGCACCCTCAGAGCAGCACCAGGGATTACGTGATTCTGCTGGCTCAAATGGTTGCTCCGAGTTACAATTATTAGTTTGGGAATCAGGCTCGGGAGCTACAGAACGGCAACATCCGCCACCTCTCCCTCCCTCCCTAACACCGAGCCCCATTCCTCCAACCCTACAACCACATTTCTGTCCAGCCATTAGTTTGGTATTAAGATAAACAGTAGCAAGTTTGCCATTTGCTGTAAACAGCCAAACATGTTTAAATGCTCAGTTGACACCAGTTCTTGCAAAATAAATAAATAAATAAATAAAAATACTTGCCATTAACAATTTGGATTTGTGGCAGGAAAAAAATATTACAATATAATACAATACTGCCCTGATGAAATGACACGGAAGGGTATGTTAACTACTGATGCATTTGGAGATCGTTTAAGCTGTTGACACCCGGAAGCATGTGCAATGTCATGGTGAAAAGGTCGATTTAATACACTGTAAGAAATGTTGAACACTTTATTAAAAGAGTGGAAATACAATTTAAAAATATTCAGATTCATGGATGTAAGAGCTTGTCGTATTCATCTCAAGATACTTTGTGCATTAACGTAATATATTTAAATGATATATTGTATATGAGTTTGCAACACATAAATGGAACGCACAACAATAAATAACTAATGATAATTCAGTTCATATTTAATACACACCTTTAAGCAGCTCTGGTTGTCTGGGGAGGCTCTGATACTTTGGCAATCTGTTTTACACAATTTTAGCGTTGTTGCAGGTTGTTATATTAAAATTTAATCAGGATTACACTATATGAGTGTGGCTAAGGGCTCATGTGGGCTTTGCATTTGTTTACAACATGAAGGAAGATTGATGCAAAGGGATGTAAACACAGTCAAATGCAGTGGCGGTTAATTGTTGTTTCAGTCTAACAGCAGCCTTTGTTGCAGAAACATACTATGGACACAAGTCAAAATATGTGAAAATGCAAGCACATGCTGCCAATGTACAGTTCTGTAGACACAACAGACCAGCGATACCGCTGTTATTTAACAAATGTCAGCATGGAGAATGACAGGGGTGATGCGAGCCTTGCTTAGGTCTGCCGATTATGAGCCATCAGGGACTGCAGTGTGGAGGAGGTGCTATGAACGTGTCATCATTTCATGCAGTTCAGTATCTTCCATTTAAGAATACCTTATTTCGAAAATGATTTTCAATCAGACTTTCATTGTAGTAGTTGACGCATGCATTTGTTTGGTTATAAACAATAACCACATCACTTTGTAGCCTAACAGGTGCAAGAAAATAAGTATGGCAATTACTAGACTCACTGATTTGTGACAGACTGAAAAGATTTAAGAGGGAAAAGGATACATCCACTGATGTTTTCATTCCAGAATGTAAGTCAATTTATGATTTTTCTTTTTTAAATGTTTGGAAGGATCAGTTTTATGGGTGTAATAAGTTAGTAGGCTGGAGCTGTGGAAACAGGCTGTTGCAGAAGAAAAAAAAAATATTGTTCAATACAGTGCTCCATACGGATACATATATTGCTACAACCCTAATATATATATATATGGGTTAGCGTATATGTATATACAGTATATTTATAAAATACAACGTTTTAAAACTTTTCACTTGTTATATTTTGCTTTGCTTTTGCTCAGTCTGCCTTTGGTGTCTACTTTTTTTTTTTTTTTTTTTTTACTTTGTTTTTACTACAGACTATTTTGTCTTTACTGCTTCGATTGAAGCCGAATGTGAGATGTCATATATTATGCATCAGTTAAAGACCTCTACAGGTGTTTGACATCACCTAGGACAGCCAGGCCATTAAATTAAGGTGTAATCTTCTTCTTCCATTATGCATGAGGGCCAGGCGTGCCTCGTTAAATCCGGGCCACCAAAATATTCACTCATGAACACACACAGATACACAGCATGTCACTATGGTGCATGCTGCCATTGACTAGGTTGTGACAGATACTGCAAGAGGCAGATGCAGCTCTCAGCAGAATATTCGGGCTGAACAGTCTTCAAGTTAACGTCTTAAACAGAGGATTCGCTTATGGGCATTCATTATTGCGCTTCTCAAAGTGTTCTCTTCAAGAGGTCAACATGATCTTGGTGTGACTGGAGGAAATTCTGTCAGAGGAATCTTGACATCCGAGCAGATTTTTTGCTGAGCGTAATTAGATTCCATCAGCCTCAAAGACCAACTGCATTAACTATTATTGCGTATATGCACATGCTGCTTCACTGGTGACAGGGATGAGTCTGTGACAGCGACTGTAACAGGACATATTGTGCATAGTCTGCCTCTCCATCTGGAAGACCATGTTTAGATTGTGCAGTGACAGAGGGCTGACGATTCACAATGGTTCAAAGCCCAGCTGGTTGATTCCTCCCAAGTGATGGACTGAGCTTTGGGAACACAGCTCTAACTCTGGATTCTTCCATCTGGTGTCCTGGACCAACCTCTTCAGCGAACTGGCTGAGACCCAATCCAAGCCTGTTCCACTGGCCTCCTAGTTCTCTCACCACAGGCCTCATTTGAAGTTGCCTGGTCGATACCTCTTTGGCATGGTATCAGTCACACTCTGAGGATGTAACATAAGCCAGTTTCATTCCATTCCAAATGCCAGCTGTTCATCGTTTTTGCTCTCCAGAAATATGTCTTGATTTTTGGTTATAAACCACCGCTTTGAGCTTTGAGCTTCATCACCCGTTTTCTGCATTTGGGTACCTTGCATGCATTATGCAGAGACAGAAATAACAGAATCAACCAGCCCACCTTTAGCCTCTCTGCTGTATGTCCTCCACCCAGTCATTAAGTTCCATTTGTCTTTCCTCTCTGTCTCTGTCTATCTATCTATCTATCTATCTATCTATCTATCTATCTATCTATCTATCTATCTATCTATCTATCTATCTATCTCCTATCTATCTATCTATCTATCTATCTATCTATCTATCTATCTATCTATCTACCAGTTCTAACATTTGATGGGCGAGACAGCTGGTTTTATGTATCGCAATTTTCAGTTTCAGTAGTTGTTGCAGTTGCAGTTCGAGTCCGGCCCCAACCTTCCTGTGTGGAGTTTGCATTTTCTCCCCGTACCTGCGTGGGTTTTATAAGGGTACTCCGGTTTCCTCCCACGTTCCCAAAACATGCATGGTAGGTTGATTGGACACTCTAAATTGCCCCTAGGTGTTATAGTGAGTGCAGATGTTTGTTTGTCTCTGTGTGCTTTGCCGTTGGCTGGCAACCGATTCGGGGTGTCCCCTGGCTACTGCCCAGCTGGGATGGGATCCAGCGCTCCCGCGACCCTTGTGAGGATAAGCGGTATAGATAATGGATGTATGGTTGGATAGTTGTTACAGCCTGACTAAATATACAAAAGCACGTAAAAGCTAACTTATAGCTAACTTGTATATACAACTTATAACAATTAATTTGCAATAATATGTACAGCCTTAAACCGATAATTTGTCAAAGCTCTTTGATTTTATTACAGTGCTCTGCCTTTTCGTCAGCTGTCTTTTGGGTTGGAGCTTGTCTTTGTCTGTTAAAGCCACATGTGGGTGGTTAAGATGTGTGTCGACACTTAAAGTGTCAACATTACGTGCCCACAGACAGTTTTGAATTTCCATGTGAACTGTAGATGGGAATGTCTTTCCATCCATACACATCGGTACATGTTCCAAATGATCAAACGGAAAAGATACAATGTCTGACCACTGAGCGACAGTAGGATCAGGGATGGAGAACTCTGAACACTGATGCGAGAGCTGAGAGTTTTGGGACATATGAATGCCTTGATATTTGTTTGAATTTTAATGGAATTCTAAAGATAGAGATACCGGCAAATCTCACTCAAGTGTGAGCCCAAGCAGGCATCCATTGTTATGACTTTTGTCATTGCTGTGTGTTTTTTTTTTTTTTTTGTCATTTGGCGCTTGCATGGCAACTGCATGCTCTTATTAGTCTTCGTGGTCACAAAAAATGGGTTGAATGTGGTGAATCAAACAGAAAATATTTGACACAAACGCATATTGGGGTCATTTCAATATATATATTTTTCTCCATCACTAAATTAATAAGCAGTTTATTGCTAAGAAATGGGAATTCATCCAGAAAGCACAAACAAATATGTGAGGTGAGAAATAGAACACCTCCAATAGACCCTGAGATTTTACTAGCTATAAAACCTATAAATCCCATTTATTGTATAATCTACGATAAATGTGGTACATGAAATGAATTATGAACAGAGGTTACAATTATAGAATTACAGGATAAGCAGACATGACTACACTGCCAGATATGTAAAGATGCATGAAGATATTGTAACCTTTACATCATTATAGATTATATTAGCTATTAGACCCCGCTTACCCCCATAAACAATTCCGCTGCAGCTGCCTGCTTAATGAGTTAAGCACTATTTATTGTGCTAGCTGTAAAGGAAAACAAAGTTGTTTATGATTAGCTAATGGAGCACGGAACATCAGTGAGGTATTGAAGTCCACGGCTTTTAAGCGATGTCATCTGACCTTGATTAGATTCATTAGACATTAATGGACATTTCAATTGAAACAAAAAAAAAATGGAAATGCACTACTATTACTGTCACAAGGCTGATTTCCATAGCTAGTACCTCTGCCAGAAAGTACATGCTAACCTGGTGGGAATAAAGCGTTAAGGATGGAATAAATCTCAAATAAAATACACAAATATCATATAAGCGGTACACTTGTCATGACTGGAACATGTCACACGGCTTTGATCTCAAATTTGGTCCAGCAGTGGACAGCAGTCAGTGCTTTCAAAGCCATCTCTGCTGACAAAAAACACTTACCAGAAGCACTCATCTAGTTTTACAGCTTAAATGATTTATTTTTATCAATTCAAACAGTCTGTTATCTTCATTTCATAGTGTGCTTTGACTGCCCAGCTTCCAGGTATGTAGTACAGTGTATTTTGATTTCTTTATCCAATCAGATTTCAGCTTCTATATGTTACCATGTATATGTAATTTGTCCAAGGCCTTCACAATCCCGATTGCTCACACACACACACACACACACACACACACCCACACACCCACCCCCACGCACGCACACGCACACACACACACACACACACACTCAGAGTTTTCCCTCCTCTGATTGGTTAAGATGAATAGTCCGCTATGTTTTACTGCTCTGATTGATTGAGCGAAATATATGTACCATAGATTGATTTTCAGTAGAAGACATGATTTAAAAATTCATTTTTAAGGCAAATTTTCAGAAAAAAATGGACAGTGTGAGGATAGGTCAACTAACACTGTTGATGGTTTGCTTGTTTCAACTTGGAAAAGGATTTATTTGGAGACTTTCAGAGCAGCATGCATGAGCTCTCCGACTAGCTTATACAGTCAGTGAGGAGCAAAGAAATTAGGTCTATGTCAGCATCTCTGGTGAATAGGATGTATTTTATGTAATGCTTTTATGTTCTTGTTATGTTATTAGATAAATATTGATTGCGAACTGCTGTATTGTAGCGTTGAGTTTTGGAGTTGTTCAGAGGCGATGAATTGAAAGAAAAAAGTTAGGTAAGGTTTGTTGCCTTAGTAATAATGGTATTCATCCTAATATAGAGAAAATGGCTCTGTGTATTTTTTAATGCCATGTATGATTATATAGAATTTTTGTATACTACTTTTTGACATGATCGTGTTATTAAGATGAGGATTAAGTCACTTAATTAAGTTCCCACTGAAGGTCCAGGTCCGAAATTCACCGCCCTTAGGCCAAGTAATGACACGGTGTTCGAAAATGACAATGCATTTCTTTGCTATGCTAATAAATATTCTGCTGCCATTTTATGGGAAAAAAAAAGACATTCAAATTATGTGCCTGCTTGGTGCATCCTATGGAGTATTGTCCTGTAATAATATGCCGGATCAATCTGGCTACTCAATGAATGCTAAGTGCTGGAAGGTCATTATTATTGCCTCATCTCTCATCAAGGGATCAAGGGATTTCACTCACAAACTTCCTCTCACTGGGAGGTGTGAGCTGACAGCTGAATGTCATTTTAATTGTGTGTTTGCAGCTGGCAATGCAAGAGCGTCACCAGCCACGTATGAGTTCTTGGGTGCACCCCCATGGCAAAGGGCTTGACACGACGTTTTCACCAATCATATGAAACACCATGCTTGAACACATCTTCACAAGGTCTGAAAGTGGCTAGTATTATTCACTTAACGATAGTTTTGCATTTATTGTGGGTCCTGTTATCGAATTAAACATTCTGGAGAGTTCAAGTGTCCTGTGCTGTAGAAATAATAGATCATAATATTGTCGATAATGCTCTCTGCATCAATGAGAACTAGGCCAAGGGCGTCATGGGACGTTGACATTGCTCCAGAGCATAATCCTTGTCTGAGTGTGGTATGTACAGTACAGTAAGTCTCATACCCGAGTCTCTTTGTTCACTGCAGTGCAGTGATGCACTGTCTCACTCTCGACTCCTGGCAGGGCTTTCCATTCTGCCTGTCAAAGGCAAACCTGGTTCAAGCATTGATGTGAGCTATCAAATGTCCTGGAGACTCATTTTTTCCCCCTTTCTGCTCTGCTTGGATTTCGTGGATCAGTAAATCATATAGAAGGAGTAAAAAAACCTGTTCTCCATGTGAGGCGGTGAAACACATAGTCTTTTCAAATTATTTTATTATATATTGTATATTGTATTACACAGGGCATGGACTGAAATTTGCATTTCCAGTCAGTAATGACAGATTTTTTTTTTCCGCTTCTTGAGCAAAGGTCTTGTAATGGATCAGACATCAGTGGGAGAAATTTAAAACAAGCATTAGTCACTTGGAAGAAGAAGAAGAAGAATCTTTAATCGTCATGTACACAAGATACACACATTTACATTCAAATGAGCGTGTATCTTTTCTAAATTTGTCTTTTTTTACAAAACTGGAGACTGATTCACGAGGCAACCCGGCTCAGGTGTCAGAGAGGTTTGTGGGTCCGATTCTCAGTTCCCTCTTGACCATGTCAGTGTCCTTGAGCAAGATACTCAACCAGGTGCTGCATCCTCTTTGATGCTATCAAATGCCTTCCCATAGTCAGTGAAAAAAGTGAATCATAAAAATAAATTCCGTGGCCCACAGCATTTTCCATTTCATTGCCAAAGATTTTGCAATCAGTAATTTTGGCTCCCATTTTGACACATGGCATTTAGAAGAATGAGTGTAACGTCAATAAGCGAAACCATTACCCCAAACCGTGTCCACATAATACATATTTAATCATATATTCAAATTCATTCTATTTGCATGGAATCAATTATAATTAAAAAGATAGGACATATTCATATTGGTTTTATACTCGTATTATTTAGCATAAGGCAAGAACCTTAATACAGGAGCCAATTATTTCTATTCTTTAGCTCCACAGCCTCCTTTGGTTCAAAACATCAGATGTGACCTCTGCCTTGTGAGTTGCTTTGCTCCCACAATTACATCTTGCATTGTAATCACTTTGGTCTCAGATCACATCCACATGTGACATTGGTTGTTTTTCAAGCTACTTCTTGGGATACTCATAACACTATTTTTCTTTTTACTTGTTTACAAACAAATTAATTTGACTATTATTACAATGCTTTTTAACTTTAGATGAGTCAATGGTGGAGCCCACAAGTCAGCTTTCCATGGTGAAATTGAAACATTCTTGTTGTGAGGCTGCAGCACTCTTTCACCAAAGGGGACTGGAATGAAGCATTTCCATATTTGATTACAGACAGTATTTAGATTTTTTTTTAGTGACCATTACAATGTCAGCTCTCTAAATTATGCCTGGTCTTGTCAAACTAAAAAAGGTTGCTGTAAATGTTTCAGAGTTGGCTGTTCTGTGAGAAATATCAATTTACCCCAGACACATTTTGACAAATAATTGATAACATTGCAAGGATATGACACATTTTGAGAGAGGGGGATGAACGTTAACTCTATAAACAGGCACATACTAATGCGATTTTCCAAAAGACATTTTCATGTCAATATTACATTTTTCCCTTTAAAAAAAATAGCATTAAACAAATCCTCAAATGCTGGCAATGAGCCTCAGTGTGTTTTCTGTGGGAGGACAATTACTGTCAAAACAGTGCAGTGCTACAAACAGACTTTGGCTTCACCCCCAGCCTGACATGCATGGTTACAAGGCACCAGCAGGCTTCAGAGCCCTTCCTGTGTGGAGACACATTCCACAAGATTGCACTGCAACGAGACGCCTCTGACTAGCCCTCTAATGAGGTTGGGGATTGTCAACAATCTTCCCTGGTGCATCTCCAGTCAGGCAGTGTTGCTTTCTGCACACAAGATTGCAGCCCTTGAGACTTGGGCTTGATAATGTAATAACTGGGACCTCTACTGGCCTTATTAGCAAGACTAAAGGAGGGTGGCCAATATTCACCCACAGTCTCATTAAACATTTGCAGCAGCATCAATGTACACTTGCTATTTAAGGGGCACGTGTTGGTATGACATCAAAAAGAATTTTTCACAAGACTGGCTGGGTCAACTTTTTGTGACAAGACCACAACTGGCAGAAAATACCCAAAAGGTTTCTGTTTGCTTTAGCGGTGGGTGAAGGGAGACTTTCCTAGATGAAAAGAGAAGCAAAATCCTTGTTGGACTGACATGTGATGAACACAACGGTTGGTTCATGGAACATCTTGAAGCTTAATTTCCCCATCACTATTGTCACTATTTAAAGGAGACTTATTATGCAAAAGGTATCTGGCATTTTCATGACGAATTACACCACTGTTAACATCAACTTGTCACACTTGAAATCAGTTGGGTATTGGGTTGGTAGTTTTCTCTCATGCAAATTCTGAGTCTGGCTTTTGTTACCATGACATTGAGCAGGGACAGACTTAGGGCGTTGCAACTAAAGACTATGATGTGTTTTAAGTCGACTTTCTATTCTAGCTGTATTTATTGACTTTGTCAATATTTGAGCAAATTTTATAAACGACTAGCGACAACTTGGAGACGTTTGGTGTGTCCGGAAACTTCCGCAGAGTCTGAGACTTCCTCCAGTGCAAGTGTTCAGCCCTCAAAGTCCACATTGCGAATGAAGCCACCACTGGCCACCTTAACCATATAGCTCGCCTTAAAGAGGGAACCCATAGAGATTTTTTTCTTCATGCACGGCAACGTATTAAGCTTTTCCGGTGGAAAGGTCGGATGGCATAACAATTTCTGCTATCAATATATTACAAGCAACTGGGACACCATCCGACTGAAACCTCCATCGTTAAATGTGTGATAACTTGGGGCTCTGTAAAAGGTACATTTAATAGTTTGATGCGAGTACTTTTCAAGGTCAAAATGGCATCAAAATATTTTACTTTTCACAGTCGATGAGATAGTAGCAGGCTAAACTGCTATGTGCCGCTACGTTCACCATCAACTGTTGTTGAGGTTTTGAGTTTTGATTCAAAACCGTGTTTTGTGGCTGCCTAAAGCACACCTGTGCTGTCATCATGATGCCTAATCAGAGTCTTGATATGCCACACCTGTGAGGTAGGTGGATTATCTCGGGAGAAGTGCTCACTAACACAGATTTAGAGGCTTGTGAGCAGTATTTGCGAGTATAGAGTCGTGTATATTGAAAGGTAGATCTTTGACTTCGGGCCACGAAAAATGGGAGCAATAACAAGCGTTGCATTTGTATTTGTGTTCAGTATAGCGACCACACTGCCCTTGATAAGCCTCTGAGACTAGCTACTAAGCAACGGCAAATTAGTAGGTTGACCTCAAACCTTATTCCGTTTCAGCGCTGTTCTCACAGTTCATTAGTTCTTCCAAGAAAGTTCACCAAGCATTTTCCAGCTTGGTCCAGGTAAATAAGGGAACATAGGGACTCTTGTTGGATGCTTTACTTCACAATAAGGAACATGCAGTAGTTTCATCGATGGATCATTTTAGCACTGGGCCAGCATTTGTGTCATGCTTAATAGGTTTCATGTGCCAATCCACTAAGTTAAACAGGCCATTATGTATAGGTATGTGTGGATTTTTTTTCTCCCCACTACAAAGATCTGGAGGCCCGTTCAGAAGGTTGAATGCAGATGGTGTGATGTGTATGATTAGACCGGCATTGACACATGGCAGGAGGCCGTGTTAGTGTGAAGATGCTGTGGATAGACAGTGGAAAAATCTAATTCACACGAACCAGCAGGTGGCTTGAAGGAGAGTATATTCATATGCACTGCATGTTTGAATCCACACTATGTTTCCACAACATCCGGGGTGAAGAACATCAAAGCTTTTTTTTTTTCCTCTTAAAAATGAATATAGTCAGCGCAGAATGGTGTGTATTTTCTTCACTATTGTGATTCCCAGGTGGAACCTGTCTGCCAGAACTTTAATAAAACATCTTGAATTACTCAGAAATTACGGACCCACTCCGCTGTGCTAAGTCCTCCAACTGCACTGGGAAAAACATGTATTTATTTATTTATTCTATCATATTGCTACCACAAAATAGGATGCTGCTGCTAGAGTTCATTAAGACACACATAGCCTATACGTCTTGTTGATCTATGATGTGTTTTATACATAGGTCGGACTTTATCTTTGCTGCAGGGGCAATTACGCTTGTACGAACAAGCACCTTGCTCAAGGGTATGAATAGGAGTCGCTTCCTAGATTCATCTTCCTGCTGTTAAATCAGTGGTCTATTGACCCGGCACAATATCCCCTGCTGACACAGGGGAAAAAGGGGACTTTAATTATATTCAAGAGACAATTTTCCGAGGAAATAATGCAATACCCCAGTGGCAAGGGGAGCTCAAAGGCAAGGGGAGTATGAAAATAACGTGAAATTCAAAAGCGTCATGTATTTTATCGGGGAGTCATCTCTTTCCCCTTTGTGGGAAAGCATTACAAAAATAATTATGTTGAATTATACACCAGGTCGCTTTAATTGGTTGCTATCATCGTCATGGGATCTATTTGTAATAACAAACAAGCATATCAGCAGTGAGTGAGGCTACAACGTGTGATTTGTATTTAACCCCGCATGCCTTGTTGGGGTGTAATTTATAGAAACCCAAATGGTCTGCAGAGGGCGACTGAGACCCCTGGAAAAAAAAGGGAAAAATACTGGGATGGAACTTTGGGCAAATGTAACTCTTACTTCTACCAACAGAGAGCAGCAGCGCATAACCTTCACCTTCGAAATTATCTTTTTGAAAACATGGATGGAAATGTCTTTCTTTCTTTCTTTCTTTCTTTCTTTCTTTCTTTCTTTCTTTCTTTCTTTCTTTCTTTCTTTCTTTCTTTCTTTCTTTCTTTCTTTCTTTCTTTCTTTCTTATCTATTAGCATATCACTGACCATAGATCCAATGATTCTCACACAGTGGACAGATGCATGTTTACCTGTTTGAGCATAACATCTGAAATGTCAAATTGAAGTATATGACTAAAACAGGCAGGCTCAAATTCTGGTTGAATTCAATGGACATAATCTATCAATCCATCCATTTTCTACACAGCTTTTCCCTCATAGGGTGATGGTGACCTGCAGCCTATCCCGGCTGACTTTGGACAAGTGGTTTAGTACATCCTTGACTGGTCAGCAGCCAATCACAGGCGACATTGCCAAAGAGCCATTAACACTCACATATGAACAATTTGTTTTTCAATTAACCTAACATGCATGTTTTTGCAATGCGGTAGTCCATTGCTGTCCAGACTGATTACATCAATATGATTTTCTCAACTTTATTTATGGAGCACTTTAAAGTAAAAATAAGACATATCAAAACAAAGACAGTTAAAACGATGAATTAACAACAAAAACAGAAAACACAATAGGACAATAAAACAATGCCGAATATCATGCTGAGTCAAAAGCATGGAAATTAAATCCACAACAAGTGTTTCATGTTTCGTTGTAAGTAATTAATTATTGTGTATTGAAGTGGTAAAGGAGTTCCAGACGGGCAAGGCTTGGATCTGGTATTCGATTCAAGTGGAGGCGGGCGGGGGGCATTTTGGTGTGAGGTGACTTCAGCGAACACAAGAGGCGAGACAGAAACTCAATTACTGGGGAAATGGAAGTCTCCTGTTATGTGACAGTGACTGTATGTTTCTTGTGTGTTGGGGGTGATTCAGAGATGATAGCATCAAAGTCCCCCCATTATTTTGTGTGATGAGGAAGAGATGGCGCATCCCCACACAGCTGCCCGGGGGCACGTTGAAGTCATCTGCTTGTCACACACGATGACAGGAAGCCACGCCGCTGAATGGACTCCGCTGGCGGATTCATCAGGTCCGACAATGAAACTGGTCAATGGCAATAATGAACAGGCAGCATTAGCATTTTTGCCAGATACCTGCAGCGTGCACTGTGATATATCCTGGCCTGATAACAAGATCTGCAACTCATTTGGCAAATTCATACTGCCTTTCATTGGCAGTGTTTTGATGCTGTTTGGAATTCAGATGGAAGTATCAGGAAGGTGAGCTGTCTGGGAGGTTACTTTGGTGGTGTTGCTCAGTGTTCATGCTCCACCCTTGATCCCCAGAGACACAACAAAGCTGCAAGACAGAGAATCAAGCAACTTCTGTGGAGTCTCATGCAGATCAAATGAAGTGTGTGTGTGTGTGTGTGTGTGTGTGTGTGTGTGTGTGTCTACTGAAGATTTAGTGGCCCTGACAGATTTATCAGTGGGGTCTTTTGTGTCCGTCCCCAGCTTCCAACACATTTTGCACACAGCAAAGACAGTGTCGACAATAGCATGTGTCCTGTCCTGTTTTGACCCCTTTTAAGATTTACAAAAGTCCCATTAAAGCATTTAAACAGAGCTAAGAGTTTAACCTTCCAACTGGTGGCAGGCCTCAAATGTTGAAACTGCCAGCCTCTCACCGTTGCCAGACAACATTTAATGAGATGCAGCCAGATTGCTAATTGACTTCCTGAGTTCCACGTAGGCCTTTATCGCCATGACAACAAAACCAGCCGTCCTTTTCCACACTCCCATTGAAAGTTTTGGTTGTTGGTTTACTATTTACTATTTGCATACTATTTGCATTAGCGTGCAAGGTTCATTATAGACCGTCTTCAATCTTTCCTCCATGAATAATAGATTGGTAATGTTAAGTCCAAGCTAATATTATTGGATGAATAATGAGTTCTAATCAAGGCAACACATGATTGCACAAATTATATGTGGGAAAGACGTATTAATCACTCACATAGGGTTGTGCGGATGGGGGCTCCTTTGAGGTCAAGGCCATTATTATAGCGGTGTAGGGGGATCTTCGCGTTTTGGCTTGTCTGGCTCCCTGCTGACATCAACACAGTCCTTTCTGTTCTCTGTCAAAGTGACATCAGTCAGGCCTCCTTGACGGCACATGTGCGATTTCCTCTCCCTCGCTGACAAGACCCCCAACTCCTTGAGATCAGGTCACGTGTCCACATTAGACGAGTAACAAGATCCAGGATGTCTCATCCGAATGCAGAAACAGGAAAGAGGCTGCTCAAGAACATGCAGCAAATGGGCATAAGAAAATGCTGCAGACAGCCGTTAGTAATAAACACACTTGATTTTGTTTTGCTAAATTGGACTGTTTAAAGTAGTCGATACTCTACAACAAACCAGGTATTTAAAGAGCGAAATAAAATAAAAAATGATTAATTCTGTTGATTCCCATTTTGCTCTTATGAATAGCTCCAGGGCTTAAGTCGTGATTCTGGATTTAAAATGATTGATTCGCTGGTGAACTCCTTTGCAGCCACTCGGCTGGTTATTATCAATTGATCCCTTTTGTTCCCCAGCGGGCAGCGCTTGTGTGGCTACCAAATGTTTTAGTCATGCCTCCGAAGGCTCCTGAAGACATTCAATTGAAACAGACAAAATAACCAACACTATTATCCCATGGGCACAATTACATCACAGTCATATACTACTACACCCCCCCCCCTCCCGCCGCCCCCTTCTTCTGGAGCAACATTGCACTGGCCAGTGCAGGAGTCTAAGGGAATGGTGATGTTTACGTCTTTCTCATGATGTTGTTTATCAGACAGTCATTCAAATAGTACACGTATGTATTTCTTAATTGTTGTGTCTTATTGGACATCTTGCATATTGCATACATGACCCTCAGATCCACTCATTTGAAAGAAAGCAGGAGAACAATTATTTGCATGATCGGACACACATTGTGTTCATCCAATTCCATAGAAATGTAATTATCAAATGGTCAAATCACATTCATTCTGGAGAAGAAAGGTCTCATTTCATTGTCTTTCAGAACATGGCCAATTGCATTCATGAAATGATTCCACCTTTAAGTTTAGATAAGCCACCCCGTGCATGAAAGAAAAGATGGAAATGCCAATCTTGTTCTTGCTTGTTTAAATATGTATGATGGTGAAATGAAGCCAGCTTCTATTGTACTGATTTGTCTCTTTATTCTCAACAATAAAGACAACGCATTTACAGAATGGATCTATGCGCTGCTGAATAAATTATCGCCTAACAGTGTGCTAAGCTGTAAAAGACAACTGTGCCAAACACAAATGCACATATCTAATGAGAACACTTCATCTTTATCACACATAGTGTGGCAGTTATATTACTGTAGGACGGGGGGCAGCATATTCCCCATTCGCTTATTCATAAAATGACTGACAGACACTGGCACAAGTCTCCGATCTGAGCTAACATTTTAGAACGGCAATATGTGGATTGCTATGGAAACACATTTGTCAGCCCCCCCACCTGGCTTCTCGAAGACACTTCTGAATCCCCCAACTAATATCTTGTATGGGGATGCCCCTTGTTTCTCTCATAAAAAGGAAATGATTCCACAAAGGCATATGATTAGCAGAGCTGAACATTATCTCCAGAGAGAGCACCTACACATGGCGCAATCTGCTGAAGGAAAACTCGCTCATCCCACCTGCTGCTGGTATTAATTACGTATTGAAAATAAGGTTGCGGTATGCACTGTTAATGGATGCACGGGGAGAATACAAGGCAACAGTAGGGAAGCTGATAATGCTTTCCTTTGAATGAATTTGAGAGATAATAATAATAATAATAATAATAATAATAATAATAATAATAATAATAATAATACAATTATCCAACATGGCAAGTAACTGCTTTGTGAAAAATATTTCTTGTAAAAAGACACAATAAATTGTAAGACACTGGTGAACAGTTTATGTATTATGTATTTTGAAAAGCCATTGAGGCTGCTCTTCTCAGAATTCCCTCACAGAACACAGTACTATTGTTATGGTATTTTGCCAACATAATCCATCTTCATTTTTGATGAAAGGCTATATGTGACTGGTATGGACTGGTGAGCAACACACAGCCTGCTTATTTACTTCCAGCTCATTTATTCTCATTATGCAGCCCAGCAGACATCAGCGTGGGGATTTCTGTCCCATAGTGTTTCAATGATATAGAGAAAGAGACAGCTAGAGAGAGAGAGAGAGAGAGAGAGAGAGAGAGAGAGAGAGAGAAGAGAGAGAGAGAGAACACAAGAGCACGGAAACAAACCAATGGGGGTGCATTCATTCTCTGCATCTGAACTTTGACACCTTTGACAGAGTTCGCCTCTGTTTTCAGGCTTTTCAGTGGCACCAGCTCATTCTGTTCTTTTCCGTCTGCCCTGTCTGGGGGGTGGTGCTATGATTCAAAGTTGTCTATATCCCTGCAGTAATTATGTAATTATTCTGAAATATTCAATGCAATTTGCAAAATGTCACACAAGCGATATAGCGCTTGGAATTATAGCAGGTGCATGGTCAATGACAGTCAACGGCATACTAATCTTTAATCACCTGCAGCTCTCACCCAAAATCGTCTGGGATAGGCCTCAGCTCACCCGCAACCCATTGTGAGGACAATCAGTATTGGATGGACAATCTGTTATCATTTATGAAAGCTTTACTAATTGATACTGACAAATCTCAATCAAAATTTATTTTTAGCTAAAATTCCTGATTTCAGTCAAATGAAATCATATAGGAAATAAATAATTGCACTTGGCAAGTGTTTACTGACAACAAGCAATAAAATCAATGTATTGAAACCCTTACTGATGAAAAAAGAGAATGATTTCCTACAAGTTTATTTGTGTAGCCCTCAATCACAAAAGAGTCTCAAACGGCTTCACGTGCCCACAGTTGACTAATATTGGCAAAATCCCCTGATCCGAACCCCCCAACCGGACAAGTAAAAACTCAAAAACCCCATATGGTGAAAAAAACGACAAACCTTGAGAAGGGACCACAGATGGGGGGGAATCCCCCCTCCAGAATGACCTGCCTTCAATGGTTGCAGGCTGTGAGTGGGCAGCATATACCACATAAAGTTGTGCAATACAATGTTGACTAGAACAACATGAGAGTCCACTTAATAAGATTAAGCGCTGCAGGAAGACACCTTTGGAAAAGTGGATCCGCCTCCGGGGGCTAAAGGGAGGAGAAGCGGTAGTAAAACAGGCCCACGTGTGGTTTATCTTAAGAGTCGTAAGAGTAGAAAAATACATGCCTTTGATTTCCACGGAAAGTTTTTTCCGAATTACTAAATAAAGAGCTTTGGTTTTGGCTCCGTAGCGTGTTGCGGATGAATGTTTCAGGACAGAACGTACAGTTCCAACTGGTTTGGCAAGATGGGAAGGTGATAAGCCGTTTAATATTTTATAAGTAACAAAACCTTAAAATTGCTTCTTAAGTGGAGCGGGAGCCAATTCCAGCTGGCTAGTATTGGGGTAATATTGAACGTACTACTACTAAGCATTTTGAACTAACCACAGTCTTTTAATACTAGACATGGGAAGACTAAAAAGCAACACATTACAATCGATGAGGCGAGACAAATGCATGAATTATGCTCTCAAAATGGCCACTAGCAGATAGAATGGGAAAGATCTTAGCGATATTGTGGCGATAAAACAACACACTTCTGGTAATATTCTTGATGTACATTTGAGAGGAGAGTACGAGCTGTCAGAATTAAAAGTATAAAATATATAAAGTAAAGTAAAATTACAAATGGTCAAATAATATATACAGTTGTGGATGTTGTATAGATTTTAGCCACAATGTACTGTCAGTGGAAAAAGGCTCCTCTAAAATCATTTAGCACCTAGACATGAGGGTGCCCCCTCTGAAAAAAAGGAAGCAGATGCTTAACAAATCTAATTTGATCTGATGAGAGCACTCACTGTAGTTGTGAAAACCTCACAAAAGTATCTTTTTACATGTATGCCTCATTCAATCCATTGTGATATCATTTCAATCTAATTATGATAACCATAATCAGATTTCAGAATCAAGTCAATCTGTTCGCTCCCATTCTTTGTAGAATAACTAGAGCATCATGTTTCCTTTTTTATAAACCTTATATGAAAAGACGATATAATTAAATGTATATACCTTCAAAGTTTGTATCATGTAATCTAACATATTGAACAATGAAGACGTTACATTTCCTTCAGTGAAATATTGCCAATGGACAATAAGAGCGGAACTGAAAATTAATGGACAATTGCATTTAAAGTATATACCACATCCACTGTCATTCACACTGACTGCTGTGGTAAATAAATATATTAGGTATGTTTAAAGAATTTTTTTAATGTTGTTTTCCCAATTGGATTAAGTGGTGTATCCATAGGTTTTTTTCCCTAGGGACTAAAAAGGACTGAACATGGTTGCACTTTTTTAAGGCAAACGTGTTATTGTCACGCACATTTCCGTAAACGGAATAATCCCAATGATAGACTTTCATCCCCACCTCCCATCCACTACTGGGTAATCAACACAGTGACTCAGTGAGTCAGGATTGATGGAAAGTGAGCCTCTTATTACCTGCAATGATGATAAAATCCAACCGCTGCGTCATTTTTAGGTTGGGAATCCACTCAATTTCTCGTAGGGACTGAGGTCACTGAAATGATTTCTCTCTGCCCTTTCCGACTGCTCTTCTGATTCAAAGAGTGTTTTAATGATCTGGTGCTGTCAGATATACTGAAATCAAACATGCCTTCAGAGACTATTAGCTGACAATACAATAAACCAGTGTTACGATGGAATCATAGAACGGTGTTTGCGAGGGGATGGCGCAACACTGGTAACATACTACTGCATATGTGAACGCACTGCACTCCAACGCAAAAAGGAAGCAGTGAACAGATGGTTTGATTTGTACAATTTCCATCAAGTCATACATGATAAAACATGTATTAACAAGCAGTAATTACAAACTGAGGCAAAAACACCACGTGTTTGGTACCCAGTTATTGACTTTGAGAAGCAGTCGAATTAGCTGATCTCAATCACCCGAAAGACTTCAATTAGCTGATTTTGATTAGATGTGAGGATCAGACTGCACTTAGAGGTTACCATGGTGATCATATCTCCTTCAGAGTTATTGAACGGGACAATGATTCAGCTGAGAGAGCTCCCCTAGACTGTGACCAAGCACACCTTACTGTTTCTTTCCTGTTACATTTTGAGCGACTTTCAAATGGAGAATTAAATTCATTCACACAGCTATTTTGGGTGAAACATCGCCAGTTTGCCTGACACTCTGGTCACGTCAGTAAAGCTGAAATAATTTGATTGTGAAACAGTTTGACTAATCACATTTGTTGGTTGCACCACACAACCGAATGTCCAGAGGCGGGTATTCCATCAGACTGACCGTCCGTCAATCCGTCACTGACGGACGCCCGGTTTGCTGACAATTGACGAATGACAGAATTGAGTTTTCTTCCGTCAGGGTAATCCTCACTAAATGTGTCCATCAGTGGCGGGAACCAGTTTTTCTGATGTTTTTTGGGGGGAACGACTGGCGGGCTAATGGACATCTGACGATCTTAACTGACAGACTGACTGACAGACTGACTATTACACTTCAGTTCGTCCAGAAAAATGACGGACTGACGAATGACGGTTGGGTACCCTTTTGCCGCTGAGGGATGACAAATGATGGACCAGCAAAATTTAGTGAAATGCCCACCTCTACGTATGTCCATTCACAAACACAAATGATAAATAGGAAGGAAACAGCCACGGTCACATATTGTATGATAGCCTATAACTGTGGCTAATATGGTCATCAGATAATCTGGCTATCCCAGATTCAGTGTACTAAGCAACAAAGACATTAATTACAGTAATACAGTTAGATAGAAATACACTACGCAAATTAATTAAAACAAACTACTTTCAGGACATTACTGAAAGCATAGTTTTCCACTGCTTTTATATCCGTATAGTGATATTAATTTCCCCAATTGCTTTTGCCATACTGATGTATCATTCTGGTGTTCTTCATAGAGTTACAAAATTTGATTTATTACAGTTCCCGCTTCAAAGAACAACAAATGACGATATGATTGAAAAATGATCTTAAAAGTGAGGTAGTGTAAATCTCAAGTGCACCAAGTTGTGAGTGTGGCTTTATATTCAGCTCATTCTTGAATGGGGTTCATTCCGCAATTCTATTCACTCCCATCCACGAATGAACAGCATCCTCATACATTGAGTTTAACGCTCCTCTCGCTGCACCTCCACGCAACAAAACCTGCTCATTCTGGTACATAACGTCGCTGTGACTGTATTTTGGGGGGCAGGGGAGGCGCTTTAACCCGGTCACGACGTGGGGAAGTTGCCCACTGCTTTTTCTGCGTTGCCATGGGGTTTTTCTAAACCCTATTGACTGCGACAGGGTCCCCGCTTTTATTTGAGTCAGTCTTTGTGGAGGCGGAGGAAGAAACCGCTATTACTTTTTTTCTTCCAGAGGCGGGGGGGAGTGGCACAAGCAGCATCCACGAGAGGAGGAGGGGAGGTTGGTCCACAGATCAGACCCACTCACTGCAAGCCGGGCGAAGCGCCGTTGCATATCCATCTGCTCTCCTTGGCTGGGGGGGATTTTAGCCAACTTGGTGAAGGTCTGCCTAATGTTGCACCTGAAGGTTAGTTTCAAGAATTATTATTTTCAAAAGACAATGCATGTGGCTATGCTTTTCTTAAAAAAAAAAAAGATATGTTTTTAGTTTACCAAGTTCGTTGTTGCACTTCATGGTAGCTGTCACTTTAGCAGCATGTGTGGCTCCCGTTAAAAGCTGGGTAAATATTGTCACCTCCCCAAAATAATGGCCTAAGTTAGTATATTTTATTAATATTATTTTATTTATTTATGTATTTATTTGCCTTAAACAACTCCTCATGATGCTGGTACTGTTTGTTAAAATCAATACATTGTAGTACAGTTTATTCAATTCTAAACCTGAATGAAGTTATTAATACAATTAGTATAATCAGTGTATGCTATAGTTTTTTGTGTTTTCTGGAAAAAAAGAAAACAAAATGACTTACGACTTAATTTTAGGAAGGTGTATAGATGTGTAACATATTGATTAATATTTTGCTTCTTTTTAAATATTTATAAATAACTGCGAAATCTGTGCAGTTGTATAATTGTAAGTATAGTACAGTTCTAAGATCAAATATTTACTGAAACTAAACTTCTGATTAGCATGCCTGCGGATTACGTCACTCATTTTATACCCCTGATAATGAAGTCACGATCAATCAGTTTACTCATTCCAGCACTTAAAGGCAGCATAAATGAATAGTGTCAGTAGATTGGGAAAATATCAGGAACTAGTAAGTTTCAACAGCACAGCTATCCCGAATGAGACTGTAATCTTAAAATACGCAAGTGTATTTTTCCCCATTGCCAGTCGTGCAACTGCATGCCACAAGATTACAATGACTGATGAGACCTTAGTGATTGTGATTAAAAACACATTATCGCAGATTGGGGCAGAGGTTGTTGCATATCGCTTGCTGTAATTGATGGGGCTGTGACCGTGTGTAGCTGTTGTATACTGCTCTGGTGCCCTTGATGAATTTATAGACCAGTTGCATCTCACTTGGTTGACAGTGAATAACCTAATTTCAGATGTCAGTGTTACTGCAGTTTCTCATTACCAAAAAAATCCTAACATTTGAAGTCTCTATTCTTCTACTTGTTTGTTGTTGTTTTTTTGTTGTTGTTGGTGGTGGTGACTCAATCCGCCCGGTTTATATTGAACGTAATATTTCTGCTTTATTTTCATAAAATGCAAATTTCAAGTAATTTAATATCTTCCCACCCCATATGGCTCAATTACTTAACATGTAGACCTTCTGAAGGTCAGATTGACATTAATTCATGTCATCATCTCAAGCTGCTCTTCAAGTGGAGCAGATCCTATTTATGAACAGGACGCACAGGCGGAAGCACACACGTACAACAATTACCAGGTTGGTTCCTGGAATTGAATTTGTAGGCCAAAGACAAGAGCTTGTAACAGCACTTGTCATCACACATGGTCCACAGCCTCTCACTATTCAGGGCAGTGGTGCTTTGTGTCCAGAACTAGGTCGAATGTTTCTCACCAAACAATTTGAGCAAGCGCCAGTAATTGGACAAGCAAAGTGTCCACCATCTCCCAACGAGCCCGTGTCAGCCGGTCCCCAGCCTCTTAATATGCAGCTCCAACCTGATGCATTTCATGGACCTTTTCATGCTTTTAATCAGTTAGATCACAAAATGCAGCAAACAGAACATCCTTTGTAATGGCAGACAAGCTCGTTTTTCATATCTTTGCGCTTGGTGCACTCAGTTGACTGTGAATGCACATCGAATGTTATCTTCAAGGTCAGGAAACATCTAAGTTCCGACCACATCGGTGTGCTTTTCCGCTGTGATAACTCTCTTTGCGCCATACACGCAAAAACTAAAAAACACACAGACTAGTGTTACAAATGTTACATTCTTTGTTTTTTTGTGGTTACACAACTTCACAGGCGGCCTCTGAAGGTGAACGTTTATTGAAGATGTGAGATAAAAGCAGGCTTCACCTATTCATATTGTGTTTGCCTTACAACAGACACACCCGCGATTACAGTTTGTGTGGGTGTGTGGATGTGCATGTCTCTCTGTTTGCTCTCACACGTGCGTTGCATTGTGTTAGAAAATATGAGAGAGTAGCATAAAGAAACACAGATTTCCCTTCTCTTTGAGCAGCCGGCGTATTTAAAGCTTTTGATGATACGCATGTTTGGTAAGAAACAACAATTGAGCAATGTTGCCTTAGAATGATAGCTTCAGTTTATTGTGGATGTTCCAGCGGCTTGTAAGAAGGAGACTTACATGTCTGTATCGTCACCATGGTAACCGTGAATCACCTGCCTTAGTGGTTTATGATATTGGGAGACCACTGCGGACACCTCTTGTGTTTATGTGATATTACTCTCCCACTTACAGTAATTGATTAGACGATGTAATGTATATTTAGAGATAATAGATTCAGATGTTTGCTACCAAGTGGATTATTAACGAATTAAACACTACGATGATTGCTGTTGATCAATAGATTATAGGCTAACCAGGACTATCAGGTCTGTCGTAGATCGCTTTGATTCAAGTGAGTCTAAAGAGAAAAGAGCTACGCATTTTTTTTAATGATGTAATCATTAAAAATGTTCCTTACAGTTAAATTCCGAGTATATCATGTTCAACACCACATGTGGTAAATACAATGGCTCTTCGACAGTTTATCGAAAATAAAAAAAGAATTCTGTCGTCATTACGACAAAATGAAGGATGAGTTTATGAGTATTTATTCAGGTGAAATCGGTGCTAAGGGAAATGCTTAGCTCACATCAGTGAGCAGCAATTATTTGAAATATCAGACTAAGGATTGTCTATATTGCAAACAATTCTGCGTAGAGGCGAGTTAGATTGACTGTTGGTATATGCGCAGATACAGAAACTTTTTTTTTTTTTTGAAGCGGCTGTTTGCACCATTGTGGGCATAACCATAGCTCACTTGAATTGCCGCCAATGAAAGCATCTAAAAGTTGGCTGGGGAGGTTACAGATCTGCGCAGTCCACCCCAATAAACTACCCCCAGGAAATGTGTGCATAGAACATATCGCTGAAACCAAGTGCTGGTCGGCAGAAATATCAAGTGGCATGTAGCACCTTGCAAGTAGCCTGACCCTAATTGAGCTTCAGCTCGGGCTCCAGAGCTACAAGCAATTATAATGGCGACCCATGCTCCCAACTGCACACTTCAAGTGCTTCAGTGCCTTGCAATACCAGAGCCCTCTCCTTTCATGATAGTCACCAACCACATCCGCAAAGGGACTGGATTACCTGGAAGTGTGTTTGATAAGATAACATGTGAATTTCACTGACTGCTTTCTAGCAATGTGCATATTTATCTAGTACAATTTTCTGATACAGGAGTGGGTCAGAGAAGCCTTAGAGTGGTGTTGGAGAGCATTATTTTCTTGCCGCCTCTACAAAAGATGAAAGGATTGAAATGGAGGGCTTAGAGGTGCTGGCCATCAAGGTTTACTTGTTATGTAACATATCACTGTGTAATTGGGGACACTGGATGTGATAAATGGCTTCTTGCACAACACAAATACAATCGGCAACTGAAGGACGCCCTGGCAGTGAGTTCAGTGCCATTCAATTTTTTACAACCCTTCTTGGGCCAAGTTGGATTTTGCATATCTGTAAAAAGTTAGTGGCTGGCTATCTTGTGCATGCGCAGCTGCCCGAGGGTACATTTTGAACTGTCGTAGTGCTTCTCTTGTGGTACTGAGAATATTTTGTCATATAATTTTACACAGCTTGCTGCTTGCCACAAGCCATGGAAATATAGTTCTTCTTGTTTTTGTACGAGCATAAAAATTCCCACATTTTACCTGTGCTGTTTATTCATACCTGAGGCTATTTTTCAAAGCTTTTTAATTGGAAGGTTGACACCACTTGCTATTTAGAAAATAGTATTATGCTGTCAAAGAAATTAAAAGTCGGTTGGTCCAGTTGTTTACAGTTGAACCTCAGTTCACAAATCACCCTGTTCATTCTTCCTGGTGGGGATGGGCACATACCGCCAATTATTATTTTTATTTAATTGTTTATTCTGAAACGCTGTAAAAGATGCAGTGCGGCAAAGTACATTTTTGGAACATAACCCCCAGAGATGCTATAGTGGACAGGTTGTCCAGCGGGAGCTGGCAGCTTGACTGGAGGTTTCCATCTTGACATGCTTACATGCGCTTATGTGGGTCTGTGCCGGCCGTGCATGAAGGCAACTTAGTTCTGGGGTTGGAATGGATTCCTTCTAATTTTAGTTTAATTTGCTTCACGAACATTTTGGTTCATAAAAGGAATCTTATGCCATATTACGTAATGAACCGAGGTTTCACTGTATAATATGTATACAGTACTACAAAATGTTTGCTCAATAATGAATAAAGCCAGGTAGTTGGCTTAATTAATCAAATTTGCTCATGCTGTGCAGAGGTTTGATCATCCTGTCGTGGCTCAGCTAAGACAGAACTATGACAGCACTGGACACATGTCCATATAATTCAATGTTCATGTAAAAAACATTGTTGTACACTGCCACCAAACCCTCTAAGGAACAACAAAGATGACAGCTATGCCCAAATGAATAAGAAGTTATAGCCCTTAAGTCACTGGTAAAGGCAAACATTTCCATTTCAATTGCAGTTTCACTTTGGGACAACTCATGCATGCAGAGAGGTAAGGCAAACAAAGAACACGGGAATAAAAGTGACAAATGTAAAGAATGGAACTGAGGAGCACAGTATTACTAGCTTTGTGTTCTGTGAAGGGTATTGTGTGTGGCTTCATGGATAAGGATCCAGGGGGACCCCTGGGACATGGAAGTGAAGGGCACCAAGGACGAGGGAGGGCACGTGACAGACAGGGGGCACGGAGGATGAACTCGGACCTGAGTTAAACACGCCTCGTATTATTGTCACACTACTCTGATTAAACTGCTCATTATCATCGGCAAGTTGAAATACAAAATAATTCCATCTAAAAAAAATAGCAAATCAATTAAATGAAACTTCAACCATCCATCCATCCATCCATCTTCCGCTTTTCTGGGGTCAGGTCACAGGAGCCGCAGCTTTAGCAGGGAAGCCCGGACCTCCCTCTCCCCTGCAACTTCATCTTGCTCTTCCGGTTTTGGGGTAAACAAAAAACAAAAAAAGACTAATACCCTGCTGTTTACATGCTCCAATTAATACACGATTGTCAACTTGCTCAAAAACCAGAGAGAGTAAACCATATTAACAGATTTGGTTCTGTGTTATGTGCAAATACCCCCCTGATGTTGGGAATCACGTGTAAGGTTGACATTCCTTTGAACCATATCACAGGTCGCAAACTTGTGATGTCATTCTGAAGGTGTTGTGACAATGAGCCTAAAATGAGGTGTATAGTAGATGACTGTAAAACAGGGTCGCTTGTGCATCCAGATGCTTCCCCTGGGACCTCATTAAGTCATGTGGTGCTCTCATGAGTCCTGTAAGAGGATGGCTGGAAGACTCAAGTAGGCACAGGCCTGTGTTGGCCATGTTGATTTGGTGTGAACTTGCAGTCGTGGTGTCTGACCTGCATAGTAAGCGGCTGCTTATTTGCCCAATGATACCTGCAGGTTTAGCACAACATTATTTTCCAAAGTGAGGATTAGCGAGCAAATCAAGCTTGATTAGACTCATGAAACCAAAAGCTGACCTGCTGAGTGGCCAATTTGCTAATTGGGCTACCACCTGAACCAGGCCTGTAATCCGTATTTGTTTTCTGTAACAGCAGTCCCATTGACTCATTCAATTTATTGGAGAATTCATGAACAACCAATGACCTAATCTTCTCATCCTAATTGGCAGAGAGGATTGTATAAAGCTTACTCACAACAAAAACGTGCTGGCTGTGTTCTGTGGCAGAGCTCTGACAATTTATTGCACTATGGAAAATGGTTGTACCTTTTTTAGATGTACTTTCCTTGATTTTTCCATAAGCAGTTGTGCAATGTAAGAAAAGCCTCTGAAAATATTAGAACGAAATCGCAAATATTTTGGATGATAGGAAGAGTTGACTCATTAGTTCAAATGTATATCATCCAAAAATATTGCAAGTTTTGCTCAAATATATTCAGACTACGATTACTGTATTTTGGTGACAATTGTTCACGTTTCTTGTGCAATAAGGGATGGAATGTTGCCCATCTTCCTGGCATGGATTTTAAAGCAGTGATTCAGTGAGGAGCTCCACACCTCCTTGAAAAGTTGGTTGTCACATTTGCATTTAAATTGACTTCTTGGCTCTCTGATTGACTTCTTAAGTGAGTGACAAATTTGACAGTGACTTTGCCTCTAATGCTCTTGCATAACAGAAGCCGGATTAACATTCATTGAATAGTTGGTAAAATGTTGTTTCATAGTATAGGCAAACCACGGACATCTGCTGTTTGACAACTTTTCTCAGAAGTGCAGATTCAATTCTAGCCAGTCATGCTTGACTGCAGTGCAGTGGAATTATATGTTGCATGGCAGAAATGTTCATGGCAGGGAAGTTTTCGTAATTCAGATCACAAAATTGCTCTCAAACTGTATCTATTTACTCTGACTCGCTGTGTGTCAGTCGAGCTATTCATCCTCAGAACCGCCAATATTTGTAACGCCTCCTCTACCGTAAGTAGTAATATAAGATTTTTTTTTAATCGATCATGGTGATCAGCAGCGTTTCTCAATGCAACCACTCTTTGCTACAGAAACCTGGCGGCACCATCCCAGCTCAACGTGCACAAGAGTAAGTAGAACCATCAAATTGACTGGGACGCTGTAGTTTAAAGAATAATGACTCGTAACTATTTCTATATTGTTTTATACGATAAAATTGCACCATGGTAATGGAATATATACAGAACTAGGAAAAGTCAAGAGGCCAGGAGCATCATATATCTACATACGCAGAGTGATAACACATAAAAGTCTGAAAACAGTCAAAATGACAGCTCTGATATTCCTAGTGTTAATGTGCTGCACTGGGTTGTTGGTTTTTTATGATGCCAATTTGAGGACAGGATGTGAAATCTGAGCCGAAGCAATCTGTGGGATGTGAAGTCCTGCCAGATGTGAACAAATGCACTGCGTGTCACAGAAAGAGTAATCACACATGTTTATGTGACATTGATGTCACCTGTAATTCATTCAGTTTCTGAAAAGAAAAAAAAAAACAGTCTCAGTAGGGGGTCACAATAAATTAGGAGGGGCACAGAGACCTTGGAGTGACAGTTCCGCTCTGTGCTTTCAGAGATGCTTTCAGAAAGCCCAAATAATTGACGGTGCTAATGTTGAGGCCTGTCACTTTTCTGACAGTTGTTGAATTCACGGATGTCTGCCCTCTGAAATAAACAACAAATGCATAGCTGCTTTTTAAAAGCATTTTACACCTCAGTTATCCCTTCCTAAAACTTGCTTGCCCCAGATGAACCGACACTTTGCTCCCTGTGTCGTGGAATTGTGATTATCCACTTCAGAGCGTGTGGAGAGCAGACATTTGGCAACTCATCAGGCTCTGTTCACAGATTTGACTCCCCAAGGGTGTGTATTCTTGTTGAGCTGGTGCTTTATTGGCCCCTTAGCTGTGCTGTGTGGTATAACTCAGATGCCTATGAAACATTAGCATCACATCCACAAGCAGAGAGCATTCCCTATTTCCCCAAGCAAATTCACAGATGGCCATACCTCTTCCTGTGGTTCACCAGTGGAGGAGGTGCGCTGGGTTACAAGCCTGCCTCGGCTGCTTAGAGCCCAGTGCCATTAATACCACATGGAGAACTCTTTGTTACTCGAGTCCCTCTTTTTGTTGATCACCTGCAAGGTGGATGAACCTTAGCAAGACTTGTAAGTGTGGCAAAAGCTTAACTACAAAGTATTAGGACTGTATAATGTGTCGTTCTGCAAAGGCCAAGCAAGGATCAGATCCTCGCGCTGCTCATAACATATCAAAAAGCATTCCTCAGAATAAACATTTGTCAAATAAACTCTCATTCTCCAAAGCTGTTTAGACACAAATGGGTCCTTTTGGGACTGTCTTTAGTTATCTCAGTCCTGAAGTAAACAGCTTTGTTTCCTCTTTTGACACGTTCTGGGGTATGGAAAGAATTATTGAAATAGCGGAAACACATTTAGTTTTCCACATTTTATGTGGTTTGTCTTCACGAAAATTGGCATAGCCTCAAAGGATAACTGTGTTTTGTTTACATCAAAAGAAGTGTGTTACTAACATATTGTGACTATAGATAATATAAAAAAACCTCAACTTTTATACAGATACCATTGTATTGGCTTCAACGTACTCTGAAAAAAAGGTTTAATAAATAAACATAGTCTGTCAAGTGTTTTAACCTTGTGATTTTTTTCATCCTCATAGTACTCTTCATAGTACAGTGGAACCTCAAGTTATGAACTTCTCTTCATTTGGTTACACACATGTTTCGTAATGCAAACCGTCTCAGCATGGATGAGCAGAGGGATCGGTGCTGAGCTGCTCACACTATTGTTCATAACCAATTGCGATAGTTGTCCTGTTTTTTTTTCTTTACTCTTAAGTATACCTCAGTATGACTTAAATATTACCGTTGGATGTAAAAGCCCAAAAAATCCACATAAAACCCTATTTCTCCTCCGCAGTAGCAAATAGAATGCTATTGTGTGTGCAGCTGGAACTTCCACCTGCACACATACTTCTTCCAATCACAACTGTAACAGCGGCCGCCTAGATTTCTGATTGACGTGGCGTTTCCCTCTACATTGTTTTTTAAGAAAAAAAAACAATTAGAAAATAGGCAAAAGAAAAAAAACATCTGAAAAAGATTGTTTTTTGGAAGGAGACTCTTTTTCAATGGAGGAGCGGTTGTCCTTGAAACACGATAAGCATGTATATTTGTTTAGTATTATTTTTTCAAAATAAAGTATATTTTCACTTATGTTCATATTGTACTGAATTTATTTTCCACCACACACCAGTTACAATTATAAAGTAAAATATAAATATCAGAAAATGTAAATATTGTATAACATATTTTGCGTGCTGGAACAGATTCATTGCATTTCCATTCATTTCAATAGGAAAAGTTACCTTGATTTACAAACCTTTGTAGTTACAAGCGGGGTTTTGGAACAAATTAAGTTTGTAATTTCAAGTACCGCTGTACGACAGTGAAGTAGTGAATTAGTGAAGTCAGCCAGCACAGAATGAAAACTGATTGATTGTTACACACTGTACAGCAAATGGAGTTGGAAGTGTTGCTCTGTAATCTGCACCGCAAAAACTACAGTGTGCACTGTGTATGTTTTTGTATGAAAATGCAGATGCTCATTTTTATCAGTTGAATTGAATGTACTGTATTTGTCAATTTTCTGTAAAATTGTAGAATGCTACCAAATACTAAGCAAGCCCCTCAAAATGCCTCCCTGCCACACACTCTATGGTGTGTTAAGGTTATAAATGACTTTACCAGCAGGAAATTGGGAAGGGCATCACATCAAATCAAGTCATTGATATTGAATAGGTTGTGTTCTCATAAGCGAAAACCACATTAAATCACGTTTGTTCTATTTGATTCATGAATTGGCTGCGGAAATGCATCCACAATGATGTTGAGGAACACTTCATGTGACCAATGTCAGAGACACTGCTAGCCACAATGCAGACCGCAGCAAATCCACAGCCATCATCATTAGAGCTACACTGCTTTGGACACTAATGGCCGTCCCTGTAGTGCTGTCTCGACACATTTAGATGGTTCATTTGAGACTTCGTGGTGTGAACACATGAAATCTTTGAGGAAAATACGATTCTTCAAAGCAGAAGGCTGTATTGTGAAAGAGGAATACAAGAAAAACATTATTTGTAACAAAACATGATTTGTACCACCCTCTTAAAACCACTCTAAATCAACAATGGATACTAATTGGGGAATTTGTCCTCATTTATCTTCTTTTAAGAGCTGGAAAATGTGGCGTTTCAATATTGAGTAGGGGATGGATGGGAGGAAACACAGGAAGCAGTGTTAAACTGGGGGATGGGCCTGGTAAAATTGATGGCTTGTGTACATGCAGTCAGTGACTCCCAATTGTGTTTTAGATTTAAAATAGCCTCATCAGCGCCTTCGAAATAAAATATTTCTGCATGAGAAGGTGTAAAGTAAACTGTGTGTGACCATATTTCATAAAGATGGATTACCAATTTTCCTTTGGAAGATATGAAAATGCAAGATGTGGAAAATCAATACAGGGTTAGCCCAATCACATTTTTCACATTATTTATTCATTCAACATGAAATGCCGTATATGGCCATCTTTTTTCCTATTACACTATTACATTTTGTTTCAAAAGATACAATACAGATTTGAAGTCTTCCAAATAAATTATTTATACTGTAGATGAGCCTGCAGTCATTTTCCTGGGTGCTTTTCCAATTTGACATACATTGCTCTATTCTCCAAATGTACAGTTTTTCAATCAATATGCTTTCAAAATAACTGAGCTTCAATGCACCCCTGAGAGCCTTTGGTATATTCCTCATATCATTGGTAGAAATCAGTGTGGCCTTATCCTGCCACCCAAGAGCTCATTAATTAAATTCATCCCACTCGGAAACACTGTATAGTGGCTTTAGCTTTTTATTCTGTAAACCACATTTTTTTCTGCACACAAAAAAAGCTGCATATCAAGTAGCATCAATCATTTATCCCCAGATAAACCAGGATTCCTTCTTTGCTAATTGAAATTGATGGTATTGTGGCAGATAAAGCATCATCCCTGTGGCTATGCTCTGTTCTACCAGATGCAGATCAATACTCATCGTCCATGGGATCAGTCACCCGTATAGAGTAAAGGTCGGAATCCCCAGTAGTGCATCCATTTGGATCCTATACTTAATTGTTTATCTGAATTTCTAAACATTATGGGAAAATAGGTTGCACAGTCGGTAATTCATTTAGTTTGACAATTAGAGGCAGAACAAAAGATATTTTAGATTAAAAGATCATATCGAACCCTTTTCAGCCAACTCATTGAGTTCTGTCACTTTTTGCTAAAACAGGAAAAGACATGTCGAGATACTAATCATTGCATGTATTTCAGTTACATTCTCTGCAATCCATATGCAGGAGGTCCTCGTGTTATGAACGAGTTCTGTTCC
Source organism: Filicampus tigris (assembly GCF_054856515.1). NCBI lineage: Eukaryota > Metazoa > Chordata > Actinopteri > Syngnathiformes > Syngnathidae > Filicampus > Filicampus tigris. The sequence goes on along the minus strand of NC_141225.1, from coordinate 21,135,546 downwards.
TACGCTACCACTAGCAGCCAAACACCCTCCCCCCGCTGAGCGATATTTGAAACGAAAGACTCACCGTGGCATGGAAGCCTTACCGCGGCCGGTCTAAATACATCTCCTTTTAGGATCTTTACAGACCTTTACAGACCTTTGAGGACGTCGGGGCGAGGCTTCCGTTTTCCGCTGGCAGCGGCCGAGGTCCTCAAAGGTCCATAAAGGTCCAAAAAGGTCCTAAAAGGCGACCTTTATGTACCTTTGAGGACCTCGGCCACGGCCAACGAGAACCGGTAGCCTTGCCGCGGCCATTGAATCCTCACCGGAAAAATAGACCATAGATGATTACATAGATGGAAAAAATGGGCTTACCATTTGTTTACCATCTATCATTTATTGTCTACAAAATGGGCGTTCGTCACTGGTGGATAGACAGACCGGTCCATCACATAGACGGAATGCCCAGCTCAAATAGTACATCATAGTAGAAATGGGGATTAGTGAAGTCAGCAAGCGCAGGACAAAAAAATCAGATGCATATTGATAGTAACATTTCTGAACAAGTTCCAAATTCTGAATACTATTCAAGTCTTACGGTGGGGTTGCGGAAAAATTGCAAATGAGCAAATCTAAAATTTGGCATGATTATAATATTGTCAATGTTTCACACTGTGGTGCCCTTCACTCAGTTAAAAACAGAGCAATTTCTAAAACTTCCTTTTATAGAGTTTTTCAGGGGACACACGAACAAATGCCTCTATTCACTTGTGTCCAAAATGCTAATGCCACTGCCATCCAGTCCTAACACGTTTACAAGGGTTCCCGTTTCATGACATGAGATGGTCCGCACCAACTGTTGTTGGCCTGGGACTGCATTAAAGACAGACTTTTTTCCCAACATGAGAATTATGAAAACAAGGCAGATTGTTTCCAGCAATTTTACCCTGGTTCTTCCCCGCTCAAAGATGCAAGCAAACATAGATTGCTACGTTGAATACTGAGATTTGTATTTAGACAATGACACCTCTGTTTACAGTATATTGCAAACGTCTAATCAAGCTTATTAATCATGAAAAATGTAAAGTTGTTGATTAAATGACTGACAATGCAATGGTGTTGTCAGTGAATTGTTCCACAAATATATTAATGAATGCTGTGCGAGCTAACTTAACAATTACAACATCACTCTACATCTTCCATGCTTGTCGAGGGTAAATCAAATAATAATCCTGTGTTTGATTATTATATTTTGGCAAACCAATACCAAAATTCAACCCTTAACAAATGTATGTGCTTTGAGTATACTACTTCATGGATCGCAGAGTCTATTTTTTCTGGAATAGTCATCTGGATTTTTTTCTGGAATAGTCTTCTTTTAGTACATTTTGTGCACAAGATGCTATCATCCTTGTCCGCAGGCCACAGGTTAGAAGTTAAAATCTACTGCAGACTTCTTGCCTCGGGCTAAAGTTCTTGTTTTGGTTTACTTGGTTTACATTTTGCATTCTTGACTAAATTGCAACCTTTACAAACAAGCTATTGATTGATGGCCTGATGCAATGTTTGGAAGCAGATCAGGCTGAAGTGGACTGAACATGAATGGATCATGGATATTAGGTTTTTGGATTATCACAATCCATGCGCTTCTAAAAGTCACTGAAATATGAAGCATTGAGTGAAAACTGTGCAAGAAAGATGGCAGGTGTCCTTCAGTAATTGCAAGGCAAAGTAATTATTTCTTATCTGTATGTGTAGTGGAAGGCAGGTTGCAAAGTCTGGCTTCAAGCTTGCCGAGATTGATGTTATGTCAAGCCCTCAAAAGGTAATTCTCCAGAGACATTTTGGCCAACCTGTGGAACACACCAAAATGTCATTACATGACTGTTGATAAGACGAATGTGGGTTTATATTGAGCCAAGACTGACTTCTTTGCCAATGCTGTTGTTTGTTCAGCATAAAATGTGGGCAGGCTATAGACAACTGAATTAGCAGTGACACGCTACAGTATGTATCTTTTGGGGAAGTGAGAAAGAGGAATGTCTGGACTGGACTGTTCTCCATTTCTGTCTCAAAAAATACTTACAGAATACATCTTATTACAGCTCAATCCATGATTATATACTGATTTCTGAATTGCAAAGTCAATGTGTTTCATGCAGATGCCGCAGGTTTGATTGCCAGCCAGTGTTCTAACATCCAACCATAGCCGGTCATAAGCCCGGATAAGAAATAGCTGAATAGTTGTGTCAGGAAGGGCATCCAGTGTAAAAACTGTGCCAAACAAATCATGTGACTGATTTGCTGTCACACGCAGCACTGATAGGACTAGACAAAATAGGACACAAAAAAAATAACAATTGTATTGCTTCACTATTCTGTATGACTCTATCCATGTTGTAAGATTTTAATAGAGATGCACGTTTGCACGTCGATGCATGTGATTCTGGCCAACATGCTTCGTTGCAGCATGGAAGATATGCTGTCCCTGATTAAATTGCTTAAGGTAGCATTTCAACTAGATAACCAATGACTGTTAACGCCCTCTAAATAATTGTAAAAAGTGTTACATCTCATACTCTCAGATCTTGACACTTTGTTCATATATATATATATATATATATATATATATATATATATATATATATATATATATATATATATATATATATATATATATATATATATATATATATATATTAGCAAGACAATTCAATTCACTTGTATGTGTAACAGATAAAAAGGAGCTAGAAGGAAACTATAATGCTAATTTGGTTGCAGGCATTTAATACAAATGTGCCTCTAGGCCAATAGACTTGACATTAGCTAATTGGCTATCAAGAGATGCTCTGAGAACTACATAGTTACAGTGCTCCCACAGCAATAAGATGTGTTTGTGGAAAGCGTGGACATTAAAAAAATGTAATGAATGCAATTAAAACTAATTCAAATCAATGACTGTACAGATACTCAAACACTTCAATATGATGCCTTAACACTATTGTTAGCCCACACACTGTCTAAAATAGACCGCCCTGGGTTGCCTTTATGTAGCTCCTGAATGGAAATGACAAAGAGGCATGAAAAGTCGACCAACACTGTCTTTTGACAGCCTGTCTGTGCAAGAAAAAAAGAAAGAATTCACACAAAGGCATGACCGCACCCACCGGCCTCCACACATAAATGCACACAGACACACACTCAGGAAATTGTCTAAAATATTGGTCTGCCCTTCATCTGGTGCCGTGTGCTCATGTGAGACGGATCCCAGCGACAATTTCCACTGCCGGATTAGCTGTGTAGTGTGACAGGCCTCTTATCCCTCATGGTCCTGAAGGGGTGACCCAGAATGTGTGTGGAAGCAAGTGGCTTGAAGGACACTCCTTAAAAGGCTATTAGATCCTTACTGCTTATTATAAGGGTGAGTTCAAGTGAATGGTCAGATCCGCTTCTCTTTGTTATTAGACCATAAGAGGGAAAAAGCTTGTTTTCTGGATATAATCAAACCTTCTTGTTGGCGTAACAGGATTAAGGAGCGCAAGTTGCCAGTTTTTTTGAGTGTTTCCTCAAAAATCTTCTATGACAGGCGAGGTACTGTTGATGGAAATGATCAGCCTTCAAGGTGGTTTTATTTTCATGTGTGCACTTGTTTACATTGTCAAAGATGTTTAGTATGACGTAAAAATAAACATAGAATAAGCACATTATGACAGCTGCATTATTTTCACTTATGTGAATCAGCTACAGTACACTGTATATTGTTATACAGTAAGTCAACCCCCTAAAAAATATTTGCAATAATATGTTATATCTGCCTTCACTAGTCTAAAAATGGCATGATGATTAATATTGCATTTGTGGAATCTCAGGGGGTGGCCATTTTGTCTCTTTTGTTGACTAAAAATGACGTCACAGTTGCTCAGGGCTCAGGTAACGACCAATCACGGCTCCCTTATTTGCCCCTTTGTGCATTTTCTATTGCTTATCCTGTTCATGACTTTGATAGAATTGTGCGGTACAACTTGAACTTATTGCCAGTCAAATGCTCGACAATTAATGCAACTAGTTTTAGAACGTAAGAGGAAACGAGAGCAACAAATTCCACACAGAGAAATTTAAACTGAGATTCTACCCCGGGACCTTTGACTGTAAAGAAAGCTCATGTCCCAGCGTGCTGTCCTATATTGTGTAGTTAAAAGCAAACTTATGTGAGTCTCTCCGTGTAACTGTGTTTTTCATGATTATTTTCTTATGCCGCATGTATGACTGTATGCATGCTGATCCTTTTTAAACTATATTGTGTATGGCAAGCATAGCCACAGCAGTTACCATGCCTCCCTGCTTTGACGACGCAGCATTGCAGTTATCTTAATGAATTCATCTCGAAGCGCATGTTTGCCTCTGTATTCTCTGTTAGCTGTGTACACACTCCCAATTGTTGTATAGAAGAGGCCATTTCCACTGTGAAAGTGACTTCACCGCTCTGGAAAAACATACCTGTCAACTTGTACGTTTTCCCCGTATTTTATACGTTTGGTGATCATTTCAAATTGTGTACGCCATATAAACATTTTTGTATGGGAAAAAAAAATTAAAAACTCATTTTTAGACCGATCTCGTCTTGCCCATTTCGGCTCTAATCCGGAGCGTCCGTTAGCGATTCCGACTGCAAACTTCGGCCGACTCTCACGAGCAAAGTCCCCCCACGACCCCCACCGGGGGTTGACAGGTATGAGAAAAATAGCATATTGATCTGGTCACATAAAAAAAAAAAAAAAAAGATTTCTAAGGCAAGGCAAGTTTATTTGTATGGCACCATTCATACACACAAGGCGCGTGTGTATTACTTTACAGAGGTAACAAGCAAACAGACAGAGGAGATACTACTACAAATGCTACATTAAATGCCTGTACACATTTATTTTCATCCACCCAAAATCCACAATAAATTGGATATTTTTGGTGTGCTATAAAGAAAATAGTGCCATTTCCAATATATTCAGTACCATTCATAAGTAAGAGGCAAAACAATGAAATGCTCTTCCACTAAATGACTGTAGGTGCACAATTAACATCTGTATATACTTTTCGTGAAAGTGTGGAAAAGTCTCACTTGTGTGACTGGAGTAAGGACTCTGCCTTCCTATTTTTAGCATCAAGGTTGCCAACATATGTTCCAAGCCCGTGTTAAGTGTAACCTCAGACAGAATACCAAACATGTTCTACAAGTGATCCATTGTAGAATGAGTGCAAGGTGATTGATGTGGCTTTTTAAAAGAGCTCGTGGTATGATCCGATTGTTTGTAAAGCTGCGCTGAATAAATCTGCAGGCAACACAGATCTGGAAATAATTGAGAAATAGATGAAAGGCCAACAGTACTGGAATTCTGCCTGCTTTTCATTTACAGTCACAGATCATTAAAAGGACCATGCAGATCTTAATGGCGTGATCGCTTTGACTTGTTCAGTTCAAATAGTTTCAGTCAGTTCCAAACTGTGAACTCACACAGGTTTATGTATTAAAACATAGCAGCATGGGACAACATTTTATCTGTACATCAGATTGAAAAATAAAAGGATGTTGAATGGCAAATTGAAACCAGACAATTATGGCTTCCATAAAAATAAAATACTGATTTAATACAGTTGTTCTTCACAGATTTCATACACACACGTTTTATGTTTTCATAACCCCAATTTCATAGTATCAGCACCATACAATCAAAGTTTTATTTACAGTATGCTTCATCTTTACGTACAGACGCACAGACAAAATGTGTGCTTGACCTCCACTGAACCCCAGAGACTGAGTCACCAAACCTCTGGCGTCCAATCGAACCCGGGCTAAGAACTACTAAGTAGCAGAGGTGGGCATTTTACAGTTTGTTGGTGTGCCATTCGTCATCTATCAGTGGCCAGGGTACCCGTCTGTAATTTTTCATGATGAACTGAATTGTAATCGTCAGCCCGTCCGTTGATCCGTCAATTAAGTCCGTCTGTCAGAAGTCCATTGGTCCGTCAGTCGGGCCCCCCAAAAATGCCAGAAAAACGATCGTCCGCCACTGACGACGGTCAGTCCATCACTGGCGGACGCATTTGGTGACGATTACACTGACGGATGAAACCACACTTCCGTCATTCGTCAATCCATCATTTTCAAAAGGTGTCTCGTCATTTGTCAGTTGTCTGCAAAACGGGCGTGCATCAGGGACGGACTGACAAACCGGCACCATCAGTCTGACGGAATGCCCATCCCTGCTAAGTAGACCTGTTTTTCACAGGGGTTACACTCCAACAATCCCCAAATTACCCTCACAACTCTTTTCATACACATTCTAGAGACAAAAACATGGATAAATAGCAGTAGATTAACTCAAGCCAGCTAAAATACAAGTGAAAATATGACAGTTTAGCGAAGGCGGTGATGTAGAATCAATTGTGTTGTACAACACAGAGAAAGTCTGGACCGCGATAAAGCTAGTGTCTCCTGAATTCAATATGGAAGTTGCGGAACATACTCAAAATACATGTTATCAGCCAAAGGCAAAGGCAGCCCTTTTGCCTGTACGTGTTGAGCTCAAGACGTATTGACAGTTTTTGGCAGATTGAGTAACTGACAATTTCTTGGTGGAATGGTCCAAACTAAGATAATTAAAAGCCTCCCAATTTGTGTAGCTAGCACATTTGCCAGATGATGTAAAAGGGAGAAAGTGTTCCCTACCTCAGCAGTCCTCAGGGATATTAAAATTCCTTGTCAAGATATGGTGTTTATCATTGGTGTTCACAGGAGTTAACGTGATGATTTACACATGACCACTTTTGATTGATTGGGATTATCAATCGCCGGTGTAGCATGCTCTCAAACATAGGTTCTAATCTGAATTTGTCTGTGATTGTTTTTAATTTGGGCTATTTGGGCTTTCTTGCCTGAGGTGGGACAGCAGGTCAAGAGAGCATTATTTTTAATTCTACCAGAATGATACGCTTGCAGACCGCCATCATGTTGCAGTCTGATAACATTTCATGATTGCTGCTCGAGGGAGATAAGAGGCATGTCATAAATTAAAGATGTTGTAAGTGTTTTCTCTGGCAGCAGAGCAGATTATTTTTTGAAAGATTACATGAAGCCATGGCGTGGGCAACTGGGACTGCGAGGGTGGTGAAAGCAGACATACTGTAGCTTTTTTAATGAAAATAAAAACTTTATTGAGTCAGACCTGTGCCGGTAGGTATGTACTACAAGTAGGGTGGGTAGATAATATATTTATTCTGTAAGAAATTCTGCTAGGAGATTGAATGCTTCTGAGGTATTTTAGCAGCTGATTCAAAGTTGATAGCAAGAATAGGACAAACAGCGGAAAGGGAGACTTTCCCCCGGGGTGGTATCCAGGACATGTTTGCCAGCATGGCATGAACGTGAAGCATTTCGAAACTGCCTGCCTTTGCTAGTCACCCATCTCACTCAGATTCCAGGACCGCCCAGCCTCAGAGCACGAAGCATTTGTGTAGCGTTCACAAGGCTTCCCTGTGTTTGTGTGGCTGTAATGGCAGCTCCATCCTGTTGTGGCTTAATGAGTGCTCGTGGACTCTGAGGATCTGGCACTGGTATTGCCGAGAGGTCTGAGTGCTCTCAATTACTGCCTTTGGCTGACTGCACTCATTCGGGTCCCCCCTCTAAAAACAACAACAAAAAACAAGTCCTTCAACCGATCTTGTGTCACCCATTTCTTCATCTTGTTAAAATACAAGATCAAAACCTGAAGATATGTATAGTTTAATTTTGTCCACTGACAAAATAACACAAGCATCAATTAGGCACTGATAAATCATCTTGGTGTTGCATATTCCAAACCATCAGCCTCATAAAATGGCCCAAACTAATGACTTTATTTGAGGCTGCTAGTTCTGGTGAGGCAACCAAGCTTTTTGTTGCATTGCCATTGCAGTAACAACCAGCATCAGCATAATACAACCACGACCATACCCCTTTTCTCATTTCTGCTTTTCTCCTTGGTAAAACCCAAGTCTAAGACCAGTCCCTCCATCATACATCATCCAGACTGAGTGCACTTGGTGCTTTCCCTCCCTCCCCCCTTTGTGCTTGTGGGAGCGAGCTTGTGCTTTTGGTGGAAGGTTCTTATCAACAGTCTCAGCACTTCACCCAGCTTTCAGTTGACATGTCACCCAGCCTCAGTCCGTCTGTGTAGCCATAGAGTCAAGCTCCCTGTTCATCAGAGTAGAACAATCAGGTTCTGTGTAAAGCCAAAAGTCTAAAACGGTCGATTAGTTCATTTGTTTCTCAGCTCAATGTCCTCGCTGTGCAACAAACTGTGTGAGTTTCAAAAGAGTCGTTCAGTATGAATAGTTAGACTATGGTCAATGGAAAATGATTGCATTTGATGACAATCGTTCCTCAACCCAAATTATTCCTTTTTTTGGCTCTCGATGAAAAGTGTTGCGTTTGAAATCAAATGACCGAAAGTGAAACAACTGATAGAACTTCTCTGGATGTGCCCAAACCATCCAAATCTCCTCTCTTTGACTTTGACCCCAAAACATCCAACGTTGGCTGTGCCGAAGCTCGTTTCTAATCCTAACCATGACTCCCAATGAAAACCTCAACATCTTAATTTAACCATATTAATATTTAAAATGTCACACTCCAGAGAACCAACTATTTGTAAACAAATCATAAAAAGTACATTTTCCAAAATATGCATATGCATTCACTTGAAGTCTAATTGTTCTAATGCATTTGCTAAACCTGTGATTTGGTGGTTTTATTCAAATCTTGCTGTCTATCAGGTCCAGAAATGTCATCTTTTGAGCTCACATCCACATGTTTCAGTTCTACAGCAAAAGAAATAGAATTGTGTCAATCACTGTCATCCGTCATTTTAAGTACACAAGTGGGGTCTTTGCATGCATGGAAATTTATATCGGTTGTTGCTATCACTATTTGTAATGTACAAAAAGTACTGTTTAGACATGTGTTGTTCACATCACAGTAATACTGATAACTGATCAGTTTGGCCACTCTTATAAGTGATGACATGTTCATGTCCGTCTCTAGTTGTGTGCTACAAGGAGGGATTGGGGAGTGGAAGTTGCATTCCACCACTCCTTTGTACCCTCCATGTGAATAGCCTTTTACATGGGGCTTTGTGGGATTGATTGTCAAAGGCTTAATGAGCGTCTTAACCAAGCCAGAGGCTTTAGGAAACATATGTGACCACAGTCCTCAGTACTCGTGTTCCTCCATATCAAGCCTGTCTGACAACACTCAAAGCCAGCTCAGCTCTCATTTTTCTACTAGTTTACTAACAAATACTTGTTGCTTATACTGGATGTTATTGCATTTGAAGGGAATTTTCAATACATTTTCCTTATGGGGACCAGAGCAAAGGATGATGTCAATTTTTGTAAGTACTGCATATACATAATACAGTCTACGTACCGTGTATACATACTGTATGTATGTTCAGATATTTCCTTCTTAGCTGACACATGCAGATATAGTATTATTTAATGACAGAATAATTTTTTGGGCTTATAATGTTGTTATAATGAACTTTCCCTATATGTAGCTGATTTAATGAACATCTACATGTCATACTATTAAAAATGGTCATGATTTCAAGATCAACTCAAAAGTCGTAATTTTGATGGACTGCAACTGAAAAGAATTATAAAAGTTAATACATGATGGTTACCTCTTGAACACTGCATTTATTGTAAAACGCCTATCTTCCTGTCACAAAATCTTAGAAATTACACATTTTTACATCTCATTAACTATTTCTGGTAACGTGTTTGTCATGTAAGTGAATCATTGTTTCATTTACTACTAGAGTTAACCAGAAACTGAACCAGAATATTTTAACCGATTTCACAGAATTACAATCTTCCTTAGGATGCCTTTAGTTCTTTTGACAAATATGCCTTCAAAATATACCTTGAAATATGTTGTTCAACAGAAGTATATGTGATACAGTTAGTTTTACACTTTTACCTGACAACAATTTCTACATAACATACAAATGTAGATACCGAGTAAATGATCTAAACGGTTGAGATTTTCAATAATATAAAACCTATCACATTCACTTTTGCAATGTTTATAACGCTTCGGTATTCAGTATAAATAATGACATCGATGTAAATCTCGAGTGTCTAGTCTTGTAATCATTCCATTGGATTTGTCTCAACACAACCTCAGCTTGACCCTATGACAGGAAGTTGTCCACATATCTGATAGCTGTATTATACAACATAACCACTGTCGCATTGTCCAGATGCTCTGCTCGGGACCAGGACAGGAAATTCAAGCAGTGAATTATAACACCGACCCTCTTGTTTCACTGGTAATTATGCTATTTATGTATGTTCAGCAAGTCTGCTTTTTTGTTCAGAAGTGTGGTTGACTGAAATATATTGCTCCAGTTTTTGATTTAGGGAAAGGATTTGAGAAACAAGTGCCATTAATCATGTACTGCTGTGGCATAGATACATCAAGGGAAATTGCCTGTATTAGTCAAACCAAGTGAATGAATGTAGAGAGGAGAACGCTGTGCTTGTTGCCGCAAAATATGACGCCAGTCGGTGCAGTCCAACTTGTGAATTCATCTCTCTGCTGGCTACTGGGCAACTAATGTAATTACTGTCCGAGGCAGGGTGCACTCCTGTGGGGCTTCAAAGACAGCAGAACAGATGCAGTATGATGAAAAAGCCATAAAATGAACCACAGACAGGTGCAGCACACCTCCCCTTTGCTTAAACATATTAACAGGTTCAGAGTGAGGACAGCATTGACTTTGTTTTGACATCCATACCACATGCGCCAATAATCAGATTATATATTTCAGCTCGGAAATGGTTTGCCATTTTGGAGAAGAGAGCGGATATGTTGCGCAATAATCCTGATTTCTGTATGGCTCCAATTTTTTGCTTTGACTTTGACTCGAGCAAGAATTTGAGTTAGGAGTGCAGTATGGTGGCAGTGCGCTCAACAGTTTGTCAGATAGTGAACAATTCTTCAATAAAGAGGTGTCAGGCTGCTTATTGTCAATCAAAGTTCAAGTTTACTGTCAAACTAAAAATAAAACAAAGACATTTACTCCTTGTGTGTTTAAAACAAAAACATATCTTAGCCTTTCAGTCAGCTATCTTAATGCTAATCCGAATAAACCTCTATGCTGTGGTGCTATAATCCTTCAAACAACCATGCAGCAACTGTAGACAGTTAATACAACAGCTCCCACGGTCATATATTTTTTATCCCCTGTGAATAATGACTAATATTAATGCTGTAATGTTGTTCTGAGAGGGGTCGAGACGTCTCAATGAACAGTATTTCCGTCTTATACTGCCCCCAGGAGGCCAAGGTGGGCACAGCAAAAACTGGATTTTTGCTATTCGCGCGCCGGCCTGGTCCCTACCCCCGAGTGCACATAGCCGAGGTGCACTGTAATTCTTTTTAATTCTATTTAATTATGTCAGTACTATAATAAAGTACAATACTATGAAGTGCTATTTTTCTTCATCAGAATACACATTACACACATTCGTTGTTTTTTGGGGGGAAGACTGGAGTGGATCAATGGCATTCCCATTCATTTAAATGGGGAAAGAAGATTTGAGATACGAATACTTTGAGTTATGAGCATGATCAGGGAATGAATTAAAGTCATATTTGAAGGCACCGCTGTAGTGATCAGGGTATGAATTAAAGTCATATTTGAAGGCACTGTAGTGTAGTTTAATGATCAAAGTAAGAGCATATTATTCTTTTGCACTTCTTTCTTTTTTACTGTATTGTGACAGCTCAATGGACTCTCACTGGGGTTCTTCTTGGATCAGGGAGGTCACACTTCATTAATTGATCTAGAACACGCAGGTCACAGACCGCAGTGCCTCGGTTCAGCAGATCTATATCCAACTCCAACTGAGCCTCATTTCTTCACTCTCAGCTTCATCACGTCCTCTCTCATCCTCCTCTGACAGTCCACTAAGTTCCCTCAGCCTGCTAATGCTACACACTCCTGAAATATTAATAGTTGCATAATTGAACTGTCACGCTACTGAAGTGCAGCAAAATTGGACAATTACAGAAGCAAATGATCCAATATTGTTCCCACTTCCCAATCTCATTTAGGGTCTTGTTTCAGATTTTGTCCTACCAATAATGTTTTTAATAATAGATGACTTGCATGGCCAAGCTTGTAGTAGCAAATTGAGGGTGCTTATTATTGCCAGAGGAAAGACTGTGGTTTGGGAAAAAAAAATACTGAAAATAAATGCAGTGGTTTGCAAACACTGTTACACATGCACACCTGAAAATGGGAAAAGTGATGCTCTTTGTTCAGCAGTTCCTTTTTAACAATCAATGACCAATGATTTATTTTGTTTGCGGAAGCATTATAATGAATGTCAGAAGACTGTGGAGCTCCATCTCTGGTTTTAAGCAAAGGCAATATTTTAATCCAGTCTGACAAGAAGACGAGCTGCCTAATCCTATTACAGGCTTTGACGGTAAACTACACTAGGTCCACACGTGCCTGTCTGTTGTCTTTGTGTGAGAAAGCAGCAGATGGTGCCAGCTAGAGAGGCTACTGTAATGAACTTTGCATGGTTTGTCTTGGACCCCGCACCGCCCCCGACAACATATCCACAAGTGTGTGGAATTCCCTAGTAAGCAACTTTACTGTGTTATTTTCCCTTCACGCGAGTAATGATACTCAATTGTGAATTTGTAATGTGCAATGCGTTTGAGGGTCAAAGCCAAGGTGTAAGGCCAGGCCAGATGGTTGGAATATAATGATGGAGCTTGCCAAAAATATAGAACAGGTTTGCCAACTTTTTTTCACCAGCCAATAAGTCAGTGAGTGTCATAGAGATACAGAATTTGCAGCAAAAATGTAAAATAATATTGTTAGATGCAATGCTAAAAACCATACTGTACATACAAAATTATAATCAGTTATTTAAAAAAGCAAAATACGTCAAGGCACCAACATGTGTCAGTAACCTGAACAAAAAGTTATTTGTCTCCATTTCAATTGTCTTTCTGTATCCTGACTCTGACTCTCTTTTCAAGAACAAGTATCACACCAAGACTTTCCAAGTAGTGAAAGTGATTTCATTTGCCACTGACTGTTTCCCTCCTCTTGCCCCCTCCACTGCAGAGCGTCTGTCCCCTCTGAGTCTTGGCTAACCAAAGTAAGGGTTCCGATTGGCCTTCCCACTGCGAACAGTTTTTAACCTCCCGCCAGATTCATCAATCTCCGGCTGGTCTGCAACGCTGTTGAATGGGGCGGGGATTAAGAAGACCCCAGGGTCTTTAAATCAGGCGAGCTTTTTGGGGCCCCTCAAGTGCATCATATATGTCGAATAGCCAGAATAGCCATGACTTCAATGTAGACATTATCATTCACCACAGTCAAGTCCTTAGTGAACCTCCCACTACCAGATGGCAGTGTTACTTCTCAATAATTGTTTAATAGTGGGGGGACAAATTAAATCAGAAGGCAAATAATCAAGCACAGTTTGAACAAAGCGGAATACATGTGAAGTGGTGAGAATTTGGAGAGGCCTAGCCTGGCAAATGTGGACATTGAGAAAAACAATGGCTACGGGGAATCGGAACTCCTCCTCTTTAAACCGCGCCGATCCCATACACAGAGCATGAAATGATTGGAGAAGCCTTTTGATTTCGTTCAGTGTTAACAACATAAATCAAAATGTGTGGGAAACAAATGAATGCCTCAGGCGTTTATTTCAGGCTGACTTATAACACCGAAACACCAGTCTTAAGTTCCAGATAAGGTCAATAGCACTGAATTGTGATTGAGTGTGTGCGGTGTATGTAAGGCTAACCTAGAGCCCTGAACCCCATTGCTGATATATGTGGGTGGAGCTGAGGTCACAAGCTGGTTTATATACTAGTATTGACCCATGAGGCCCCTAGTTAATACCATTAACTTGAGGAATGGTTGTTAAGATCAGAGTGCATGTTCATTTGAAAACCAGTCTGGACAGAATTAATTGAATTTGCTCTTTGGTCTCTGGTCAATAATTCATTACATTCCTTCCATAGCAGATTGTGTATTCTCAGATTTGAAAAAGGCCGGTTTCAAATACTTTAACCATTTGAGCATTAAGCTACTACACAAAGTGAAAAGTCCTTGGAAGATAAATAAATAAATGTGGATTTTGGGGTATTTATATTTAGGGTATTTTTATACAAGAATTGTCTACTAAAAGCATTGAAAATGTCACATATTTTTTTAAGTTTCATGTACACATCAATGCTATCACCATTCACAAGGATGTGCAAATAAAGACTGAAACATATGGTCATGGTGCATACAGTGCCAGTCACACACCTGGCCATCTTCACTGAAAATGCATAATCAAACCTAAGATCATGAGTAGCACACACACAAGTTTATGCCTTGCAAGTTATCCATCGATTATGGCTGGGACAAACATACCCACCTTTTTTCCAGGGACTTTCCAAATGGTTTCTATTGCCTCTTTTATCGATTTTGCAAATATCCCTTTACCATATCAGTGGTACCTGGTAAACTAATCAATCAAGCATGATATAGTGAGCTAAGGAAGTCAAGTGAACATACACCCCAGAGGCTTGACATTAAAGCAGTCAAACTTCACTCTCTCCACTCTCTGGCCGCTCATGTCCTTATTAGGGTTCACAATCTGGGCTGTGAGCTGGAAAGGTGAGAGCAGGCAATACTTTGACTGCTAAATGTCAGACAACAATTTAACTATGCTTCACAGCCCGGGCAGCAAAACTAGCTGGAATAATGTCTGCGTTACTGCATGCTCATTTGAAAAGCTCATATTAGACACACAAACAGCTCTCTGATTAAATCACTTGAACAGTGAATTTAAGATGAACTTTCTGCTCACCTGTGATCCAAATGAGCGTATAAGCAATATAGAAAATGGATGGACAGAACTTGATTTTAAATGTGTAATTCATCCATCCATCCATGAACATTTGTCAGGCATCATTAAATCAACAGACTTATTATTTTATTTCCATTGTCCTAATCAAAATACACTTTATGCAGGTATAGACATCAAACTTAAAAAGTAAAATGAGAGGCAAGTGATGGAGGTTGCACTCTTTGTGTGGGTGGTTGCCTTGAGTGGGCAGGTAGCAGAATTTAATATGAATATTTCATCAAAATTTACATGCTGAGCAGAGTCCCTGTTGCAAATGAACATGTTGAGTGTGCCTGGTTATGCATGGCTGACTAGAGAGAGCATCCGGGCACTCAGTCACGAGGGATTTGTTGTGTCTGGGGTTTGCCTTTTGCTTTGCCAGTACGTGGGTGGATTCATGGGGGCTTCTACGTCTGCTCTGCATTCACAGGTACTACCTCTTTATCGCACCAGAGACAAAAATTGAGGGAGCACCGGAGAGCACTCGTTTCTTGACGCCCAAGATCAACAATGGAAATCATGACATTACAGAGAAGTTGGAGAATCATTGGCGTTCTTGCCTCAGTTAACTTTATCTGTGCCTTTCATGTTACTACAGCCGTCGAGATCCCGCTGGAAGGTTAGTGATACCGTTTACTTGAAAACAGAACTTGGGATTTCAGGGAAAGCACATGTATTAGATCAAATGTGTAAATTATTGTTTGTGAAATGCATGAAGATTGTACAATTGCTCAATTTGAAAGTGCAAAGTCTCTTTTAAATCTTGAAAACCAGCCTTGGATTCTGAGAATGTCACATTTCAACCAATATGCTTTCAACTGTTTAGGCATGATTTTTTTTTTTTTTTTAATTCTCTTGGTAATATAAAGGAACTGCTTTTTCAGACTTAAATACAGCAGTGTACTTAAGACTCTCGGTAGCCAGATGATGGCTGACAGCGTCAAAACAAGCATCAAGCAGCAGTTTGGCAGATGGTCACACGCTCTTCAAAACAATGCTTGTTTCAAGCTGTTTATTGCCATTTCCTGTTGAAGTGTACACATTGCATGAAAAAAACACATAATTTTGCCCATGGAAAGTTTGCGAACTGAATGCTAACACAAATTGCAAAAACATATAAGGCCTAACGAAACTGGCAACGGTGTTATGATAGTTATAGACCTTTTCACAATGGATATTTAAACATGCACAGTACCGCAATACATGCACGTCGATACAGTCACAATATTCACAGGCATGTATTTTTTCTGATCCCTGAAAAGTAATGATATTTACTGCAGACTTAGTGTACTTCGTTTTCCACCATCAATTCTATGCATATAACACATATGTATGTGCTATAAAGTTCCCTGGTGCCCAAGATGCACTCACCTGAAGAAGCTATACAATGTTCATTGAATTAAAGCGTGAAACATTCTATTACTTTGTAAA
This sequence comes from Filicampus tigris, assembly GCF_054856515.1. Classification (NCBI taxonomy): domain Eukaryota; kingdom Metazoa; phylum Chordata; class Actinopteri; order Syngnathiformes; family Syngnathidae; genus Filicampus; species Filicampus tigris. The sequence continues at coordinate 21,119,166 of NC_141225.1, read as the reverse complement.
TTATAAATGTTTACGGTATGTTTCTATACAGTAAAATACTTTGGGGCTTTTTTTCTTATTAACAAAAGTAGTACATATTTTATTTATTGTAGGTGTTTTGGGGGGGGGGGGTGAAACTGATATACAGTACTGTATGGAGTTTCCATTCATTTGAATTGGGGAAGATGTTTTGAGATATATGAGTAATTTGTATCATTTGGGAACTCATAAGTCAAGGTGCCACCATACTGTTAAAAGTGGCGGGGAATATTAAGAAGAATCAGACCATTTTTGCTTTCCACTTACATGCAAGCCTTGTGGGCCAGCCACTCACCGGACCCAGGGAGGGATCTTCACTGAAAAATATCGCTGTGTGTGGCACTTGGCACCCAATACTTCATGTGCAGTATTGCTTCCCACAGGGCTTGAATGGAACATCTTGTCAGAATGCCTTTTTTTAAATTCCAGGCAGACATTTTTAGGATTGTTTGCAGTGGTTGACTTTAGGTGGGGTACTTAAACCCTCAACTGTCACCTTTCCATCACAGAGCTCTGAGATGGAGGCAGACAACCATTCAGCACATTCGCGCCCTACAGGCAATTTAGAGTCTTCAATGAAGCTTTTTCTTTATGTGGGAGGAAGTTGGACCATGGAGACAACCCCCACACGTGCGCAAGGAAAACACACACAAACTGTACACAGTAACACCTGAGCTGAGATGAATTCAAATTTGCAACGCGAACTTGGCCGTGTGAGGAATCTGTGCTAACCACATATGCAATTCTGCAAGGAAAGGTTATTTATAATTCTAACAATTCCTTTTGGGTACAACCATAAACAGATAAACAAAAAGAAAAAAAAAAAAGCTATTCTCATTGGGAAAACAAAGCAGTTGAATAATTTAGAGTACGCTTATTTTCATCAAGCACTGTGTGAATGGAATATATTTACAGCTATTATCTCGCTTGAATCATGTTTCTTGTACCGTTTGTGTGTATTTGAGTTTCCTTGGAAACGCATATCAAAACCTCTTCCTCTAAATTATTCAAGATTGTCTCGTAGGGTTCGATAAAGTGCAGTTCAAACGTTTTTTTTTTTTGTTTTTTTTTCGAAAAATGAAAATAACTTTTTGAGATCTGTCTTAAGGGGGAATAGCATGTGACAAAAAAGAATGAATCCAAAACTACTATCTTTTTTCTTGCTTTGTTTGTCTTCTTTCCACTTGCTGCATTGGATTTTCTAGTTTTAGGTCATGTAAACAGTAAGTTTATTCAAACAAGCTGTAACTTTGGGTTAATGGAATTCAGTCCCCATTGCAGTTGTTCATCTCCTGCCATGTTATTGAACACCACATTTGTTATTTCCTATTTGTTTGGCCGAGAGCCCATTCCATGTCATGTTTTGTTTATTTTTTTTTTTAATTAAACATAGTGGTGATTCTGTGTTGTGCAGTGCTTGTCTTTGAATATATATACTGCAACTCTCATTTTATTTTTATATTGAAAAGAAAAATCAATAGGCCATGCCGATATTTTATAATTATGCATCATGGTACATTATTGATACACCAACCTCATCATTGGGACTGTCTGTACTGATAACTGTGTATCTTAATGACCAATGAAACATCTTTGTATACAAACTTAGATAACGCAGGTCCTGTTTTTATATCATGATTTGCTATTTAACTAGGAAAGACATAAGAAAACATATCTGGTAACTACTGTCATATAAAGAAATAATAATCTGGAAAGAAAAATGTCCCAAATTGAATCACTGGAGCATACCCTAAACTCCAAAAACATGCACTATTAACTGTATTGCTTGCATAATAGTTGTGGAAGTCTGCATGTTACTTTTCATGAGTTATTCAAATGTTGATGCTTTCTGGTTTGTGGCCCAGTTGAGCAGCTGCCCACCATCATTGCCCAGTCACCAAGCTCCCTTATCGCCTTCCCGTTTGATGAGAGCTATCCCATGACGTGCGAGGCCAAAGGGAATCCCCGACCAGAGTGAGTAACAAGTTTTGAAGGAAAGAGAGGAAGGAAAGCCAGAAAACAATGACACACTTGGACAAATATTGACATAGTAGTTCTCGGCACCAACACTGGGAATCATGTAATCTCAGCTGAAAGCATTGCTATTTTATTGTGTAGATTCACATGGATGAAAAATGGCCAGGAATTCGACCCCTCTGCAGACCCCCGGCTGATGAAAGAAGAGGATTCCGGGACTTTTGTGATACCCAATAATGGGAACCTTACAGAGTACCAGGGAAGGTATCTTTGTTACGCCTCAAACAAACTGGGGACCGCCACATCGATGGAGATTGAATTCATTGTCCCTCGTGAGTAATATACACCTGCCTGTGTGTGTGTGTGTGTGTGTTGTTGAGGGGATCAGTGGGGGGCTTGTGTGATGCTCTATTACAGCTCTTTCTAAGTTACTTGAGTTCATTTCTGTGTACAGTAAGTATCAGTTGGCCCACTCCCCTGTGGGTCAATTTGAGATGACAGAAAGCATTTAAGCACATCTCATACACACTGAGCATTTAGCCTTTCCACCTGATTTTAAACATTGGTATTTTTGCTCCCACACACTTGATGAACAGTACATAATCCACACCTAGGTTAAACATTACAGTTTCGAATAGCGAGACACAGCATTCTAGCATTCTTTTAGAGCCATCCTTGGTAGGTGGCGAGAGCTCAACAGTTTGCTCCTTGTTTCAACCCGAGTGAGAAACTGTTTTTATAGCTATTGCCTTACTTTTCTAGATGTCCCAAAGTTCCCAAAAGAAACGCTTGATCCAGTTGTGGTGGAGGAAGGCCAGCCTTTTACATTAAAATGTGACCCACCCAAAGGAATACCCCCTCTGCAGATCTATTGGATGACTATCAGTAAGTGGCACTTTCCACTAATGTACGTAGCCTCTGCTAATGTTATCGCCACACATTATGATGGCTCACACTATTTATGTCCTCATATGGAAAGCTGTTTGAGCATTTATTCAAAATCCTATTCATCTTACGGTCCATATACAGTACTAGTAGGTTGTTTGTCCTTATTAGTAAGACAGTTCAGCACACTATATGACTTTTTTTCCCCACTATTGCCATCCACTACCGTATGACATTACTCGGGAGGCAAAACTGTGGGCTAGTGGAAATATACACTTAATTGGTACTATTAGTGAAGAGCTAGATGTTAACTAGTAACATTTTGTAATGTCACTAGTAGCACACAGAACACATTTCTGCCTAAAAAAATGAATTTAGCTATCCTAATTGTGTGCCAAAGTTGTCCAACTGGTGTGCAGAAATGTCTTGCCTGTTACAGAAATGTCCTATGGCTTGCATGTCGTAGTGTGCACAGTATTTGCATACAAGTTTGCGTAATGCAGAGCCGTTTGAGCCTTTAGTAAATATCCCTGTTAATATATATATAATAATATATGAACTAATATGCTCTTTGTCCTCATAAATAGTGAAAAACATGTTCTACTAGAGTGGCTTCGTCGTTCTACCTGTGCACTGAATAAATGCTAAAATAGCTTTCCGTAGGCCTTATTTTCTTTACATGTGGTTGGAAACATCAAATAACTGTTCTGACTTGCGAATATTTGGGTTTTTTTGTATGCTCAGACCTCCAACATATAGAACAAGATGAGAGGGTGTCTATGGGCTTGAATGGGGATCTCTACTTTTCTCACGCGGTGGAGAAGGACAGCAGGAGGGACTACTGTTGCTTCGCTGCCTTCCCAAGAATACGAACCATCGTTCAGAAGACAGCCATGTCGGTCGTTGTCAAGACAAGTAGGTGTATTATTGTTATTATTATTAATAGTTCATATTCGCAGTCATACAGCCTTGCCTCTTCCATTTTGTCTTATTCACATGCATGCCATTGGTTTTGGTTTGTCAGCTCAGTGATATTTGTAATTTTATATCCATTTTGTGCTATTATTTTTTTCATCCCATCCTCCTGCATTTCAGAAAAAGTTCATGGCATGAGTCCTGAAACTGGTGAGTTTTCAGTGTATTGTGCACATTTTAATGTTACATTTGTGAGAAGGACATACACGGCGGCTGTATTACGGTAATCTTCAAGAAACTCCTCATCTATTATCCCTGATTCATGTCCCAATAGCCAATGCCATCCTGCAGCGGAGACCCTTGCTTATGACGCCCTCTGGCGTCAAAACAGAGAAACATCTCGTCAGTGGAGAGGACTTGAAACTGGAGTGCATTCCTGAGGGATTGTGAGTAAAACTACATATATGCAAGACTGATTAGAACTTGATGTATCATAAATTTAAGTAAACATATAAAAACAACAAAATAGCTATAGTTTGACAATAATAAAGTGAATTATTTGAGTCAAAATAATAGTTTTTTTTTTTTTTAAATAATGGTCATTATTTGCAATGTTTGCCTAATCTTTGGGTCATTTCTTTGAAGTCCAACTCCACAGGTCGAGTGGGTCAAAATTGGCCATAAGCTTCCAACTAAAGCCAAACTAGAGAGTCATGGAAAATTGTTGATTGTGCCAAGTATTGAACAAGAAGATAGTGGCAAGTATATGTGCAAGGCTAAGAACCGACTTGGGGAAGTCGTCCATTACTTCACAGTCACTGTTGAAGGTAAATAAAGTGTTTGAAATAACCTTTGGTTGGTCATTTGGTAATATTTGGTAACTTGTTGATGAATATCGCATTCATTCACTGTCCTTCACTGCCAATGTCAGAAAAAAAGTCAAAATATCTGTAAAAATTGAGGGTGACTTTCATTTGCAATAGAGCTGTTAGAACAAGATTTCTCATGGCAACGTTATGTCCAAGTTTCCTAGTAAAGCCTGTCCGAAAGTCTTTTCTTTATTGCAACATAGCTCTTGCGCTGAATGAAATATACTGCTCCTCTCTCCTCAACTGCTTAATGGCTGTGCTGTATTCCGTTTGATCGAAATCATCTCGATTGTGTGTCTTCCCAGAGCCTCCAGAGTGGCTGTTGGAGCCTGAGAGTCAGCTCAGTATGATTGGCTCAAATGTGCTCATCAAGTGTTCAGCGACTGGGACTCCAAAGCCAGTGATAACTTGGAGAGTGAATGGTCTGCCTTTGCGTGGTTAGTCCCACACGTCTGCATGTCACTTGTCTTGTGATTGACTTAATCGATGTGAATTTGCAAATCATCAGTCGTTTTCTGACGCTTTTGGTTCACGTTCCACATCTTGGTGCATGTTGGAGCTAACAGAAAATGTGGGTGCTTAAAAGCTGCCTGAAATGGTGGCGAACTCTCAACTGCTCAGAGGATGAGCGGAATCTTCTTTGAAAAACTTGGAGTTTACTCCCGAGCTGTCACCAACTCTGAAATTGATCAAATTGAAATCTCTCTACTGGGATACAACGATGGTATCTAAAATGAAGGGGGAATATTATTTTATTATTAATAGAGTTTCAGCTTCTGATGAAATCTGCCGGTTCAAAGTGATGGGAAAGTGGGAGGATGGCATCTTAATACTGTGTACCGTCACTGTCTTGTCAAAAACACGTATGTCCAGTTTTTGAATTAAAAAAAAAAATCACATTAATGCGATGTTTGTAACACGTAAATACCATTCACGTAAAAATAAGAAAAAAAATGGACATAAATGTTTTTCACAGGACGGCGACATGTTTGTGTATTGTTAAAGCAGAGGCTGTTTTTGACTGCATAATCCAACAGCAAGATAATAGAATGTAAAAATAAAACACAGAAAAACATTTGACTAGTTGTGCTATGTCTGTTATGCTGATGTCATGAAGGGGATTCAAATATGCAATGCTAACAAGTCGTTTGTTTTACTGAGCCAGAAGCCAAACTATTGACTGTGTCAATCATGATGCTGGCATCAGCATGTACTGTACTTGCAACACTGCGATCTCCAATAATGTATAGTGAACAACAACAAAAGGAAAAATGTGGGCACCAATATTCCCCCATACGTTTTCCCGCTTATTCACCCATCTAAACAAAGTACTTCTGTTTTGTTAAGTGATCTTTAATCATTCTTTGCAGAAGCCCCTTCAGCTAACAGGGAGGTGTTTGATGACACTATCATTTTGCACAATGCCAAAGCATCTGACAGTGCAGTCTATCAGTGCCAAGCATCCAACAGACATGGAACCCTCCTTGCTAATGCAAACGTCATGGTCATGAGTACGTATGTTTTATATTACTAGACTTACTTTAAGTGTTGTTTTAGCATTTAGCATTTATGTGAAGACAATATTGTAATGACTGGCAAACTTGGCAGTGAGTCATGTTGAGATTGCAGCGTGACGTGTCCTGATGTTGGCATATGTCCATAATGCTGAAAGGAAGTGTCGATGAGCCTCACTCCATCATTGCAGCTATTTGCACTCCCAGAGGAACATCCACTTCTGTTCCTTGTCATTTAAATGCTAACAAGTTCTTGTCCATGCTAACAAGCATGTTGTCCAAGCTTAAGTTGCAGGAGTGGACATCAGAAAAAAAATCTGCATGTGTACTTATTATTCTGAGTGATGTAGGGGTTTAAACAAGGTTTACAGTATCTGAATGTTAAATTACCCAAGGCGAGACAGCTCAGTAGCATCCCAGTCTAAAACTGTCAAGGTGTACTGTATGTTCAGTGATTCATTGTGTCTTCCTTTTTATTCTTTGCACACAATTGAGGCACCGGAAAGATAACAGTATTTCCCCAAGTTCCCTCAAGTCAGTACACCAGACTGCACTGCACTGCAGCTCGACGCCACGCCTTCTTTTGTTCACAGAGTCGTGTTGTGCCATCACGAGCTCACACTGCTTCTCATTCAAAACTTCTGCCTTGCAGATATCCCTCCAATGATTATTACAAAGGAGGGGGAGGATTACACTGCCGTCGAAGGGAGAGGAGTGATGATGCACTGCAATGTCTTCAGTTCTCCGCCATCCACAATCACTTGGTGGGTGTAAAGGGTGTGCTATTCTTCCTCGCAACAACAGGGAGCAGTAGATCTCAAGCACTGGATGCATTCAGCATCAGTGTCCTTCATTAAAACCTTTTTTTTTTTTACCAGATATTTTTTATGGGCTCCATACATAACTTAAAATTATACTGAAACATATGGTGTGTTGAATTTACCCTACTTTATTTTAGCAAGTGGTTGCATAAAGTAAAATCATTTGGATCCGGATACATTATTGAAGTTAATGTAGTCAACTTACAAGCAAAAATCTGGATCCAGATGATTTTATTTCGAACAAACGGTTGACGTAATAAAATTGGGTAAATTCAACATTTTTTTCAGTGCATCAGAACTGACGGAGACAAAGTGTGTGGTTAACGAGCAACAGCAATGAATGACTACATGTTATACAATACATCCATCCATCCATTATCTGTACCGCTTCTCCTCACAAGGGTCGCGGGGCGTGCTGGAGCCTATCCCAGCTGTCTTTGGGCAGTAGGCGGGGGACACCCTGAACTGGTTGCCAGCCAATCGCAGGGCACACAGAGACAAACATCCGCACTCACATTCACACCTAGGGCCAATTTTAGAGTATCCAATCAACTTACCATGCATGTTTTTGGAATGTGGGAGGAAACCGGAGTGCCCGGAGAAAACCCACGCAGGCACGGGGAGAACATGCAAACTCCACACAGGGAGGCCAGAGCCGGGATCGAACCCACGACCTCTGAACTGTGAGGCGGACGTGCTAACCAGTCGACCACCGTGCCGCCTTATACAATACAATACAACTTTATTTATTCGTGTCATTTCATAACAGCTACAGCCGTAACAAAGCACTTTAGATAAACAAAATAGAAATAATACAAGCATTTAAGGTATAGTGGGTAAAATGGTGAAATGGTAAAAAATGTAGCCTTGGCATCAGTGCGTCAAAGAATGTTGAAAAGTTGACATATTGTGTTGTATTTATTGTCTACAGGAGCAAAGACGATTCCTCTGAATCTGTGGCGGGGCCGAGGTTTACCGTCCATGACAATGGCTCATTGGAGATCTACATCACAGAAAAAGAGGACACAGGACAGTATACATGTTACGCCAAAAACACAGAAGGATCATCTGCCATTGAAGCTTCACTTTACGTGAAAGGTATAATGTGTTGTACTTGATGTGTTCGTATTGGCCCGTAGTCCTCCTTTAGGAGGGAACTAAACTAAATAGTGTCCTGCTTATAAAGATCCCACGAGAATAACAGTGGCTCCGGAAGACCAGCAAATCCTAATAGGCACCACAGCCCAGCTATCATGCCTGGCAGAATTCGACAAGTCCTTCAGCAAAGACTTTGAGCTCCTGTGGGAAAAAGACGAGATGGACATAGGCTTCAATTATACAGAGAATTCAAGGTAGGCTACTGGATTTTTGTATTGCATTACAGACTTATTCCCAACGGGAAAGTCATTTTCATGCATAGTTTTGTCAATCAATACTGTGTATCCATCTTCTCGTTAACAGATACTTTGTGGAGGATGGTATCCTTCAAATTTTCAATGTAAGCCACAGGGACCAGGGTGTGTACACATGCGTAGGAAGAACTCCGGTGGACCAGGACACGGCGTCTGCATTGCTCATGGTGTTAGGTGAGTTAACACTGAAACACTATTTCCAGTCCAGAAAACCCCGCTAACATTTTAACCTTATGACATTTGAGAACGGGTCAATATGTCAGCAAGCCGAAGGCTTTAATAGTGAAGCCATACCGTGGCTTTAATAGTGAAACGCTGTATTTGACAGTATAACAAGCATGAGCAATATTGTTGACCAGAGGTGGGCATGCCGTCAGACTGACGGAACGGTCCATCAGTCCGTCACTCACGCACGCCCGTTTTGCTGACGATTGATGAATGACGGGACACTTGACGGACTGTGATTTTCACCCGTCAGTGTAATCATCGCTAACCACTAATCGTCTCTGACGGACGCCCGTTTTGCTGACATTTTTGGGGGAGACCGACTCACAGACCGACGGACTAATTGACTGACTTTACTGACTGACAGACAGACCAAGTGATGATTACAATTCGGTTCGTTACGAAAAATGACGGACTGATGAATGATGGACCGGCAAAATTTTGTAAAATGCCCACCTCTGGTTTTGACATCACCCCAAGCCATTTCAGTGAAGCAGTCTATTACACATCTTATCACTGTTGGTATGATTTGATTGCAAATTGTTGCCTTGGCCTTTTTTTCCTGCTAAGATTGATGTGTCTGTGATTTCCCCAAATCAATGTCATGTTTTTTTCAGATGTCCCTGATGCACCTGAGCACTTGGTACTGTCAGAACACAAGACCAAAAGTGTGAAACTGAAATGGACCCCGGGGGACAATCACAACAGCACAACCACAGGTGAAAGGAAAATCATTACTGCAGTATGACATGAATAATTTTCTGTTCTAATTTCATGCATGTGTTGTGTTTAGCACACATTTATTCGACATGTATCAATTATTGATCCAGCCAAGCATGAATTGTGATCAGTGTCTCTGTTGGATATACAAGCCCAAAGCAGAGAGCAAGGAGAGCTCCGCACAGCCTGTGGTTAGATAAGCAATTCTTTGGCAAGAACCATATCGCTTAGGGGCTGATTGTCTCTCTGCCTTTCAACAGAGTTTATTATTCAATATGAGGAGAGCCAGTGGGAGCCTGGAAATTGGAAGGAGCTGCTCAGGGTACCTGGGAATCACATTTCGTCCGTCCTCGAACTACACGGTCATGTCGACTATCGCTTCCGCGTGGCTGGTGTTAACGGTGTCGGGAGGGGTCCTCCCAGCGAGCCCACAGAGAGATACAAAACCCCTCCAACAGGTCTAATGCATCCTCCGTGTATTGTTTGGTATACTTTATACTTTTGGATAAGGATCCTGAGGCCACTAAAGCTGCCGACGTTCAACACACACAGACATTCAAACACTCTGAGCTGTGACATAATTGATTCCACTCTTGTTGAAAATCTTGTCTTTTGTGTGTCTATTTCATTTGAGATTTCTTTCACACTAACAATTCGGACTAAATCGTTACTCACTCTTTTCCACAGCCCCTGACAAGAACCCGGAAAATATCAAAATCGAAGGTCATTTGCCACATGAAATGGATATCAACTGGGAGGTAAGAAAAGATTATGGGGTTTGTGTGATTACTTTACAGCGAATCTTGTGTGGACTAACTGAATAACTCACATTGACTACCTTCTAAGTTAGATGAAAATGAATTAATTTTAATTATTTGACTTTGATCTAAATATGAATGAAAATCCATTGAAAGTTGTCCGAAAGAAAGCGAATGTTCGTATTCGGTTTTATTGCAGTGAGAAAAATCTTGCCTTTACTTATTCGCTGGTTCTTGTGTCATAGAAAGGTGGCTTCTGAATCCTGGATTGATGAGCTCCTCTTTTGTTAATGATGTTCTTTTGTGGATTATAGTATCTCATTCTATTTCTTGCAGAATGCCCTCTATTCAGAGATAAATTGCATTATGTTCTCGCCAGATTCTACATTTAAAAAAAGCCCCTCTAGAGCAAGATACTCATCCCATTGTTTTAATAGATGGCAAGATAAAACACTTCGAGCGCTCCAAGCACCGACTTTTCATTTTACTCAAATGGAAGGAGTGACATTGGGGAAGAGAAATACAAGTGCTATTTTACACAATAAAGGAAGCCAAGTTTAAAAGCCACCTCTCTTTTTTTTGCTCTTCTTTTTTATTCAGCCCTTGTTGCCAATCGAACACAATGGGCCAGGTCTTGAGTACAGAGTGAGCTACAGGCGGCAAGACTTGGAGGAGGACTGGAAAGAACACATTGTGAAGAGACACTCGTTTGTGGTGAAGCACACACCCACTTTTGTGCCCTATGAGATCAAGATCCAAGCCAGGAACAACCAGGGTTGGGGCCCTGAGCCAAACATAGTGACTGGCTACTCCGGCGAAGATTGTGAGCAATCACTCTTTTGATCTGGGTTGAAAATTCCACTAATTAGTTTTGTAATCTCTATGGCCAACAGTATCTAATGTGAAGGCATTGCTTGTGGGAGAATCATGAATGTTTAAGGACATTGGCTTAAACCAAGGGTTTTGGTATACTGTTTGTCTGGATTTTAAACAGCTGCAGACTGCAACTTTTATTATCTTACCCCCTTGCAGCAAATGTAAACAATGTTTGGGACCACAACTTGTGAACAAAATGTTTCGTTTTTCAAACCACAGCTTGGTTGGATGGACTGTACAAGCAAGTGTGTCCTTGCACATTGCAAAGTACTGCTACAGAGCATCCATGACATTGAATTCTATGGAATAATATATATATATATATATATATATATATTACTTAATTTTTTTGTCTGAAAAGTTGCTAGAATCTAACTTTAAACGTAATCAATGCGTACCCTCTGAGAGTCATGTTTTCCATACTGACATAAGCTCATATGCTTTCTAGATATTGAACGGTCAATTTTCGAGTAGCCAGTGTGTTTGTGATCTATGGTTTTAATATAAAAAGAAAGGACAGGAAAGAGGAAGATTATATATGAATGAATCCTTTTTACTTCCCCTTTACTAATTCATCTTTATGCAGTACTATTCAGCAATTCCTTAACATTTTATTGAAATAACTGAGTATGAGTTTGGCTTTGAAGGTTGTGTTCCGGTACTTTTGTGTTTTCTGGAGAAAAGCAACCACCTGTATTTTGTGTGTTTAGCTTTCTTTTGGACTTGTCCCCAGGAGGCCAACACAGGTCACGACCTCTGTAGAAGATAAATGGTCCTTTATGTTACTAAGTTACTTTACACATTTCTGTGGCTGGTGCTAGAGCCCCTCCATCCCTGTAGTTCAGTGTTTTCCCGATATATCTATACCTATGTTGTCTGAACTTCATTTGTTTCACAATATTTCTCTGTGTTCTAAGCTGTAGTTCTCCTTGTCTGACATACATGCAGCATGTTATATATTCAACTGTGTTTGCTTTCACAGTTCCGTCCGCTGCACCTGATGATGTAGCTGTGGTGGTGATGAACAGCTCAGTGGTCAAGGTCAGCTGGACCCGTGTAAACAAGGACAAGTTGCATGGACATCTGGGAGGCTACAGGGTAATACTTCAAAACAGACCCTTGTTTTTAGCCACAGTTTAAAACGAATGACCCTGACCTGCTCTGAACGTTTGGTGCTCTCATTCCGCCTTCACCCACACATCTTCCTCAGCACAATTCACTTCTGCATACCTCCCTTAAGGGGACTGTGTTGTTGGATCTTTACCGGGGTGGTACTGAGCGTCTCTTTCTTTGTAGATAAACTGGTGGCGTCTGCGCAGTTTGCTGGATTTAAAGAAAAGACACGGAGATAAACACACGCTAACGATACCTGGCGACCACAACCATGCTATCGTACCCAGACTACAACCCTTCTCCGAGTACAGTCTCATTGTCATGACTTTTAACGGTCGTGGCAACGGTCCCGGCAGTCATCCTGTCAACTTCAAGACCCCAGAGGGAGGTAGGATTGTGGAAAAACAACATAAAGTGTATTGATTTAGAACACGTGAAGCCACCACAGAGAACAAAAACAAAGAAACATTCGGTTTCAGAATTCAGCTGCTTACTATGTTTTCACCTATTTTGCCCCTCGCAGTCCCTGAGAAAAATCCAGTTTTCAGGGTCACAGACACACAGAAGCACACTGTCTCTCTGGCTTGGGCCCCACCATCAGAGCCTAATGGGATTCTGACAGGATATCTTTTGGAGTATCAGCTAAGTATGTATCCATTCGCTTCATAATAACAAGTCACCCAGATATAATCGCACAAAAGAAAATATTGCATTTTTTTCCCTTTGATTAATGATGTTAACATCCTTGGCCTATTTGCATTATTTAAATAAGGAAGCAACTTAATACACATAACAAATGTGGAATTTTTGGAAACAGCGTACCACACTATTAGAAAGTCTTGTCTTGTCGTCCACACCGAATCACATATTAACAACATGGTGTTGATTTTCATCTAGGCTAGCCCATCACAGAAACGGAAATAGTTTTGCCCCATGAATGGCACTGAGGTCATAATGTTGTCAGAATGTGTGTATAGGAAACATGTCAGGTTGACGTCAGAGTGACGTCTGCTTGCCTGCGTGTCATAAACCATTCCTTGACTCATGCAGAGCAAGGCCACAATGTCATACTTTGTTTGGGTTCCGTTTTACTGACCCCATGCTGTTGGCAGGGGACATCACGGCAATCGCTCACAGTCCCAACATGATCTGAACACATCCCACGTAGACACACACTGCTCTCCTCAAACAAAAGTAAAAGTAAAGTTCAGGAGTAACTTCCAACATCATCTTGTTGCCACATTTCCTGGCTAATTGAGTTTGATTTGGCAGCTGGGGAAGAGGGCCAAATGTCACAGTGTATTTCAGGAGAGGACACTTTCAATGTGCCTCAGCGATAAAGCTGATTGACTCATTGAGGTGTGACTATGTTAAAGTCCCCTTGAAGGTAGCCATGTGCAAAAAGTTGGGGATAATGCAGCCAGCTGCCAAGGTACCGTCAGTGACGAAAGTGAAAATTTCAAGTTAAGGAGCAGCTGTTACAAGGCTACACCCACCCGCATGTCAGGCTTTAATGGCTTTGCATCACACTAGTTTCACTGGCAGGTGTTCTGTAACAAAATCTTTACATGGAAGATGCAATGGAGTAGAATGGATACTGCCTAAATTATTCTGATCATCATATCAAATATGGTGTCTTATTTGCAAATGTCGTTTTAGCCAGAAACTCAATGTCACCCCCCCCCCCCCCCCAAAGAAAAAACGATCCCAAATCGGGGGGGAGTATTAATTACGGGTGTTAATATGACACAAAAATGTTTCACCTTGTTTAGACAGTACCTAGGCACCGCAGCAACAAATTTCATACTATGCATCACGCCACCGATGCGGTAAGGCCAACTTCAAAATAAACCTTACCAAACCAAATAATACAAGAACATAAATGCCTGGTTGCGCTTTTATTTAGAATTCGTTACCGGCAGCGTGTTGAGGCGTAACAGCTGACTTGACTTATTTTCCAGACCCTGAGTCATTGCCGTCACCAACTATTGCGACTTGCTATCGACTGTAAGGACACAACGGTGTCCTGAAATAACGCTCAATCGCTGATTAAAGGTGCTAAAGAATGACTTATTTATGCTGACACTGTATTCTACGGCGCCTGTTGCAACGTTTGGCAGTGGCCGCGCTGGCAAGGTAGATTGGCTGAGACATTAAAAAAGGGAGCACCTTTCAACTGTCATGTTTTATAGTTTATAGTGAGACTGTGTTATGGGAGCATTAAAAACTTGCACAAATGTGACAAGATGATAACAATGGATACCAGCAAATCAGGGTACTGTATTATACACGTGTACAGAGAGAAAAAAAAGTTTTTAAGGTTGATTTTGGGGGAGCGTATTATACACGGGTATGTATTATACACAGGATTTTACGGTATTTAAACACTGAGAGTTCCCAATTATCCAGACCTTGTACTGTATACTTTACCTATAGAACATGGTTTCAAAATTTACTCCACAGCTTTTTTCTTAGCATCACTTATAGCGCAGGGCTAAATTCCAATGAATAACAGTTAAATGAAAAGAGCATGCTCATAACATCTTTTTGGTACAGCATTCAGTGTTTTATGATTCATCTGTGGGTTAAATCTCCAAGAGTAACATTATTTTTGGTTTTGTCAACTTATCATTGACTGTAGTTAACAACACAGAGGAAGTCGGGCAACTGCAGACTATTGACATCAGCAAACCTGACACGACCAAGTGGACCCTGCGGGACTTGGAGCCTTTAAGCAAATACAAGTTCCACCTGCGTTCCTGCACCACAGTGGGCTGTGGGCCCATTATCAGTGAGGAGAGCACCACCACCCTTGAAGCAAGTGAGTAATAGAGGGATGCTACGCTGTTTAAACTGGAGTGAATTAACTGGTGTGTGTTGGTGTTACATTAAGAGGCAACAACAACATTAGAGTTATGGCACAGAATTGGTTCAGTATAATCCAGGCTTAGTGAGGCGCGTAACAAAGCCATTTTTTTTGGTTTGCTGTAAAAGCTACAGCCTGGGCAGCCAAGCTTTTCTGTTGTCCCACTAATTTACATTTGTGGACAAACAATTTAATATGTCTGTGCTGTCGCTTTTCATTTGTCACTGCCAGAGCAAGTGCTTATTGATTGGACGGAAAGTGCAAGTTATGAGACAATCAGCAAAGAAAGAAAATTGCTTTGAGCAGGGAGTAACTGAAGGTTCTGATAATGAATTGTGCAATCATGAAAGAGAGGCTGGCTAAGTCCGCATAATGATCCACCTTGTAGCATGTAATTGTCTCTTTGTCATAACATATCATTTGTTGTGGATTACATGGCACACTTCTAGTGAAGGCAATCTGTGGACTCGACTGTGGGGTGAACAATTACAGAGGAAATGAAACAGAAACATATTTAACTTTCAATCCAAATAGACCGTAGGCATCCTAGATGACTAGACAGTGCTTTTCATTTCCTATCACTTTGCCATAATGAAAGTTATTGTTATTTGGCTGCAAATCCTGCCAAGAGAAACGTAATTGTCTCTGTGTCTCTGTGAGTGTTGTGTTTTTGAATGTTAAAAAGCAAGAGGAAGTGATTACAAGAATTGTCTTTTCTGTACTCCGTTTGAATTCTTTACATCACTGCATGTGTAACAATTACAGTAAGTATTAAAGGTATTAGTTTAGTATTCGCTAGCACCTTGTGAGAGTACACTGTTTTTTTGTTGTCTACTCGCTGTCGTGCTGCGTATAAGTGCTTCGCTTCAAGCGGAACCTTTGATCATGCAATGTCTAATGTGGTTGAACGCCTGCTTAGCAATGCATTTGCTTCTCCCTTTTGTATTTTTTCTTTCATTTATTTTTCCGCCCCTACAGCTCCCACTCTGCCTCCCGCTGATGGCCCCAGTATGTAGAACAGCATAGATGCATGGCATTTCCCACATACACATGCAATCACACATGGCGCTGGAGCTAATCATATCAATCATGTCATTATGAAAAAGAGAAGAAAATATTCTTCTTGGCTCTAATTGTCTCATTAATAATTCTTATATTCAGAGGTCAAAAGTATAATTCATTCTCTTATGTATATATGTGATAATGTTAACCGTGTCTCCCGAGTGATACATCGTGTGTATATGCATTCTCTTATGCATATACACAATAACGTTAACCGTGTCCCCCCCAGTGATACATAAATGTGCCCAATGTTGACTTTTATTCAGCTAATATGACAATTTCAATTCAAGATGCAAAATGAATGGGATAAAGGTGTTTGAAAGCAGGATCATACTAGACTAAACAATAATTTACGCAGAATTCAAATTCCGTCTTACACTGTAGCAGCATGAATAGTCACTAATCTAGTCAGAAGTTAGTTCCAAAAACAAGCATGCCAACACTAGAAAGTCATAATATGAGCCCTATCACAATTAATATCCGTAAGGTCTATGTTTCTTTTCAGGCAAATCAGCTTCTCCCTCACCTCCAAGCACTCTCAAGTCCCCTTTGACCAAATCCACTCAGTCCACCATAGGTAGAACCTCAGCACATACGGACACGATAATGCATCAAAGCCATAAGGGGAATTAAAAAAAAAAAGTTATTAAAGTTTTGTCAGAGAATTTTAAGCACATAATCACTCATTTACTTGACTTTATTGTTGTCTTCGTATAAACTGATTTTTGAATCATTTCCGACCCACACGTTAGCGATTTTATGTGCATGATTTATTGCCGTTACTAAGTTATAAGTGAAACTGCCAACTGATCAGTTGGTTGTAATAGAGTTTTCATTTCCCTGCTAAACCATTGGGGATTAAAAGATACAAGATCTATATTCTAGCCAGACGGTGTAGCTGGAGAGTGCCATCACTTGAATTGGACAAACACATCTAATTGTCAGTGATTGATTTTTTTGGGCCTCGGTCCCCACTCTACACGGCAGTGTATTGACCCAACAGTCACCTGACTGGCTAAACAGCAGTACTGCGTCAAGACAACACCTTTTCTGAGCGGAGAGAAAATGAGGAGGAATGTCCTCCGGGGCTATGCCGGTGATTTGTGAGCGCATGCTGGGAAGGGTGATATTTATCGGCCAGTGGATGAATGGATAAGTGGAAGCTGTTGAAAGTAGTCATATCCGAATATTTGCTGGCGTCACCTTATCCAAAAGTCCCCTTGACTTTGCTGCTGCATCTTATAGAGCAACTCCCCGTTGTCTGAACAGCTGGTTTCTCCGGCATTTTTGTAGCAAGCTGAGAAGTGCAATGACAAAATAAATAAAAGCACGCACATACATACACACAGGAGACAGCCTGAGGATATTTTTAGTTCAGGGCCTGATCTTAGTCAAATTCATTGTGCAGGTCCAATGATTGGAATTACCATAGTCGTAGACTAATCCATCAACATTAGTCAAAGAGTGTCATTTGCACTGGTTGCGATGGGCAACACAGACGCAGGTGTCCATGTGTGCTGAATTATCACCTGAGTAAATAAAGCACCTGAGCTGAAGGCACGACAGAAGATTTGCATGTTTGCCATGGGGAAATGAAGTGGATTGATGTCGACCTGCTCAGACAGCAGCTGTCAAGGCATACTAATGATGCACATTATTCACTACATTATTAGATGGTGTTCCTCCCCGGTTGACTTGCAAAAGGCCAACTTATTTGATACGTCTGAATTTGTTGATGCAAATGTGTAACTAAACATGACTTACAAAGTACCTGGTAACCTGTTATTTCTCCACTCGCTCTATGTAGTTTAAGCATTTCTTGCATTTTAGTGAACGTATATTTGCTGTCTATGTGTCCATCATTCTCTGTGCTGACATTTTTTTTTTCAAACCTATAGTTGTATTTGTGGGCAAGGTCACCACTTAAATGTTTGGAACAATGATAACTTTACGGAAAGGATGTAATGTACCGCATCTTTGGCGGTTTTCACGCAAGTCTAGTTTTTCTTTGGTTTATTGTGTTTTCAGTTAGCACCTCACACAGACAACCGCAAACGAGGTTGATGTGCTCCAGTCGTGCTTGTGACGTGCACCTGGCTAATTGCTGGTGTATTGTAGCCTGGTAAATTGGACAGAAGTTATCATCTGAACAGTTCTGCTCCACTTTTGGTGTTTTACTTGTGCGTTATTGGGTAACTCTGCTTGATATGTTTGCTGTGTGAGGACAAATCGAATCAGGGGGGGACACGGACATAATGTTTACAAACCCATTAGCTGATTTAAACCTAAGAAAGCGGATTACAGGTGTGAAAGCACCGTTATATTGTGTGACAACCCACTGCTGCCGCTGATGCCATGTTTGCAAGATGTGAATGTTGCTAAGAAAGTCAAAGTTCGGGTTTAGAGTGACAGTACTGCACAAAGCTAATGGAAAATTGAGTTTTCTTTCTATAGGTTATTGCTCTGACATTTTCCGCTCTTCTTCCATGGCACTTCTGCTGACCGATGCACAGGCCAAGGTTACTCTATGTATACAAACTTGATAAAAAAATAAAAAATAAAAAAAAATCAACAAAAAAGATTTAAACAAACAACCTCCCCTTTTTAACTGACTATAGGTATGTCCTTGCAGAGCGTGGTCCTCTCTTGTCTGAAGGATTTAATCTGGCGGCATGGATCAAGGAATTCCATTTGTATCGTGCTCCATACTTGATTAATTAGACAGGCGAATTAGCTGTTTAATATTAATACTGGACGGTTTCCATCACTGGACTACTGCTTCTGCATCAGATAGGCTATGTCGATGTAAACATTCAATCAAGCCGCCCGCTAAAAAGGTTAAGGCGTGTCAAAGTCACTGAGTATTCTTCTCCTCAGGTCTTGCCAGCATCCACGGAGGAATATCTAACCAGGGCTGGTTTATTGGCCTGCTGTGCGCCATTGCTCTACTCACACTCATTGTGCTGATTGCCTGTTTTGTCAACAGGAATAAAGGAGGAAAATATTCAGGTATGTGCTCACATACAACCACACACAACCTTTTTATAATCACAGCTTCCTTTATTCCTTGTAAGATAATAACAACATGAGGAAATTAGTTCATATGTCCTGTATTTGAATTTGACATTATTTGCACATTCAGATTTTCCAGCAGCATTCCAAACAACGTAAAGCCCACAGCGGGACAAGATGCAAATTCTGCACATGTTCGTGTCCAGTTAATGATGACATAGGCTTTATGGTTATCTTACTTTTTTTTTCTTCTACTGGGATCTCGAGAGTCCGTAATTGCCTTTATTATTCACAGCTAATGGCCATCAGGTTGGTGTCTGGGTAGCGTTCAGCCGTCATGAAAACAAAAGGGATACACAGCTCGATTCTTTGTTCTCTCATTAAATTCCCATTATTGTTGTCTCAAATTGCTATTATTTGTGTAAAACTAACCGGCCCCTGTGTACAATGTAAATCACTTAATTGTAAATGTTCCATCCACATCAACAAAGGACACTCAAAGAACATCTCTTAGTGACGTGTATTCAAGAGATCGACTGCATCTTGTGAAATAGACAACAGTCAATTGTTGTGAGACGGTGCCTTTCATTTGTAGCTCTCTTGAGCACATGTTTGACATTTTCTCCTCATTTTGCGCACAGTAAAAGAAAAGGAGGACCTTCATCCAGACGTGGAGTCCCAGGGTATGAATGACGACACATTTTGCGAATACAGGTAAGTGACAACCTGAAAGCAGTACTTCATTATTAGTCTATTTCCTCCAATCTCAGTACTACTCTTTATTCCTCCCTTATTGCTGCAAAGAGAACGTAACACTCATGAGGTTGACACGGAGCCTCATACTTCTTCTGTGGAAGAAATTTGATGGTGCCTGGGAATTGGAATGTACGTGATGAGCAGCAGTAGCATCGTGAGCTGTTTGCACATCGGTCTTGTTGCAGTAGTAGTTGTTTCTAGCTATCGTCTGTCATTAGACACAGGGCGGTTTGTGACCAACGGGAGCTAGGGAAAATATATATTTCTTTAAAAAAACAACCTACTGTTTAATGTTCCCAAAGACGAACCTTTAGGGAAGAATTCATGCATTCACATGTAAATTGCGTACAAGTGCTGCACATCAATATGGAGGAAGCCACACCATCCCTCAAATCATGAGCCATTTTTCCACCAACCGGTACAGCTCATTTCAGCTTGCCACTGGTGTGACACCCTAAATGACGATTTGAATTTTAGGATTTTGGTTCATGGTTAAAGCAATAGCAGCAATATATGAGAAAGGCCTCGCTGTCCCACACTAAAATTGAAGACACAAGAACAATTCTATTGGCAGCGTCTAGCTTTATAAGTTGTGGCGAAACCGGTTGGTTCTGCATGGTGGAAACGGGACTGCTGTGCAAAAAGTACCTTCCCTAAATTTTCGTGTACACATGCAAAGGGGCAGTAATAATTATTCCAACACTTCTTCAAACTATAAAAAGTTCCTGTGGTCACAAAGCGCCTACAGTGTAGTGTGCACATTTTTTATAGACATTGCTTTCTGAAGGGAGCTGTTGCAGTGTTGAAATGCTGCCATTTCCTGTTCTGATGGCACTAGGCACAGACTGCCCAATGCACAGCAGGAATCTGAAAGCAATCAGTGTTTGAAAGCAGCTCTTCTCTGGGGCAGTATTATCTGTGCACGTTTCATTAATCCTGTAGTGGTCCAACTCATGACAACCCATGCCACCACATGGGTTGTGGTAGTCTATAATTTCCCAATCAGTGGGACCTACAAAGCACAAATGCAAAATGTGTCTCAATTTGGCAGAATTGTCACTTCCACTGCATGAGCAATTTGGAATTCCTTAAATTATTGCTGAACTGTCTGTCTAGCTCTGTTTTTCACGTTTCTGTAAACTACATGAAACTACATGAAACTACATGAAAATGACGTCTTTTCTCCTTTCACTTTTCAACCAAGTTCGGACCTTTTTTGAACGGACACAAGTGACGTCTTTTCTAAGTCTTTTCAACCAATTTTTGCTGGGTGGGAAATACCTGTTACAAACTTCATAGAAAATTGTAGTTGAAGAAATGTGATTAATCGCGATCAATTATGGATAATTTTGCATACTTTTACATTTTATTTAAATTTTATTCCGTAATGGCCGTTGCAAACTAAAACCATTGAAAGCCTTTCGTCCGTAAATATAAACCCAACTCATGGCGGAGATTTAACTCCATTGTCGTTCTCCAACAGCGACAACGATGAGAAGCCACTAAAAGGCAGCCACCGCACTCTGAGCAAAGAGATCAAAGCGGGGGACAGCGGGGACAGCCTGGTAGACTACGCGGAAGAAGACACTCACTTCAACGAAGATGGCTCCTTTATAGGCGAGTATGCGGGCCGTAAGGAGAAGAGGATGTCATCTGAGATCAAAGCCACCGCTCAGAGCCTGGCGTGAGCAGCCCAACTTCCATCCATCTTCCTCCATGCACATTCTCTTCATTAAACCTGCTCAGCGGGACAAATGGAAGTGAACACAGATGATAGTGATGCAGTGCACAAGTTTTGTGTCAAATGCAATGCGTCATTGCCAATGGAACTGCCATCCTCATTTTCTAAAGCCCTTGTTTGTTTGGTTGCAGCTCAATGACCATTAATAAATACTCGGGTGTATTTATATACAGTCAACCCCTGCATTCTCGCAGTTCCGCACCCGTGAATTTGCATTTTCGCAGATTTATTTTTCAATATTTTTTAATGTTTTTTGTTTTGTTTTTTTTGGTGGGGGGGGGGGGGTGTTCCAAGACGTTTTCCCTCCATTTCCCCTTGTTTCTTGTAATGAACAAGAAACAAAAAAAATGTAGAATGTTTTATTTTTTTTTATTTTGGGGGTTAAAAAAAATAAAAAACCTATACAGATTTATGTTCTTTGTGGGGCCCGGTAATGCAAATAGCGGGGGCGACTGCGTGTGTGTGTGTGTGTGTGTGTGTGTGTGTATGTATATATATATATATATATTTATATATATATATATATATATATATATATATATATATATATATATATATATATATATATATATATATATATATATATGTATGTATATGTAGTGTATCTTATACTGTACATGAAGAGTGTCGTTTTATTATTATTACTACAATAAAATGTAGAGGGCTTGTTTTTGATTATTGTTCTGTGAGCTACACTAAATTCAGCTCCTTGTTGCAACATAGCCCTCAATGGGCCTCATTCACGAACAGTGCGTACAGACAAATTTGTGCTCAAATCCTCCGCATGTACGTTTAATTGGCAAATTTCTTATTCAGCAATATGTTCATACTTGCGTAATCGAACAAACTTAGAATCTCCTCATACCATGCACAATCCTGAATAATGATGGATCAGCTTGACAAACAAAAAAAAACAACCTTCAGCATCAGCTGGGATGTGTGTCAAGCGAATGCCAATTTATTGCCAAATAGGGGCGGAGTTAATGCAAATTTGAGCACCACAGGCACACGGCGTCTTTTAGAATGAATTCTGATTCATCAACACGCACACAGTGGTGTGAAGAAAATGGGCACATACGTCATGAATTTGATGGTGATTGTGTGTACTTCCTTAACTTGTGCACAGGGTAAGAACATTTCCACGCATTTTATTAGTGAATGAGGACCAATTTTATTTTGATAAACACATATATCGATTCAAATGTATTCTTCTGTCAGAGCAATTAGTGATTTTTTTTCCTGTTTAAGGTATATTCAAAATATGATCTGTCTGTAAAGGTTACTTATTAACTTATTTTCCAGTGACATTTTACTGGACATCATAAATATTTTTGAGTCCTGATTCTCTTGATGTTAGAAGTAAAAATTGTTGTTATTTTACCTCATAGGGAATTTGCTCATTATTGTTTGCTTGCTATAACAGCCCAGTTTACAAAATGTCACATGATGAATGTATAGAATAGGTGATTTCAAAATCTGAACACAATATTTTTGTGCAAATCACATAATTTCACTGTGTCCAAATATTAAGAAAATTTGTTAACGAGAGGAAACACTTTGTTACAGACACTTCCGTCGTTATTTTACACACAAGTCTAGCATCATGGTCACTGCATTGTTTTATAAAAGAAAAAGAAGAATCTGCCATTTTGCATGTTCGGAAGATTAATTTGTGTTGTTGGATGTATTAAATTGCATTTTCTTACATTTTTTTAAATGACTTGTTTGCCTGTGGACTCATCTTTGTTCAATGACAAGGTACATTGCTACACCCAAAAGTCTCATTAGATGTAACCGTGGTTCCAAAAAACTTTCTGCGGCTAAGTATACCAATAATAAACAAGATATGAATTAGCATGAATTGATCTTATTATGTTTTAATGAAAGATGATTGTTAATGTTTGCTTTGGGATTCAAACATTATACAGTTCACCAGGACATCTTTGAGAGTTGAAGACTTTGTTGAAACATTTGGCTTTGGGAAAAACAATCATGAGAAATCAAAGGAAAGGACTCAGAAAGGCAATGGACCAGAAAGTGCGAGCTGTAATCAAGTCAGATGATTGATGGTAGGGAATCGAGTTTCACTAGGCTCTCACTTCACAACTCACATCCGCTCAAGATATTCTCACTGTGACACGGCAAATTCCACAAACACAACTTTCATTTGTTGGTGATATTGTTGCTTTTTTTTTTTTTTTTTTTTTTTAAGCTTCTCTTTTATTGCCTACAAAATGGGCGTCCGTCACCGGCGGATAGACGGACCGGTCCGTCACATAGGTGGAATGCCCAGCTCTGCATAAAGGCTTACGTGCGAGAAAGAGAAAAGAGTATGAGATGAAACATGGTGGAGAAAAAGCACATGATACAACAAGGGCAAAAGACAAAGGTTGTGGCTTTTGTCAGAGACTCAGGGGCAGGGGCGGGGGGGGGGGGGGATTAGAGAAGTTAGGTTCAATTCAAATCTTTCTCGCAGTTTTAACACTGCAAATTCCCCCTTCAAGCTCATTGTGACGGTTAATAGCAAACCTATAGGTGATTGAACCATTCAGCATCCATATCATACTGTGCATTATATTAGTCATGCCGGCTTTGTATTGTATCAAGCACTTCATTCAAACACTACCCTTGGTCAACAACAAATAGGCTCATATCATTTTCACTCTAATTATAATTTGAGCCGAAATCATCATATTGTAATTTTATGCCTGGCATGTTGGTTGATAATGATGTTTTTACACACAAAAAAAGAAAGAAAACATAACAGCTTCTCATTTAAATGGTAATTTTGTACCGCTGTGCATTTTTCTGGGGCGTCAGCACAAGCCTTCTGAAAGCATGCATGCTTCCAGATACAAAGGATGTTAAAGCGAGGACAAAGTGAAGGCTTCATTTTAGTTTGGTCCGTTTCGTTTCAAAAGTACATAATCTGCTTCCATGCAAATCTGAGGCAGGGTATCACAGTAAAATGTCTCAAAAGGTGGAATTTTATTGAAAGTTACATGATCTATCTTTTTTTTTTTTTTTTTTAATCAAGTGACTTGTCAGGGGAGTTATACTTGTAACAAAAAAATCATTAGTAGTCTGGTAATGATCATTTTAGTATATATATATATATATATATATATATATATATATATATATATATTGCAAAATAAAGTCCCAAAAGTCGATTTGGGATTGTCTGTAAAAATGTATTATTGAAGGTGTTACGACCCCTCCTCAACTTGGGCCATAACAGAAGGTATTTTTCCACATTTAAATGTCAAGTATACCACTTGTACTTGCTGTTGGCCCAATTGTTTGTCAGCTATTAAAAAGTCAATTTCCCATAAAATGTCGCCTTTAACTACAGTCGTGATATATTGTCAATTTAATTGATTGGAATTGGATGCTTTTTTGCCTTATGGTAGAATGCCTCACCATTTACACAGCTTAGACAGAAACAGATGTTTGACTGAAACAAGGCAGTGTTATGATCCCTCAGACTCTATCCAAATAAAAGCTTTGGGGTTACTTCAACTCATTTGTGAAACCAAATGCTGCACATCACTAACAAAATAGATCCCAGTGCAGAGAGGACCAATTCCCTCGGATGCCAGCTTATAAATATGGCGCTTGCGGGTCAGTTAGTCACTGACTTTAGAAATGAGCAGAACCCATTGCCGCCACCCAGCACCCCCACCCCCACCCCCTCCACCATGATTGTCTCATATCAGTTCTGTTATGAGAAGAACCAAACGACACTACAACAACATTTCTGGAAGAATAAAATTTAATCGTATGCATAACTGCCGTATTGCCTAAAGATGAGGCATAAAACAAAATAATGATTTTATTAAGTGCCTGTGAAACGGCTGTATTAAGCAGATAATCACTGCTTGCGGGTTGAATGAAATTAGGTTAATTAGAGCATCACTGGAGAGTCAGATTATGATGGAAAAAGTGTGAGCGAGAGAAGTCATGATATAAACTTTTGATGAGGGAGAGCTACGTTTTCTGTATTTTTTACGTTTTTGGTTCTCCATGACCATTCAACCCAAAGCAGGTAGCATTTTCATGGTAAAACAGCACAGCTGCAATTTCAGAATTTGTTTTTGGTGCGTTCAGTATTGGTTTGTTTACCATACTACCCGTTACGGACGCACAGACTATTTACAGTAGTGTTTAGGTTTCTTCCAGTGCCAATTTGTCACTTTTCCTTATCTTGTGTACCTTGAGGGCAGCAAAAGAGGAACAGCAAATACAATATCTGCAGATTGGCTTCAGTGGTCAAATTTTGTGTACGTGTTTATTTATACATGACAAAAAAAAAAAATCGATGACTTCATTCTTTTTTTCGGTTTCATTTACTTTCATTCATTACAAGCAAAAACCTTCCCATGTGTGGTCAACACCGGGTCCAGACCTTAAACGTGTGCTGCTGCTGGAGGATGTGTAGTCAATCACATCAATAAAACAAGAAAAGTCTGTGTTTGCAATTGCAATGTAGTTACCATTTAAGATAACAATTAGTCTAGATTATTTTCTGGCAACCTGGATGCCCCGTGCCACCGGATTTCTGCATGCAAATGTAAAAAATCGTTTCGAGCAGTCAGAGAGGGTCATTGAGGCCTCTTTTACAATGTCAATCACAAGCAATCATTCCGTCCCTGAAAAGGATCCAATACCCAAAATGTAATATTATAATCCAAGCAGTGAAAATTCGTCAATAATTATTTACAAAGTGTATTAGATATGTATTTTTAATAGATAGTATAATCAATAATTCACTGTGTTGGTCATATTACCTCCTATAATTCTAAGGGGGGTGGTATTTGAGTGATGAATCAACAAATACTGAGCTATCATTACATTAAACACAAAATTATATTCTTGACCCTGTTCCAATTCATTCAAGCCTCCAAAATTGTCGACCATCTTCAACCATGCTTTTATAATCTTTATGTGGCCATGGCAGCTGAGGTCAAGGGGTAAATATGTGCATACTCTGTTTTCTCTGAAAGTCTTCCTCAATATTTTTGCTACTGTATATCCTACGTCTAGATGATAGCGATAGACAAAGATATTGTAACGATGGAAAAGTCACATAAATTGACCTACAGTGTTCTTACACCCATCTTCCTCAGTCTTTCAGGGAATATTTCTGTATCATGAAGCAAGATAATACATTTTCAATGATGACCCACGGATGTTGGCTTAAATCATAAGGTAAACAGTCAAAATGTCTTGAAAATACTGATGGGGTTTATTTGAATCAAAATAAATTGCAATGTTTGTACACAGTACCAGTACAATACAGTCATTAAATTTTTACAGCAGTGTTTGCAAACAGACTTCATTTATGGGTGTTCAATACCCATGGAGAGTTCCCAGTTTGAAATCATCTGACCCTCATCAATGATTTGTGACTGCTCGGCAGGACATCGTTTTAACTTCACCCGCTACTTTGTTTAGAGGTCTTGGTTTGGCATGCGGTAGCCGGAGGACTGTGACAGCAGGAGTCGTAGGCTACTGAGCAATGCGGGGAATTAATGAAACATGCATGGGTAATGTGATTACAAAGCAGAATAAAAAAAGGAAAAGGCAAGAAGCAGTCAGGTGCACTTTGTCACAACATCACTTTGAGGGGCTTAGTTGTTGCTGTACGTTCATAACAACATAAGCGTAGGATCTGTGCATGAAGAAATTATGTGATCTGGCCTCAGTCATTTTGCACCCTAACCCCCAAATTGGGTGAAATACCTAACCCAGCGCTGGGTCTAAAAGGGGCTGAGCTAATTCTGGGTTATTCATACCCAGCACATTGAGTTGACTTAATTTGACCAGGCAGGTTGGGTCAGGATTTTGAACCAAAAACTACCCATACTGATAAATTAAAGCCAGGTTATCAGTATAGCTGGGGTTAGAAAAAAAAAAAAAAAGAAGAACCAACTTTCCCCTGTTAGGATTTATCACAGTGAGTGACTTGCATCATGTTATTGGCACAAAGGTTAAACTGGATGCCCTTCATGATGCAACCTACCGATTTGCCCTGATCTCTGTGTCCACAGTGAGTGGTGTTCCCCACAGAGCCATCCAGCTCCCGATGACATTTTTTTTAAATGTACCATAAAATTCACTTGAAGTTAAGTGCACAAAACTCAAAATTGGTGACCAGCTGTAGTTTTACACTCCACCTAAATCCAATCTTCAACCCAATTTGCTAGATCAGAAATAATTTACCTAACTTGGGTAAAAGTACCCCAGTCTGCTCAAAATCCAGTAAGGAAAACAAGCCAGCATTTTTAATGTATACAGTGGCATCGGGTTCAGGTTAAAAAAAAACAAAAAAACATACCTGTACACCAAAGTCTCTGTTCTGAGTTTGCTTTGAAAAGGCAGCTGTCTCAGCAGTAGTTTGCGCAGCTATTTCCACGAAAACATTCAATTCATCTAAAATGTTATTGTCATCCAAAATGGTAACGTGCTGAACTGAGCGACAGATTTGTATGACAAATTGCTCTGTGTTGAGACAACGGCCTTGACCTTTACATATTACAACATCAGTTCATTAATAATGCATTCGGTAGCACTTTGCTCAGTGCCATTACTAGATTTCACATCGTGAGTGAAAAAAAAAACAACAACAGCAGCTCATTCTTTTGCTTTTGCTTGCCAGCTTTGCCTGTCAGCCAGACTTTAAGGGCTCATTTAAAAATTAATGAGCAGTGCTTGCACTGTAAATAACTGCTGATAATGCACCCTGGGTTATTTGAAATGTAAAACCTTCTGTCATACTTTGATTATCTATGTATCTGCCCTGAGAATGGATCCGAGCACGGCTGCGCAGTACTAGTCAACTTATTTAGACAGACTTTACTGTTGTTGGGTTTATTATTATTAATAAACAAGTGCAGTTATCTATCTTGTATTTATAATTAGGAAAAAAAAATGCAGTGCAAGAGCAGACACGCCTCAGGGCTCTTCATCACTTGGTGTTCCTGTTCTCATTAGTTTTGTTCTGGATGTTCCCTTAAACAAGCCAAAACTTGCGTAATTTGTGTCTCGCTTTTGATACCGCGTGGCAGTTTCGTGAATAATTCATTCAGCTATAATTTGGATTCCTACTGCAAAAGTCACATGGTCAGTCTGACTATATTGGACCAAGAGTCTATTTCCTGCCGTATATCAATTTTTCATACCCAGCCATTTGTCCTTTGAGGGATGTCATCTCGACACTACATTTTGACATTTCCAGAATGCTGACGGACATCAGGAAAAAGATGTTGCTGTATTTCTTTGCCTTTGATCTGAATGACTGCTTTGTTTTGACAAAGGGAAAAAAAAAAACAGTTCACCAGTTGAAAGGGTTTCTGAGAACATCCTTTTTTATGACCTATTTGTTAAATCTATTCCATCTGCCTGTACTGTTTCACTGGGAGCATATTTGACAATTCAGACCAACATGAATCGAGTTCCGTGTCACCTAATTGTCAACCTGCTTGAAGGGTCTGGGCTTTGCCACCCCACCCAAATGCATTTAGAAAACGCTTGTGAAAGCGTGTTCCAGATGGCCATGCCCTTTAGAAGTGTCTCTCTTCCCGGTAATAGAGCGAGTTGGCTCTTACTCCCTTGGCTGAGTCCTGGGATCAGTCCAAGCGGCTGCTGTTAATGAGCCACGGTCTTCCCTCCTCTGTCATCCTGGATTCTCGAGCTTGGCATATATCTTGCTTCTATTTTGTCTGCCCATGTGTCTGCATGCGATCAGATGCGGGGAATTTGGAAGCGGTGCTCTCCGATGAAACATGCAGCATCAGTCTGTCCCACGCACGCTCACGACCCGTGCAAGCTAATCGTGTCTCGCAACTGCTCTGTTTCAGTGTTGCATCATTCATTCAAAGAGCAGCCAAATTGTTCACTGTTTTAGCATATATGCCCTGAATGGGTTTTTTTCTTGTTGAATTTACTTGATTTTATTTCATCAAGTGGTTGCACGAAATAAAATAATCTAAATGATTCAAATGATTTTATTTTGTGCAACCATTTGACAAAATAAAATTTAGTAAATTCAACACGGCATTTATTGAGTGTACATTTCCATGCAGCATAGAGGACTTCATAGCTTTTTCATTATTGTCCAGTTTGAAAAGATAACACAAACATGATGCTGTTTACTGTATCTACTACACTGAAAAAAGTTTTGTTGAATTTACTTAATTGGATGCTATCAAGTGGCTGCACAAAAAAAACCTCACCTAGATCCACACACATTTTTAAGATGTATAGTCTACTTAAAAAATGTATGTAAAAACAGTGAATATTCTCAATTATGGAACAAAGAAACTACAAAAAAGAAATGTGTTTAACATGGAGCAAAACATTTTTGAAATTTGAGAAGCGCATGGGTTAAAGTGATTCTAACAAGCTAATGGGACCAGCCGTGTTGTATAGTTTGGAAACGGTAGTAATGAGCAGAAGACAGAACTGGAAGTAGCAGATTTGAAGATGCTGAGATTCTCATTGGGAGTGACGAGAATGGATGGGATCAGGAATGAGCTCATCAGAGGGACAATACAGACTGGGAAGGTTGAAGACAAAGATGGAGAGGTCAGACTGAGATGGTTTAGTTCAGGGGAAAGACAGTGTGCGTATATTGGTAGAAGGATGCTGGTAGTGGAGCTGCCAGGTCTGAGGCAAAGAGGAAGACCAAAGAAGAGATTTATGGGTGTGGTGAAGCAAGACTTGCTAATAGCTTGAGTTCGAGCAAAAGATGAAGAGGACAGGGAGGGACAGAAGAGGATGATTTGCTGTTGCAAATCAGGGTTAAACCCAAAGGGAAATAAGATGTTTTTATTTTCTACTCTTATTTATAATTTCCTTTGTTCTTGTCAGTTCCTCATTTAAATCAGCCTTAAGTGTTTCTTCAATAATACATCTCCAGGC
The DNA here is from genome assembly GCF_054856515.1 of Filicampus tigris. Taxonomy (NCBI): domain Eukaryota; kingdom Metazoa; phylum Chordata; class Actinopteri; order Syngnathiformes; family Syngnathidae; genus Filicampus; species Filicampus tigris. The sequence continues at coordinate 21,088,701 of NC_141225.1, read as the reverse complement.
AGCTTTTATCTGTGGAAAGCAGAGGCTTTGTCTTTTCATAATATGCAGATGGCTTAATATTGTGTCCTTATATCACAACAGGAATGTGACTAAAGTGGACGTTTAAGTGAACACATTGGAACAGAGTGTGAAGATGAAGTGCTGTGTTTTAGAAGGAACAGAAGAAAACATTTCATCCAACCGGTGTGTATTTTCTATTCCCTTGCCAGAGATTCCTCACTGACATTCCGGGGGTGGCAACTTGCAAGTCAGTGAACAAACCACGGCACCGCAGCGCTTTCTTTGACTTGCCACCCCCGGACTGGAAAGTTTTCCATTAAAAACAATAAATATATATATTCTCCTCCATTCAACTTTGAATTTGGGGCATCACATGAGGGTTGGACCTGCAATAAATGCACAGCATGTCGCAGACGAAACCGCATGCTGTACATGACGAAAGACAAATAGAATGACATTTTCAAAGGCATAAGGTTAGAAGAGGGTTATTTGGTTGTCTCTCCCTTTGTTTAACATTGTTTTGCTCTGGTTAGACTTGTAGCCCAGTCATTTGTCTCTTGGAGAATGTTTGGTGCCCGCTTTTTCAACACACATGGCAACCCCTCTCCCCAAAGAGACAATTAGATGGAAAAATCTATGTTGTTTCAACAAGCAAATACGCTTTCAGAGACTTAATAAGAGCAAGGCGCGAATTGAGGTAAAAACAGAAGCTACAACAGACACATCAATAATTGGTCAGGCTATAACTGCAGAAGCCACAGCGGCAGTGGAGTCACCGCCCTTTTCTTTGCCATATTAAAAAAAAAAAAATGATTATGATACCCTATGATGTAAAAGTAAACACAAAAATCTAAAAAGCATGTTTGAAACTTCAAAAAATCCATTAAACGTACCTACGGAGACCTTTTTTCCACCGATGATGTTTGTTGAAGAGAGTCCACATAATCTGGACGGGCACACTCTTGTCAATAGAAATAAAGCAAGTTCAGGTGATCATCCAAGAAAATACACACAGAGACCAGATCAAGAAGTTAAAAGCATGAGAAGGCTGTCTTCACAGCTTTCATTTGCCATAAAATGAAAGTCTCTTGCTTGGTCCCACATAAAGCAATTTGTTGAGGCAGCTCATAAATTACACAGCCAGGCTTGGGTGCCACTAATGTCGCAAACAGGTCAGATCCTGGTCGAAAAGCATGGCTATAAAAAGGATTTCTGATTCTTGTCTGTCCTCTGAATTGTTGCTCACACTAGTAGGAGGAAATTCGGTGAGTCATTATAGTTATTGCAAAGGCCACGGCCCTAAGAAGTATTGCGCATCTCATGGGTGATTTTCGGAAGCATCTGATAATAGCACATCAAAGCATGTTAGTTGGAAACTTGAATCAGAATCTTGAAAATTCAAAGACAATTTTTCTTTTAATTATCATCATGCAGTATCTCGAAAATTGTCTCGTCCACCAAGAGTTGTGTTTTGTTTTTTTCACGCCTATTGGTTGTTTTTTGTATTTCTTAGGATTACACACTACTGCACTCTACAACATGCAAACTATATCAATATGCTCCAGAGTGAGTGCACAGTGAAAAAAATGTTGTGTTCATCTTGCTCAGTTTCATTTCATCAGGTGGCTTCACAAAATAAAATTTATTTTATTTCGTGCAAACACTTAGCGAAATAAAATGGAGTACATTCAACTAAAACTATTTTCAGTACATGTGGATGGACAGCCTTATTTCAATACGTTCTTATTCTCGAACAAACTGTCCGACACATAACATCAATCCCCATTTCACTTAACTTTCTGGACCTCCTAGCAACAAGGAAGACTTTATTATTAGTAACACTTTGCTCATGAGCAATATAAAGATGTGTAGATCCATGCATTTTTTTGCGTGTAGTTTTTACAGTTTTACAACTGTATTGTATATAGCCATTTATCAAAACCTGGTACATTCCTGCCTGAGTGTTCGCAGAGGACTTTCTCATCCAACTACTCCAATTTGAAAATGTATGTTGAGACCGTCAGGAAATGAAATTACTCTATTACTCAGGTCTGTGAACAATATCCCACTGGTTCCCAAGATAATTTAGTGCTGGGGTCACCAAACGTTTTGAAATTGAGACCGATTGCTTCTTGAGTACTGATTAATATGAAGGGCAACCAGTTTGATACAAAAAATGCTCAAATTATCTTAATGATATATTAATGATTTCGCTTAAATGAATGTAGTGGAGGAAACAAATAAATCTAAAATGAAATACATGTAACTCGTAGTGTTCCATCACGGGTGAGCTGCAGTGTTTTTGGAAAAAGCCGAACACTCATGTGGTCCTTGGGGATTACCTGCTGGCTGCGGGCACCATGTTGGTGACCCCTGCGACAGTAGGGCATCTTGAGAACATTTTATTGAATTTTGACAGGAATGTTGTATAGCAAAATGAGCCTTTCTTCTTGCTTGCTATTTCAAGGCACACATGAATTGATATTTTGTCATAACTGACAGATGATGCCAAACACTGAGCATAAATATGACGGTTTCAAGCAAATTATTGAATGTATCTATTATTACCGGCTTCTTCAACACTTGCCCAGGTTGTTCAATACCAGGAAGTTTGGAACATAGCACTTGATGTCCCACTGGATTAGCGGTAATTACATGAAATGAATACCTTAATTTAGAGGATGCGTCTGATAAGTGCGTATTTGCCCTTGGTATAGTTTGTATTCCTGGATCCCAAGCACATACTTCACAGATCATGAAACTGAAATCTACCCTTGCTGCTTGCTTTCTATTTCTGGGGGTGGATTTTCACAAGGGAGCCCTATATTGATAATGATGTTCATACTGCAGGCGTGCCCTCCTCGGGGATTTGCCCTTACATGAATGGCCGCTTGAGTTATTATTTGTAATGATAATGACTTCTCTGCTGCTTTACTGCTGAGGCCAAGGTCCCGGGAATATGGCACAGACCAACCATTGCATATAGTGAATTTGTTCCCCTCCATTCAAGGTGCTTTTGACGAATTTTGACCAAATCCATGCATAATCTTGAAATTCAGAGTTTAAAAATAGAATATTACAATATTTTATGGTAAAAAGTGTATTCATAATAAAACAGGTCTGTCCTGAACGATTCATTGGCTTGGCTGAGTGAAAATAGCAAAGGGGACTCTGTCTTCGAAAACTCACATTCTAGATTTGAATGAAAAAAAAAAAAAATAGAGCTGTTTTCTGACTGGAACAAAGGCCAAGGTAAATTACATTGACGAGAGAGGCCCATTAATTTTCCAGATAACCGTCCGAACCGTCAGATTCCTTTATGCTTGTTAAGGAGCTTGATTGACACTGGAACAAAAGAATGTTTGTAACGATTGTCCCTGCGCAGGGGAAGCCTCTATCTCCTTCCATGATTCAGAAGAATAAATTCAAAGTTCAGCACGAGTGCTGTGTGATATAAGGGCATTTACCTGTCTGATAGTCGCCTGCTCGAAAAGTTCCTTTGGTCTCAGGGGGGCATTTCACCTGCATTACTGCATTATGTACAGTTCTAACTAAACTGGAAATCTCATCTCTCGTTTTAACTGTTGAATTGCCAAACCAGCTGGTGATACCATAACGGAGGACAGACTCAATTGTGGCTTTGTAGAATATTTTGGTAATATTTTAACACACTCCAAATACTCTTAGCTGGTGGATTCTGGATGTGCTCCAAAGTACCTGAATGTTCTCACATGCCTTAGTTTCTGAGAACTACATTTTTAGACACTATCTGCCATGCTCACATAAACCTGATGATTATCATCCAGCGTGTCGTCTCGAGAATACATGTAGGTATTTGCCCCAATCACATCCTCATCTCACCATGGCCATGCTTGATATTCTATAAAACCATAGCAACAGTGTGGTGCATTAGCAAATCATCTATATTGCATTTTTTTTCCCAGTACAGTCGAAAACCTCACGTTGACGACCAGGAAAGACCAGGAAACGCAATCTGCCACTACCATGTGTTGCTCAAAAGGCAGTGGAGTGAACTAAAATCCCCAAAGGGGCAAAAGAGATAACGGTGATGCATGGAGTGGACTGTGTGGATGAACGCACCGAGGTCACTGTTGTCTAGTAAGAATCAGCTTTCCGTTTGTGAACTACTGCTCCAGACAGCTCCTCTCATGTTGGAGATTTGGAAGTCTTAACTGTCTCTGCTTGTATCCACCTATGACTACTATCTTGAAGTGCTTTTTACAAAAGAAAAATAATAAAAATAACAAAGAGAGACCAGAATGCATGTACTTGTATGCTGCAAGGGTTGTTGGACTATAAAAATAAATTTGAGTTGAGTTTCTGGTTACACATGCTTGACTCAAACACCTTGAGTCCAGCAGCCAACAAACAAGCTATTCAGAAAGATTGACTTGTTTTGAAATTTGCTTTCCTCAGTTGAAGTGTTTCTTTTGTACTTTTGTCTGGTGCTCCCTGTAAGAAGAAATCGAGTTTATGAATAAACTCTCACCGTTTTGAAGGGTAGAAAAGGAAAATAGAAAGGTCTGCAACATGCCAAAGTGGACTGGGAGCTTGCCTTTACTTTTTGCACCCTTCTTTTGAAATAAATACTTGGGCCTGGTGGAACTGGTGGCTTGGACAAGCAGCTGTTAATGATGGATGACGACAACAATGTCATGATTCTGTTTTTGTTTGGATTACATATGTTTTTGTTTCTGTATGTCTTCCAAGTTAGGTTTTGTTTCCACCTATTCTTGTCATCCTGGTCCCTTGTGTTAACCAATCAGCTCCCTCCAACCACTCGTCTCTTGTCCAGGTGTTCCTTATTAACTCGTCAGCTTGCATATATTTAGTTCCTTGGTTTCTTTCAGTCTTTGTCGGATCGTTGACGCAGTCATGTTTTCTCCTGGTGTTGTGTTTTGGATCTCTAGTGTTTCTTTGAGTTTTGGACTTTTGAAGATTTGTTTGTGCTGTTTTTTTGTTTTGTTTGTTTTGTTCATATATGTGTTTTTCAGTATGCCCTGCTTCTCCTGCCTCCCTGTATTTGGGTCCTCTACCATTCAATCGTGACAAACAAAACAGAGTGAAATTTGTCAAGATGTCGTGCTGAGTGTACATTAATGAGAAATAAAATGATTTTTTTTTTATTTTGGCAAATGGCTCCAATGACACAGAAAGTGAAACATTTCAAGGTGTCTGAATACTTTCCTAACCCACTGTATTTTGTTCATAATTAAAATGACATTTATGTCGTACCTGTGCTTAGGAAGTATGCCGTCTTTTGTGTTCCCCTGGTAGCGCTGATGAAAAATGGTGGCGCCCGCCATCATTTAAGTTGCCCTGCACTATTTTGAACATCAGGCTTGAGTCCAAAGTCAGCAGGGCATCGTCAGCAAAGCGTCACAAGACTAATTAGAGAAAACCCTTAGGACTTTGATGTATGGTTAAGAGCAATGCTATTGTGTCTACTGGTACTATGCAGGTTGCGAATATGACAAAGGGACCTGTGATAGGCACATAATTTACCACCATGTCGGCATTACTTGCCTTGTACAGAAGGCTGCAGTTCCACAAACAATGTGAAGTCTGTGCACTTGTTTAATGCCACATGCAACACTGGGAAAACGAATGAATGCCATGAGCACAAGCAGAGGTTCCTTTTATTAAACCACAATTGAATCCACGGAGTAGCAAAGGTGGTCAGCCTCCAGCATCATTAATGCACTGCGCACTGAATGGATTTGCAACCGACCAATCGTGCGATGAGGCGCTTGCATTGGCAGTAAACCGGTAGCTTTTTCATGTCAATTTGCATTGCAATTAGCTACCGTTGGCTCATTCTTGAGAAAATCTGTGACCAGAGTGAATCATCACAAACGCAAAACTCGCCGTTGTCATCGACATTTTTGGACTGTGTGCAGTGCTCCTCACACTCTGTCATCTGGTCAAAGGCCAGTTTGTCCTCTGCTGGATGGCTCTCCCTCCAGCCAAACTGTGTTCATTTTATCTCCTGTGGCACTGTCACTCATCTGACCTCTTGACCTGCAATATTTCTGCCAGACTTATTCCAACAATACTGCACAGCTCCTGAAGACATCATACTTCCAATACAACTCGTACCCTCACAACTGTGGAAAATAGATTCTGACACCTGCGATTATTTCAGACCTTTAAACGATGTTTCTTAGTGCACTCACAGAGTGGTGATAGATTAAGCTTTATCTTCACCGCCACATGGCACCTCCTTTTTTTTCTTTGTAGTGAATTATTTATTTTTTTGTTGCAACAGCATCTCCTAGGAGCATTTCATCAATATGCCTTAAATTAAGAAAGGGGCAGTGTGAAAGCATCCTGGTATGTCTAATGGATTTCCACTGCTGTTAACCTTCATTTTCTCTTGTGAGAGTGTGTTGTGATTTCATTCTGAAGACTGTTCTTTTATTTTTAGAATACTCAAATGCAAAGTCATTACCTCTCAACGGAAAACATGTTGCATAGAATTTTCATAGAATTATAGTATGTATTATGTTGGTCACTGTACTTGCGCTATTACACTGACAGGAGCTATAGTTTGCAACTAGAATGTATTAGTGTAAAACTTCAAGATCACTTCTATTTGTCCTGATTATACAAAAAAAAAAAATACAGACATGTATATCAGACCCCCAAAGCTTGTGTACCATCTTTACTAATGACGATCACCTTCCCCAGAACCACAGCGACAGGCAGATCAAACTCAATGTTATATTTTCAAGTTCAGATGGTTTGGATTTTGCGTGACGAGCTCCAGTTGAAAGACTTGGATACAGTAGTCAGTCATTGTGCCAGCGAGAGGAGCTGTGTGCTTTTTCAGGCTGTGAGTAAGATTCATTGTGAACTTTCAATGAAAGCAGAGTTTCAACGGTCTTTCAGCAAACAAGAATGCACACCAAAATTTGAATGGACCTGCTACCTGCTAAAAATATGCAACCTGCCATTTGGAACGTTTTTTTCTTTCCCTGTAAAACTGTTTAAGTGCTGCATAAACACAAGACAATAACAGCTTCCACTGATTTGGAAATGTTTCCTCCACTCGAAGCCCCTCCGCCCCAACCCCCATATTCCCCCCCATCCTCTTCTGAGTTGCAATCATAGAATTGTGAATAATATCCTTGTGTTCTGAATCAAGTCAGGTCAAAACAGAACTAGAGTACACCTCTCAACACTCAAGAACACTTTATAAGGGGATTTTGGAGCAACACTTGTTAAGTGCTGTGATTGATTGCATATGGGAAATTATAGTCTCCCCCCCCCCCTGAAATCTTTTATATGATGCGTCTTTGCTGTCAACATCTTCATAAAAGGTGGGTATTGTGTGACAAGTGACGCCTCAAGATGTGGTGGACAATGGATGGCCATGGAGTACAAGGTCCAGGAGAAATGTGGCCACTGCTGTTAGCAGACAAAGAGGAGAAGATTCATTTTCAGCGTCACCTCACCCGAGATGATCTCATTACTTTGTGTGAGTGGACAATCACAGCATTGAGCTGAGCATCCACCCTCGGAGGCGCTCCTCTGCTGCTTGCATATTGATTCGAGTTTCTAATATCAGGACAGGACATGCGCCAATTTATTCATGGCATTAAGACTGGCAATGGATATTCTTTGTTGACAGTACAGTATTAGAACATCTGTGTTTTGGGATCATAGTTTGTGGTAGATTTAGGGCTGTATAAACATAAGCAATTATAATAGCGGGGGTTTCACTGTATTGGGTGAATTGAAAATGAAATTCCGTGTAGGTGTGATTGTGAGTGTGAATTGTTGTCTCTCTATCAATCCAATTTTAACCTTAAGCGGGGAAGACAAAATGTGTTATCTGTATTTGATAGCCGTAATCTACCTGATCAACACTGCAAAAGGTAAACAGCTTGAGGTTGGGGATATAGCTTCAAAATTAATATCCATTAATTTTGACTGCTTGCGCTCTGTTGCACTCTGACAATTACATCATCACCTAAAATGATAATTACTAGCTGTTTGAGTAGCTAATGGATATTCTGTCTAGTAAAACCCTGTTGTGAGTGTCTTTAATGTAAATTATATACTATAAATAAATGCATCAGGGACGGGGTGGCAGTCGGGAATTTTGGGAAAATACGTGCATTTTCCCAAACGGCCGGTGTATTTATGGGGCGGTTCTGGCCATCACAGCTCTCCACCTCACAATTCAATGATGACAGAGGATTGGATTTGATCCATTTTGTTTTCTGGTTGACCCTTATTTGCAACAATTTTGTCAGACCCCAAAGAAGACACAATGAGTTGAAGCCAGTATCTCATGAACTCAGTGACGAGCCCAATTACTCAGAACACAATTTAAATGCCCTTGCCCAACTTGCTCTTGTTCTAGTACTGAACTCCCATCCGGCTGATTCGACCATTTCTGACCTGTTCCATTGTGGTCTGGGCTTGGACAGCAACCAGACACATTCCCTACTGAGCTCTAAGCAGCAGCAGGCAGTGTGTGTGCAAGCTGTGATAGCAAAAGCAACTGAGCAGAAACAAACTGGCTTTGGGAGCGAGATGTGATTTGTAGAACAGGCCCTGCATTAGTCATATTCAAATCAATATCCTACCCCATGTCTCATTCTTATCTTGATGTGGACAGAAGAAGCCGCGTAGTCTTGTTTGTCATTTCTATTGTTGTGATCATAATGCCATCGCTCTTTTTGCATAATGCCAGTTGGTGGTTACTTAAAATGTTATTTTCGTGAATAAATATTACTATATGATGAACCGAAGTCAAAAGCAAAAATCAACAATAAAATATGTGTAAATCATTTGTATTATCCATGCTTACAACGCGTATTTATTCATTAGCTGTTTAGCTGTGGATGTTGTGTTGTCAGTTCTAAAAAAGAAATAGTGCAGGTTATTAATTGATAAGTGCACAAATTATTGTTGTTGTAATTGCTGTGATGCCGTTTTGCAAGCAGTACTTTTTTTTTCCATAGATCTGTCGCATGTATAGCCACTCAGATGTGCTCATTCTAAAGAGAGCTTACCTAGATTTGTGAATGTTAGGAACGATAAGAATTTCATTAGGCTTTCAAGGACTATAAATGTCAAATTCTCTATTGTGTGTTCCACAATGATATTCACAGTATCCTCCACATTTTCCAGTTTGATACGGAAATTCAAAGCATCACAAAAGAGTACTTATAACCTTCAGTTCCTTTTAGTGCACAGGAATCAATTCAAGTTACTTTTCACATTTCACTATTTATTTTCTTCATTTGTTGTACTCATCATATCCATTCTAATGAAATACACCCCAAACATTTTTTTTCTAAATTTTCCTAGGAAAATATATATACATTTTTTTTCTCTGGACTGCTACCATTTGTAGTAAAACGTGAGTGCTTTTGAATTTGTTCTTATAAAATGTGTCTGCCAGCAATGTTATTTGGAGTTCTTCACTGTAGGTTGAATAACCTTTCGAAGGACTGCAGGCTACATAACCTTTTGAAACATTTAATTATTCATGCAATGACCATTAACAGTTAGGAATGTTACATTCCTTTGGACTTGAAATGTTCTGCGTGTTTTATTGTTTACAGAAATTCCTTAATTTATCAATTTTGAAAGACCGCATATTTTCAGAATGTTTAAGTACAAAGTTATAGAAGTAACTTCTTGGACATAACCCAGTTTTAGACATCATTTTGTACGGCTGTGTGGTGTACGTGAGTGATTCTGGGATCTTTCCATCAATCTGACAGAGGTCATTCACATGCAGACAGCCCTTTACAAATAACCAGTCGAACCTGTAAGGAGTTGTCATCTTACCTGTCATCCTACTTTATTACATTGAAAGGTGTCAAGGGTTACAGTATATCCAGCTTAAACAAGCAGACTCTCAGTAAAGGTCAGGAGACCTCCAATGTTACCAAATCCAATTACACAAGTTCGCCATACACTTCTGTTGAATAGCTGTTTATTTGAACATTGTAGGCAAAAGGAGAACAATACAAGTAAAATGAAAATAAATAAATACATTACTTTTAAAATATATATATATATATATATATATATATATATATATACTACACAAACAGTCCTAAGAAGCTACTAGCCACTACTAATACATATATGTATTTTCACAAGTTTCATTTATATTGCAAAACAATACGAATTTCTTTGAAAAATTTATTTATAAACAATATAGAATATGTGCCCTGCGACTGGCTGGCGACCAGTTCGGGGTGTAGTCTGCCTTCGCCCATTGACGGCTGGGATAGGCTCCAGCAACTCCCCGCGACCCTGTATAGGATAAGCGGTTTGGAAGATGACATGACATGACAATATAGAATATAAATAGATACATATGTATATTTTACAAACTCTTTTAGATTTTTTTTTTTTTAATCGTCTTATGTTTTGGCTTTTCTGTACTTCCACATTTAACTTATTTGACAGTTGAATAACACAGATGCTGGTACAAAAGCTCTTTTTTGTTGTGCTTGTTCAAATGTAGGTGTCCCCTTAATTTATAATGTCTCTCGTTTTCAATAAACATTTCCTGTATATTTCCTGGTAGTGGTAGCATATTATTTCAACCTTTGTAGATTTTTTGGCCAGTTTTTAACTGGCCTCCCTCCATTGGCTCCCAGTGCATTTCAGGGTTCACTTTAAGATTATCCTATTTGTCTTTAAATCATTAAATGGCCTCGTCCCGGCGTACCTCTTCGAGCTCCTCCACTCCTACGCACCTTCCCGCAGCCTCAGGTCTGCGGACCAGGCGCTGCTCGAGTTGCCGAGGAGCAAGCAGAGCCTCAGAGGGGATCGAGCCTTTTCTGTTGCTGGTCGTTCCCTCTGGAATGACCTCCCATTGGTTGTTA